>NC_133547.1:635000-1260000 GCF_048773025.1 Camelus bactrianus
TTTCAGGATTTCAATCCTGAAAATGTATGCATGGTAAATAGGACTCGTATAAGCCAAAGATCAGATGATATAAGGCAGAAATTAAATAATATAGGAGCAGGAGCCAAAAGTCCTGGGGAATTACTGGAGGTTGCCTTTAAAGTTTATAAAGCCAGAGAAAAAAGAAACAGAAATCCTGTCAATGTTATGATAGAAACCCATGAAAGCCTTTAGTCAACAAAGGCCCAGAGGACAAAAGAGAGATAAGAAAAAGCCAGCTGTGACTGTTGATCAGTGCGTTTATCGTAAGGAGGAAGGGCATTGGAAAAAGGACTGGCCAAAACTAAAATGAAAAAGGAGAGAGAGAGAGAGAGAGAGAGGGAGAGGGAGAGGGAGAGAAGGAAGTACGAAAGCTTTCCAATGTAAGGGTAACCCCCCCCCCCAAATTGCATAAGAAGAAGATAGTGACTGATGGGGCCCGAGGCTCTTAGCCACGCTAAGGACCCCCATAAGAATTGCCACCCAAGAGCCTCGGGTACAACTGACAGTGTGGTCTCAGCTAGTGGACTTTCTAGTTGGTACTGGAGCAGCATACTCCGTTCTGAACTGTAAATTGGAAACACTATCAGAAATGTCTGTCCCAGTAATGGGAATTACAGGGGTGCCAATGACTCGACCACTGTTACAACTTCTGGAAAGCAAACTTTGAGAAAGGGGGAAGTTATTTAGAATTTGGCTTGTCAAGGACAGATGAAAGTCTTAAATGTCTTGCATAGAAGTTAGTAAAAATGTTTAGCTATCTAGACAGGCAACTTTGATTTGTTCCATCTGCTAGAAAACCAATTTGAATCCAGTCTCTTGTAATTGATGAGTCTCTTATGTCTGTGTGTTTGTACGTATCTGTATGTGTGTTGCAGATATATGGCATTGCTGAAATTAATTTGTAAAAGAGCTCTATTTAATTGGCTTAAAGAAAATTAAGTGCTTCTATAAAGACTCAGAAATATAAATGTAACTGGTCAGAATGAAAGTCGGGTTCATGTGATCTAAAAAGAAAAAATATTCAGTACTGAATCGATACCTGGTACTTGAAGCTGGCTTAAGCTTATTGGTTTGATTAATATAGACATGTCTTTAGATTAATTAATGTTAAACATAAAACTATTATTGTACTTAGGTTTAATAGAAGTCCAATACGGATCACACAAACCCTTAAATGTTTGGGACACCATGAGGTCATCTTGTTTTGAAGTGATCACCATTTTGCCTGTTATTGTAGGTAGGCATCTGCACAGGGAGTTGAGATGATCACTGAAAAAATTCCTGTGAGTTGTTAATCATGATTCTGGAGATACATGAAGATAGTGGAGGAAATAGCTCTGAGGAATTATTTACAATAGATGTAAAAAGGTAAGTTCTCTCTGAAGTTTGAGCCTTAGTACTGAAATATGAGTGTTATTGAACTCAGGTTCAGCTGCTCCCCACTCAAAATCTAATAATCAAGGGGCAAATTTTGGTACAAAGGAAAGTTCCTTTATTCAGAAAGACTGGTAATCTATGGAGAAGATTGACTCATGTCCAGAAACTAACTCCAAAGATTCTACTCAACCATGACATTTTTTAAAGTGGAAAAGGGGGGAAGAATCTCAGTGAGTCATTAAGGGAGGAGGTTGGATTCTGCATCATTCTCCATTGTGTGCAGACTGGCTGACTCTTCAGATATTACCTTGCCCATGTGGTCTGCCTGCAGGATTGCTAAGGGGGCTGTTGGGAGTAGAGAGCTAATCATTCTTCAGCTACTTAATTTTTGATTCTTATTTCTTTTAATCTAGGAAAAGAATCAACAAGTTAGGCCAGGCATGGTGTGCATTCAGGAGAGCACGTCAGGAGTTAGGTTAAATTGCCTCATGATCTCATTCCTGTAATTAGGTTCTTTTAAGATTAGGGGGAAACAGAAATGGGCAAACAGGAGAGGGGCAAAAGAGCTGCTTTCATGAGAAGTGAGAGAATAAAACTAAGCAAGTGGCTCTATTAGAATCTTGAACACATTCAAAACATCTACAAATTGTGATTCTTTTTTCTTTCCTGAAAACATGGAGCAAACAGGATATTTAGAAAAAGATGTCAATAGCAAAGTTGTGCTGTCGTGGTAATTCATCACTCCAACACATATGTTAAATGAGCACTTACTGCATTTCAGGCACTGTCTTTTTTTTCTTTCCTTTTCTTTTCTTTTTTTGGGGGAGGTGGTGGTAATTAGACTTATTTATTTGTTTTTGGAAGAGGTACTGGGGATTGAACCCAGGACCTTGTTCATGCTAAGCATGCAGCTCTACCACTTGAGCTACACTCTCCCCTGGCACTATCTTAATTGCATGAGGAATATCACAAATAGGGTTTCCAGGATTCCTATACATACAGGACATGTCCAACATTAATTGATTCTTGCCCTGAATTCTTTCTTATTTTCCCCTGTGCTATACAGTATTCTTGAGCTACAGCCCTGCATTCGTTCTTTTCTTTAAATATGTTTTTATTGACCTATAGTCAGTTTACAATGTTGTATCAATTTCTGGTGTACAGCACAATGCTTCAGTCATATAGGAACATACATATGTTCACTTTAATATTGTTTTCAACTCTAAGTTACTACAAGATACTGAATATAGTCCCCTGTGCTATACAGTATAAACTTGTTGTTTATCTTTGTCTGTCTTTCTGTTTATATTTTTAGTTAGTTTAGTTACATTTCTCGACCTTGGAGAAGTGGCCCTCTGTGGGAGACGTCCTATGCATCCCAACAGTACATTCCTCTCTTGTCACCCAAGGGCCCAGGGTCCAGCTGGTCCCAGTGTAGAGTCTGGCCTGTGTTTGTGGATTCCTTCCACAGGCTTTGGGATTGTTGTTTTCTTATTTCTGGTATCTGCCCCTGGTGGATGAGGCTGGACTAGAGGTTTATGCAGGTTTCCTGGCAGGAGGAGTCGGTGCCTGCCCATTGCTGGGCGGAGCTTGGTCCTGGCCCTCTAGGGGGTTGGGCCCTGTCTAGGAGCTTGCCGTAGATGCATTTGTGGCTCTGGAGGTCTGCTGATGGGTGGGGCTGTGTTCCCACCCAGTACGTTTGGCCTGAGGCTTCCCAGCCCTTAAGCCTACAGGCTGTTGGGTGGGGCTAGGTCTTGGTGCTAATGATACAATCAAGATGTTAGCTAATGTAGATGAACACTCCTGGAATGTCTGCTACCAGCTTTTTTGTCTCCTGGGTGAGGAGCAGCATCCCCCACCTCCCATGGAGACCTTCCAAAACCAGCAGGCAGGTCTGGCCCAGGTTCCAATGAAATCACTATTGAAAAACAAGAAGATAGGGGAAACCTCTGAAATAAAAGAGGACTAACATGCATAACATACACATAAATCTTAAGTATATTATTTATGACTTCAACTTTCAGATAATGAAAAATATTTTGAAGCAGTGGGAAAATTGAACTTGTATACTTATTCTTTTAATTAGTGTGAGGACGCAATTGTCTTATAATAAAAGAGATCTTATACTTTACACATTTATTTGAATGAATTATGGGTGAGATGATATATATAACACATTTAATGCTATAACTATGAACATACTTATGAATTATAAAGGAAATAAAAAAGTATATTTTCATAATGAAAGTTGATCTGTGTGTAGCTGAAAATCCTTTTAGAATTAAAAGAAATATAATTAACATCATAAAAGATATACATAATTGCAATAAAAATAAAAATTAATACAAGTCTAAAAAGGAGAAAAAAATTAATACAAATCTTATATAAGGTTTTTTAAAGTTAAAAATTTAAAAGAAATATTTTACTGATATTGAAAAACAAGTTAAATATAACAAATGTGAGAAAAGTACTAAAAGAAATCTAAAAACCTACCAGAAACTCTAAAAATCAGATCTAGGTAAAAGTAGATAGAACTCACATTTGAGACAGAAAGGCTAAATACTGTGAATAAAAGTAATACAAAAAAAGAAATTGCTTTATATATTTCCAACAAAATGCTAATGTTTCCTCAAATTTTAATTTTTAAATAATTAAAAATTGTATATTAAGTTAAATTTAATAACAGTTAAAATTTTTCAATAACTTCATCGGGAACAGCTTACATATAAACAGCTTGTTCTGGTACCAAAAAACAATACATGGAATAATAGTTCAGAGCAGAGGGTCTAAAAAACACACCTTATAAATATGTGCACAATAAATAAATTTACAGGTGCTTATATGTAATAATCTTGATTATCAGATTTGTAGAGAAAATAAATAATTCAATAAAACATTAAAATGGACTGCAGATTGAATTGGGAAAAAAAATCTCAATTTACTCCTCATATCAAATTACAAAAAAAAAAAAACTGCATGTTTAAAAAAATACACTAGTTTTTAAATGAGATTTTTTCTAAATAAATTTGGATATGCATGTCATTATACAGTAAGGTCCAAAATTAAAAAATTTTTATACATATAAATGAAAGCAAAATAACATGAGAATGACACTCAAAATTTAAAATAACCACATAAAATAATTTTAAATATAAAACACAAAAGGACTTATCTATAACATTTTTGGTACACATACAGTTGAAGTTGAGAGCCTTAAAGAACTGGGTACCAATTCTTGAGAAAACATTCAATGTAAGTAAGCAATACATTAATTTGTCAAAATTTCATAGTAATATCAAAATTTACCATTAACCATTCATGGTTATTCAAAATAGGCTAAGAATTTAAAAATATTTTTAAACAATGGCTGTAGAATACTGATAGACTTGTATAATATTTATTACTTAATCATTTTTACTTCTATCAACCACATTTGACTGGGATGTATTTTTGTAAGAACCTGAAATGTAGAAGTTTTGCAGTGCATTCAAATCAGGATTCATAGAAATTAAAATGCTTTTATTTGCAAGTATAATTCTGTGGTTTCCATTATATTAAATAAATAATTTAATTTTTAAAAATATAACAAGTTAAAGTAAAACTTGAATTAAATATTGTGAGAAGAAAACAATGACCCTTAGTGAACCAAAAATTGAGCATGGGAAAAGATCTGGTGTGTGGAATAATATATACAAATAGCATTGATAATTCTGTCTTTTATGATCATAAATTAGATTGGTTTAAAGATGTTTTGAACAGAATTAATGTAGCAGTTAGGGAAAGCAGAGGTTAGCAAACAGAGACT
Source organism: Camelus bactrianus (assembly GCF_048773025.1). Classification (NCBI taxonomy): domain Eukaryota; kingdom Metazoa; phylum Chordata; class Mammalia; order Artiodactyla; family Camelidae; genus Camelus; species Camelus bactrianus. The sequence continues at coordinate 640,204 of NC_133547.1, forward strand.
TTCCAGTACATTTGAAAATGAATCAAAATATTTCTGGGATAATCCATCAACTGATAACTGTGCTTTTAGTCTCAGTTATAGAGTAAGTGATTCAGAGCAGAAAATAAGCAGTAACATCATACGTTGTATGGTCAGGCCACTCAAGATGGCTATTCTATTGCTCTCTATACATCCCCTATTCAACAAGTGCCTGCTTCACCTACACCCTACTCACATGACTGACCTTCCTACATACTTGCCCCCACCCCAGGTAGTTTTTATCAAAGGGGTGGTGAGGGGCATGCCCCTCTGCTACTTTCCCTGGTAACCAGTGAGCCAACCTGATGTGAATTGTCAGTTCCCCAATAACTGGTAATCCCACTCCCCACCATCTCCAGTGAAGACTGCTGCCATGTCCTGTCCACTGCACATGGTGGGGAGTAGCTCCAGGACTTTGCTTTGGACATGTAAGATCTCCCTTTCCATTAAACCATTGATGAATCTGTCACTGACTCCGGGCTCTTTCTTCAGTTTTGAAGCAAGTACAAGCCTTGCAGGCCTGAAGGGTGCAGCCCAATGTATGCGTGTGAATTGGATAAAATTTTTCTCAGTAAATTATTCATTTATATAAAATGGAGCAAAACATAGGAAATTGCCAATCCAAAAAATTAGAGTGATACAAGGATATAGCACAAGAGAATTGTGAAAATTAAAGAAATGGAAATACTTTGTATAAAATTTTTGAAATAAATGTAAGTCATATAAAAGCATGAAATAGACAGCACAGGTTCAGGGCAGGAGAAGTGGCATGAACAAGACACATTTCAACAGTTGTGATCTGGGCCAGTTGCGTGATCTGAAGTAGCTTCCTGGAGGATGAGCAGCTCAAGTTTGGCCTTGAAGAATGTGTGAAAATTCATTTTTGGGTGGCTGGGGAATAGTAGGTGGCAATTTCAGAAAGGTGGTTCAAGGCCATTTTATGAAGGATCTTGGATGCCTGGCTAAAGAATTTGGGCAGATTCCACAGGCACTAGAAAACCGTGAATGTTTTTGAGGAGTAAAGCGACTAGACTGATGTTCCTAGAGAGGTGACTCAGGGAGAGGAGGTGGTTCAGAGGATGAATGATGTGAGGAGAGGCCGGAGGGAAGCTTAGCAGTGAGGAGCTGAAGATGTGAATTAAGGCAGTGCAGGAGGATATTCTGGGTGAGCAGGGTTGGTTGGTGCCTTCTACACACACCCAGGAGAGGGAGACCTTCAGAGCCAGGAGCAAGTTTCAGTTGTCCAGCAGGTGGCACATGTGTAAATTGCACTGAGCCTTAAAAATAGAAATAAACTTGCTTATGATAAAAAGTGCTAAGTATTCAATTGAAATAAAATTATTCTATTATATTCTACATTTGAGCACCTTTTTTGAGCACCTTTTAATATTTGTTTTAAATGAAAGTTTTTTGTTTGTTTAAAATCATTCTCAGAGAAATGCATTTACAGTATTTAGTGGGCAGCTTTGGAAATTATGTTTTTATAAACATCGCTTTTAGAAACTACTGTGACCCATTAGCACCAGCAGGATACTTTGAAATAGTTGAATTCTATTTTCTTGCTTGTCCCCCAACTTTAATAACTCATTTGCCTTTTATTACCACTAATATTTATTAACATACTTTTCATATGTTGAAGTCCTGATCATTTTTACTATTCCGGCTACTATAAAAGTGCATTTCAACTCTTAACTTTGAGCTAGTATTGCTTAATGTTTTTAAGGATTATAGCCCTGCTAAAAATTCTATAACGTCTTAAATTTCTTCAATATCCCCTCATATTTCCCCAGAGCTATTTATTGCACTATCTTTGAACAAATGCATCAATACTATTACTAGTTTTCTGATATTTGCATTTCAAACTGTTTCTCTGAGATAATCTCAATTCCCCATGCAGAACTGTACTTGCAATCACTGGAGGGTGATAATCACTTACCAGCAAAAATGTGAGATCATGGAGTTCAGATGAGTTATGAGATGAGATGTAGGGGAGTTATCAGTTAGATCGTTAAACTATAACTTTTTTTTAAACATTTTTTATTGAGTTATAATTAAACTATAACTTAATAAATGCCCTGCAACCTGCCTTCACTGACTAAACTCTATTTATTTATTTATTTATTTATTTATTTATTTATTTATTTACTGAGTTATAATCAGTTTACAATGTTGTGTCAATTTCTGGTGTGCAGCACAATCTTTCAGTCATACATGTATATATATATTCATTTTCATATTCTTTTTCACCGTGTAAACTCACTTTAATTGTTCTTGCAAATTACATATCCTCCAAGCTCTACCTAGCTTAGACAGCATATCACAAAACCTTATAGATAACGCCTCTGAAGGATGGGTCACTATGGAAACAGTTGCTTAAGTTTTTTTTCACGAGCATGGAGCTAGTCTTGACCAGTTCAAACCTGTCAAGAACACCCACCATTCAAATGGGCCTGCCTGAATGTCCACCCTCAGACCATGCTAACGCTACTATTTTCTGAATACTCATCCCATGAAGAAGCACACAACTCAGATATGCATGTGCAGAACACAGACTACTTCACCTCTCCTTTGCCTCTGATCACCATTCTCCACGCCTAGGGCCAACCTCCTCCTTCTCCTCTAAGCCATAAATATCTGAAGCCCTTCCCATTTAGGGAGGTGGATCTGAGACTAGTCCACTTGTCGTCTTGCTTTGCTGTCTCACAAATAAACCCTTTTTCTGCTGCAAACCTCAGCGACTCAGCCTTTGGTTTTCTGCACTTGGGGCAAACGAAACTGATTCGGTAACAGCGACATGCTGTGACTCTGAAAATTGCAGTCACTGACCCCAACCAAAACAGCATTAAATTAGTTTCCATTTGAGATAGTTGTCAGTTTGCTAAACGGAATTGAGTATATCTTAGGATATCGAATAAGAAATGTTATGTGGATAAAGGTATTCCTCAATGGGTAGGACATAATCACTGACTACTGAGGCAAAGCAAAAGTTTTCTGTGGGAACCAAAGACAGAGATCCTGTTTGTCGACCTGTTTCAGCGTGCCCTAACACCTCCTCTTCTTTATTTCCAGTCATGGCCCTTAACGGAGTCTTTTCCTTTTTTCTTAGCAAATCATAACAGAATTTAGAAAACTAATGCTTCAGGCTACATTCATTTGAATCGAGTAACACAATGTCTCCAGCTATGCGTGGACTATTTTATGTCTTAATGACTCCGTGTAATGATATGGCCATTTAGATCAGTAGATTTGGGAGAATCTCAAATAACAATTTTATTCCCTGGGAGCACGCTGACCTTCAGGGTGTATGAAATTATGTCCTTCCCCAGCAGTTCACAACGAGGAAAGCCCCTCCCTCCGTCTAGGTAGGAGCATCACTTTCGAGTACCCCTAGGTACCGCATGGAGGACGCTCTGGTAGTCAGAACCGAGAATACCATCCCGGGGCGGCTAGAGTGCTAGAAACTACATTACCCGGAAGAACCTGCGCCGAGTTGAGCCAATGAAGCATCAGAACAAAGGCATTTCCGTGCGTGCGCATCTCGTTGGGGCGGGACTTCCGGCGTCGTCCTCGAAGCGGCCATTTTTGCTGTTTTCGTGTGTATTTTGGCTCCGGAACGCTGGCCCGTGACTGAGGTGAGGGGACTAGGAAGGTCCGAGAGGAGGCGCTATTCCCGCGGCACAGAGGCGACGCCGCCCCGGGGACGCTGCGCCACGCCCGGGATACGGACCCCCGCGCCCGCGTCCCCCTCCTCTCCCGCCGCTCCCGCCCTCAGACCCCGATGGCGGCCGCGCTGAGGGACCCGCCTCAGGTAAACGCGCGTCCTCCGGGCCCGCACCGCCCTCTCCCGCCGGACACTAGAGCCACGACTGCGGGGCGCCTGCCCGCGTGCCTGCGGCCCGGGCCCCGGGGTCCAGGCCGGGGAGGCGGCCGCGGGTGGGGCCGTGTTCCTGGCAGACGGTGTGACGGCGCGGGGACGGGCCCCCCGGCGGGGGAACCCGCAGGTGCGGAGGCCTGGAGGCCTGGAGGCCGGGCTGAGGTGGAGGGTTCGGGAAACCTGGGGTCTGTCTGATGTCGGCAGTAAACAGTGTGTAGTAGAATGTCAGAGAGGTTTTCATTCTGAGGAACCTGGAAACCATGGAGTGTTGTGAACAGAAGTGGGATATAGTCTATATTAGGGTTTCAGATTCTTCTCCAAGAGCTGATCAAAGAGGGAACACACTCAACTGAGAGTGAAAAGGACAGTGAGGCGTAGGGAGGGGAGTCCTCATCCAGGATCACAGCACTGGTAAGAGGCAGCACTGAGGACTGAGGCGCAGAGGCCTGTCCATGATCACCGGGATCCAGGGCTGGTGGGGATACAGGGGGGGCTGACCTTACCTGGAGCCCATCCCTGGTTGCTTTCCTCTCTCCACAGGCTCTGAAGGAAAGAGCTGTGCATTCCAGTTAGGTGGGGGAATGCAGATCATCATGGCTATACTGTTAGCTGGTCTGAAAGAAGAGGGTGCGTGATGAGTGGTTTCCCGGCTCTGCACCTGGTCAGGATTGCCGGCACTCAACAACCCAGCTTCTCCCCTAGGTGAAGAGTACGAGTGAACACTGTAACCGTATGGAAGAGAGTGGTCTGACAGGTGACTAAGGCTTCCATGGGATAAGTGGACGTGAGATGGCCCTGGAGGCATAGGAGTAATTGAGACAGGTGACTGTGAGGCCTGGGCTCTTGCTTATTCACTAACGTACAGCTTCACCAGGATTTTGTGGTGAGCTTTGGTGGGGTCTGAGGTGTTCCGTCTTGACGGTGAATAGGTCTGGGGCAAATGTTGTCATTTGTGAGAGTCACTGTGCCTGACAATGAGACCATCAAGGCCAGGGTTCCAAGGAAGACTGAGGGGAGAGAGGAGAGTTGTGGCTGCTGAGGGGGCAGGAAGTGCAGCACAAAAGTGGAAGTGGGTCATGGGCATCTGTAGTCGCATGTATTTCTGGGTCGCTAATGTTGAAGCAAGGATCAATAAAGGTATACAGGAGGCATTCAGAGTAGCATCTGTCTTTCCCCATGTGCACAGCTGTGGGAGTGCAGCTGTGGGGATTGCAGAGGTTAATGAGGTACAGTCTGCAGAATGATGACCACATTGGGAGGAAGTGTCAGCCCCTCGTCTCTGGTATTGGGGACTGAGGGTGAAGCCTGGGCCCAACTTTGGCTGTGTCTTTGAGTCACGCTCTAGAGGCCCAATGAAAATTGATTGGCAGGTTGGATGGGACCCCACAGGCCAGGACCAAAGTTTGGATGACATGTCTGTACCATCCTACTCGATGTTGCTGAGGACTGAATACAGTGATTAAAGGGACCCTGAGGATAGGGTGGGCATCAGGGGAACCTAGAACTGGAATTCTTGTGTGGTGGGGAGCTCTGGAGGAGGATGAGGGAGGGACAGATGTAGGATGAGAAGGTTTATGGGATCTCAGAGAGAATGTTCATAGTTTAAATCTGTCTCCGTCATAACAGTGCAGTGTGACACTTGAGGACATTGCAGTGCACTTCTCCTGGGAGGAATGGAGACTCCTTGATGAGACTCAGAGACGCCTGTACCTCGATGTGATGCTGGAGAACTTTGCACTTATCTCCTCACTGGGTAAGACTCTCACAGCCTTCTCAGTGACCTGGGCTATGTTCAATCCCACCTCACCCCCCTCTTTCCCCAGGGAGTGCTGTTCTTCTCACATGTGGACTGTGGGCACTACTTGCTTCCTAAGATTTCTAGGTGGTTGCTATGGTAACTAGGGCTGGTTCTTTGCACTGTCCTCTTCTTTCTCCTGCAGCCCCAATACCTGCTGTACTGAACCCTGTTAGGAAAAGGATTCAAGATCAGTAGTATCAAAAGTGAGCTTGATGGATTCTACATTACCTGTTTTCTCTCTCTGTCTGAATCTGTGTCCACATCCATTTCACCTGTGTCCCAGGTTTTGCTCCCTTCTTGTAGCTGACATTTCCTTGTCCCTTCCTGTGCCAGGCATGTAAGCATCGTCATGGTTATTACTTACCTGGACCATGAGCTCATCTTCAGAGCCCTCCTGCAAGGTTTGTAGTGTTTAGATCTTTTTTCTTTCTTTTTTTCCCCAGTCTTGTCAAGATATGAAATTTTATATATTAATGTGTACAAGTGATGATTTGATGTATGTATATATTGTGAAATAACTGTCACAGTGAAATTATTTAAACAGCTATCACCTCATAAAGTTATATTATTATAGTAATAATAATTATTGTTACTATTTTGGTGAGAATGCTTAAGATCTGCTCTCAGTAAATACCAAGTGTACAACATCATTGTTAACTACAGTCACCATGTTATTAAGTTGCATCCTCAAAACTTACTAATCTTGTAACTGAAGGTTTGCACCTTTTGACCAACATCTCCCCATTTCTCCTATTCCCCAGCTCCTGGCGTTTTACTCTCTGCTTCTGTGATTTTGCCTTTAAAAAAAAAATTCTGATTACATTGTACAAAGAAGGATTTCCTTATATATGTGCCCTCACCAACACTTGTTAATTCTGCTCTTTTTGATGGTAGCCATCTTATCAGGTGTGAAGTGATGTCTCATTGTGGTTTTGATTTGCATTTTCCTGATGATTAGTGAGGAGGAACATTTTTTTGTATGTCTGTTAGCCATTTGTGGATCTTTTTTGATAAAGTGTCTATTTGGGTCCTTTGCCCACTTTTAGATCAGATTATTCTTTCGCTGTTGAGTTATAGAGTACCTTATACATTTTAGGTTTTAACCCTTTATGAGGTATGACATTTGCATATGTTTTCTACCTTTTGTTCATTGCTTTCTTTCATGTGCAGAAGGTTTTTAATTCAATGTAGCCTAGCTTGTTTACTTTTGTCTTTGTTGCCTGTGCTGTTGGTGTCATACCCATTTCTGGTAAAAATGCCTTTGGACTTTTGGTAAAGATCACATAGAACCTGTAGGTTCCTTTGGGTAGTGGGGATAGTTTACCAATAATAATTCTTCCAATCCAAGAATGTGGGATATTTTTTCACTTATTTGTGTTTTCAATTTCTTTCATCAGTGTATTATAGTTTTTAGTGTACAGATCTTTCATCTCCTTGGTTACATTTATTCCTAAGTATGATTGTTTTCAGTGCTATTGTAAACGAGGTTGGTTTCTTAATTTCTTACTTAGATATTTCATTGTTAGTATATAGACACAACTGACTTTTGTATGTTGATTTTTATATTCTACAAATTTACTGAGTTCATTTATTTATTCTGACAGCTTTTTTGTTGGAGATTTTAGGGTTTTCTTTATATAAGATCATGTCACTCACGGCGAAAAAAAATGTGACAATGAATATATGTATGTTCATGTATAACTGAGAAATTGTGCTCTACACTGGAAATTGACAGGACAGTGTAAAATGACTATAACTCAATAAAAAAATGTTAAAAAAAAAGATCATGTCATCTGCAAACAGAGTTTTGATTCTTTTTTTCTGATTTGGGTACTTTTCATTTCTTTTTTATTTTTTGGCTTTATTTTTCTGGCTAGGAACCATTACTATTTTGAAAAACAGTGGTGAGGCTGGCATCCTTGTCTTATTCCTGATCTTAGAGAAAAAGCTTTTGCCTTTTTACTTTTCAGTATGCTAGTAGTTACGGAATTTTCTCATATGGACTTTTTAATATTGGGGTATATTTCTTCTCTTCTTCCTAAGTTTTTGAGAGATTTTGTAATGGAAGGGTTCTGAATTTTGTCAAATGCTTTGTGTGTGTGTGTGTGTCTATTGAGATGATTATACTTTTTTTTTTGACCTTTATTCTGTTTAAGTGGTATAGCAGCTCATTTATTGATTTGCTTATGATGGAACATTTTTGTATCCCAGGGATAAATCCCACTTGATGACAGTTTATGATTCTTTTCATGTGCTATTGAATTTGGTTGGCTAGTATCTTGTTCAGTTTTTTTTTACATCTATTATCAGGGATGTTGGCCTGTACTTTTCCTGTTGTATCCTTGTCTGGCTTTGGTATCAGGTTCATGCTGGCCTCCTAAAATGAGTTTGGAAATGTTCCTTCCTCTTCAAATTTTTGGAAGAGTTTGAGGATTGACATTAATGCTTCTTAAAATGTTGATAGATTTCACTGGTGAAATCTATATGGTCATGGCCTATTTTTGTTATTGGGAGATTTTTGATTACCGATTCAACATCCTTACTTGTTATTGGCCTCTTCAGTTTTCCAGGTTGTATGTTTCTAGGAATTTATCTGTTTCTTCTAAGTTATCTAGTTTGTTGTATAACAGTTCGTAGTAGTCTTTTATGATCTTTTGTTTCTCTTTTATTTCTTGCTTAATTTATTTGAGTCTTTCCTCTAAGTCTAGGTTAAGGTTTGTCAATTTTATCTTTAAAAAAAAGTTCTTAGTGTTGTTGATCTTTTCATTGTTTTTCTAGTTTTTATTTTGTTTATTTCCACCCTGATCTTCATTTTTAACTTTGTTCTGCTAACTTTGGTCTTAGTTTGTTCTTTTTCTAGTTCCTTGAGGTATAAAGTTAGGTTGTTTATTTAAGATCTTTCTTTTTTCTCAGTGCTGGTATTTATTTCTCTAAAATTTCTATTAAAACTGACTTTGCACATTCCATATGTTTTGTTTCCATTTTTGTTTGTCTCAAGATACTTTTTGATTTTCCTTTTGGTTTTTCCTTTGATTGATTGGTCAGGAGCATACTGCTTAATGTTCACCTATCTCTGGAGTTTTTAGCTTTTATCCTGTTGCTGATTTCTAGTTTTATCCATTGTATTAGGAAAAGGTACTTGATATGATTTCAGTCTTCTGAAATTTTTAAAAACTTGTTTGACGTAACGTATGATCTATCCTAGAGAATATTCCATGTGCAATTGAGAAGAACGTGTATTCTGCTATAGTAGGATAGAATGTTCTGTATACATCTGTTATATCCATTTAGACTAAAGTGTTGTTCAGTTCAAATATACCCTTTCTTTCTGGATATCCATCTATGTTGAAGGGGGGATATTGAAATTCCCTATTAATATTTTGTTGCTGGCTTTTCTGCCTTCAGATCTGGTAGTATTTGTTTAATAGTTAATGTATGCTACGTATATAATTATAATTTTTACATCCTCCTGATGAATCAACTCCTTTATCATTGTATAATGATACTTGTCTCATGACAGTTTTTGATTTAAAGTCTGTTTTGTCTCACTTAAGTATAGCCTCCCCATTTCTCTTCTGATTTCCATTTGTGTGGAATATCTCTTTCAGTACCTTCACTATCAGCATATGTTTGTCCTTAAAGCTGAAATTACTTTACCATATACAGCATATAGTTGAGTCTTTTTCTCTTTTCTGTTCAGCTGCTGTATGTCATTTGATGGGAGAAATTTTGGGGGACCTACTATTGCCATCTTTATTATTATTATTAATTATTGTCTGACTGTTTTGTAGTTCCTCTGTTCCTCTTTGTGATTTGATCATTTTCCACAGTAATAATGCTTTTATTCCTTTCTCCTTATCTTTTCTGTATCTGCTATAGATTTTGCTTTGTGGTTACCATGAAGCTTGTATAAAACATTTTATAACATTCTATTTTAAGCAGATAACAAGGTAGCTTTGATTACAAAACAAAACAGTTTTTTGAATACAAAAACTACAGTTAAACCCCACCATGCATTTTTATATTTTTGATTTCACAGTTTACATCTTATTGTATTGTGTATTGAGTAACCATTAACAAGTTATTATGGTGTAGTTATTTTTAATATTCTTTTCTTTTATCCTTTATAGTTGAATGATTAACATAGTAGTATGTTATTAGAGCATTCTGAATTTGACTATATACTTACTTTTACTAATGTGTTTTATATTTTCATATGTTTTCATGTTACTAGTTAGTGTACTTTTATTTCAGCTCAAAGAACTGTTTAGCCTTCATTTCTTGTAGGGTAAGTTAGGTGGTGATGAACTTCTTCACCTTACATTTGTCTGAGAAAGTGTTTCTCCTTTATTACTGAAGGACAGCATTGTTGGTGAAGTATTCTTGGTTTGCAGTTTTTGAGTTATTTTTTCAGCATTTGGAACATATCATCCCTCTGTCTCATGGTATGCAATGTTTCAGGTAAGAAAACCACTCGTATCTTTATGGGGGTTCCCTTGTATAAGACAGTTTTCTTCTCACTGTTTTCAAAATTCTCTTTGTCATTACTTTTTGAGTTTTATGTTAATGTGTCTTGGTGAAGTTCTCTGTGTATTGAATCTTTTTGGGGACTTAAGAGCATGGTTTACCTGTAAGGTCACTTCTTTCCCCTGATTTGGGAAGTTTTCATTCATTAGTTCTTTAAATAAACTTTCTCCCCCTTCATCTCTCTTCTCCTAAGGCTCCCATAATGCAAATATTGTTTTGTTTTATAATGCTCCATAATTCATGTAGACTTTCTTTACATTTTTTTTGTTGTTTTGTCTTTTTTCTGCTTTGACTAAATGATTTCAAAAGATCTGTCTTCAGTTTCATATTCATTGTTTTGACTGATCATGTCAGCTAGTTTTCATTTCCTTCATTGTATTCTTCGCCATAATTTCTCTTTTTAAAAATATTTTCTCTTTATTAAAAACTTCATTTTGTTTGTATATTGTTTTCCTTATTTTGTTGAATTGTTCACCTGTGTTTTCTAGTAGTTCATTGAGCTTCCTTAAAACAATTATTGTGAATTTCTTGTCTGACAGCTTGTAGATCTCCATTTCTTGAGGGCAGCTGATAAAGTATTGTGTTCTCTCGGGGGTGTGATGTTTCCTTGATTTTGTGTGTGTGTGTTTCTTGTACCCTTGCATTGAAGTTCATACATTTCATGGAGCAGTCATTTCTTCTAATTGCTCTTTTTTTTTTTTTATAGCTTTTATCTGTTTTTTTGAGGGGAGGTAATTAGGCTTGCTTATTTGTTTATGTATGTATGTATGTATGTATGTATGTATGCGTTTTGGTAGAGGTACTGGGGATTGAACCCAGGACCTCGTGCATGCTAAGCATGTACTTACCACTTAGCTATACCCCATTTCTTCCAGAGTTGACACAAGGTTTTAGTGGGGAATATTTCCACCTAAGTATGGGTGTGAGTGTGTCAGCTTGATGGGGAGTGGCTGTTCCAGCTACTAGAAGGCCTAGTGGCTTAGTGTCTGTGCAGCTCTGAGAACCGAGGTCAGTGTCAGCAAAGATGGCAGAGGTGCTCAGTAGGTAGAGCTTTGGATGTCTGCAGTAGTGGAGAAGACTGCTGGGGATCTCCTGACCTCTTTCTCCCGCAGAAAATGTTTTGGCCGAGGGGTTCCTTCTTGACGCTAAGTCTGGCTCTTGTAGGGGGCTTCGTAGCTGTGGTGGCATTGATGTCTGACATGGGGATCTGAATGCTAGGGTGTGAAGGGATGCAGAGCAGTAGCCCTGGTAGGGTCCCAGAAACTGAGCAGCCTGCAGTGATGCTGACTTCACTTGTGAGATGGAATTACACGCTGAGTGGTGATGGCACCTGTGTGGGCACATGTAGAGAGACGGCGTCTCTGGGGTCTGAGGCACTGGTTCGCCCACAGAGGCCTTGGCTCTGGTGCCAGAGGCGGTGGCCCTCAGGTGACAGCCGTGGAGCCAGGTTATGGAATATGTGCATCCATGGAGCAGTTGTAGCTCTGGGGTTTGGGGTGTGTGCAGGATTTGGGAGTGGCAGCCATGATTGTGAAGCAGAACAATAGCTGCTTCTTTGGGTCAGGGGGTGACTCGGCATGTTATTCTCTGGCAGGTCCCCCGCGGTGATGGCTACCGGTTAACTTAGAGCAGGAGCTGCCAGTGCCCTCTGCAGAGCAGGCAGCTGGGGTCTGTCACTGTAAACATTTGAGCTCTTCTGCTGTGTGACCTGTTGGGTCTGCAGGTGTAGCAGGGCCTGTCGAGGTTCTCTGAACCGAAAGCTGCAGGGGCCTCTGCTGAACAGGCCATGGGGGGATGTGATGGCTCCACCATTTGGTGGATACACATAGCCCCACCCTTCATCTTTTTTCCTGTTCATCTTCAGGAGTCTGCTAAGCTGATGTCTCCCAGCAATCCTTTTTATGTGGTGGTTCGACTTCTTTATCTCCACTGTGTTGCTGCAGTGTCAGCTTCATTTGCAAAAATTTTCTCCCATTCCATAGGTTGTCTTTTTTTTTTTCACTTATGGTTTCCTTTGCTGTGCAGAAGCTTGTAAGTTTCATTAGGCCCCATTTGTTTGTTCTTGCTTTTATTTCTTCTAGGAGAAAATTTTTGAAATGTATGTCAGATAATGTTTTGCCTATATTTTCTTCTAGGAGGTTTATTGTATCTTGTCTTATGTTTAAGCCTTTGATCCATTTTGAGTTTATTTTTGTGTATTTTGTGTAAGGGAGTGTTCTAGCTTCATTACTTTACATGCTGCTGTCCAGTTTTCCAAACACCATTTGCTGAAGAGACTGTCTTTATTCCGTTGTATATTCTTGCCTCCTTTGTCGAAGATTATTTGACCAAAAGCTTCTGGATTCATTTCTGGGCGCTCTATTCTGTTCCATTGGTCTATATGTCTGTTTTTGTACCAATACCATGCTGTCTTGATGACTGTAGCTCTATAGTATTGTCTGAAGTCTGGGAGAGTTATTCCTCCAACCTCTTTCTTTCTCTTCAGTAATGCTTTGGTAATTCTAGGTCTTTGATGGTTCCATATAAATTTTATTATGATTTGTTCTAGTTCTGTGAAATATGTCCTGGGTAATTAGATAGGGATTGCATTAAATCTGTAGATTGCCTTGGGCAGTGTGACCATTTTAGCAATATTGATTCTTACAATCCAAGAGCATGGGATATCTTTCCATTTTTTAAAGTCTTCTTTAATTTCCTTCATCAGTGGTTTATAGTTTTCTGTGTATAATTCTTTCACCTCCTTGGTTAGATTTATTCCTAGGTATTTTATTACTTTGGGTGCTATTTTAAAGGGGATTGTTTCTTTACTTTCTTTTTCTCTTGATTCATCATTAGTGTAAAGAAATGCAACTGATTTTTGAACATTTATCTTGTAAACTGCTACCTTGCTGAATTCTTCAATCAGCTCTAGTAGTTTTTGTGTGGACCTTTTAAGGTTTTCTATATATAGTAACATGTCGTTGGCATATAGTGACACTTTTACCACTTCTTTTCCAATTTGGATCCCTTTTATTTCTCTCTCTTGCCTAATTGCTGTGGCTAGGACTTCCAAGACGATGTTGAATAGGAGTGGTGATAGTGGGCATCCTTGTCTTGTCCCAGATTTAAGTGGGAAGTTTTTGAGTTTTTCACTATTGAGTACTATGCTGGCTGTAGGTTTGTCATATATAGCTTTTATGATGTTGAGATATGTTCCCTCTATACCCACTTTGGCGAGAGTTTTTATCATAAATGGGTGTTGAATTTTATCAAATGCTTTTTCTGTGTCTATTGAGATGATCATGTGGTTTTTGTCCTTTCTCTTGTTAATGTGATGTATTACATTGATTGATTTGTGTATGTTGAACCACCCTTGTGTCCCTGGGATGAACCCCACTTGGTCATGATATATAATCTTTTTTATGTGTTATTGGATTCTATTTGCTAATATTTTGGTGAGGATTTTGGCATCTATGTTCATCAGTGATATTGGCCTATAATTCTCTTTTTTGGTAGTGTCTTTACCTGGTTTTGATATCAGGGTGATGGTGGCTTCATAGAATGAGTTTGGGAGTATTCCCTCCTTTTCAGTCTTCTGGAAGAGTTTGAGAAGGACTGGTATGAGTTCTTTGTATGTTTGGTAGAATTCCCCAGTGAAGCCATCCGGTCCTGGACTTTTATTTGTAGGGAGATTTTTTTTATTGCTATTTCTACTTCATTTCTTGTGATCGGTTTGTTCAAGTGGCCAGTTTCTTCTTGATTCAGTCTTGGTGGACTGTATGTTTCCAGAAACTTGTCCATCTCCTCTAGGTTATCCAGTTTGGTTCCATATAGTTTTTCATAATATTCCCGTATGATACTCTGTATTTCTATTTTATTTGTTGTAATTTCTCCATTTTCCTTTCTTATTTTGCTAATTTGTGCTCTCTCTTTTTTCTTCTATATGAGTTTGGCCAGAGGTTTATCAATTTTATTTATTTTTTCAAAAAACCAGCTTTTAGTTTGATTGATTTTTTTTTTTTTAAATCTGTTTAATTTATATCCTCCCTGATCTTTATAATTTCCTTCTTTCTGCCTTTTGGGGTTTTTTGTTCTTCTTTTTCTAGTTCTTTTAGTTGGTGGGTTAAATTGTTTATTTGAGATTGTTCTTCTTTTTTGAGGAAGGCCTTTATCGCTATAAACTTCCTTCTTAGCACTGCCTTTGCTGTGTCCCATAAATTTTGTGTGGTTGTGCTTTCATTTTCATTTGTCTCAAGGTATTTTTTAATTTCAGTTTTGATTTCCTCATTGACCCATTGGTTTTTTAATAGCATATTGTTTAATCTTCATGCTTTCCTTTTTTTCTCCTTTGTTTCTCTGTTGTTGGTTTCTAGTTTCATGGCATTGTGGCCATTAAAGATGCTTGAGATAATTTCTATCTTCTTAAAATTGTTGAGGTTTCTTTTGTGCCCAAGTACATGATCAATCCTAGAAAATGTTCCATGTGCACTTGAAAAGAATGTATATCCTATTTTGGGGGGACATAATGCTCTGAAAATATCCACCAAATCTAATTTTTCTATTGTATTGTTTAGTTTCTCTGTTGCCTTATTTATTTTCTGTCTGGAAGATCTGTCTAGTGATGTTAATGTGGTGTTAAAATCTCCATCTATGATTGAATTCCCATCAATATCCCCCTTTATCTCTGTTAGTAATTGTTTTATGTGTTTAGGTGCTCCTATATTGGGTGTATATATATGAACAAGTATAATATCCTCATCTTGTATCACTCCTTTAATCATTATAAAATGTCCTTCTTTATCTTTCTTTATGGCCTTTGTTTTAAGGTCTATATTGTCTGAAATCAGTACTGCTACCCCAGCTTTTTTGGCTTTTCCATTTGCGTGGAATATCATTTTCCATCCTTTCTCTCTCAATCTATATGTGTCCTTCTCCCTAAAGTGGGTCTCTTGTATGCAGCGTATTGAAGGTTCTTGCTTTATTATCCAGTCTGCCACTCTATGTCTTTTGACTGGAGCATTTAGTCCATTAACATTCACAGTAATTAATGATAGATGTATGTTTATTGCCATTTTGAACTTATCTTTGCAGTTGTTTTGGTATTTCCTCTTTGTTCCCTTCTTCTTCCTTTTGTGGTTTGGTAATTTTCCTGTGTATTATCATGGGTTTTATTTAGTTTTTATGACTCTCTTGTAAGTTTTTGGCTTGTGGTTACCCTTTTCTGTAAGTCTGTTATCCCATTACTATATTTCAAACCCATCCTACCGAAAACAAAAAATTTAAAAAAGAGAAAAAAAAAATACTCTATATTTTCTTGCTTCCCTCTCCCACTCTTAATGATTTAGATGTCTTCTTTTACAATTTCATGTTTATTTTATTTGTAATTCATGAGTTATCACCTTTCCAGTTATGAGTTTCTCATTTCTGTAGCATCCTGCTGGTTTTCTATTTAGAGTAGACCTTTCAATATTTCTTTTAGCATGGGTTTAGTGTTGCTAAACTCTTTTAGTTTTTGATTGTGAAATTCTTTATCTCTCCTTCTATCCTGCAGGATAGCCTTGCTGTATAGAGTATCCTAGGCTGCATCTTTTTTCATTCAGGACTTTGAATATATCTTGCCACTCCCTTCTGGCCTGTAGTGTTTGTGTAGAGAAATCAGCTGAGAGCCTTATGGGGGTTCCCTTGTAACTCACTCTTTGCTTTTCTCTTGCTGCCTTTATGATCATTTCTTTATCCTTGACTCTGGCTATCTTGATTATGATATGTCTTGGTGTGGGTCTGTTTGGGTTCTTCCTGTTTGGAACCATTTGAACTTCCTGTACTTGGATATCTGATTCCTTCTTCAAGTTTGGGAAGTTTTCAGTCATGATTTCTTCAAAAACCTTTTCAATCCCCTTTGATCTTTCTTCCCCTTCTGGGACCCCTATTATGCGAAGATTGGCATGCTTTATAGGTGCCTTATGTTGCTTTCATTTGTTTTTATTTGTTTATCTTGCAGTTGTTCTGATTGGGTGCTTTCTGTTGTCCTGTCTTCTAGGTCACTAATTCATTCCTCTGCATTATCTAGTCTGCTTTCCACAGCCTTTAGATCCATTCTCATCTCAGCCAATGGGTTTACTAATTCTACTTGGCTCTTCTTTATAGCTTTGATTTCATTTTTGACATATTTTATATCTCTAAACACTATCTCTTTTAGTTCCTTCAATACTTTGATCACTCCTATTTTGAAATCTTGATCTAGTAGGCTATCGATGTCTATTTCATTGATCATTCTTTCAGGGGTTTTCTCTTGTTCTTTTAATTGGGAATGGTTTTTCTGCTTCTTCATCTTGCTCATATCTTTCTGGCACTGTGGCTTATGAGTATCAGTTATCTATTGTGGTCCTTAAAGGAGTTCATTTATCTAATGCCTATGTAGGAATAAAACTTAAAAAATTAATAAAGGAGAGAGAGAAAAAAAGAATTTTAAAAGAAGGGAGAAAAAAAGGTTTGAAAACAGTGTATAATCAATTATAGAAGCGCAATTTGAATCAGACTAGCATTTGAGTTGAGACATCTTTTTAAAAAACCCTTAGAAAAAAGGAAAAAAGATCAAAAAATGATATTTCAAACCTATTTATAATCAATAACAGGAGATCAAAACCAAAAGAAATGAAATGAAATCAGATGGATTTCTTAAAAAATAATAATAATATAACTACTTTAAAAGAAAAATTTAAAAAGGAATTAAAACTAGAAGCATATACAACTGTTTAGAAAGTAGAAATTAAAAAGTTAGTAGAAAATAGAACAGATAAAAGAAGATAAAGAGAATTTTAAGAGAAGGGAGAAAAAAAGGTTTGAAAACAGTGTATAATCAATTATAGAAGAGCAATTTGAATCAGACTAGTATTTGAGTTGAGACATCTTTTTAAAAACCCTTTTTAAAAAAAGGAAAAAGGTCAAAAATGATATTTGAAACCTATTTATAATCAATAACAGGAGATCAAACCCAAAAGAAATGAAAATGAAATCAGGTGGATTTTTTAAAACATAACAATATAACTACTTTAAAAGAACAATTTAAAAAATTAAAACTAGAAGCATATACAATTGTTTAGAAAGAAAAATTTTAAAAGGAATTAAAACTAGAAGCATATACAATTGTTTAGAATGTAGAAATTAAAGAGGTAGTAAAAAATAGAACAGATTAAAAGATATGATAAAGAGAGAATTTTGAAAAAGGGGAGAAAAGAAAGGTTTGAAAACAGCGTACAATGAATAATTGAAGAGCAAGTTGAAGCAGAATAGCAATCTTGTTGAGATGTATCTTAAAAGCCTTTAAAAAGGGGGAAAAGAGAAAAAAATATATTTGAAACCTGTGTATAATCAATAACAGGAGATCAAAACCAAGAGAGAGAAAAATGATATGCTGTGGATTTTTTAAAATAATCATAATATTATTTTAAAAGAAAAATTTTAAAGGGATTAAAATTGGGAGGGTATGTAACTGTTTAAAAAGTAAAAGTTAAAAAGGTAATAGAAAATACAACAGGTAAAAACAGATTTAAAAACGGGGTGGTGTTCTCCTGGAGACTGTGTGCTTATAATGAGAAGCCTTTGTGTCTTCGCCCTGTTTCGGAAGTCAGCTTTCTAGAAGCCTTTCATTGGCGCCGTAGTCTGTGCTGCTCCCAGTGCCTGTCAGCAAGCAGATCGTGCCGCCCCTCCCAGCACAGCGTTCCTGCCAGAAAGGCGAGGGGCCACTCACCGTCCCCTGGCACTGGTGGCTCCACCCTGGGGCGGTGCTCCGCAGGCGGGCCTTGGGAAGCCCGCGGAACAGCCCCGCCCCTTCTCCGTGTCCAAACTCAGCTCGTTTGTCCTGGCGGCGTGAACTTTGCGAGGCACCAGGGTGGAAGGATCCTGTCTGACTTGGGCTGCAAACAAGTCATTGTCTGGCCTTTGAAGCTGCCAAACCCCCAGGCGTGGATTCAGGTTTCGCCCCCGCCCCCACCTGGGTGCCAAGCCTCGGAGGATATGGCAGCCGTGCCTGAGCCCTGCCTCTCCTCTCTGAAAACCTTCCCTGGGTTTCAGAGATGGGGGTATGCACCCTTCCCCCCAGGGCACATAAGCCATGCTGTTTTTTGGAGGGCCCAGGTTGTTCTACCGTGTCACCCACTCATTCACATTGCGCAGCACCCTATAGTCCCCGTCCTCCGCCCACCTTGGGCAGCCTGTCCCGGCCCCCAGCTCCCTGCTCAGGTCTTGGGCTGGGTGTCGCAGGGACCCCCCTGTGCCCGTTTAACTTAGTTCTGTAGGTCAAGGGCTGCTCTGTACAGATCCGAGCCTCGGAGGCTCCCCCTCTGTGCCTCTGGCCTCTCCGTTGGCGAGGGGGAGACCCAGCGAACAAGCGCTAGTCCTCCTTTGCCGCTCCCTCCCTGCGGGACTGGTCCTGCACTGTTTTGCCTTTTTGTCTTTCTTTTTTTCCCTTTCTCCTACCAGATTTTTGGCGTCTTTGTCTTTTGAAGAGGACAGTGTTCTGTCAGAGTTCCGCAGGTGCTCTGGTTGGCTGAGTGGGTCCGTGGATGTGAGTCTTGGTGTATCTGTAGGAGAGGGTGAGCTATGAGCGTCCTGCTACTCCGCCATCTTGGCGTCTCCTTCTGCAGTGTCTTAATTAGATTCTTGAGCCCTCCAAGAGCCAATTTTGTTTGAGGGTAGCTGTCTACTTTTTGTTAGTGGTGAAGGCTGGTGTCCTCTGCTGTTATGCTGACATCACTTTCCCAGATCTGTTTTCTGGGTCTCTTGTGTGCCAGTTTGCTCAGGGACAGTGCAGGTCATTTGTCCTGTTTTTCCTTTAGGATTTGTATCCTGCATGCCCATGTAGTTGCTCAACTAGAGCTTATATAAAGGAGTCCTTTATGCATCCCAAAATGGGCGTGACTCCAGGCATGACAAGGTGGGCTCAAGTGGGGGCCTGGTTCTGGTGAATGGCAGCCGGGGAGAGTGTGACATCAGGGCTGTGTTCAGATCATAACAGGAAACTGTCTTTCTTCACCCAGAGTTTTGGTGCCATTTCCAGTGGCCATTCATTATTTCTACCTTTCCTTTTCCACTGGTAACACTTTGCTGATTTCTCATTTCCACTACTCTGTCACTCCTACTGTGATTTCCAGCCCAGGGATAATCTCTGCCTCTCTGGGCTCCACATCTCATCCATTTCTCTCACCACCTTTTTTGTAGAACTCTCCAAAATTGGTCCACACATGTTGTGCTATATGATATGTTCACATTTCTCTAAATTGAACCTCAATAGCAGCTAGTATGTTGCAGTGGGATTTTAATGGGCTTGGATGCACACTTCTACCCAGTCTCACATCAGCAGCAGAAAAGTTCCTGCCAGAAGCCATTGGGAGAGAAGTGAGTTGTGCTTCTCTTCTTTGTGTCATACCCTGTCCTTTGTATC
The DNA here is from genome assembly GCF_048773025.1 of Camelus bactrianus. Taxonomy (NCBI): domain Eukaryota; kingdom Metazoa; phylum Chordata; class Mammalia; order Artiodactyla; family Camelidae; genus Camelus; species Camelus bactrianus. The sequence goes on from NC_133547.1 coordinate 659,839, forward strand.
CTTCCCCTGATGAGGTCCCCACTACTCTGTGACCTTGAAGCCCAATAATGAATGCACAACAGTCAGCTGTTCCTTCAACTGAATTCCAACCCTCTTGTCTTGAAAAGCATCCCCTAGACTCAGACCTAGATGAGACAGATGCACATTTGTGGTGAGTTGGCCCGTCCCTGTATCAACAGGTACTTGACCAGCGTCTCTTTCTGTTCAGGTTGCTGCTGTGGAGCAGGGGATGCAGAGGCACCTTTTGAATGGACAGTTCCTCTGGGAGGGTCACAGGCCAGGACTCCCAAGGCAGCTTTGTCTTCCCAGAAGACCCATCCCTGCGAGATGTGTGGTCCAGTCTTGAGAGACATTTTCCACTTGGCTGAGCACCAGGAAACACGACTCAGCCAGAAACTGTTGAGGTGTGGGGCGTGCGTGAAACAGTTTGATTTTAGTGGAGACTTGCACCAGCACCAGGAGCAACACATGGGAGAGAAAACCCTCAGAAGCGGCATAGACAAGGCCCTGTTTGTGAAGAGCTGCAGATTCCATGTGTCGCAGAAGCCATTTACTTGGGGGACGTTTGAAAAGGACTTCCCCGCCATCGTGGGACATCTACAGCAACAGGCCACTCAAAGTGTGGAGAAGCCAAACCCAATCTCCCAGTGCGGGTCAACTTTACAAAGCCAGAAAAGTCATCATGCCTGGGGAGAGTGCAAGAAAACCCTCAGCCCCAAAGACGCACTTGTTCAGGACCAGGGTGTCCACACCGAAAGACAGTGTTTTGTGTGCAGTGAATGTGGGAAAGCATTCAAGTACAAATCCTCATTTGTTGTGCACCAGAGAGTCCACCCTGCAAAAAGCCTTCATGTGTGTGGTGAATGTGGAAAATCCTTTAGGCGAAGCTCAACCCTCAATCAACATCAAAAAATTCACAATGGGGCAAGGCAGTACAAGTGCAGCAAATGCGGGAAATCCTTAAATCACAAATCTGTGTTTATTCATCCCCACACATGGCGCAGTGGAGAAAACAGTTACGTGTGTAGTGAATGTTCAAAATCTTGTAGCCGTAGCTCAGTGTTCATTCCACATAGGAGAGTTCACACTGAAGAAAGGCCTTACAAGTGTAGCGACTGTGTGAAATCTTTTACTTCTTTGTCCGCGCTCAGTTATCATCAGAGATCTCACACAGGAGAAAGACCTTATGCATGCAGTGACTGTGAGAAATCTTTCATCTCTAGCTCTGACCTCCGTTATCATCAGAGAGTTCATTCTGGAGAAAGGCCTTATGAATGCAGTGACTGTGGGAAATCTTTTATCACTCGTACTGCTCTCCGTTATCATCACAGGGTTCACACTGGAGAGAGACCCTATGGGTGTAACGAATGTGGCAAGTCCTTTACCCGAAAAAACAACCTGATTATACACTTAAGAGTTCACTCAGGAGAACGGCCTTATGAGTGCAGTGAATGTGGGAAGTCTTTTACCTTTAGCTCCAGCCTTCGTTATCATCACAGAGTGCACACTGGAGAAAGACCTTATGAGTGCAGTGAATGTGGGAAATCTTTTAACAACAGGTGGACACTCATTCGGCACCAGAGAATTCACACAGGAGAAAAGCCTTATGTGTGCAATAAATGTGGGAAGTCTTTTTCCTGTAGCTCCACCCTCCAGTATCATGAGCGAGGTCATCTTGGGGAAAGGCCTTACGGGTGCAGTGAATGTGGGAGATCTTTTACCACTAGCTCTGCCCTCCGCTATCATCAGAGAATTCATACCGGAGAAAGGCCTTATGAGTGCAGTGAATGTGGGAAATCTTTTATTTCTAGGTCTGACCTCCATTATCATCAGAGGGTTCATTCTGGAGAAAGACCTTTTGAGTGTAGTGAATGTGGGAAGTCCTTTATCCGAAGAAATAACCTCATTTTACACCAGAGAGTTCATACAGGAGAAAGGCCTTACAAGTGTAATGAATGTGGGAAATCTTTTAACAATAGGTGGACACTTATTCAACACCAGAGAGTTCACACAGGAGAAAAGCCTTATGTGTGTGGTGAGTGTGGGAAATCTTTTACCTCTAGCTCTACCCTCTGTTACCATCAGAGAGTTCATGCGGGAAAGAGACCGTATGAGTGCAGTGACTGTGGGAAATCTTTTACCTCCAGTTCCACCCTCCGATATCATCAGAGAGTTCACACAGGAGAACGGCCTTATGAGTGCGGTGAATGTGGGAAGTCTTTTACCTTTAGTGCCAGCCTCCGTTATCATCACAGAGTGCACACTGGAGAAAGACCTTATGAGTGCAATGAATGTGGGAAATCCTTTAAGGATAGATCGCAATTCAATAAACACCGGAGAGCTCACACTGGAGAAAGGCCTTATGAGTGTAGTGAATGTGGGAAATCTTTTAGCCAAAAATCTTCCCTCTCAACACACCAGAGAATTCACGATAGAGAACGGTCTTATGAGTGTAGTGCGTGTGGGAAATCTTTTACCTCAATCTCTGGACTTGGTTATCATCAAAGAGTTCACAGGGGAGAGAAACCTTACCAGTGCAATGAATGTGGGAAATCTTTTACCAATAGCTCTATACTGATTCGACACCAGAGAGTTCACACAGGGGAAAGGCCTTATGTGTGCAATGAGTGTGGGAAATCTTTTACGAGTAGTGCCACCCTCTCTTACCATCAAAGAGTTCATGCAGGAAAAAGGCCTTATGCGTGCAACAAATGTGGGAAATCTTTTACCTCCAGTTCCACCCTTCGTTATCATCAGAGAGTTCATGCAGGAGATAGGCCTTATGAGTGCAGTGACTGTGGGAAATCTTTTATCTCTAGCTCCAAACTCCGTTACCACCAGAGAGTTCACACAGGAGAAAGGCCTTACGTGTGCAGTGAATGTGGGAAATCCTTCAGGGATAGTTCCCAATTTAGTCAACACAGGAGAGGCCACACTGGAGAAAGGCCTTATGAGTGTAGAGAATGTGGGAAATTTTTTATGCGAAAGTCTACCCTTTCTCAACATCAGAGGCTTCACACTAGAGAAAGGCCTTAGATGTACAGGAAATGTGCAGTTTTCTTGTTCAGTGTAAGGCTGCCAGAGGAACTGAGGAGCTGTCTGAATTGAATCTCATCCAGGTGAGCATGCAGAGTGGGGAGGTTCTTGGTAAGTTTAAGTTACATGGGAAGCATCTGTGGCTATGTTACACATTCTAACCCATCCATGGCGCTTCTCTGTGGTCAAGGCCATTTCACCTCTACTGCTGCACAATGTGCATCAGTCATCAAGCCATTGTGCTCAGGGAAGCTGACCTCTCTTATCCTGTGTATTGGTTAAATTAGGAGTCACTTGAGCCCTTATGGTGTCATCTTTCACTCGTCCTTGACTACCTTGGACATGGACATGGGTCAGTGTTTTCCCAGGGAATGTCCTAAGTTCAGCTGACAGTTTGCAGAGAGTGACTACCTTTTCCAGGGATGTGTTGGTCTCATGTGATACTAATAATGAGTGTTTCCGGTAATGAACTGGAGAATTGCCTGCTGCAGATTTCTTTGGCTTGTACAATAATCAAGGCCTTACAAATGCTTTAAGTCCTCTTTAATCTTGGATGTTATTTACTCTGCAGGTAGTTTATAGACAGATTTGTGCTGTACAAGCATAAAGGGGAGAAAAAATTTAGGGGGTCTCAAAAAACTTCCATGTCTGAGGAGGGACAGTATGATGGCAGTGACTTGCCAGTTTTGACCACATTTGCCTTGCTGCCCATAGCTGCCTAGGGAAGACAGCAGGGATTTCTGGTCCCCACTTGAGGCCTGGAAGCTTTGCATCTTAGGAATCTCAGAGTTGACTGTGAGACACGAGCAGCTGTGAGAACCTCTAAGTGCTTCTAAGAGCAGCATGAGTTTTTTTCTTTACTCAAAGGAAAGATCACAGAATATTCCAGCACTGTTGAGGATGTGCTCCCTAGGTCTACAGAGAGCTGTATTTCCTGATGTCCATCACTGGGCTAGGGTCACTGGTTGTAAGACCATTGGGTCCAGGGGAAGCCCTAACTGGTATGGAATCACTGGCTTAATAACGAGAGGAGGAGACCAGCCAACAAGTGGAATGCTCCTTTTCTAAAAGTATGTGCACAAATGTCTGTGCGTAGATGACTCTGCAGATCAGTCTGTATGCAAATATCAGTACCTCCTGGCATGTTTATCTTGTGTAGCTAAAGCCATCAGAGAAAATAAAAATAATTAAAAGGCTTTGTGGATTCCTGTAGCCTCTCTGTAATGTTCGCCTCAAGGCCTTAACTACACAGGCAGGAAGAAAGGTAGGGAGAAGGGGTTCTGTAGTCCACGGATGTGGCTCTTGTGACCCAGACGGCATTCCTTTGACTTCTGGTAAAAATGTTCCTTATTGCTCACTGTATTTGCTGCCACTGAGGCAAAACTGACCCCTCTCTGCCCCAGGGCATAAGGAGAGAGATGGTGGAGTCAGTACAGGGTTGCCAAACCTATTTTCCAAAAAGAATGGGATGTACAGATCTTTAAGTCTTGAGCTATGTTTTTTAAAGCTTTACTAAGGTAGAACTTACATGTGCTAAACTGAATATATTTAAAGTGTACAATTTGATAAGTTAACAGAGGTAAGAACCTCTGAAACCATCATCGTAGTCCTAATAGTGACCATGTCTGTCATGGTACATTTACCTCATGTCCTATTACAATCTCCTTGCCTTTCTCACATCTCCAAGTAACCATTGATTTACTTTCCCTTGTAATAGATACCTTGCATTTTCTTGAATTTATATGATTGGAATCATACACTGTTCACTGTATTTTTTTCAGTTTTCCTTTATCATAATTACTTTGAGATTCATCAATGATATATAAATACTACTTTTTTTTGGCTGAGTAATATTTTTGGATATGCTATGATTAGTTTATTCATTCAGTTTTATAGGCATTTGTCTTGTTTCTAGACTTTGACTACTGAAAATAAAGCTGGTATAAGCATTGTTTTAGTTCTTTATATGAATATATATTTCTTTTATCTTTTGTCAATGTAATAATGTATGAGTCACAAATGTTTTACTTTTGAAGACACTAACATTGTGATCTAAAATGATTATACCTTTTGCATCTTACCAGTAATGTATGAGAGTTCCATTTCTTCCACGTTCTACTGAATATTTGGTTTATCAGTTGTTTTAATTTTAGCTTTTTAATTGAGGTTTTAGAGTTATGTCACTTTTTGTTTTAATTGAATTTCTTTTTTTTAACATTTTTTATTGATTTATAATAATTGAATTTCTATAAGGATTCTTGATGAGTATTTTTTCAGATGTTCATTTGCTATCTGTGTTATCTTCATTAAAATGTCTGCTCATCTTTTTCTTATTCTTTATTGGCCTTTGCCTATTTTCCTTTAACAAATAGGACAGTGAAACAACGAAGATGTATGTTGGAATTTCACTTATTTTTTAATAATGTGAGTGGCTTTGCTTTATGGAATAACTTTTTAATACTGAAGAATTTTCTAACATAAGAAAAAATTTTTGTGCTACTCACAGTGGAATGGATTCTTCTGCCATACCCTTTTAAAATTTAATCTCCATTGTTGATGTGTTCTCCATCACATTCTTAAGTTCCATCATTAAGGAATACAATAAAGCCTTGCTTTGTAGTGGTTACCCATTTTCCCGGTTTATCACCATGGAAATTGGTGGGTTGGAGCAGATGAGGACAAGATTTTATCAGGATGGATTGGGCTTTACTCTGAGTCCCAAAGCCTGGCTAGGAGGGAATGAAGAGGTCAGTGGTAAGACTCCACAAGTCCTGGTCCGGGCTGCCTGGGGTTAAGTTCTGGATCCATGACCAGTGCAAGGACCTTCCTCGCCAGGTCTCAGTTTCCTCCTGTGTAAGTAGGGAGTGGGGGTTAGGAACTGCCCTGCCCGCTGGTTCACTGGAAGATGTGAAGAGCTGAGGTGTCCACTCCTCTGTGGCTCTTACTGTGAGTGACATCCTGGGGCCAGGAATCTTTAGCTCCCACAGATGTCCCCAGACCCTAGAACCCCCAGGTGCATGTCAGAAGTAAATGGGGCTTCTCACAACCCTCTTGATTTGGGTCAGTTCCCACGGACCTGTCTGTAGGGAGGAGGGAGCTGCAGGGTCCTGAGCGCTTGGTGTGGATTCCCTGCTGAGAAATACCTGAGCAACTTGCTAGAGCTTCCTGAGGCTCAGCTTGCTGACTGTGGTTGCAGAGGTGTTCACTTCGCCCCCTGGGAGGATCAATGAAAGTAACAAAACACTGAACACTTACTTACGCCAGAATTCCAGGGTTTGTATTTGAGCTTGTATGTGACCTACTTATTTAAACTTCTAAAATGTGAACTATTTCCATAACTTTTCCTTTTCACAATTGTCTTATTGTACTTAACTATAATTTATTGGTATTTTTATTGTATTAGTAATATCCTAGTTTTGTTAAGTTTTATGGAGTGCCATGTATTAATATAAATGCCATGTAAATACACTACAAAATTTTACTCAATCCGTATTGTGTATGATGTTACAGCTTATTTTCTCATTAATCCACTTAATTCTGTTAACAAGAACACACTCATCAATTGGTGGATTATCACAAAAACATTTTGATTCTTTTACCTCTGTTTTCCAGAACTGCTGAATTCTCTTCAGACCCTCTATAAACAAATGTGATTTATTATGCTGGAATGCAAAATAACTAGTTCTATTAGAGTATGTTATTCCACAAACCAGATTATCTTTTCATATAGTTAATTTTTTTAGTTCATTAGTAGTCTCCTCCCTCCCCAATTCAGTGCAAGTTTTAGTTAAGAACAAGTTGTTTATTTAATATGATGTGAACAATAGAAAACTACTTGGAAAGACAAAAAGCATTCTTATTTCAATGAATATTCATTTGAATGCACTAGAAAAGTTCCAAAAAAGTTTAAAAAAAAATCCAAGTCAGTGAAATTTGGCTGATAAAAGTATAACTGGTGAAGTAATAAATGTTAGTAGCTTTCACAAAAATTGCCTGTTACAAAATATTGCCCAATATTTTATGGTTTGCATGGATATGGAAAAAATATATAATTCTTTTTTACATTATATGAGTTACTTTTGTCATTATTTAAATTTAGTTGTTAGTGTATTTTACTTATATTTTTATTTACAAAAATCAAAAGTATATTTTTTTGGTTTTAAATTGGGGCCTTGCCTTGTAATTACTTGAACACCTAAGTAAAATTTTTTTTTCATTTTTATTTATTTTATTGAAATATAGTTGCTGTATAATATGTTATAGGTGTACAATACAGTAATTCACAATTTTTAAAGGTTATACTATAGTTATTATAAAATATTGGCTATATTCCTTGTGTTGTACAAAATATCCTTATAGTTTATTTTATACCCAATAGTTTGCACTGCTTATTTCTCTACCCCCTACATTGCCCCTCCCCGCTTCCCTCTCCCATCTGGTAACCACTCGTTTGTTCTCTGTATGTCTGTGAGTCTGCTTCTTTTTTGTTACATTCACTAGTTTGTTTTATTTTTTAGATTCCACATATAAGTGATACACAGTATTTGTCTTTCTCTGTCTGACTTATTTCACTTCACATAATGCCCTCCAAGTCCATCCATGTTTCTGCAAATGGCAAAAATTCATTTTTATGGCTGAATAGTATTCCATTGTGTGTGTATGTATGTAATACATACCACACATATATATGGACACTTAGGTTGCTTCCATATCTTGGTAATTGTAAATACTACTACTGTGAACATTAGGGTGCATGTATCTTTGTGAATTACTGTTTTAGGTTTTTTTTTTTTAATATATCACATGCTAGTTCTAGTTATAATTTTCTAGATCTCCATAATGTTTTCCACAATGGCTGCACCAATTTACATTCCCACCAACAATGTACGAGGTTTTGCTTTTCTCCCCACCCTTTTTAGCATTTATTTGTAGATTTTTAATAATGGGCATTCCTACCTGTGTGAGGTGATATTGTACTGTAGTTTTGATTTGTATTTTTCTAATAATTAGTGATGTTGAGCATCTTTTCTTGTGCCTGTTGGCCATTTGTGTGTTTGGAGAAATGTCTATGTAGGTATTCTGCCCATTTTTGATTGTGTTGTTTCCCCAGAGTGTTATCTGTCAGTCTTTGAATAACTACATAAACATTATTAACTTTCTGAAACTTGCCTTCCAAAACTGTTTTCTGATATTATCTCAGTTCCCCATGAAGAAATGTACCTTCAATCACTGGAAAATGATTATCACTTACCAGCAAGGACACGAGATCACATTCTTAAGATTCCCTCTTTCATATTGGTGTTCAGATACTCCCTTTCATATGTGCTGTGAATGTCAAAGTTGCAGCTACTGACTCATTCCGAAATAACATTGGTTAAGTTGCTCTCCATTTGAGATGGATGAAAGTATTCCTCAATGAGTAGGACACAATCACTGACTCTACAGGCAAGAGAAAAGTGTTGGGTGGAATCAGAAGCAGAACTCCTGCTTGTTCACTTAATTCATAATATCCGTCTTTTTTCCCACTCATAGCCCTGTATGGACTATTTTCTCTTGCTAACAGCGAGTCATAATAGAACTTTAAAAGGGTACTCTGGCGTCAGATACATGTAGTTGAAGAACAATTATATGATGTGTCCAACTATGTGCTGACTCATTTTATGTTCGAATGACGCTATAACACAGCCATTTGGAACTGTAGATTTGAGGGCATCTCAAATAATATTTTTATTTTCTGGGAGCTGAAGAAGTCTTAAGTTTTTTCCTTGATGCAGCTAACACTGAACAAAGCCCCTCCCGCCCTCGAGGTAGGATGACCGATTTCCAGCATCCTTCCAGGTGTCGCGTGGTAAAAATTCTGGTTGGTCAGGAAGGGGAACACCCTCTCCGGGGACCTCTAGAGCCTGGGAACTACATTGCCCGGAAGAGCCTGCGCGGAGTTGAGCCAAGGAAGATTGGAATGAAGGCATTTCCGGGCGAACTCTTGAAGTCGGGGAGGGACTTCCGGCCTCCTCCTCGTGGCGGCCATTTTGACGGCTTTGGGTCAGTTCTGGGTCCGGGGCGTTGGATCAGGACCCAGGTGACTGGATTGCGGAGGCGCGGGAGGACGTCTTGTCTCTCCCCGGTGCACAAAGGCGACGCCTCCTGGGGTGCCCTGCGCCATACTGGGGACAGGGGCCGCCGTGCCCGCGTCCCCCTCCTCTCCCGGCGCTCCGGCTCTCAGACCCCGATGGCGGCGGCCGCGCTGAGGGACCCGCCTCAGGTAAACGTCCGTCCTTCGGGCCCGCACCGCCCTCTCCCGCCGGACACTAGAGCCTCGAGTGCGGGGCGCCTGCTCGCCTGCCTGCGGCCCGGGCCCCGGGGTCCAGGCGGGGGAGGCGGCCGCGGGTGGGGCCGTGTTTTGACAGACGATGTGACGGCGCGGGGACGGGCCCCCAGGCAGAGAGGAGGATACATATAAAGGCTGGAGGTCGGAGTGAGGCGGGGCGATTCGGGAAACATGGGGTCCGTCTGATACCTGCATCGAACAGAGTGAGGCAGAGTGGCACCTGGACCGGCAGAGAGGTTATTCGTTCGTTCTGAGGGGTCTGGAGGCTATGAAGGGTGGTGGACAGAAGAGGGAGACATTCTGAGTTAGTGTTTGAAAGTTATTAGAATTCTTCTGGGAGAGGAAACAGACTGGAATATGAATGTTTGAGACAGGCCCAGAGAACTAGAGTCCTTGTCCAAGGTCTGAAATCTGGTTAGAGGCACCTCCAAGGACTGAAACACGGTGGTTAGTAAGTTAATCTGAGGTCACCAGGTTCCAGGATTGGATGGAGATATGGGAGAGTCCTGTACACATGGAGCCCAGCCTCGGTGACCTTCGTCGTCCCACAGGTTCTGAAGGTTGGAAAAGCTCTTAGGGATCCTACACAAGGCGGGAGGGGGTGCCCAGTGCTTCACTGGTGATGACACCACCGGTAGGGTTTCTGGGTATTGTGTCTTGAGAATCTTCCCGTGATACATTGGGAGGGAAGATTGGCAGGCAGACTGTAAGGGCTGGAGTTTTAAGGAAGGTTAAATAGAGACAGGAGGGTTGTGACTGTTGAGGGTACAGATAGTGCTTTACAGAAGTGCAGGAATGTCATGGGTGTGGCTAATATTGAAGCAAGGATCAGAAACAGGTGGAGAGGCATTCACAGGAGCATGAGGGGCTTTCCCTGGGACTGGGATCCATCAGAGGGCTGAATGGTGCTGGATCCCGTGTAAGTGTCAGGTGCTCTCTGGATGCTCTGTGCCAAGTAGATGAGTGAGTCCAGGGAAATGCCTAAATTGTAGAGCAGGAAGGTAGCAGAACTGTAGGGGCGTAACCTTGGGGAATGACGGTATTAGAGTCTCCAGAGTGATGTGCTCAGGGCCCCTGGTCCCTGCTGTTAGGGAGTTAAGAGTGAAGCATCAGCCTAGGTTTGGCTGTGACTTGGAGTTACCGTCTGGGAGACAGCAGGGGAGTTGCTTGGCAAGAGGGATGGGGCTCCGTGGCCAGGCCCAGAGCTTGCATGGCATCTCCGTGTCCTGCCTGTTATTGCTCAGGGCTGAACACAGTGATTAACTGAACCCTGAGGGGAGCTTGGGGATCAGTGGCACCAGGGCCTGGTATCTCCTCTGAGGTGGGGATCTTGGGAAGAAGATGGTAGTGGGATAGATGTGTGAGGCGATGGACTGGGTCCTCAGAGAGAGACAGTTCATTGTTTCATCTGTCCCCATGTTGACAGGACAGTATGACCTTTGAAGATGTTGCCGTGCACTTCTCCTGGGAGGAATGGAGGCTCCTTGATGACGTTCAGAGGCACTTGTATCTCAGTGTGATGCTGGAAAACTTTGCACTTATGTCTTCACTGGGTAAGACTCTGTCTTCACATGTGGACCTGGGGCACTACTTGTTTCCCCAGCTTTCTAGGTAGTTGCTGTGGCAGGTAGGGCTAGGTGGTTTGCAGTGCTCTCTTCTCTACCCTACTCAAATCTCTCAAATCTGCTGTACTGAACCCTCATAGAGAAGAATTTGAGATCTGTAGTCTTGCAGTGAGTTTAATGGAGTTAAATGGACTGCACTATCTTGTAACTGAAGGTTTGCACTTTGACTAACAACTCCTCATTTTTCCCACCCTCCATCCCCTGGCATTCTACTCTCTATTTCCATCAGTTTAACATTTTTTGTTTAAGTTCCATATATAAGTGATATCATACAGTTTTTAGCAAAATGCCCTCTGGGTTCACCCATATTGTTGCATGTGGCAGGATTTCCTTAGTTTTTAAGGCTGAATAATACTCCAAGTGTGCATGTGTGAGTACACTTAGCTCTTGTCTTTTTGATGATAGCCATCCTAACAGATATGATGTAATATCTCATTGTGGTTTGTATTTACATTTCCCTGATGATTAGTGAGGAAGAGCAATTTTTCATATACCTGCTAGCCATTTGTGTATTCTTTTTGGAGAAATGTCTAATCAGATCATCTGCTCATATTTTAATTGGATTTTTCTTTTCCAGCTGAGTTACGTGAGTATCTTATGTTTTAAAAAGATTATCCCCTTATTAGGTACATGGGCTTGCAAATATTTTTTCCCATTCTGTACATTGTGTTTTCATTTTGTTGATTATTTCTTTTGCTGTGCAGAGCTTTTTAGCTTGAGGTAGGTCCACTTGTTTATTTTTTCTCTGTACTTTTAGTGTCATATCCAGAAAAATCATTGTCAAGACCACTGCCAAGTAGCATATTCTGTTTTCTTTTTCCAAAGAGTTTTACATTTTCATGTCTTATATTTATCTCTTTAATCCACATTGTGTTAAATATTGTTAGAGGTGGAACTAGGGGTCCAGTTTCATTGTTTTGCATGTGGATATCCACTTTTCACAGTAACATTTATCGAAGAGACTTCTTTCCCTGTGGTGTGTTTTTGGCACCCTTGTCAAAGATTAGTTGACCATGTATGCATGGGTTGTTTTTTTTTTTCCTGTGTTCTTTATTCTGCTCCATTCCTCTGTGTGTCTATTTTTATGACTACCACACCATATTGATTACTGTAGCTTTGTAATGTAGTTTGAAATCAGAAAGTGTGTTACCTTCAGCTTTGATCTTTTTGCTCAAGATTGCTTTGGCTATTCGAGGTCATTTGTAGTTCCATGTGTACTCTAGGATTCATTTTCTATTTCCATGAAAAATTCCATTAGAATTTTGATAGGAATTGCATTAAATCTGTGTGTTGCATTGGATAATATTATTAATTCCTCCAGTATAAGAACATTGAATATCTTTTCATTTATTTGTGTCAGTTTCTTTCCTCAGTGTACTGTTTTCAGAGTCCAGATCTTTCATTTCCTTGGTTAAATTTATTCATGTGTATTACTTTTTTGATGATACCATAAATGATTGTTTTCCTAATTTCTTATTCAGATATTTCATTCTTAATTTATAGAAAATGCAACTGATTTTTGCATGTTGATTTTGTATCCTACAACTTTACTGAATTTTCCAACACTTTTGGAGGGGGAATCTTTAGGGTTTCTATATATAAGATCATGTCTTCTGCAAACAGACAGTATTACTTCTTTTGTGATTTTAATACATTTAATTTATTTATTTATCTGTCTGTCTGTCTGTCTGTCTATCTATCTGTTTTTGATTAAGTGTTCTGGCTAGGCCTTCCAGAACTATGTTGAATAGAAATGTGGATACTGGGCACTTTTGTCTTGTTCCTGATTTTAGAGGAAAAGCTTTTATTTTTTTATTATTTATTTATTTTTAGGGGGGGTAATTAGATTTATTTATTCAGTCATTCATTAATTTAAAGCAGCGGTACTGGGGATTGAACCTAGGACCTAGTCCATGCTAAGTATGAGCTCTACCACTGAGCTATACCCTCCCCTCTGAGGAAAAGCTTTTAGATTTTAACCTTTGAGTATGGTGTTGGCATGGGCTTATTGTATTTGGATTTATTACATTGAGATGCATTCCATTCTATACACTTAACTTGTTCTGGATTTTTAACATAAAAGTATGCTCAATTTTGTTAAATACTTTTTCTGCATTTACTGAGATGATTATATGATTTTTATCCTTTGTTCTGTGAATGTGGTGTATTATGTTTATTGATTTGCATATGAGGAACTATCCTTGCATCCCAGAGATAAATCACTCTTGATCACAGTGTAAGATTCTTGAATGTGCTGTTGAATATTTTGGGGATTTTTCCTTCTATGTTCATCAAGGATGTTGGCCTGTAATTCTCATTCCTTGTAGTTTCCCTATCTTGCTTTGATGTCAGGATAATGCTGGCCTCAGATACTGAGTTTGGAAATGTTTCTTCTTCAGTATTTTGGGATAGTTGAGGAAGGATTGACATTAATTCTTCTTAAAGCCTTTGGTAGAATTCATCAGTGAATCTATTTAGTTCTGGCTTTTCTTTGTTGGGAGATTTATTATTAATTAATTCATTCATTCATTTAAAACATTGAAATATAGTTGATTTACAGTATTAATTTCAGGTGTACAACATAGTGATTCAAAATTTTTATAGATTATACTAATTTAGAGTTATTGCAAAACAATGGCTATATTTCTCTATGCTGTACAATATATCCTTGTTTGTTATCTTTTTGGGAGTTTTTTGATGAATGATTCAGTTTCCTTACTTGTTATTAGTCTATTCAGATTTTCTGTTTCTTCATGATTCAGTATTGGCAAGTTTTCAGTTTCAAAAATATATCCATTTCTTCTGGTTTATCCAATTTGTTGGCATTTAATTGCTTGTAGTTTCTTATGATCTTTGGATTTCTTCAGCATCAGTTGTGATGTCTCCTTCATTTCTGATTTCATTTATTTGAGTCTTTTCTCCTTCAAATTTAATCTACTAAAGGGTTGTCAATTTTGGTTCTTTTAAAAAACCAGCTCTCAGCTTTGTTGATCTTTCTATTGTTTTTCTAGTTTGTATTTTGTTTATTTCTGCTCTGATCTTTGTTATTTCCTTCCTTCTAAATTTGGGCTTAGTTGTTTGTTTTTCTAGTTCCTTGTGAGGTAAAGCTAGATTGTTTGAGATTTTTCTTTTTCTTTAATGTAGGCATTTATTGCTATCAGCTTTACTCTTAGAAAAGCTTTTGCTGCATCCCACAGGTTTTGACATGTTTTGTTTCCCATTTTTGTTTGTCTCAAAATAATTTTATTTTTCCTTTTGATTTTTTTGTTTAACACACTCATTGTTCAGGATTGTGTTGTATAATGTCCATATATTCATGAAATTTCCTGTGTTTATTTTGGTTTTGATTTCTAGTTTCAAACTCTTGTGGTTGGATAATAATCTCAATATAATTTCAGTTTTCTTAAACTTGTTAAAGTTTGTTTTGTGATCTAACATATAATCTGTCCTAGAGAGTGTTCTGAGTCCACTTGAGAAGAATGCAGTTCTGCTGTAGTTGGATGAAATATTCTGTATATGTTAGGTCCAGGCAGTCTAAAGTGTCTTTCAGTGTTTCCTTATTGATTTCCCGAGTGGACAGTGTACTCACTCTTTAAAAACAGATTTGAAGTCTATTATTATTGCACTGTTGTCTTAAGCCTTCCAGTCTCTTAATATTTGCTCTGTGTATTTAGGTACTCTGGTGTGAGATGCATATATACTTACAATTGTTATGTCCTCTTAATAAGTCAACTCCTTTATCTTTATATAATGACTTTCCTTGTCTCTTATGACAGGTTTTGAGTTAGTCTTTTGTCTGGTGTAAGTATAGGCTATTTATAAGTGTAAGCTAGTGTTTTAATTTCCATTTGTATGGAATTTTTTTTTTTTCAATTCCTTTACTTTCAGCCTGTTTGAGTCCTTAAAGCTGAAGTGAATCTCTTGCAGGCAACATATTGTAGGGTCTTGTTTTCTTTATTTTCAGCCACTGTGTGACTTTTGATTGGAAAATTTTGTAAGGATATTACAATTGCCATCTTGTTAATTTTTTTACATCTGTTTTGTAGTTCCTTTGTTCCTTTTTTCCTCTCTTGCCACATTCCCTTGTGATTTTATGGTTTTCTGTAGTGGTATGGTTTGGTTCCTTTATCTTTTGTGTATCTACTGTAGGTTTTTGCTTTGTAATTACCATGAGGTTTGCATAAAACATAACAATTTATTTTAAGCTGATAGCAATATCATTTGTATACAAAAAGTCCCCTTTTAGTAACTCATTCCCTTGCATTTTATGTTTTTGATGTGACAATTTATATTTTTATAATTAACTTACATATTTTATATGTTATGACCATTACCAAATAATTGTAGTTGTAGTTATTTTTAATACTTTTTTTTACTAGAATTAAAACAAGTAAACCACCATATTACAGTGTAAGCATATTCTGAATTTGACTACATACTACCTTTACCAATGTGCTTCATATTTTTATGTTTTCCTGTTACTAATTAGTATCTTTTTATTTTGGCTTGAAGAACTCCATTTAGCATTTCTACTAAGGCAGGTCAAGTAGTGATGAACTCCCTCAGCTTTTATTTATGTAGGAAAGTCTTTATCTCACCATCATTTCTGAAGGACAGCTTTGCTGGATAAAATATTCTTTAGTTGGCAGTTTTTTCCCTTTAGCATTTTGATTTTAATGTCCCACTCTCTGCTGACCTGCCTGGGTTTTGCTGAGAAATCTGCTTATGGCCTTATGGGGTTTCTCTTGTCTGTGATGAGTTTCTTTTCTCTTGCTGCTTGCAAAAGTCTTTTTGTCTTTGACTTTTCAAAGTTTTATTACAATGTGTCTCAGTGAAGTTCTTTTGGATTGAATCTGTATGGGGACCTATGGGTGTCATGTACCTGGATGTCCACATCTCTATCTTGATTTGTTTTTTCAGCCATTATTTATTTAAGTAAGCTTTCTGCTCCTTTCTCCCTCAGTTCTCCTTGTGGTCTTCCCACATTGTGAATATTATTTCCCTTGATGACATCCCATAATTGACATAGGCTTTCTTCAGTCATTTTTCTCATCTGATTCAAGGTCAGATTTTTCCCCTCCTTGATCAAGTTGGCTATTGGTGTTCTCTATTGCATTTTTTATTTCATTCATTGTGTTCTTCAGGTCCAGAATTTAATTGTTTTTTTTTTTTTCCTATCTCAGAACTGTTTTGTTCTGCATTATTTTCTTGGTTTCATTGCATTATCTATCTGTGTTCTCTTGGAGCTGGCTGAGCTTCCTAAAAGCAGTTATTTTGAATTCTTTGGTAGTTTGCAGATCTGCATTTCTTTGAGTTCACTTGCTGGAAACTTAGGCTCTTTTTGAGATGTCATATATCCTTGATTTTTCATGTGTCTTATAGCTGCTTATTGATCTTTTCACATTTGATGAATCAGTCACCTCTTCCAGACTTTATGCACTGGTTTTGGTGGGGAAAGACTCTCCTTGGGTTGGTTGCAAGTTCACTGACTAGGTGGGATGTGGTGGTTTGGGCTGTGGGGAGGTCCAGCCATGTCATCGCAATGCAGCTCAGTCCAGGGGCACCAAAGATTGTACGGATTCTCAGTAGCTAAGGCTACAAGGTGAACTCACAGGTACCTGGCCCTGGTGAAGCTGGGGAGAGTGTGACATCAGGACTGTGCTCAGATCATACCGTGAATGTTTGTCATTTAACCAGTATTTTGCTGTCATTGCCAGCACCACGACCCATTTTTGCTTTTCTTTCCCCCATTGCTGATACTTTGCTGACTAGTCAGTTTTACTACCTTGTGATTATTGACTGACTTACAGCCCAGGGATAAGCCCCACCTTTCTGGACTTCATATCTCACCCATTTCTCTATGGCTCCTTCTCTCGCACTGTGGCATTGGTCCACATGTGCTATGAGGTGTCCACACATCCTTAAATTGGCCTTAAACAGCATCTACTCTATTGAAATCGGTTTGTCCTGGGTTTGGCCATATGCTTCATTACAGCCTCATGTCACCAACAGAATAGGTTCTGCAGGAATTCTTTGGCAGACCAATAAGTTTCAGGATATGCCTCTCTTCTTTGTGTTGCACTGTATCTTGTCTCCTTCCTTTAATAACATCTCCACTGTTCTTTTGCCTTAGAGACCCAGTAATGCCAGTAGCCACTTCCCAGATGGAATTACAACTCTCTTCTCTAAAAAAGCATCCCATAGACTCATTCCTAGATGGGACATATCACATTTTTGAGGAAGTTACACCCTCTCTATAATGTCAATGTGTATTTCACCATCATTTATTTGTGTTCAGGTTGCTGCTGTGCGACAGAGAACACAGAGTCACCCTTTCAATCAAGCGTTTCTATAGACATGTCACCAGCCAAGACTCCCAAGGCAAACCAGTCTTCCCAGAAGAGCCACCCCTGTGAGAAGTGTAGTCTGGTCTTGAGAGGTATTTTTCACTTGGCTGAGTATGAAGAAACTCAACACAGCCAGAAAGTGTTCGGGTATTGGGTGTGGTTGAAACAATTTTATTTCAGTGCAAACGTCCCAAAACACCAGAATATGGAAGAAGAGAAATCTTTCAGAAGTGGTGTAGACACAGCCTTGTTTGTAAAGAGCTGCAAATTCCATGGGTCAGGGAAGCCCTTTACCTGTGAGGAAGTTGAGAAGGACTTCCTGGCCACCTTGGAACATCTCCAGCAGCAGGTCACTCACACCAGGGAGAAGCCAAACAAGATTGCCCTATGTGAGGCAACTTTACAAAGCAGAAAAACTCATCATAATGGGGGAGAGTACAAGAAGTCTTTCAGCCCCAAACACATACTTGTTCAGGACCAGGGTATCCACACTGGAAGACAGTGTTTTGTGTGCAGTGAATGTGGGAAAGCGTTTAGGTCCAAATCCTCATTTGTTTTGCACCAGAGAGCTCACACTAGAGAAAGGCTTCATATGTATGGCAAAAGTGGCAGATCTTTGAGGCAGACCTCAAGCCTCAGTCTGCATCAAAGAAATCATACTGGAGCAAGGCAGTACACGTGCAGCAAATGTGGGAAATCCTTTAACCAAAAGTTTGTTCTCATTTATCCCTGGAGAAGTCACATTGGAGAAAATTGTTACTTGTGCAGTGAATGTGCACAATCCTTTAGCCGTAGATCCGTTCTAATTCGACAGTGGATACTTCACAATGGAGAAAGCCGTTATGAATGTACTCAGTGTGGGAAATCTTTTAGACAGAAATTTTACCTCATTGTACACTGGAGAGTTCACACAGGAAAAAGGCATTATGAATGCAGTGACTGTGGGAAATCTTTTACCAATAGCTCAGTGCTTATCCTACATCAGAGAGTACATAATGGGAAAAGGCCTTTTCAGTGCAGTGAATGTGGGAAATCTTTTATCAGTAGCTCAGTATTCATTCTGCACCAGAAAGTTCACACAGGAAAAAGGCCTTTTGAGTGCAGTGAATGTGGGAAATCCTTTAGTCTTCAGTCTTACCTCACTCAACACTGGAAAGTTCATAGTGGATCAAGGCCTTATGCATGTAGTGAATGTGGGAAATCTTTTACCTCTCGCTCTGGCCTCTGTTACCATTGGAGAGTTCACAATGGATTGAGGCCTTATCAGTGTTGTGAATGTGGGAAATCTTTTACCTCTGTTTCCAACCTCCGTTACCACCAGAGTGTTCACTCAGGAGAAAGGCCTTATGAGTGCAGTGAGTGTGGAAAATCTTTTACCTCCAACTCTGCCCTGTGTTATCATCAGAAGACTCATGCTGGAGATAGGCCTTATGAGTGCACTGTATGTGGGAAATGTTTTTGCTCTGGTTCCCATCTCAGTCATCATCACAGAGTTCATACAGGAGAAAGACCTTATAAGTGCAATGAATGTGGGAAATCTTTTTCCTCTAGTTCCAACCTCAGTTACCATCAGAGAGTTCACATAGGAGAAAGGCCTTATAAGTGCAGTGAATGTGGGAAATCCTTTATCCAAAGATGTCATCTTCTTATACACCAGAGAGTTCACACAGGAGAAAGGCCTTTTGAGTGTAGTGAATGTGGGAAATCCTTTATCCAAAGATGTCACCTTCTTACACACCAGAGAGTTCACACAGGAGAAAGACCTTATCAGTGCAGTGAATGTGGGAAATCTTTTTTTGCCAGTTCCCACCTCAGTAATCATCAGAGAGTTCACATAGGAGAAAGGCCTTATGAGTGCAATGAATGTGGGAAATCCTTTATCCAAAGGTGTCACCTTCTTATACACCAGAGAGTTCACACAGGAGAAAGACCTTATAAATGTAGTGAATGTGGGAAGTCTTTTTCCTCTAGTTCCAACCTCAGTCATCATCAGAGAGTTCATGTAGCATCAAGACCTTATGAGTGTAAGGAATGTGGGAAATCTTTTAACCATGGGTCAGCACTCATTCGACATGGGAGAATTCACACAAGAGAAAGGCCTTATGAGTGCAGTGAATGTGGGAAATCTTTTCGCTATAGTTCCATCCTCTGTGAACATCAGAGAATTCACACAAGCAAAAGGCCTTATGAATGCACTGAATGTGGGAAATCCTTTAGAAGAAATTCTTACCTCGTTGAACACTGGAGAGTTCACACTGGAGAAAAGCCTTATAAATGCAGTGAATGTGGGAAATCTTTTTCGTCTAGGTCTGGTTTCCGTTATCATCAGAGTTCACACAGGATAGAGGCCACATGAGTGTAGTGAATGTCGAAAATCTTTTCCCAAAAGCTCTGCACTCTCAACATCAGCGTTCACACAGGTAAAAGGCCTTAAGTGTGTGGTGAGTGTGGGAAAGTCTTTACCTCTAGCCCCACCACTTGTTCTCATCAGAGAATTCACAAGAGACGGCCTCTTTAGTGCTGGGAATTTGGGAAATTCTTCCCTAAAGAGTTCACCTCAATAATAATTATACACAGTAGAGTAGAGTTTACACTGTAGAAAGGCCTTAAATGTTCAAGGGAATGTGTAATTTTCTTGTTCAGTGTGACAATGCTAGAAGAAACTGAGGAGCTGTCCATCCGAATTCAGTCTCACACTTCCAGTTGTCCACAGGCATCAGTTTCAGATACGTGGAAACTGTGTGTGGCTGTGTTTCACTTTCTAACCTATCTGTGGCTCTTGTCAGATTTATGTCACTGCCACTTACTGTGGCCAAAGCCATTTTACCTCAGCCACCTGGCAGGTCCACACAGTGTGCATCAGTCACCGCCACACCCCCACCCAGTGCACTCAGGAAAGCTCACCGCTGGTCTAGCTTTTGTGGGGGTTAGTGTTCCTGTCTTTCTGACTACCTTGTGCAAGAGGCTGAATCAGTGTTGGCCCAGAGAACATCATGAATTCAGCTGAAAAGGACAGCTTGTTTTCAGGGATACGTTCTCACATGATGAACTTTTCCAGCTTACAAGTTACTGGCCCAAATTGCGTGCCACACGTTGCTTTGGTTTGTATAGTACAAATGCTTTACTGTTTGAATCCTTTTTTGTTTTGAGTGTTCAGTTTACTGTGAGAGGTGTTTCATAAGGAGGTTTGGGCTTTACAGGCATGAAAGGTGAACAGTTTTTATGGGGGTCTTAACCCCTCTTTGCCTTAGGAGGGAAAGTCTGATGGCAAAAAATGGCTTGCCAGTTTTGGCGAAATTTGAGTTGGTGCCAGTGATCTCCTGGGAAAGAGGGCAAGGCTTTTTGTCCTCATTTAAACTCTGGATGCTATGAGTTTAGACTCAGGTATCACTGTGAAGAGAGGTGAAATGTAGCAGTCTCAAGTTCCTAGAGCAGCATTAGTTTTTCCCCTTTTTCATGAACTATCACAGGCGATGTTGGCATTTTTAAGGGGAAATCTGAGGGTCTTGCAAAGAGCACATTCCCTGACATCCACAATTCCATGGGTGATGGTCACTGATTTTAAGACTGTGGGGCCAGAGGAAACCGAGGCAGGTATATGACCTGGATTGGGAGTAGAGGAGACAGCAGCAAACTCAATGCAAGGTGCCTCTTCTGAAAGGGCATCCACAAATGTCTCTGTGATGATGACTAATTTGCAGCATCGGTGTCTACACGAGTCTCAGAACTCCCAGGCAGGTTTACCTCGTGGAGCTGACATCACAGTCAGAAAATAATTGTATGGTTTTGTGGATTCTTGTGACCTCTCTGTAATGTTCACCTCAAGGCTATTCCTGCACAGGCAGGAAAGTAGTCCAGGGATGTGGCTCTTGTGACCTGGCCAGCATCCCTGTTGACTGAAGTGGAGATGTTCTTTATTACTGGCCAGTACTTGCTGCCACTGAAGCAAGACTGACCCCCAGAAGGCATGACCAGAAATTGGTCAATATAGGGTTACCAAGTATATGTCCCCCAAAAGTGGGCTATACAGATTTTTTTTCTATCTTGAAGTGTTTTTAAAGTTTTATTTAGATATAACTTACTTCTTGTAACTGCACATATTTAAAGTGAAGTATTTGATAAGTTTTGACCCGTGTGAAAACATTATCAGTAGTCATGGTAGTGGCCATATCTGTCACCATGTATTTCCCTGGTGTCCTTTATAATCTCTGTCCCTGGCCATCAGAGCCCTCCAAGTAACTGTTGATTTCTTTTCCCTTATAACAGATACCTTTTCATTTTCTATAATTTATATGATGGAATCTTACAATGTTTTCTTTTTTTCTGGTTTCTTTTATGCTTTGTGATTATTTTGAGAGTCATCAATGATGTTATACGAGTAGCTCATCCCACCCTTTTTTTTTTTTTTTTTGGTTGAGCAATATTCTTATCTTTAGATATACCAGTATTTATCCATTCACTTGTTTATGGACATTTTGGGTATTTCCAGGTTTTTAACTATTGAAAATAAACTGGTGCAAACATTTGTGTAGAGTTCTTAATATGGAAATACGTGGCTTTTTTGTTTGTTTGTTTGTTTTTGGAAATTTGTTTCATTTAGCTTTTGGTAAAAAAATTAGAGTGTGACATCTGAGCCATGAGGTAGGTGAATATTTAGCTTTTGAAGAAATACTAATTTGTGCTTTAAATAGTTGTATTTTGTATATTCTTACCAGCACTGTATGAGGGTTCAAAATATATGAGGGTGAAAAAGACCACAAATAACAAATGTTGGCAAGGATGTAGAGAAAAGGGACACTCGTACACTGTTGGTGGGAATATAAATTGGTGCAGCCAGTATGGAAAATAGTATCGAGGTTCCTCAAAAAACTGAAAATAGAACTACCATATGATACAGCAATTCCCATCCTGATTATTCATCCAAAAAAACCCTGAAACACTAATTCAAAAACATAAATGCACCCCAATGTTCACAGCTGCGTGATTTACAACAGCCAAGACATGGAAGCAACCTAAATGCCCATCAACAGATGAATGTTTTCCAGAAGTTGTGGTATGTATATATAATGGAATACTACTCAGCCATTAAAAAGAGTGAAAATTTGCCATCAACAATGTGGATGGACTTGGAAGAATTACGTTCAGTGAAATAAGTCAGAGAGAGAAAGACATATATTGTATGATATCACTTGTATGTGAATCTAAAAACTCCAACACACACACGCACACAAAAATAAAAAATAAAAAACCCAACACAATAATGACTATAATAAAAAAGAGACTCACAGATACAGAGAACAAACTAGAGGTTACCAGTGGGGAAAAGGAAGAGGGGAGGGGAGGATAGGAGATTAAGAGATACTAAGTACTATGTATAAAATAAATAAGCTTCAAGAATATATAGCACAACATAGGAAGTATAGCCAATACTTTATAATAACTATAATTTGAATATAACCTTTAACAATTGTGAGTCATTAGGTTATACACCTGAAATTTATGTAATATTGTATATCAGCTATAGCTTAATTAAAAAATATTATATTGTGTATTTGGAAATTGCTAGGAAAGTAGATCTTAAAATTTCTTATCACACACAAAAATTTGTAACTGGTGATGAATGTTAACTTATCATAGGGATCATCTTGTACTATATACAAATGGGGAATCATCCTGCTGTATACGTGTAACTAACATGTTACATGTCAGTTATCTCTCTCTCTCTCTCTTTTTAAAAAAGAGCGCAGGGCCATTTTTCCTCTCTTGGATTGGCCTGCTCCCAATTCTCAGGACTGTACTATCTTTCACTATTATTTTACTTCACTAATAAAAATCTTGTTTATATCACACTTAAAAAAAAAAAGAATAGAGCTCAGAACAGAGTCTTGTTACTCTCTGACTGTGCAGGTCTGTGGTTACGATCCCCACTGCTGTCACTAATAGTGTCACTACCATCTTCATTCTCCTCTTTTTCCTCTTCTTCCTCTCTCCACTTCCCCCTCCCACTTCAGTGCAGAGCCTCAGGGAAGAGCCATCTCGTTCTTTCTGGAGGATCTGGAAGGATACATAACATGCTCCTCAGTGGAGACACAAAATTTTACTGATGTTGATTCTACAAATGAGCCCATAGGCTTAATTCAGAAACGTATAATGAATTTAAGTGACTGACCAATTCCTAGGGACACGTTACTAACCCCTGCATGCTGATTGTTCTGACTGTTGGAGATGGGCCTCCCATGGCCCAGGGATAGAGCCCCTGGACTCAGGAGCTGGTATGTGACACCTTCCTGGCACTGACACAGGGCAGTGGGACATGGGGCTCCTGACTAAACCCCTCTGGGCCTCATTTTGCCCATCTCTACACTAGTGATAGTAGTATCCATCGCACAGTGTCCTGTGGATTGTAGTATATTAATAATTATAAAGCATGTGGAAGAGAACCAAGCAGTTAGCAAATGCTGCACACATATTTGAGGCTCTTAACTCTGTGCCTCAGACAGTGCAGCAGAATGGCAGGGAACAACTGCTCAGTCCAGCTTGGGACCTAGTTCATCTTGCTCCCTAAGACCTCTTGGGAGAGACCAAAGGGATGTTTGGGTTTAACCTTGTGGTCCGTGTGCCAGGATCATCTGAGGGCTCAGAGGTCACGCTGATGAACAGACAGTTGGGCAATACCAAGGGCAGGAAGGAGCATCCTTTTAGGGCCCTTGTTCTAGCTGATGTCCCCCTTTCTCCAGCACATTTGAAGGATTCTTCTTCCCCATGGAGCCATGTGCCTTGAAGTCCTGGATCTGATAGGCAGGTGCCACTGGCTATAAGGGACCATGTGGGATCTCGAGTTGGTGCAGAAATGAGGTGTAATCAACAGGGAGTCAGGGAGGCTGCAGCTTACAAAAGAAAAGAGGCCCCCTTCTGAGGTTGCTTCCAGAGGTCTGCACTGTGTCCCTTATGGCTCAGGTGACTGACAGTACAAGTAATCTGAACATTTTGTAGATGCTCATAGCCATACTCAAAGGGCATTGCTCCACGGGTAAGAAAACAGGTTCTTTAGTCCAGACATGAGCCATTTGTGTTGCAGCCTTGGTTCTTGGTGGCTCAAAGAGTGATGGCCTTAGTTTTGCCAGTTTTTTTCCTGTCACTGAGTCAGGACCAGTCTTCCCAACGTATGAAGAGAGAGATGGTTAAGTCAATACAGGGTCTTCTAATCTGTGTTTCCTAGAGAAATGTGAGGTGTACAATTATGTAGAACCAATTCTACAAAGTGTTATTGAGGCATAATCAGCATGGAATAAATGACGCATTTAAAGTTCTACTGGACATGTAATTTCCTCACATGGAAATAGGAGCCCTCTCAGTCTGGTGAGCACAGGGAATTGTCTGGGAGGGTCTTCCCCTATTCTGCGCTTGATATGCACTTTGTTCTGTTCTAAGTATGCCCATAATATGGCACCTGGCCAACCCCACCACTCTGTCTGTTCCTGGCGGGGAGAGAAGAGGGTCCTTCACCAGCACAGGAGGGATGTGTGTAGATCATTTCTCTGCGTCGGCTCTGGGGCATGTTCACTCACCATGGAGGCTGCTCTTACTCTGTCTCTTCTCTGTGTGAGTAGAGTGTCCATTAAAATTAAAGTCCTATTGGATGTATATATGTGTTAATATATGTAAATATATATCTATATTCCTCTCTCACACACACCAGGAAATCATCATCACGAACAAGATAACATATCTGTCCTCAATATTACCTTCTGCCTTTAGGTAATTCCTCTCTCCTTCATTTCCATGGTCTTCATTTGACAGATAACCATTTATTTACTTCCTTCCAGTAGAGACTAATTTGCCTTTTCCAGAATTTTATATAAATCAGATCTTCCTTTTTGTGTGATTTCTCTTCTATGCATAATTATTTGAAATGTATTGTAATGTTTATGAACAGTTCATTCTTTGTATTGTTGAATATCTTTTGTATGGAGAAAACACAATATGTTTATCCATTCATCTGTTTGTTGAAATTTTTAGGTTGTGTCTAATTTTATACTATTACAGATAAAGCTATCACAGACATTTATATCAAGTCTTTACATGGAAATATGTTTCATTTGAGTTACTATCTAAACATATAGATAGTTGCCTAGGTCAGATGGCAGGTGGATGTTTGTGCTGTTAAATGTGTCAGACTGTGTTCCAAACTTACACAATTTTACATTTCAATTCAGTAGTTGGTGAGAATTTCAGTTTTCAAGTTCTTCACTAACAATTAGTATAATCAGTGTTTTGGGTTTTTAATAAATTATCATTTTTCTTTTTTTTTCTGGGGGGATGTAATTAGGTTTATTTATTATTATTATTATTATTATTATTATTATTATTATTATTATTATTAATTATTTGAAGAGGTACTGGGGATTGAAAACAGGATCTCATGCATGCTAAGCACAAGCTCTACCACTTGAGCTATATCCTTCCCCAACTGTTCTTAAATTTAGCCTTTCTTTTAAATTTTTTCAATACTAATTTTTAATTTTATTGAAGTATAGTCAGTTTGCAATGTTGTGTTAATTTCTGGTATACAGCAAAGGGATTTGGTTATATATATATATATTCCTTTTCATATTCGTTTTCATTATAGGCCATTACGAGGTATTGAATATAATTCCCTGTGCTCTGCAGTAGACCCTTTTTGTTTAAAATTTAGCCTTTCTAATGTGTCTTTTTAATCTCCTTGTAAATTCTTTTTAAAAGCCTGGAGGAGCACAATGCCTGGTAAGCCTTGATTTCAAGGGGCAGCTTTTCCTCCACTAGGAGCATGACTGTCGTGATGATTCTCCCTCTCATCAGTGACCAAACATTGACCGTCACAACATCTATTCTAATAGCTTAACTCCGCATGAAGAGAAGTGCAAGAAGACTGCTTTACTTGTAATTTTTTTGGTGTGTGGACATTTCATGTCTTTTTAGCAATGGTTGGGTAGGTATATTTTGATCTTTGGGGAGGATGATTTGCAAATGGAATCCTTGTGAGAATTTTAGTAACATGTCTGATGATGCAAGAGTGAAAACTTCCAGTCCCATTTTGTGGAAGGAAACAATCACTTAAACATGTGAACAAAAGAACATACGTTAAAATAGCAAGGTAGTGGGGTGGGTATGGCTAATGGTAGAGCCCCCTGCTTAGCATGCAGTGTGTCCTGGGTTCAATCCCCAGTACCTCTATCAAATAAATAAATAGATAAATAAGTAAAACCTAATTACCCCCCAAAACAACAAACCTCCCTATATATCCATTGATAATATCCTTAAAAATAAAAACGAAATAAATATTTTTTTAAAAATAGCAAGGTAACAGCAAGAATGTAAAAGATAGCTAAATGTTACCATGTATGAAAGCATTTTATGTGTGCAAGTTTCTTAATTATTATTACTATCGTGCTCCCTATGCTCTAAAAAGGTTTCTGATGATCCTGAATCAATAAAGGTTTTTGATGTGTCATCTAGAAATCATGAGATGGCTATTCTGACAAACCGTATTGTAGTCACTCTCATTCTCTGATGGGTGTCTTCCTGTCCCCTTTGTGGAAATTGACATTTTCTAGATGACCTTAGAGAATAAAGCACAAATGGCCTAAGGAATCTATTGTAGTCAATGGATTATTTTATGTTTTATGTATCTCAACTGCAGTATTTTTTGTGTCCTAGGAATAATAAGGACAATATTCACTCAAAATTGACAAAATATATGAAGCCACTCATCTCGGGCCTTGAACAACAGACAGTGTAGGGCTGTAGCCTTGAAGGAAGGACAGCACAACAGGTGAAGTTACATCATCCCACCATCCTCCTAGGGCACTTTCCAAACCTGCACAAAGACGGGGAAACCAGAGAACAGAGGGTGGAGGCGAAGAGCTCAGAGCCCAGGACTGTGGAGGCAACAGGGAATCTTGCAGCTACATTTTTTCAGAGTGAGCCTTACGTAGGCAGGGATGACCTGGGGTTTTAGACTGCTTTCTGGGACCCCTACCCCACGGTCAGAGACCCTCATTCTCTCATCAGAGGTCAGGTCCACATAGACACTGAATTCCAGCTTTCTCCTCCAGAGGAGCATCCTTATCACTGGCCTCAGAGGCTGAGCCCCTACTCCTTCCTCCAGAGGTTGATCCCCTCTGTGGCAACTGAACAGTGTCAGCTCAAGTGTCAGAACAATCTCAGACTGGTCCAGGGTTAGGACAGCCAAGGGACTGGGCTTTTGTTGCTGCCTCCTGGACTTTGTGGCAGGTGAGAAAGCCAAATCCAACCCCAACCTGCGTGACCAGATAGATCTGGATCCTGGGGCCTGGGATAGCTTCCTTATGCCCTCGAGTTAATACAGCGGTACCTGGTACTGGACCAGGAATGCTGAGGAACTGGCCTGAGATGATGCCAGATGCTTCAAAGGACTTTCCCAGGGCCTAGAAGAGGGGCCTTACAGGGACTAAGGGGAGATCAGTAGTTCTGGCCTGAGTCCTGCCCTCTTGTAGCGAGCTGGCCAGGGAACATGAAGACAATGAAATGCAAAACAGGCAATTTTAGGTCTACTAAGTGTGGCAATAAGGAGACATCAAGTGTGAAATGAGGAAGCAGGTTTAGGATGTCCAAGATATATTAAGTTAGAAAAGCAAAGTATAGATCTCTATGGAAAATGAGTTTATTTTTACTAAGACAACAAATTTTATAGGAAAATATTTGCACACAGACCCACGCAACATGACACAGAAATTCAGGTGCAATTCTGAAAGGATAATACTGTACAACCTCAGCTATTCCACTTATTTTTGCAATCCTGATGACTCTGTCCTCTTTAACTCTCCTTCCAACTGGTATTGCTCAGTATTTTCAAGAATGGAGAAAGAACACATTTTGATAACAAAATCTTCAGAGTGACCATTCTAGCTGTGTACTGAGCTTAATCTATGTCTTCTCAGATATCACTGCTAAAATGTCTCTGACATCTTAACTTTTTTTTACCATCCACTAATGTTTCACCATAACTTGTGGGTTCTGGCTAGAAGAAGTCCCATCGAGATGGAATGTATTACTGAAGACTCTGGAAAAAGTCAAGAGAGCGAGAGGGAGTTGGGAGCCAACTCCATGAGCCTCTCAAATGCTCCCACATTTATTGTGTATAATCAAAGGAAAAATCACTAACAGTTGTGTGATGGAATGCAGGAATTTAGGGAAAGACAGGATGGGATCAAGATTGTAGAAATCATAATGAGTACAAAGCCTTTGTTTATCTTTAGGGAAGTCATGGGAGAGGGGAACAAGATACATTCTTATAGATATGTTAAAGCAGACCACCAGACCAGCCAGTCCCTTGTTTTGGGGATAAAAGACTATGTAACGCAGGCACGCCCAGCGTTTATAGCTGAGGGCCTGGGTGTTGCTTGGCAGTGCTATCTAAAACCTCAACTATGTAAGCAAGGCATTGTCTCTGCTTTTTATGGCAAGGAGATCTGAGTGTGGATGCACAAGTGCCTGCTTGCAAAGCAGTTACTAAGCACATTTGTTCTTCAAGGAGACAAATGGCTGGGATCTGTTACAATTTGTTAACCCAATTATGGGCTCCCACGAGAACTATTTCTGCTAAAATCTTCAAATGACTACATGGTTGTTATTAACAGCTTTCTGTAATTTGCATTTTACAGTTGTTTTTTCTGACATAATTTCAATTCCACATGGAGGTCAATCCAAGCTATCACAAGAAAGATGATCATTACTTTCCAGCAAAAAGATGAAATCATCAATTTAAGCTACTCTCATTATTAAACAAAATTCAACCAAGGAAACTGGAAGATCTAGTTGGCTTTATTAAGTGATTCTTGAATTGGCCAGCATTCCATCTAGCAACGAGAAGGGTGTTCTGAGGGGCTGCACAAAATGGAAGTTTTTTATAGGCAGAAGTGGGGTGGGGCAAGGAAGTTGCCAAAAAGAAAAGGATTATTTCTGGCTGAGACTTATTTGATGGGGAATGGAATTACACAGGTTTTCTCATGATGATTGTGCCTTCTTCCTCTGGGGGAAGATAGAGAGGTCCCACAGATTACCTTACTGGTGCTGACCAGAAAATTCCAAACTGGTTGATTATGATTACATTTCTCAGGAAGACTGAAACTGCAATTAGGTTAGGTATTAAATCTAGTTTTGGAATCATGATCTTTAATACAAATGATGCCATTATGGCCCTGTGGTTTTTATCTTTAACAAGGTGTTGAGAGCATTTTTTTTTTTTTTAATGGAGGTACTGGGGATTGAACCCAGGGCCTCGTGCATACTAAGCATGTGCTCCACCACTGAGTTATACCCACCTCCGAGAGCATGCTTTGGTACACGTAGCACATTTGTTCCCTTGTTCTCTTTTTGCAATTGATTTCAGATTCCTGAAGGAACTGGATGTATGTCAGGATATGGATAAAGTGTTTTGTAATAAATTGGATGCAATTATTAATTATAAAGGAGGAGAAGTGTTTTATGTGTCAACTACTGATGGTGCTCCATCTTTCACTCCTGTTTCAGGCTGGTGCACATCCCTCCTCTATCTTCCTTGTTCTGGCCCTATCTGGTGTGATTTTTCTCTTGTCCCTGACCAAACATACATGGACTTACAAACATGAATCTAAAGCTTGAGAGTGCATGTGTTTGAACTACAAAACCATAACGTTTATCAACTACAGTTTCCAGTGGAGTCATTTTGTATCTCCACTACTCAATGGAATGATATGTTCCTTTAGATTTATGACCATTGAGAGCATCTCAAATGATATTTTTAGACTCTGGGAACATGCTGAGCATCACTAGTCTGAAATACGTCTCTAAATGAAACCGGGTCCCCCTAAAACAGAGTTCCTTTATTGGGTTTATGATTAATCTCCCTATCCAAAACTTAGTCCCTTTCTTGTTCCCTCTGACCTCAGTCCTGAACACTGCTGAACACTAAGCAACCAGAATCAGATGACCAAAACTGTTATTGTCAATAACATCATCGTTAATGCACTAAAATTGCTATTAGATACGACCATTAATGTGGAAACTCAGTTGTTTCTCTAGGGCAAGGTAAGTTACCAGACCTCCCCAAGCCATGGACCACCTGGCCAGAGAATTATACACCAGAGACATCCTGACCCCAAACTGTGGGGCCAACTGATGTCCTTCAAAGTCCAATGACCCCCATTCCTGGCTCTCAGAAGTCTGCCTGCAATTCCTCGAAAGATAAAGTACATTCTTTACTGGGCTTGTCTGCCCTAACAAACTAATAGCCCCAGGTAATGCCTAATCTCACAACAGCTCAGGCTGGCTCGTTTCAGCCCAGATTTCCACCTTATCAGAGTCATAAACCCCACCACCCTTCACGGACCCTAAACTTGTGCATGAGCTTGTCACACAGTCCCCAAACCATCGTGTTCACCAACCCCTCCCCCACATAAAAGACCCTGCACTTCCAATCCGGAGCGCACACAGGTGCCTCTCCTCTGTGTGGCCTGCTGTTATCTATGGCAGCACGTCTATTAAACTTTTTTTTGTCTTTGTTAACTTCTTGTACCACCCACAACACCTTGTCACCGGACAAAAAGCACAATGAAGAAATGTCAGATAATGATTAATCCTGGCCCCTATTCTTCCCCTTTAAAAAACACCCCCAATTCAAAGACATGTGGGAATGGGCCTGAGGCTTGTCTCCCGCTCCCTTGTGTGGAGCCCTGCATTAAATACTGCATTTTTCTTCACCACAACCTGGTGTCAGCAGATTGGCTTTGTGGAGCCAATAGTCCAGGTTCCTTCTGGTAACGCAAACACTTGGGTGATTGGTTGCAGAGAGTTCTCCTGTGAGTCTTAATATGGCCCTTTTATGAAGGAGAAGATCTCCTCTGCCCTTCAAATAGGAGTCACTGTTCTCCAGTTTTCCAGCACCGCTCATTAAGGAGATCAGCCTTCTCTCCCGAAAGTCTGGTAGGAAGAGACCATGCCTTGAGCTTGTGCGTAGGTCAGAACTACATTACCCAGAATGTTCAGCTTAAAACAGGCAGCAGGGGTAACCAATGACTTCTCAAAACATAGGCAATTTCCGTTTGAGGCCCACCTTGTAGGGGCGGCACTTCCGGCCTCCTCCATGAGGCGGCCATTTTAACTGCTCTGGGTTTGTTATGGCTCCGGAGTGCTGTCAGCACCAGGGTGACAGGACCGAGAAGGTGGGAGAGGAGCCATTGTTCCTGCTGAACAGAGGCGGTTCTGAGGCTCCGCAACGCCGCCCGGTGGGCCCCGCGACAGGCCAGGGATACGGACCCCCGCGCCCGCGTCCCCCTCCTGTCCCGCCGCTCCCGCCCTCAGACCCCGATGGCGGCCGTGCTGAGGGACCCGCCTCAGCTGAACGCGCGTCCTCCGGGCCCGCACCGCCCTCTCCCGCCGGACACTAGAGCCCCGAGTGCGGGGCGCCTGCTCGCGTGCCTGCGGCCCGGGCGGGTGGTGGGGCCGTGTTTCTGACAGACGGCGTGAAGGCGCAGGAGAGGCCCCCAGGCGGGGGACCCGCAGGTGGGGAGGCCTGGAGGGAGGAATCTGGAAACTGGAATTCACCTTACCTCTGCAGGACACGAAGAATGTGAGGCAGAGTCACGCCTGGACTGTCAAGCTGAGGGTCGTAGGAAGGCATGGAGAGTTTTGAAGAAAGAGGGGACAGGATTTACATTAGCATTTAAATGTTTCCCAAGGCTGTTCAAAGGAAAAACAGATTTGAGGGGAGAGATGAGGCACTGGGAGATTTGATCTTTGTTCAAAGTCACGCTGAGGCACAGAGATTAGCGGACCAACCCGAGGTCACCTGGCTCCAGGGCCAGGCAAGGGTACAAGTGTTGTCAGAGGGCAGGTTCCTGTCTCCTTGAAAAAAGAATTCAGAAATGAGATACAGAGATCAAGAAAGCAAAACAATGACATATTAAGGGATAGACAGTACACTGTCAAGGGAAGAGAGGGCAGATCCAGGTGGTAGCTGTCCTGAGTTTCCTTGGCAGGCTGGTTTTATAGGTTGTAAAAATTGAACTGGCAGAATATTCATTGGCAAGGAGGGGTTTGAGGTCACCTTTCCTGATCTTCATGGCAGCTCCACCTTCCTGAGGGTGGGGGGATTTGTGTGTGTGTGCGCGTAATTAGTCTTGGTCAGAAAGTCAGATGAGGTCATAATGAGCAAAAGGTTACATTAGTATGGTGGAGATTCCTTTCTTATCTCACCTTTCTTTGCCTGTGGGACACTTGTCAACCCAGAATGTATGGTTTCTTATCAGCCAGGAGGTTCCTGCCTTTCTAGATCTGTCCAAGGATCCACGTTGTTCACAAGATGTATGGTTTCCTGCCATTTGACATGTAGTCTCCCTTTCTTTGCACATATCTAGCTACCTGCCTGCTTTAACACAGGGAGGCATGAGCCCATCAACCTTTCTGCCACCACAGCTGCATTCGTCTAATGCCTGTCTCTTTTCATGGAGTCCCCAGGCTGTAGAAGCACTTAACGGAACCAGTACAGGTATGTAGAGGGTGTCTTAGTTCCTTACTGTTTCCAACCCCTACTTAGATGTTTTCTGGATTGTGATGTCCTCGACACTTATGTGTCATTTTCCCAGCCCTTGAGTGTGGGGACCTTAGAGAAACCGCAAGCCCAGGGTCATATGTCAGTGCTAGGGGTTATATGGAGGTGTTCTCATTTCTGGCAACCAGTGTACACTAGTGTGAAAGGTTAATCCAGGATCTTATACCAGGATGTACAAATGCTTAGAGTTAAAAATGAGGTAGAGTGTTAAGGAACCATAGATCTCCTTTTCTGGTATGAACAAAGAAAAGGAATATTGGAATCAGGACAAGACTGCCTGAGAAGCTGGTCATCTATTCTGGAGCTACTGGGAGGCTTAGATCAGAGGAGGGAGGTGGTGTTACCAAGGTCTGAAAAAGACTTCAACTGTGAAGTGGAAAACGGACTGTAGGAGTAAGGGAGGAGCAAGGAAAATCAGGGTAGAGGCTGCCACAGACTAGGTGAGGATTGTGGTTTAGGAGATGTGGTTGGATTCTGGATGCATGTTCAAAAATGAGCAGTTAGGTTTTCTTGCATGGATGATGAGAAAGTGAAATAAGAACCAGGGATAACCTGAGGTGCTTGGGCTTAGCAGATGTAGGGATGGAAGCTCCAAGTGAGATGAAGAAGATGGTAGTAGGAGTAATATTCACTGGGAATGTCAGGACCTTTGTTTTCACCATGTTAAGAGTCTGAGGAGGGCTAAAAGAATTCAGGACCACCAAACCAGCTTTTCAACAAATGTTAAAGGAACTTCTCTAGTCATCAAACCGTAAGAAAAGAGAACAAAAAGAAGAAAGGAAGAAAAAAAAAGCCTACAAAAGATTGCTTTGGTAGTTTGGGGTCTTTTATGGTTCTATATACATTTTGGAATTGTTCGAGTTATGTGAAAAATGTTGAGTATTTTGACAGGGGTTGCATTGTATCTGTAGGTTGCTTTGGGTAGTATGGCCATTTTGATAATGTTGATTCTTCCACTCCAAGAGCACAAGATATCTTTCCATTTCTTTTCATCATCTTCAACTTCCTTCATCAATGTTTCAGTTTTCAGAGTATAGATATCCTCCTTGGTTAAGTTTATTTCTAGGTATTTTGTTGTTTTTTTATGCAATGGAAATGTTTATGCCAGTTATAAAATTCTGGTTTTTGAGGCAAAAAAAAAAAAAAGTGAATGAAAGGCCTGTTAATAGCAGGGTGTATATCTTTTTGAATTAATTCTTATTTTGTGGTTGGCTCTCTTCCTTTGATAACTATGTAAGTTTAAAAAGCTAAGGCTCTAAATGTTCCTAGAAACAATGAACAGTACATATATGTAAATTTAAAAAATATGCAATGTATTGTGTAGATGTGTTTACATGCAATATATTGTATATGTGCAGTCAAATTGTAACAATTCTACCTAATAAAACTGAAAACTGAAAAAAAAAATGAAGTTCTTACACATACTATAATATGGATGAAACTTGAAGACATACTGCTGAGGGAAAAAAGCCAAACACAAGAAGACAGATGTTGTATTATTTATGATTTCAGTTACATGAAATACCTGAAATCATCAGAAAGTAGAATGGTGGTTGCCCCCTTTTAGGGGTATGGGGAAATAAGAAGTTGTTTAATGGGTACAGAGTTTCAATTTGGAATGATGTCAGAATTCTGGAGATGAATAGTCTTGATGGTTGCACAACATTAATGTACTTTCTGCCAATCATTAAAATGGTACATTTCTCATTCTTTATATTTTACCATATTAAAAAATTAAAAATGATAATTATTCAAAGTTGACTTTCTAAAATGTTTGTGTTATTAAATAATGAAGTCCAGAGATTTCTTGATAATGCCATTTAGGACATTTTCAGTGTTTTGGAGTTCTGAAGTAGAAACTATTGTGGAAACATAATTATAAATAAAATGTCCTGCACATCCAGCAAACCTCTGCGAACAAGTAGAAGAGAAAGAAGACTTTTTTTCTATTGCACAAGCATTAAACCAGAATGTGATATGCATCACAGGCAATCTAGTAAGGAGATTCTGAAGTCAGTAAGAAATCTCACTCTTATAAACCCAGGTGATACATCCATCACACACATATATTCTTGAGATAAATAACTGGTTCTCAAGTAAGAGGACTTGATAGTACTATTTTTCCTATAAGTTATTATAAATTTTCCTTGTAATTTGGGTGGCCATTGGCATTTGCTAAATACCTTTATCTAAAGGAAAAATACATTTCTTATACCTTTATGACAGGAGGTAATATTATAACTTGGATTCAGGCACCTGCATTCCCACTCTCCCACAAGAACCGAAAGGTCAGGGCACTCTCTTGATGATTGAATTTCAAAGAGCTATCCCTCAGGTCCTGGAGAAAAAAATTCCCAGGTTGTAAAGTTGGCAAGAGGCTTATTTAGGTTTTATTCATTTTTATTGAAGTACAGTTGATTTACAATGTTTCAGGTGTGCAGCATAGTGATTCAGTTTATTTATATATATATAATGATATATATTCTTTTTCAGATTCTTTACCACTATAGGTTATTATAAGATTGAATATAGTTTCCTGTACTATACAGTAGGTCCTTGTTTATCTATTTTGTATATCTATATAGTGTGTATCTGTTAATCCCAAACTCCTAATTTACCCCTGCCCCCTTTCCCCTTTGGTAGCCATAAGTTTATTTTCTATGTCTGTGAATCTATTTTTGTTTTGTAAGTAAGTTCCTTTGTATCATTTTTTTAAAAAAGATTACACATAGCATTGACGTCAAATATTTGTGTGTCTCTGCCTGTCTTACTTCACTTAGTATAATAGTCACTGGGTTCATCCATGTTGCTGCAAATGGCATTATTTCATTATTTCTTATGGCTGAGTAGCATTCCACTATGTGTGTGTGTATATATATATATATATATATATATATATATATATATATATATATATATCACATCTTCTTTATTTAGTCATCTGTCCATGGACATTTATGTTGCTTCCATGTCTTGACTATTGTAAACAGTGCTGCTATCAACATTGGGGTGTGTATATCTTTTCAAATTAGAGTTTTTATCTTTTCCTGATATTTACCCAGGATTGAAATTATCGGGAAGTCTATTTTTAGTTTTTCAAGGAGTCTCCATATTGTTTTCCACAGTGGCTGCACCAATTGACATTTTCACCAACAGTGTATGAGGGTTCCTTTTTCTCCACACCCGCTCCAGCATTTATTATTTGTAGATTTTTTTGATGATGGGATGAAGATTCCTAGGTTATAAAACTGGCAAGAGGCTTATTTAGCTTTTACAAATATTTTCTTATATTACAATGCCTAAAGAAAGAATTCAGAGGTACAAGTTTTCTCAAGTAAATGCTGTTAAGAAAATGTGGGTGGGTGATGAAACGCTTTCCTTTTTTGCCTTAAGGCATTTATTTTTCTTTTTAAAATTTGTATTTACTGTTAAAAATTCACCATTGATTGGAACTTTAAGCTGATTACCAAAAGATATATTTGCCTTTTAAGCATATTTGGCAACGTTCCTTTCAAATGGTGAGAAAGAGCCCTAGGAATATACTGGCTTCTGGAGGCTTTTGAAGACTTTGAAGAACTGAAAGGAGTCAAGAATACTGTGTGTGTGTGTGTGTGTGTGTGTGAGAGAGAGAGAAATGGTAAGATTCCTTTAAAAAATAATTCAATTAAAATGAATTTATTTTATTAAAGATTGCAGCTTTTAATCATTTAACTTCAAGTACTAAATGAATATTTTTAATGAAATATAAGTAATTTTTAGCAAAATTTGACAGCTGTTGGCACCTAAAAGCAACTTCCTTTTTTAAAAGAGATTGTATTTTATTCATTTTTCAAGAAAGGATGAAGGTTGACAAGAGGCTGACTTTTTTTTTTATAGGATAACTTCTGATCTATTTTTGCTTTTTAATTTTTGTGGGAGGTAATTAATTTATTTATTAAATGCTTATTTTTTTAATGGATGTACTGGAGATTGAACGCAGGACGTCATGCATGCTAAGCATGCACTCTACCACTAAAAGCAACTTTCAAAGACCTAAATTTTCATGTAGCCTTCATTGTCCATATTTAATAATCATTTTCCTTTTCCTATGACTAACTGGTAAAAGTACTTGCTCATTGAAAGACAGACTTACCTGGGCCACCTGTCTTGCCTCCTGAGATGGCCTGCACTCTGTCTATGGAGTCTATCTTCCTGAATGAATCTACTCTCACTTTACTATGGAGTAGGTATCTCCTAGGGCCACTCTCCCTCCTGAGATGAACCACATTTTGTCTATGGAGTGTGTTATCTCTCTAAATAAACTTGCTTTCACTAAAAAAATTAGTCTTACCTGTGGCTAATTGTGTGATTCTGCAGTTCTGTGGCATTTGTTTTACTTAAAATTGATTGGAAAATTGTTTTAATCTTTTTATATTTAGTCATGTAAAATGCTGTTTAAAGTGTGCAGGTATGAAACATAACTTGTCTAAATATTATTTCAATCCCGAATATTTAGGTAATGTGGATGTTATTAATAATAAATCTTATTGAAATAAGTTGTATTTCTTGCTACTAATAAAACATAATTGCAACATTACCTCCCAGAATGAGAATTTTTCTTTTCAACATTAGTTTATATTCCTATAGTAAATTAAGACTCTGCATGGGTCTTTAAAAAGATTTTGATTTGATGGTTCACTATTCTTTACAGGCTCAAAGTGTTTAGTGCTTGTTCGGTGGCTTACTAGGTGGCCTCTTGATGTGATGCTATTACCGTGAACTGTTGGGCCTTTTTATTCTTTTCACAACAAAATGTTGACTTTGAAATCTGTCCTAATTCAAGATCCTCGAAATTATCTGTTCACTTATCGCATTTTTCAAAAGCATAAATATTATGTGAAAATTTTTGTGCCTGTCATAGTGCAGTGATCTGTGAGGAGCCTTATCCTTGCCTATTCACACAATTTTATGTGGTATTTACAGTGAGAAACTCGTGGTCACTTAAATATATGCAGATTAACAAGTGTCGGGGTTAGGGGAGGGTATAGGTCAGTGGTAGAGAACGTGCTTAGCATGCACAAGGTCCTGGGTTCAATCCTCAGTACCTCTATTAAATAAATAAGTAAATGAATAAATACCTAATTACCTCCCCCGCAAATAAATAAATAAATAAATAAATAAATAAATAAATAAAAACCCAAATCAATGTCGAAACTCATTATTGCAGAGACTGGCTTGCCTGGTTTTTCCCCAGGGTCCCCCATGGGCTCCTGCAGAGCCCTTTCGGAATCCCCCAAGGGCTCCAGCTATTACCCCATCACCCCCAGGTTCCTATGTGAGGCAGCCCAGGGGTCTTCCCAGGGACAGACATCCTCCACCCCTGTGTTGCCTGCCTCTTGTTTATAGGAAAGCTTTAGCCTCCTAGGCCTTCCCTGAGTTTCAAAGAGCAAAATTAATTAGAGAAGTGAGAAAATGCAGAAACAAAGAAAAGTAGTCAAGCATGATGAAATAATAGTTTAGCCATAAAATAAAACTAAGGATCTTTATTTCCTCTTCAAGGGCTATAGATAATATCCTGAGCCGTATCTTTAAATTGTTTTGCAGATCCTAAAATCACCACCAGGTGGAAGAAGTTAACTGAATGCTTACAACTAGTACATAGACCCCAGACCAGTTTGAGCCAGAAAGCTGATAATGGAGATTCCCAGAATATCACCCTGTTACCTCACTATCAACCAGAGAACTGTGAGAACTATGCATGAGGGAGCGAAAACAAGTAGCAGTTTCCCTTGATTGCTCTCTGAGTGGGAGAGGGAGGGGTGAGCTGGTCCCTTAAATGGGGTGAGGGTAGGGACAGGTCCAGGGGGTCCAGCAGGAGGGGTGGCTTAGGTGGTCTGCCCACCCCCTTGGTGGTGCTGTATGCAGGGATCACGTATAGTACCTTGCTTTTGCTGTTGACACCTCAGAAGTTGTAACTGGGCTTTTAGTCTTTTTGTGTCTTGTTCATAACTTGCCCCAATTGCCCATGCAAGCAGTTATTTTCAGTCCCTTACAGTTTCTTTGTATTCTGTTGCTCAAGGAGAGGTTGTCCAGGTGCAAGCACTGCAGCACCGGGTCCCAGGTCCCAGGTCCCAGCCTGTCTCAATAGTAAGTTTGTATGTCTTAATTCTATATCCCTACCTTGCACCTCCACCCCCTGAAATATTTATTAGCTTCTGCTACCAGTGGACATATTCTGTTACTGAATGACTAGGAATGGTATGTGCATTTGGATCTGTGTCTTTTGGAAGCATCTGAAATAATATGTTCAGTTTCACAGGGTATGGTGAACTTAACGGAGGCTGAACTAATGCATCTCCAAACCCTGAGTGAATGGGGGTAGCACAACACACCCCGGAAACCTGAGTGCTGCCCCTTTAAGAATAAACTTGAAAGACTCTTCTGAGTCTTTGGGCTGGTTGACTCCATTTACCAGCGCCCCTCCCGGGACTAAAATTGCCTTCCGGACGTCTGGTGGGGAGCGCCTTACCCACGGCGTTGGAACTACATTACCCAGAATGCTTTGTGTCGACCGGCGGCCTTGCTGACCCAATGAAAGCTCAGAATAGAGGAGTTTCCGTGCGTGGCACCTAGCGTGGGGCGGGACTTCCGGCGTCCTCCTCCGGGCGGTCATTTTGGCTGCTCGGGTGTGTTCATCCAGACGGAAGTTACGGAGCGCTGGGTTGGGACTGGTGGGTACTGGACGGAGAAAGAATCAGAGGATTCGTTGTTATCGCTGAACAAAGGCGAGTGTGAGGCTCGGCCGCGACGCCGCCCGAGATGTTTAGCACCAGGGCCGGTTTAAGAACCGCCTGCCCACTCCCGGCCCCGCTCCGCCCACAGAAGCCGATGGCGGCGGCCGCGCTGAGGGACCCGCCTCAGGTAAACGCGCGGCCTCCGGGCCCGCACCGCCCTCTCCCACCGGACACTAGAACCCCGAGTGCGGGGCGCCTGCTCGCGTGCCTGCGGCCCGGGCCCTGGGGTCCATGCCGAGGAGGCTCTAGTAAATGGGGTCGTATTTCTGATAGTGGCTGGGAATACACGTAATACCTCATCTCTCCTGTTCGTCTTACTGTCGGGGCGGGGTGTGTGTGTGTGTCTGTCTGTCTGTCTGTCTGTCTAGGTGTGGGAGAGGGTTGCGGGTAGAGGAACTGGCCCGTACAAAGGCTTGGAGTTGCGACTGAGCCGTGAGAATTCAGGAAACCTGGGGTCCGTTGTGCCTGGTGAGCAACAGTTTGAGGCGGAGTCATGCCTGAAATAGCAGGCGGGGGCTTTACCTATATTCTGAGGATTCCGGGAGCTTCGGAGAATTTTAAACCAAGGAGGGAGATGAACTCCTTTAGGGTTTTAAGTTTCCCAAAGGCTGAAGGAGGAGGATGAAGACAGTGGGCACCAGGAGGTTGGATCTTTGTGCGGGCGCACAGATGAGGCGCAGGTTAGCCATCCAGCCCTAGTTCTCCTTGCTCAAGGGCCAGACATGGGTACCCAGGGGCCTGAACCCATTGAAACCTAACATGGTTGTATTCATTCGTCTGTAACTTGCCTCTTAAAACATGTCTGCAGAAGTGCTTATAGAACCTACGCAGTTATGTGTAGGATGTTCCAGTCCCTTACGTTTCCTATCCCCACCCGTATGTTCTCTGTATTGTATCCAGGGATTCTTTAAGTCCCATTCCTTTAGATTTAAGTTCTGGGAAACCTGGAGAAAACCTAAGCCCAGGATTCTGAATCTTTACCAAGGATTATATGTAAATATTTCCATTTCTGGCACCTAATGTAAACAGGTGTGGAAAGGTTATCCCAGTACCAGGGTGTAAAAATGCTTAGAAGTAAAGCTGAATTGAGATCATTAAGATCTTCTTTCCTTCAAATGGGAACAAGGAGCGGGAGGACAGAAGTTGGGACTGGAATGGTTGCCTGAGAAGTTGAGGATCTGTTCTGGAAGTGGTAGGAATTTTGGATCAGAGGAGGGGAATGATCTTACGTAGGTGTTAACAGGCTCAATGTGGCTGCACAGTGGAGAACAGACTGAGACTGAGGGAAGAGGAAGGAAAACTTGGGTGGAGGCTACTACAGTAGTCCACTTGAGGGTTCCTGGAACAGAGTGGGTGGCTTAGAAATGGTTTGATTCTGGGTGTGTTTTTGTTTTGTTTTGTTTTTATTGAAGTATAGTCAGTTTACGTTGTGTGAAAGTGTTTTTATTAAGGGTTAAGTAGATTTCCTAATGTGGAAGGCACATGTCTTGGTCTGCTTGGGTTGCTATTTAAAAAAAATACTATAAATTAGATGACTTATAAATGCCAGAATTTTATTTCTGACAGTTCTGGAGGCTAGAACTCCAACATTAGGATGCCTGCCTAGTCAGATTCTGTCTGGTGAGGGACTGCTTCCTTTTTCATAGATAACCATCTTCTCACTGTGTCCTTACTTGATAGAGAACAAAGAGAGAAGCAAGCTCTCTCATGACACTTATAAGGGTATTAATCCCATTGATGAGGGCTGTGTCTTCAGGATTTCATCTAATCCTGGTTTCCTCCCCAAGGCCCCAGCTCCTAATACCATGAGATTGGGAGGTACTGTGTGAAGTGTGAATTTTGGGAGGATACAAACAGTTTATGACAGAGAGTGAAACAGTATTCAGAGATGATCTTGGGGTTTTTGTTTTCTTTTCTGAAACATAATTGACTTACTGTATTAGTTTCAGTTGTACAACAGTAATTAGGTACTTTTATATGTTACAAAATGATCATCATGGTAAGTCTAGTTACCATCTCTCACCCTACAAAATTATTACAATATTGACTATATTCCTTGTGCTGTACATTGCATCCCTGTGAGTTACTTTATAACTGAAACTTCTTACCTCTTATTAATCTCCATCACCTGTTTCTCTCCTCACCCCACCCTCTTCCCCTCTGGCAACCCCACCCTCTTCCCCTCTGTTTGTTCTCTGAATCTATAACTGTTTCTGTTAAGTTTGTTCATTTGTTTTGTCTTTTAGATTTCATATATAAGTGACATCATAGGGTATTTGGCTTTCTCTGACTTATTTCACTTAGCATAATTCTGTCTAGTTTCATCCATGTTGTCGCAAATGGCAGGATTTAATTTTTCATGGCTAATATTCTATTATGTATACACACACACACACACACACCACATCTTCTTTACCCATTCCTCTATTGATGGACACTTAAGTTGCTTCCGTATCTTGGCTATTCAAATTACACTGGGGATTTTATATTCCATCAGGCAACTGTGGTGTACCAGAAAGCAAAACAGGCACAAAATCTGATGGAGCGCTGTCCTCTAGTGCTATGGACTTGTTTTGCTATTTTTAGAACCCTGGTTATTCTTTATGGTAAGACAGACAGGCATTCATCACTCAGCTAGCTGACTGCTAGTAGGATCAAATGAAACCATGTATATGAAAGCACATTAAAGTGCTATCCAGATGTGTCCAGTTAGCTTCAGGCTATTAAGAGAACCTTGCAAATGACTTGGAAAACATTCTGGGTCCCTGATGGAGTTGTGTAAATGCATTCCCTTGAGTCAAAATAACCAAATCTTTTATGATGCACAATTTGATCAGCTTTATGAGTATGCAGAGACACCCCTACCTGTCCCTTTCCCTGCTCTACCCACCCCTGTGAAACTCACACAGTATACAAATGCATGCATTCACCAGAAATATGCATGCATACACTTGTGCATACATACAAATGCTTGCACTTACAAACTTGAATATGCACAGAGGGTTTTAATTCTCCAGGAATTACATCAACATTTTGTAGAGATACTTCTCTGTGATCTAAAATTATCTTGAAGTGGATGTGGAGGAATAGAAATTCTCATATTATTGTTGGCAATGCAAAATGGTTCAGCTTCTTTAAAGAACAATTTTCCAATTACTTGTAAAATTAGACATACACTTATACATACAACTCAGCAATCTCATTTCTAGTGAAGTCAAAACCTAAGTTTAAACAAAAACCCACGGGAAAATGTTTATAGTAGCTATTTTCATGATCTCCAAAAACTGGAGAAAAACCAGGTGTCCCTCAACTGGGAAACCAATAAATTGATATCCAAATAATGGAATATTACTGAGCAATATAAAGATGAACTACTGATACCCACAAAAACAAGGATGACTCACAGATACATTGTGCTAAGTAACCAGGGTCAAAATGCCACATGTTGTTTGATTCCTAT
Source organism: Camelus bactrianus (assembly GCF_048773025.1). NCBI lineage: Eukaryota > Metazoa > Chordata > Mammalia > Artiodactyla > Camelidae > Camelus > Camelus bactrianus. The sequence continues at coordinate 703,015 of NC_133547.1, forward strand.
TACCTGACACTGGAAAAGTGTGTGCCTAAACCTGAGGGATATAGATCCCATTGTAGGTTTCATAGGGCTGGGGATCGGGGACTAACTGTATACAAAGAAGACAGGAGGACTTAGGGAGAAATGAGGCTGTTCTGTATATTCTAGTGATATGTTTATGGTGATAGGTGCTGTCAATACATGCAGGGCTGAGTATTAGAAAGTACATTTTACATTATATAATATAGAAAATTAAGACAAATGCCAAGGAGCTATTATTATTATTATTATTAGTTTAATAGAGTCATCATGGAAGTACTCTAGTGAAAAGACATTAGGCCAGTAACTTGAAGAGAGCAGGCAGCAGGCACTTTATGAGGCTGTTCAGGGGCAGAGAGATCCGAAATTATAAAGCCCCCTGAGGTTTGCTTAGGCAGCTTCAGTGTAGTCCCATTTGGTTTTGTTAAAAAATAGAATTCTACTGAATAAATTTTAAAGATCTTACTGGCTTTATTCAATAATCAATATTCATGAGTCGGGCAGCATTCCATCTGACAAACAGAAAGGAGCTCAGAAGAGCTGTGCAAAATTAAACTTGGAGGAGGAGCGAGGCGAGGAAGTTAGAATGGGAGAGAGCTGATTGTTTGCGGTAGGTCAGCGCTCTTCAGAGGATGGCAGGGTTCTGTCAGGCAGACTATTTCACTAGTGTTAATCAAGTAATTCCAAATCGACTGATTCAAGATTCCATTTCTGTGGGACGCTTAAGCTGAAATCAAATTAGATATTAAGTCTCAGTTTAATGAGTGGAGCTCAGTTCAATTGACTCCATTTTGGGCCAGTTGTCCCTTTTTAAAAGCAGTTTTAGGGAGGATACACGTTGTGAAAGAGAAGTAGTTTTCCCAAATGTACAGTCTCTGATTTGATGTCCACGATGCTGAGGCTTTTGGAAATCTTTGTCTTTTTTTTTGGTACACCACACTTTGATTTCAGATGGATGCTGTTTCATCTCCATGGTGTGTCATAGGCTGTTTGCAGCAAATGTCAAATTCCTATTTATGTTTCTAACTAAAACACTCCTTCTACCACAACCACCACATCACAGCAATTAGGGGAACGTAATTGCATCTTACCCCCATGACCCTTGGCACAGCTTCGTGTGCTGGTCTCTCACTGCATGGAGCATATGCTGACTTGAAGGGAGGAGACATCCAGAATCACCATCTAGAGCTTGACACTCTGTGCCCTTCAGAGACGTAAAGTCCTCTTCTGCCATGACTGCTTTAAGATTTCAGTGTTCCTTTGGCTAGAAAGACTTCACATGGAGATTTCCTTATTAGCCTTACTGCCATCAGTCTTTACTTCACTTAGCTGGGGAGTGTTCCGAAAATCTAGGAACCTTACCCTGAACCGTCTTAATAATTATAAATACTCCAGTATTTTGAGGTGAAAGAGCTCAGCCGTCACAGGTCTGTCGTTTAAAGCTCTCCAGACACTGGTCACAGACTTCACCTGACTCCTGCGCACATTTTTTTTCTTTCAATAACGTGTCATCTTTACTGACAGATGTCCAACAGCATGGCATTGTGCTAACCAGTGGCTCCACCCAATGTTACTGAACCGAGGAATGGCCAACACCACCATGCTGTTTGGACTAAAATCAGGCAGACCGATGCCAGGTCATCAAACTAGGACAGGAGGACCAACACCAAGAAATAGACCAGAACTGCTCACAATGCACACGAATACTTATTGCTTTTGTCTGTACTGGCTGCATTGATGGCTGCAGAAAGGAGAGCTGAGCTTTTAGTACAGACAGTGACACTGAAAACACACCAACAGCTGGTTGACAAGAAAGAGAACAGAGTAAAACACCCAGTGCCCAACTGTCTACTTCGTTCTTCCGAGATGTTCATGTTTCCTGCACACGTGACTTTAGGAGGCCCCACGCAAGGGCCAAGTACCCTTCCTGATGCAAGAGGGTTAAGGGGAAGCTTCGGGGGGCAGGGAAGGAGCCCACAGACTTTGACTTGGCAGACAGCAATACCAGCACAGTATCACCCACCGTGGCTGGACACACGCGTGTAGTGAAAACCCAACTAGAGTCCCAGTGACTGGCCCGTGGGAAATCGTGCTTGTTTTAAAGTGCAAGATGTTGACACTGTCCCTGGTAGAAACCTATTTGAAAAACATAAAGTGCTTTTTATTTTAACTTTTTAAAAACTTGAATACTACAGGAAACAAAAAAGAATTTCTATTATAGTAAATGCTTTCCCTGCCTCAGCAGGAAGTATGTTCAAAAGTCTGAACTGGGCATTTTAATTGGGGATTTTTTTTCTTTCATTTTTTTTTTCAGGTTAAAAAAATCAGATTTTTATTCTGTTCTTCGGTAACATACAGTCTCTTTGAATAAGCTATTCTGTTGCATATATGACACTGGCATATCTTTTGAGTCTACACTAGCGATGTACAGAAAGCATTTTCATTCTACAACCCTAAAGCAGTACTCAGAGTTCATACTGTTGACTGAGTGCCCGCGTTCTGAACCCTTCCCAGATTGCCAGGGGGGCAATTAGAATTGAGTACAAGTGGTGCAACTCACCCTGATGATATCTCAAAATAAAATCTCAGGTACTACAGAATACTGAAGTCAATGAAGACATTTGAGTAAGGGTTTTGTGCTGGGACTGTGGCTTACAGTGCAGCTTTCCCCACGTCACGAGCAATTCCCTTTAGCCTTCTAACCATGGGATCCATCCAGGAGGTGATGGACAGAAGTTCCTAGAGGTGGCCAGGCAACACCCGAAACCAGATTGGTCAACCCACTCTTTTAACACCAGCCACTTGTTCCAGCGTGCTTCTCCAGCTGAAGCCAGGAGGGATGGAGATGCTGCCCTCAGAGGCTGTGATGGAGAGCCACGAGAGAAGGATGGGGAGTAGGTGGCCTTGGTTATGTCTAGAATGTGGAAGTGGTGGCTATGAGTTCTACTCTTGTCATCTTCCAAAGAGGGCAGTGGAATCATTACAAGGAGGCACCGTACCCTATGGCTTGGCCAACTTCATTCTGATGGACCTTCTCCGGCTCTCAAGATTTTAAGGGAGCTTTCTCTGGAGTCTCTCTTTCTGGGGGCTTTGCAGAGCCTTTCTGTTTCAGAGTTCATGCAGCAGGTAAGAGTTCTGCAGCAGGTAAGCTGAACAGCACTCCTCTTTGGACCTTGCCACAAGTCTCTCCTCCATGTGGGGTGGTTCAGATATTCTGATCCTGTGTGCTTCCATGGGCTCCTCCCCCCGGCAACACGCGGACGTCGGGGTAGATGTGGTTCTCAAGTTTGCACTTTTCCTGACCACTGGGAGCTTTTCCAGTCAATGCTTCTGTAGAGTAAATACAGTTGTGCCTTAAGAACTTAGGGGAGGAGGGTAAGGGGGAGCTTTCAAAGTGGTTCTTCTCTGATCTCATCCCAACACTGAACTTGGGACTGGTGCTCCCATGGAGGCTCTTGGGAGGGCTGGAGTCCACACTGTAGAGCACTTGCCCCTCATCATCTGTGTCCGCGTCAATGTACTGGTGGACACCTGCTTCGAAGTTGAATGCTATTGCTGTGTGTTTCTCGGGCGACCGGGGTGGGGTCCTAGCACTTGCTGTGGTGTAGATGGAGGACTCTGGACTCAGCACAGGCCTGTCCAAGAGTGTGGCACACTCCAGTCCAGCAACAGCTGCTGCGGCGCCCCCCCGGTTCCTAAGAGGGTCATGGTACATCCCCAGAACGGGGACTAATGGACTAGGATCACCCTCCATGAAGTTGACTTTAAGTGCTCCAAGCTTCAAGGGGTTGGTGGTCTTCATGGAACTCTTGGGGCTCTCGATGAAGAAAGCAGAGCGATGGCTGGCATCAGGGGTGGGGTTGGCCTCCACAAACCTACCACCAGTGGCACCCAGAGCTCCCCGCCAGCCTACCTCAGGGGCCATGCTGCCCCCAGCCTTGCTGGGGAGTGATGCCAAAGGGCTATGAGAGAATCTAGTGGCTTCAGGGAAGTCTGTGGCACAGCTAATGAAGCTATCAATGCTCGACATGCTTCGCATGTCAATAACGCCCTCTGTACGAGTGGGCAGAGGGGCCACGGGGCTGGGGATACTCTCCCTGGACTGGCAGCATTTTCCCTCCAGATTGCAGTTCTTGGCTCAATATAGTTTGAGCTAAACTTTTGGCATCTTAATTGTTAGCTCATAAAGTTCCTCAATATTACTCCCCTCTGTCTTGATGTTCTGCCCCTGCCCCCCAACACAAAGAACAAAGACATAAGCTTTTGAAAACACTTTCTGCTTCCAAACCTAAAATAAGTCTCTTTAACTCTTACGGACTACTTGTGTCAAACTAGAAATGATTCTTCCCCTCTAATTTAAGGTGATTTACTAATACCAACTAAGAATCGTGCCTGCAGGTCTTAACTTCTCTGGGGACTGGTTCTTTATCAACTGTTACGACCGAAAACCTGTCTGTTACTGCTCTTTCTCTTTCAATCTCTTTTAAAAATAATATTATAAACCCTTGTATTCTCAAAATAGTTTTTCCTCCCTCAGTGATCCAGTACATTTCCTATTCTGTTGTCTCTTTCATCTTTTCACCTTTTAAAACTGAACTTTTTTTGGGAGAGGTCTGGTGGTTAGATTGGTTTGTTTGTTTATATGTGCTATTCATTTCTCTAGCAACAGTTTAGAAATTTAGCTTTTTAAACTTACATAGTTATCAGGAATAAAGCCATCCACAAAATAAGAATCAACAGAATGCAATAATCCAATTATAAAGGATAGTGAAATGTCCTTATACATATTCAAGAAATTGATCATGTAAGTTATAAATAATAAGTAATTTATTTGTGTCTTTTTTTTTTTTTAAGATTCCACATAAAAGTGGTATCATATGGCATTTTTCTTGCTCTTTCTGGCTTTACATAGAATGATGATCTCCAGGTCCATCTGTGTTGCCACATGGCATTATTTTATTCTTTTTTATGGCTGAGTAGTGTTCCATTTTACACACACACACCCACACCCACACCCACACCCACCACATCTTTATCCAGTCATCTGTTGTTGGAAATTCAGGTTGTTTCCATGTCTTGGCTATTGTAAATAGTGCTGCTATGAACATTGGGGTGCATGTGTCTTTTTCAATTATATTTTTCTCTGGGTGTATGCCCAGGAGTGGGATTTCTGGATCATATGGTAAGTCTATTTTTAGTTTTTAAAGGAACCTCCATACTGTCCTCCATAGTAGTTGCACCAAGTTACACTGCCACCAACAGTGTAGGAGGGTTCCTTTTTCTCCACACCCTTTCCAGCATTTATTGTTTGTAGACTTTTTTAGTGATGGCCATTCTGACTGGCATGAGGTGATATTCCATTGTAGTTTTGATTTGCATTTCTCTAACAATTAGTGATGTTGAGCATCTTTTCATGTGTTTTTTGGTAATCTGACTTCTTTGGAGAGTTGTATATAGTCCCTTGTCTGTCACATCACTTGCATATATATTGTTCCATTCTATATGTTGTCTTTTTGTTTTGTTGATGGTTCCTTAGCTGTGCAAGTTAGTTAATTAAGTTTAATTGGATCCCATTTGTTTATTTTTGCTTTTATTTCCATTACTCCAGAAGGTGGTTCAAAAAAAAGTATTACTGTAATTTGTGTCCAAGAGTGTTCTGCCGATGTTTTCCTCTAGGAGTTTTATAGTATCTGCTCTTACATTTAAGTCTTTAATCTATTTTGAGTTTATTTTTGTATATGATGTTACAGAATGTTCTAATTTCAGTCTTTTACAGGGAGATGTCCAGTTTATTGAAGAGATTGTTTTTTCTCCATTGTGTATTCTTGCCTTCTTTGTTGTAGAGTAATTGACTCTAAGTGTGCGGGTTTATTTCTGGGCTCTCTATTCCATTCCGTTGATCTGTGTGTCTCTTTTCATTCCAGTACCAACTGTTTTGATTATGGTAGCTCTGTAGTATAGTCTGAAGTCAAGGAGAGTGAGTCCTCCAGCTCCATTATTCTTTCTCAAGATTGTTTTGGCTGTTCAGGGTCGTTTGTGTTTCCATATAAATTATAACTTTTTTTGTTCCATTTCTGTGAAAAATGCATTTGGTCATTTGATAGAAATTCCAGTGAATTTGTATATTGCCTTGGGTAGTTTGGTCATTCTAACAATACTAATTCTTCCAGTCGAAGAACATGGTATATCTTTCCACCTGTCTGTATCATCTTCAGTCTCTCTCACTGGTGTCTTAATAGTTTTCCAAGGACAGGCCTTTTGCCTCGGATAGTTTTATTCCTAGAAATTTTATTCTTTTTGATATGATGGTACCTGGGCTCATCTCCTTAATTCTTTCTGACAGCTCATTGTTAGTATACAGAAATGAAACAAATTTCTGCATATTAATTTTGCATCCTGCAATGTTACCAAGTTCATTGATGAGCTCAATTTTTCTGGTGGCATCTTTTAAGATTTTCTATGTATAGTATCATGTCATCTGCAAACAGTGACAGTTTTACTTCTTCCTTTCCAATTTGGATTATTTTTTTCTCTTTTGCTTTTCTAATTGCTGTGGCTAGGACTTCCAAAATTATGGTGACTACAAGGTGTGAGCATTGGCCTCCTTCTCTTTTTCCTGATCTTCTAGGAAAATGCTTTTGGCTTTTCACCACGGAGCATGATGTTAGCAGTGGGTTTGTCATGTATGGCCTTTATTATGTTGAGGTATACTCCTTTGATGCCCACCTTCTGGAGAGTTTTTATATAAATGGCTGTTGAATTTTGTCAAAATGTTTCCCTGCATCTATTGAGATGATCATATGGGTTTTATTCTTCAATTTGTTAATCTGGTTTATCACACTGATTGATTTGTGGGTATTGAAAATTCCTCACATCTCCAGGATAAATCCCACTTGATCATGCTGTACGATCCTTTTAATGTATTGTTGGCTTCAGTTTGCTAGTGTTATGTTGAGGAGTTTTGCATCTGTGTTCATCAGTGATAACTGACCTGTAATTTTCTTACCTGTCTGGTTTTGCTCTCAGGGTGATTCTGGCCTCATAGAGTTCAGAAGTGCTTCTTCCTCTGCAATTTTTTGGAATAGTTTGAGAAGGACAGTTGTTAACACTTCCCTAAATGTTTGGAATGATTGACATGTAAAGCCTTCCAATCCTGGACATTTTATTTGGTGAGAGGTTTTTTAAAGTTTTTATTTTTTTATATATTTATTCATTTGTTTGTTTGTTGTAAGTATTGTTGACATATGATGTTGGGGTTTTTTAAGTTCCTGATTCAATTTCATGAGCAGTAATTGGTCTATTCATATTTTCTATTTCTTCCCCATTCAGTCTTGGCAGATGTTACCTTTCTAAAAATTTGTCCATCTCTTCTAGGTTGTCCATTTATTGGCATATAGTTCTTCATTAGTAGTCTTTCATGAACCTTTGTGTTTCTGTGGCATTGTTTCTAACTTCTCCTTTTTAATTCTGATTTGATTGACTTGGGTCCTCATATTTTTTTCTTGATGAGTCTGGCTAAGGGTTTATCAACTTTATCTTTTCCAAGAACCAGCTTTTAGTTCAACTGATTTTTTTCTTCTTTCTTTTTTTTTTTTTTTTTTCAGTTTCTGTTTTATTTACTTCCACTCTGACCTTTGCTTTCTGTCTTTCTACTAGCTTTAGTTTTGTTTGTTCTTCTTTGTCTGCTTCCTTTAGGCATTAGGTTTGGTTGTTTGAATGTTTCCTTATTTTCTGAGATAAGCTTGTATCAAAATAAACTTCTTAGAACTGCTTTTGCTGTAGCCCATAGGTTTTGGGTGATGAGATTTTCATTTTTATTTACCTGTATGTATTCTTTTTGCAGTTCTTTTTTGATTTCTTTAGTGACCCATTGATTGTTTAGTAGCATATTGTTTAGCCTCTATGTGTTTGTGTTTTGTAGCTTTTTTCATGTATTTGATTTCAGATCACATAGTGTTGTGGTCAGAGAAGATGCTTGATATGATTTTGGTTTTTTTATTACTGAGGCCTGTTTTGTGGCTTACCGTGTGATCTGTCCTGGAGAATGGGTCCATGTGCACTTGAAAAGAATGTATACTCTGCTGGTGTCAGATGGAATGCTCTCTATCTACATATAAATTATATCCATTTAGTGTAATGTGTCCTGTACAGCCAGTGTCTCCTTACTTTTCTGTCTGGTTGATCTGTTCATTGATGTGAGTGGGGTTTAAAAGTCGCCCACTGCACCCCAGTGTCTTAGCAGCACTATATACAATAGTCAAGACATGGAAACAACCTAAATGCCCATTGACAGATGACTGGATAAAGAAGTTATGGTATATTTATACAATGGAATACTTACTACTCAGCCATAAAAAAATTATAAAATAATGCCACTTGCAGCAACATGGATGGCCCTGGAGAATGTCAGAGTGAAATAAGCCAGAAAGAAAGAGAAATACCATATGATATCATTTATATGTGAAATCTTAAAAACAACAACAACAAAAAGACAAATGAACTTATTTATAAAACAGAAACAGACTCACAGACATAGAAAACAAACTTATGGTTACCAGGGAGAAAGGGGGTGGGAAGGGATAAATTAGGAGTTTGAGATTTGCAGATACTGATTGGTATTATATAAAATAGATAAACAAGTTTATACTGTATAGCACAGAGAACTATATTTGATATCTTCTAGTAGCTTATGGTGAAAAGAATATGAAAATGAATATGTGTATGTTCATGTATGACTGAAGCATTGTACTGTACACCAGAGATTGACACAACATTGTAAACTGAATATACTTCAATAAAAAAAGTTTTTAAAAGTCCCCCAATATTATATTTTTAATAGAAGTATATAGTTGATTTAAAATGTTGTTAGTTTCAGGTGTACAGCAAAGTGATTCAGATATATGTGTTTATTTTTCAAATTCTCTCCCATCATAGATATTGACAAGATATTGAATATAGTTCCCTATGCTATCCAGTAGGTCCATGTTGCTTATCTGTTTTCCATATACTGGTGTGTATATGTTAATCCCAAACTTCTCTCCCTTCCCCTTTGGTAACCATAATTTGTTTTCTATGTCTATCAGTCTATTTCTGGTTTGTAAATAAGTTCCTTTGTATCTTTTTTTTTTACTCCACATATAAATGATATATGATATTTGTCTTTGAGATATTCATATCACTGAATATGATAATCTCTAGGTCCATCCATGTTGCTGCAAATGGCACCATTTCATTCTTTTTAATGGCTGAGTTTTTAATTAATTAACAATAAAACAGAAACTGAGACAAATACCCATTGTGTATGTGTGTAGATATGTATCTATCTAGATAGATAGATAGATAGATAGGTAGATAAATAAAGATAGATACCACATCCTCTTTATCCATTCATCTATCCATGGACATTTAGGTTGCTTCCATCTCTTGGCCCTTGTAAATAGTGCTGCTGTGAAAATTGGGGTGTGTGTATCTTTTTGAATTACAGTGTTCTCCAGATATATGCAAAGGAGTGGGATTGCTGGAGCATATGGTAAGTCTGTTTAGTTTTCTAAGGACCCTCCCTACTGTTTTCCATAGTGGCTGGACCACTTGATATTCCCACCAACAGCGTAGGACAGTTCCCTTTTCTCCACACCCTCTCCAGCATGTATTATTTGTAGACTTTTTGTTGATGGCCATTGTGATCAGCGTGAAGTGTTACCTCATTGCAGTTTTGATTTGCATTTCTCTAATTATTAGTGATATTAAGCATCTTTTGATGTGCCTGTTAGCCATTTGTATGCCTTCTTTGGAGAAATGTTTATTTAGCTGTTCTGCCCACGTATGTTGAATAAAGTGGCAAGAGTGGGCATCCTTATCTTGTTGCTTATCTTAGAGGAAATGCTTTTAGCTTTTGCCCATTAAGTATGATATTATCTGTGGGTTTGTCATATATGGCCTTATTTTGTTTGAGGTATGTTCTGTCTATACCCAGTTTCTGGAGAGTTATTATCATAAATGGATGTTGAATTTTATTAAAAGCTTTTTCTCCATCTATTGAGATGATCATATGGCTTTTATTCTTCAGTTTGTTAATGTGGTGTATCACATTGATTGATTTGCATTGAAAACTCCCTGTATCCCTGAGATAAAAATAAATCCCACTTGATCATGGCATATGATTCTTTTCATGCATTGATGGAGTTGATTCTGTAGTATTTTGTTGAGAATTTTTACGTCTATATTCGTAAGTGATATTGGACTGTAATGTTGTGTGTGTGTGATATCTTCGGTTTTGGTATTGGGGTGACAATGGCCTCATAGAATAAGTTTGGAAGTGTTCCTCTGCAATTTTTTGAAATATTTTCAGAAGGATGGATGTTAAACTCTTCTGTAAATGTTTCATAAAATTAACCTGTGAAGCCATCTGTCCCTGGGCTTTTGTTTGTTGGGAGGTTTTTAATTACTGATTCAATTTCAGTACTGGTAATTGGTCTATTCATATTGTCTATTTCTTTCTGGTTCAGTCTTGGTAAATTGTACCTTTCTAAGAAGTTGTCCATTTCTTCTGCGTTGTTGTATTTTTTTGGAATATATTTGCTCATAGTAGCCTCTTACGAGCCTTTGTATTTTTGTGGTGTTAGTAGTAATTTTTTTTCACTTCTGATTTTATTAATTTGATTGCTCTTTTTTTTCTTGATGAATCTGACTAAAAGTTTATCATTAAAAAAAATCTTTTCAAAGAACCAGCTTTTAGTTTCATTTATCTTTTCTATTTTTTTTTTTTGGCCTATTTCACTTATTTCTGCTCTAATCTTTATGATTTCTTCTAGTAACTTTGGGGTTTGTTTGTTCTTCTTTCACTAGCTGCTTTAGCCTTAAGGGTAGGTTGCTTACTTGAGATTTTTCTTGTTTCCTAAGGTGGGCTTGTATCACTATAAACCTCCTTCTGGTAATTGCTTTTGCTGTGTCTCAGAGGTTTTAGATTGTTGTGTTTTCATTTTCATTTGTCTCAGAGTTATTTTTAATTTTCTCTGTGATTTCTTCAGTGATCCATTGATTGTTTAGTAGCATATAGTGTAGGTTCCATGTGATTGCAGTTTTTTCTTGTAGTTGATTTCTAACCTTACAGCATTGTGGTCAGAAAAGATGTTTGGTACAATTTCAGTATTCTTAAATTTTCTGAGGCTAGCTTTGTATGCCAACGTGTGGTCGATTCTGGAGAATATTCAGTGTGAACTCGAGAAGAATGTGTATTCTGTTGCTTTTGGATGGAATGCTCTATAGACATCAGTTAAGTCCATCTGGTCTGAAATGTGTTATTTAGGGCCTGTATTTCCTTACTGATTTTCTGTCTGGATGATCTGTCCATTGATGTAAGTGAGGTGTTAAATTCTCCACTATTACTGTGTTATTGTCAGTTTCTCAGTTTGTCTGTTAACAATTGCCTTACATATTGAGGTGCTCCTATGTTGGGTGCATATATATATTTACAATTGTTATATCCTTTTCTTGGATTTATCTCTTAAACGTTATGTAGTGCCTTGTCTCTTGTAACAGTCTTTATTTTGAAACCTATCTTTTTCTGACATAAATATTGCTACTGCAGCTTTCTTTTGGTTTCCATTTGCATGAAATATCTTTTCCCATCCCCTTACTTTCAGCCTGCATTTGTCTCTAGCTCTCATGGGTCTCTTGTAGGCAGCATATATATGGGTCTTGTTTTTTTATCCATTCAGCCAGTCTGTGTCTTTTGGTTGGAGGGTTTAATCCATTTACACTTAAGGTAATTATCAATGGGTATGTTCTTATTGCTATTTTGTTAATTGTTTTGGTTTGTTTTTATAGGTCTTTTTTTTTCCCGCCATCTTCATTTCTCTTGTGGCTTGATGACTAGAGAAGTTCCTTTAACATTTGTTGCAAAGCTGGTTTGGTGGTGTTGAACTCCTTTAGCTTTTATCTGTGAAGCTTTTGATTTCTGCATCAAATCTGAATGACAGCCTTGCTGGATAGAGTATTCTTGGTTCTAAGTTTTTCCTTTTCATAACTTTAAGTATATCTGCTATTCTGTTCTGGCCTGTGGAGTTTCTGCTGAGAAATCAGCTGATAACCTTGTGGGAGTTCCCTTCTATGTTATTTGTTGCTTTTATCTTGTTAATTTTAATATTTTCTCCTTATCCTTAATTCTTGTCAATTTCACTACTATGTGCCTTGGTATATTCCCCTTTGGTTTGATCCTGTGCGGAACTCTGCACTTCCTGGACTTGGGTGACTGTTTCCTTTCCCAAATTAGGCAAATTTTCAGATATTATCTCCTCAAAAATTTTCTCAGATCCTTTCTCTCTTGTCTTTCTAGGACCCCTATAATGCAAATATTAGTGTGCTTCATGTTGTTCTGGAGTTCTCTTAAACTATTCTCATTTCTTTTCATTCTTTTTTCTGTTTTGCAGTAGTGATTTCCACTAAACTGTCTTGTAGCTCACTGATCCATTCTTCTGCCTCAGTTAGTCTATTTTTGGTTCTTTCCAGTGTGGTGTTCATTTCAACAATTTTATTTGACTCTTGGTGTTCTTTGTATTTTCAAACTCTTTACTAAAAACTTCCCTCTTTCCAACTGTACTCCTCAAGTTTTCTGAACATCTTTGCCATCATTACTCTAAACTGTTTCTCAGATAGATTGCCTATGTCCTCATCACTTACTTCTTCTTCTGGAGTTTTATCTTATTCCTTGGCCGGGAAGATACTCTTCTGCCACCTCATATTGTCTATTTGTATTTTTAGGTAGATTAGTTACATTTCTTGGCCTTGGAGAAGTGGCCCTCTGTGGGAGATGTCCTATGAATCCCAGCAGTATACTTATCTCCCGAGGGCCAGGGTCCAGCTGGTCCCAGAGCAGAGTCTGGCCTGTGTTTGTGGACTCCTTCCACAGGCTTTGAGATTGTTGTTTTCTTATTTCTGGTATCTGCCTCTGGTGGATGAGGCTGGACTAGAGGCTTATGCAGGTTTCCTGGCAGCAGGAGTTGGTGCCTGCCCACTGCTGGGTGAAGCTTGGTCCTGGACCTCTGGTGTCTAGAGGCCTTTGTGGCTCAGGAGGTCTACTGATGGGTGGGGCTGTGTTCCAACCCAGTATGTTGTTTGGACTGAGGCTTCCCAGCCCTTAAACCTGCAGGCTGTTGGGTGGGGCTAGGTTTTGGTGCTAAAGATCCAGTCAAGATGTTAGCCTCCAGGAAAGCTCATGTAGATGAACACTCCTGGAATGCCCACCACCAGCTTTTGTGTCCCCTGGATGAGGAGCAGCCATCTCCTACCTCCCCAAGAGACCCTCCAAAACCAGCAGGCAGATCTAGCCCAGGTTCCTATGAAATCACTACCTCTGCCCTTGGACCTGGCACTTGTGAGATTCTGTGTACACTCCCCAAGAGAATGAAGTGTCTGTTTCCCCCAGTCCTGTGGGACCCCTGGAGTTAAGCCCCACTGGCCTTCAAAACCAGATGTCCTGAGGTCTCTTCGGGACAGAACCCCAGCTGGGGAGCCTGACTTGGGACTCAAAAGTCTCATTCTTGTGGTAGGGCCTCTGCAACTTATTCTTCTGCTTGTGGATCATCCACCTGGGGGGTGTGGGGCCTGATTATCTCTCAAGCATGCCTCCTACCATCCTGCTAGGTTCCAGTCCTTTTTTCTGATGGCTTAGCAGTTGTGGTTTCATTGTAGTGGTGAGGAGAGGTGAGCTCATGGTCCTACTACTCCGCCATCTTGACTAGAAATCCTGGTAGTATCCCTTAATGTACTGCATCTTTACCCATGAATGGTATCAGATACTGAGTCAGTTTTGGAATATTGGAAGTCCATAAGGTTCTCCTAATAGTAGACATATAAGTGCCTACATGGTGTTTTAATTGTTTAAATTGTTATTATAGATAACAGTCTGAGTTTGATGACCTGGTAATAGATGTGAAAACTTGGTGAGAACTATGAAGTAACCCACCTAAGTGGGTCTTCACTTCCCCACATTAAAACTCTGCAAACGTGGCTGACTGTGCTTATCTGTCTAATATCTCCTGAGATTGAACAGATTCAGTATTTTTAAATTTACTAATGAAAATTGAAGAGAAATACAGTAATATTAAGAGAATTCAATGAAACATTTGAACATGAGAGGTTATGAGATATGAAACACTATAGACTAAAAGAATAACATTATAGCAAATAAAGAAACTCAGCATGTTTAATTATTAATATAAAGAATTTTGTAAAATAATATTACATAGTTCTTTAAATGCCTAGAAAGATGAGGAGGAGGAAGGTAATTGGGGAAAAAACCAACCCATAAGAACCCAGCAAAAGCTACAACTGGACTGACTGCCAAAATCATTTCATCTATAATCCTGTTCATGTTAAGGCAAACTCCAAAAGCCATATCACTACATCCCTAAATACTTTATCACATGTAACTATAAGCAATAATTCCTCCATATTATCTAGTACCAAACAGTACTCAGAATCTCCTGGATGTTTAAAGAAACATGAAAGCATTTCTTATCTATTATTATATTTTACATTTCTTGCTTTATTCATTTTCTGTGGGTAACTCCTTTTATATATTGATTTTGTTTGTTTGAAAGATACATTTCTTTTGTCTTTTTCTTTTTCTTTTTTTTTTTTTCTTTTTTTTGCAATATCAGACAGTTTCTTTCATTGATGCCTGGATGCTCAGGCCTTGACTACGTACTTCCGCAGTGGGTGCAGCCCCTCCTTCCGCTGCTGCTTTGTCTTCAGTCTGTCTTCGTGCTCGTTGAGCCCTCAGCACCTGGCACACCTTTTCTTGGGTCGCAGATCCAGGAGCTTGTACTTCTTGCCCTTGTAGAATTTCCTGAGGTTCTCTTTCTGAGTCTGGTTAATGACGGCGAGAACAAGAGCAATGGATTTGCGAACAACTCGGATCTTGGAGAGCTTGGAAGCCATGCCACCTGTCACTTTAGCGTTGCGCAGCTGGGAAATCTTCACCCTTAGGTCCTCCATTTGTTTCAGCATCTCCTTCTTCTTCTTGCCACGAAGGTCTCAAGCCTTAATATTGGCCATGGCTGTACAAGCTGCCACCGCCACCACCTTCTTGGAGGGAAAGAGCTGAAAGAGATCATGTTTCATGTAGAATTTTCTGATACTCTGATTTGGCTTACTTACTTCTCATTATGTCTTTGTGTGTGTGTGTGTGTGTGTGTGTGTGTGTGGTTTGAGATCATTGTATTGAGTGGGGGAGAAGTGAGGGGCAGCTACAGCTCTCCCAGCCCCACCTTCTTCCCCCCACAAGTGGCTCCCCCTGTACTATGGGGGAACTGTCATGATGTCTTTTATCATGACCTGCTATGCTTTATATTTCCTGCAGAAAAAGGTAGTTATTTTAGAAATGAGATCAGATTCAGAACTATTCATGTGTGTCCATGTCTACTTTTGCATCACATTATAAAGCAACTAATATCCCACTTTTCTATTTTGTAAAATTGTGATCAGTCATTAATGTATTGACTACACCTGAGTCACTCTGTCATCTAAGGGATTTGGCAGCCATTAATGATTATTGCCTGTACTCTCGATATAGGTGATGGTCCAGTTCTTCACCCTCTTTTCCTTTATTCGGTGGAACACTTTTTTTTGCAAACAAGAAAGTTACTGAAGGAGAAGTTCATATAGAAGAAGATATTCAAAAATACCTTGCTTTTTATTTCTCATTTCTCATTGTGATGGTTGTTCCTTTGCCATTCTTCAAGTTGAGGGGTTTTTTTGTTTTTGTTTGTTTGTTTTTGGTAGTAATAAACACAAAGAATTTTTACAAATTTATGTTTTGATCCATTGTAAGTACAATTGACCTTTAAACACATGGGGATTGGGGCACCAATTCCCTGCACAAAAAATTCATATATAACTTTTGATTTCCCCCAAAACTTAATTATTAATAGGCCTATTGTTGACCACATATTTTATATACTGTGTTCTTATAGTAAAGTAAGCTAGAGAAAAGAAAATTCTACTGAGAAAATCATTAGAAAATACACTTATAGTACTGTAATTATGGATATCATAAGTTTGCATTTGCTCCATACTGTTTTATATGATAGAAAACATTGTAGATGTTATACATCTTACACTCAACATCAAAAATGAAGATAGTTTTGGCTATTTGTGTTTCCATACAAATTTTAAAATTATTAGTTCTGATTCTGTGAAAAATGCCATTGGTAACGTGATAGGGATTGCTTGAATCTGTAGATTGCCTTGGGTAGTAAGGTCATTTTAGCAATATTAATTCTACCACTCCATGAAAACAGTGTAACTTTCCATCTGTTTATGTTGTCTTCAGTTTCTTTTGTCAGTGTTTTTGTTTTGTTGTTGTTAACTTTATTTATTTATTTAGTATAGTCTGCTTATAATGTGTTAATATCTGGTGTACAGCATAGTGATTCAGTTATATATGTATTCCTTTTCATATTTTTCATTATAGGCTATTACAAGGTATTGAATGTAGTTCCCTGTGTTACACAGTAGGACCTTGTTGTTTATCTATTTTATGTATAGTAGTTAGTATCTGCAAAAATAAACAAATGGGGCCTAAATAAACTGAAAAGCTTTTGCAAAGGAAAGGAAACCATTTTCAAAATGAAAAGACAACCTACTGAATGGGAGAAAATATTTGCAAATGATATGACTGGTAAGTGATTAGTATCCAACATATATAAACAGTGTAGACAACGCAACATCAAAAAAAAACGAACAACCTGACTTAAAATGAGCAGACCTGAATAGACATTTTCCCAAAGACATACAGATAACAGGCACATGAAAAGATGCTCATTGTGATTAATTATCAAAGGAATGCTAGTCAAAACCACAGTGAGATATCACTTCACAATCTGCCAGAATGGCTATCATCAAAAAGACCACAAGTAACAAATGTTGGCAAGGATAGGGAGAAAAGGAAAAAATATACTGTTGGTGGGAACGTGAATTGGTGCAGCCACCGTGGAAGACAGTATGGAGGTTCCTCAAAAAAAACCTAAAAAATAGAACTACCATATAATCCAGCAATTCCACTCCTGGGCATATTATCCAAAGAAAATAAAAACACTAATTCAAAGAGATATATGCACCCCAATGTTCATAGCATTACTTACCATAGCCAAGATATGGAAGCAGCTTAAGTGTCCATCAACAGATGGATGGTGAAAGAAGGTGTGGGAGATAACTATATATGTGTATGTATAAAAGTAATGTAATACTACTGAGCCATAAAAGAATGAAATTTTGCCTTTTGCAACAACATGGATGGATTTGGAGGATATTAAGCTTAGTGAAATAATTCAGACAGAATTGTGAATCTCTATGTTGTACACCTGAAACTTATGTACTATTGTAAGTCAACTATGCCTTAGTTTAAAAAGAGATAATATGTAAGAGAAAATCATACTTATTTACAGATATAACAACTTATTCATTGATAATGAAGAAGCCACAATACAATTGCTTTATGATAGCTTAGTGTAAATGAGGTGATTGCCTCACAGTAGCCTAGGCTATACACTAATGAATGGTTATAAAATTTTTATGGGATACAGTATTACTGTCATAATGCAGTATTGGAGACACTGTTACTTTCCAAAAACCGCCTAGCTGTGATGATAGATTGATCACAGTTTCTGCAGTTGAGAGAGGCTGTATGATAATGTAGCTCTTTGAAAGCAAAGTTATAGAACAGTACGAAAACTAACACATTATTAATTTTATATTAAGTATCATTCACCTTATGACTATGTTAGGATAGGGTAGCCACTTCAATACAAGTCTTGCACACAGTATTCTATGCAATGAATACTTAGGTGATGACACAAAAAAGTCTCATACAGTTCTTGCCATACAGTTATTAGACTTTTCACACAAACTCACACACATACACAATAGGTAAGTTTCTTAACTGTATAGCGTGATGGCTTTACTGTTTATTAAGTGGAGGTGGATCATCCTAAAAGTCTTCCCCTTTGTGGTCTTCATGTGGAGTAGGCTGAGAAAGAGGAGGAAGACGAGGGGTTGGTCTTGTTCTCAGGGGTGGCAGAGGTGATAGAGGTGGAGGAAGTTGGTGGAGGAGATAGAAGAGGCAGGCACGTTCCATGCAACTAAATAAATATATAGTTTCTGAGTTTTTTGCTTTTCATTTTTCTAAAAATGTTTCTGTGTGGTACCAACCCTTCTTCCACCATTTGCTTTAGTTTCAATGCCACATTTTAGAGGGATCCATGTCATAGAAGAAGACAGAAGCAGTCTTGAATAATCAGAATCCCGTGCCAGATTGTCTGCTGTCAGTTTGTTTTCTGGCACCAATGCTTCTGCATCTCCTTTCTCATCATCTGGCACTGGTTCAGAAGCACTCGTCTCCACCAGGTCATCTGTTAATTCTTGTGGTATGCTGTCAGCTCTTGAAATTCTCCAAAATCCATACCTTGAAACCTTTCACCTCTCACTTTTTTGGCCAGTCTCTTCCGTGATTTCCTTGATTGATTGTCCTAAGTCCTGTGAAGTCATGCCCTACATCTAGACGCAGCTTTCTCCAGCAGAAATTTATTGTTTCAGGTTTGATGGTATTCACAGCTTTTTTGTTATAACGGTGGCATTTTCAGTGCTGTAATTCTTCCCAACCTCCGTGATATTCTCTCTGTTGGGGTTCTCTTCCATAGCATTGACCATCCTTTCCTCAGATGAAGTAAGCCTCATAGGTCTGTACTGTACCCCCTTATCTAGGTACTTAATCAGAGGCATATGTTTAGGGGTGAGTAGACCACTTTTAGGCCTTTGGTGTTGAACTCACAGGGTTCTGGATGGCCAGGGGCATTGTCTGACTTAAAATAACTATAAAAGGCAGTCCCTTACTAGCAAGATACTTACTGACTTCATGGACAAAGTGTCAATGGAAGCCATCCAGAAACAGGGTTCTTGTCCAACCCAAAGACTGGTAGCTGGTGTTTATTTTTTCCTTTTAGTCCCATGGGTTAGCAGGTTTATAGATGAGGTCAGTCCTCATCATAACCCTTCCTGCATTTGTACAAAACAGTAGAGTTAACCTATTCTTGCCTTAAATCCTGGTGCTCACTCTTCTTTTTTACTAATAAATGTCCTTTATGGTACTGCATATGATATTCTGATACTTTTTTAAAAACTAAGGTTATGACCTGAAGATTTGGCAGTGGAGAAAATTACTGATCACGTCCACAACCACCTTGAATGTTAAGAGGATGCAACATAATTTATTCAGTCTCCTATTGATAGATAGTAGGTTGATTGATCTTTATTATGATAAAATAGTTACACAGAGCTTTATTATTACAAAAGACTTGCTCTTATTATTAAATTAAAACATCTGTTTTGTGAGCAAAGGAATTTTCTGGTGTAATGATAATTGCCCGGTATTCTTTCTTTGTCACTAGATTCCTTTGATTCAAATAAAATGACCCTCTAATATGCTTTCTAAATTGATGGCCTACTTTCTACTAACTTAAATTTGGATATTATCTTCACTCAGACTGAGTTGAGATCCTGGGAAATTCCTCACTCTTTATAGCTCATGTTGGGGCATGTGTCCTGTGTGGGTCAGTTGGTCCTTTAAAGGGATCATCTACCAATGGCAGGTTTTGGATTGTATGATGCTGGGTATAAGCTTGTCTTCTAATTATACAGTTTGGGCATGGGGCTTTCCCCCAGCATGACTTGCCTCCTGTGTGAGAGTTTGATCCCCAGAGTTCACTGGCCTCTGCTAGATCCTGAAATTCCCTGTATATTTTGACATTCCTATGAGTGATGAGCAGAAACAAAGGTATGGTAGGGAAATGTACACATATTTTCCTGGGATATTCCAGACCGATTGAGAGGAAATACACTCAGCAAAGATGGTATTGATGTAATGTGTTTGTAATGTGGGCTGGGCTACCATTGTCTTTGTTCTTTACAGATACAAGCAGTAAGTTCAATACCTTCTCAGCAATAAACTTCTGGACTATCCTGTGAAGCCACAGCCACATGCGCCATCCTGATCCTGGTGAGTGTGTGGCTTTTTTTACTTACTCGCTTCTCTTTTGTCCTTTTGGATAGTCCTGGTTGTGAACCCAAGCTATTGGCTCATGAAAACCTTTTTTCAGTTGTGTCTTCATGTTTCTCAACATTTTATCCCTTTTTGCTGATTAGCAGCAACAATTCTGTCCCTAAGGTTTGCTTTGCCTGTGGGCTCTAAGTTCCCTCCAAGACATTCAATCATGTATTTAATAAAGTTTTCTTCTTAAGTTTATAGTCTTAAAAACTATGCCAGTTAATCTGCTGGGAAATTTGCATTCAGCATTAAATAACAATTGTAATAACTCACAGTAGTTGTAAGTACAAAAGAAATAATTGTGTAAATATTCAAAGATGTTGCACTAAAATTGTATAGTGTTATTTTAGAGAATTTCACTAAAATGTAACATCACTTTTTCAGGTTTTGGGAGGTTTCACAGTAGAAATTCAATGCTAATTTGTATTTTAAGCTAACACCCCAAATATTGTAATCATAGCAGATAAGGACTGTTTCAAGTGAAGGGAAAATGACCTGGAGCTATCCTGAGTTGGGAAGATGCTTGTGGACTTTGGTGAATATAAATATAAATTTATAAATTGTCTAAATAGCAGCTTTACTCAGTATATTTAAGTAATATGGATGCTATGAATGATAAATCCTGACAAAATTAATTATGCTTATGTTGAGGAAGGAAAAACTTTTCCCCTCTACACTCTTAGGTTCTCTAGCTGGAGTCCTAGGAATTAGACTTTCAGGAGACAAATTAACAAGAGAAAAACAATTTATTGAGCCATGCATTGCACATTTATGTGGGAGAACTCAGTGATGAGTAACACCAAAGAGATGGTTAGAACTTGGGCTTAGTGGCATCGTAACAAAAGAACAATAAATTTGTAAACAGGTGTCAAGACAAAAGGATTTGAGATTTCCCAGGGCAGCAAATTGTAGGAAGGTAAAATATGAAGAAACTGATGGATTGAGGTTGGCTTGTGCATGTTGACCTCAGCTCCAGCTTTGTCTTCTTTGTGGCCATAAAACCACTCTAGGAGAGATTGATAGCACTCCTCATTTTTCAAAAGTTTCTGCTTTTCATCAGATAAGGGACATTCAGGGAAGGCTTCCTTCTGCATGTACTGATTTTCATTTGCCTCCAGCTCAAGATGTCTGTGCCAATGTGGCATATTTTGGTCCCTTACCCTTGCTTCTGAGGAATTCAGCAGAAACACCATTTCTCATAGTACAAGCTGTTTCTTTAATCATCTAATCAGTTGAGAATCTGAATGTTTTCTCTATGGGATTTATGTGATGTATTCAGTCTTCACAGGCTTTACATAAGCACTCAGTGGCTTACCTAGATGGCCCTTTGACTAGGGGTCCACTCTCTGAAATACAAAACCTGTTCATTGCTTTTCCAAGAAAATTATGAGCTTTAAAATGTTTTCTAAATCAAGATCCCAAAAGTTATCCTTGGTGCAGCTATTGTGTTTTTTCAAGAATTCACACATTTTGGAAATGTTCTTTGTGCTTACAAAGCCATGCAGTGGTTTGTGTATATGCATGCACTTTTTTGGAGGGCTTGACCTTCCCAGGTACCTCAGTTTACATGGTATTTTCAGTGAGAGACTTTGAGCACCTTTCATACCAGATGATTTATATACACGCAGATTAGCAATTAACTTTCACAAAATCTTCCTGAGAATGGGTATGACCTTTGGCTGAAGAATAAATACCTCATAATATCCTTAAAGAGTTTCTATCTTATCTATTTAAACTTACTAAATAGATAAAATATATACTCACTGCTTTAATTGAAATGCACTCAGTAAGTCAGAACCACCTCAATCCAGGAATGAGTACACATTCACAGTGCTCCGGTCTCTGTCTTCTCTAGTCTGAGTTTTGCGTGAGTATCCCTTTACACCGTCTTCTACTGGGTTCTACATCAACGAAAATAATAAAAATAGGAAAAGACTCAGCTTCAAAAGCCATATCATCTAGTGAGCAAAACTGGTGTCAGTGAATGTGTTCATGACTGCAAGTCAGCTGATAGAACATTTGGGGGAATTTGGTTGGAGCTTTCTATTTTAACCAATATCTGTTAAGAGTCCAAAATGTAGCCAAAAACTGGCAGATAATCCCCAAATTTCCCAAAGTGTAAAGAAAGCTGTGCATTGAGAATGAAGTACAATCAGTGTGTCAGTTTCTGATGTGCAGCACAATGTCCCAGTTATGCATATATGTACATACACTCATTTCATATTCATTGTCTTTAAAGGTTATTACAAGATACTGAATTTATTTCCTTGTGCTATACAGAAGAAACTTTTTTTTTATGTTTTTATATATAGTGGCTAACATTTGCAAATCTCAAACTCCCAAATTTATCCCTTGCCGCCCCCTTTCTGCCAGTAACTACAAGATTGTTTACTATGTCTCTGCAAGTCTATTTCTGTTTTGTAGATGAGTTCATAGTGTCCTTGTTTTCTTTTAGACTCCACATATGAGTAATATATAGTATTTTTCTTTCTCTTTCTGGCTTCCTTCACTTAGAATGATGATCTCTAGGTCCATCCATGTTGCTGCAAATGGCATTATTTTGTGCTTTTTTATGGCTGAATAGTATTCCATTAGAGAATTAGGTTTTAAAAACTTCAGAATCACTTTCATTTTCTTCAAGTGTGTCATAGGTTCTGGCTGTGAAGCTGTAATAGTCTGACTCATACTTCCTCTGTAAATGACTAACACTGAAAAAAATACGGGAAGCAAGTTCTTTCAGATGTTGGGAAGAACTTTTCTGTGACCCCTTTTTTTTTAAATAGTGAAAATTTTTATATTTAGAATTAGCCAGCTGGGCTGTTTAGATGATTCCAGTTTTGTTAGCAACATCCAAAGCATAGTCAGGAGCCCGTCGTACATATGCCTTCTTCTCTCCATGAGGCCTGATCAGGGTTTGACCTTAGCCACATCAATGTCATAGAGCTTCTTCACAGCCTGTTTGATCTGGTACTTGTTGGCCTTGACATCCACAATGAACACAAGTGTCTTGTTGTCTTCTATCTTCTTCATGGCTGACTTGGTGGTCAGGGGGAACTTGATGATGGCATAGTGGTCAAGCTTGTTTCTCCTAGGGGCTCTCTTCCAAGGGTATTTCAGCTGCCTTCTGAGCTGCAGCAAGGTGGGTGACGTCCAGATTTTTTTTTTTTTTTTTTTTTTTTTTTATGTGGCTGTGGACAACTTTCAGCACTGCTTTCTTGGCCTTCAAAGCCTTTGCTTTGGGAAGGGCTTCCTTCGCTTTTGGCGCCTTCTTTGTGAAAAGGTTTTCTGTGACCCTTGAGAGAATGAAAGCCTAATCGGTGAGGTCCATTCTTCACAGCTTCCCACAGAGGTCTCTTTTACCTTGACCCTGTGAGATATACTCACAAACACGTTACACCACAGAGCTGAATGATGTGCACAAGAGAAGCAATAAAATAAGCTTTATTCATTTTCAGCTGCAAGTGGACACACTGTGTGATGGATTCTATGGAATGTTATGTCCCTTTGGATGCACCTGGAATAGTACTCGTAGCCTCTGGAAGCATGCTGAACTTCATGGAGTCTTTGTAGTATCTCTAAACACTTCATTGATCAGGTGCAGGCACCTCCGGGAATCTGGGCACAGTCCCTTTAAAGAACGAGTCCCCTTCCTTGCCCTTGGGACCCTCACGGCGGCGGGCTTCACCTTTGTTTCAGGAGGATCTGGTGTGGGGCGCAGGTCCGGCACTGAGCTGTGAGAACCGCATTTCCCAGAAGCCCTTGCGCCGGCGTGGAGCCAATGAAGTTCCGGGACCAGGGCATTTCCGTGCGTGCCATCGCGTTGGGGCGGGACTTCTGGCGACCTCCCAGTGGTGGTGGTCCTGTCTCTTTCCTGCTGAGCGGTTCCCGGGCCCTGGGTCGGGTCCGAGGTGACTGGACTGAGGAGACGCAAACAAGAGGAGTTATTCCTGCTGCGCAGAAGCGGGTCTGAATCACAGGACGGCTCTGCCCACAGACTTCAATGGCGGCGGCCGCGCTGAGGGACCCACTTCAGGTAAACGCGCATCCTCCGGGCCCGCACCGCCCTCTCCCACCGGACACTAGAGCCCCGAGGGCGGGGCGCCTGCTCGCTTGCCTGCGGCCCGGACCCCGGAGTCCAGGCTGGGGTGGAGGTCGTGGGTACAGCGCTGTTTCTGACAGTGTGGTGGAGGTCAGATTGAGCCGGGAGTATTCTAGAAACGTGTTTCTGTAGGGAACACAGAATTGAGATAGAGTGCCATCTGTATTGGCCAACTGAGGGGTGGTTCCTTCATTCTGGGAGCCATGGGGAATTTCAGGGAAGGAGAAAGTCTGTGAGTTAGGGATGTAAGTTTCCCAAGAGAGCCTTTAAAGGAAGAACAGACTGGAGAGGGTTGTGGGTAGTGAGGCCCGAGGAGACTGAGTCCTTGTGCAGATCACACAACTGAAAAGAGTCAGCACTGGGGCCTGAATCCTAGAGTTTAGACAGCGTGAGTTCTTGCTCCAGGGGTGGGCAGAGGTACAATGGAGACCAGAGTCTGTTGAGCTCCACCATGGTTGCCTGCCTCCACGTTCCCGTAACAGTTGAAACACTCTTGTAATCTATATAAGTAAGAGGAGGGTGTCCTAGGGCCTCAGTGGTCATGACCCTATCCATATGGTGTCTGGGACCTTGGAGAAACAGAGCTGGGTTGGAGGTGTTCCCAGCTCTTACAATCAATAAAGTGAAGTTGTCATGGGCACGGGTACCAGTATGTGCCGAATGCTTGAAGGTAAAGCTAAGTTGGGTGCATTCAGGGAAATGTTGGTTTCCTTCTGATGGGAACTGAGCAGGGAGGCAATACTCAGGCCTGGAGTGTCTCCCTGAGAAGTTGGGCGTCACTTGTGGAGGCGGTAAGAGCAAGGGGAGGTTTGGATCGTAAGATGGATTTCCAGTGACAATGCCAGGATTTTTGGCCATGTGAAGAGTCTGACATGTTTCAGAAAACATGGAATGGAGGCATCAAGTGGTTAGCAGGTTACAAAGATCTAGAGACAGACTTCAGCGTCAGAAACACATAGTTGTTGGCTACTGTGGATTTGGTGGAGCTCTGTGTTTAGGAGGAGAATTCTGGTCACAAGCCAGGAAGAGGGTTGGTGCCAATTGTGGGTCTTTTACCTGGGCACCTTGCTGGAGAAGGTAGCCTCTCAAACACAGGTAAGGTCTTAAGAGAGATGGCCAGAGAGTAGGGGGAGGAGAGGATAATCTAGCAGGTGGCCAAGGCTTCCAGGGGAAGAGGGGAAATGAGAGAAATGCAAAGGCACATGAGTAACTGAGGCAGGATGACCCTGAGGTTTATTCACCCTTCTTGACTCCCCAGCATTTTGTGCTGACCTTTTGTGGAACCTGGGGTGTTTCAAGCAGGCTGGTAGATGAGCCCAGGCAAATATGTTCATCTGTGAGTTACCTAGCCCTGTGTTATGGGCAGAGTTTCATTTCCCTAAAGTTTTATGTTAAAGTACTAATTGCCAGTACCTCAGAATGTGACTGTCCTTGGAGATACGGTTTCTAAAAATGAGGTTATTAAAGTGGACCTTCATCCAACAGGAAATGTAGACCCAGATACAGTGGGAAGACCAAATCAAGTCACAGGGACACAAGAGCCATATATTAGCCAAGGGTTGAGACTGCACATAAAACTACCTACCAGCAACCTTGATTGTGGTATTTTAGTCTCCAAAAATGTCAGAAAGTTAAGTTTTTGTTGTTTAAGCTACCCAGTATGAGCTACTCTATTATGGTAGCTCTTGAAAATGAATAGACATGAGAAGCTAGGCTTTGAATTAGTGAGGGGACATCAGGTACAACTATAGGTGGGAAGAGGGCCAGGGGTGTCTTGAGACCCAAGCAAAGAGTTGAGGCAGGCAAGGAGGACCAGATGTACAGCTTCCCCAAAGTGTGACCCACCAGAGGTCTGCAGTAGGAGGGGCTCTGTGTAACTTTACCACACACTCTTGGTGCTGTATGATGAGGTGGGTACACAGGACTTGTGTGGCTGTGGGGATGCACTTACGGGGGGTGGGGCAGAGATGCAAGAGAGTTGCAAAGGAAGATGTGCATATGGAGAGGAAGCATGAGCTCCTAACTCCACAGCGTGGTCTTGGAAACTAAGAGTGAGGGTTGAGTGCAGGTTTGGTTGTACCTGGGAGGTACACACTGGGGGCCCCTGCAGGCCAGGCCTCAAACTTAGATTATGTCTTTTGGTCCACCTGCCTTTTATTGCCCAGGGCTGGATGGTGATTTATGGGGCCATGAGGAGGGAGTGACATCAATGGCACTAGGGCCTGGTATCTTGTCTGAGGTGGGAAGCTTGGGAGGAGGGTAAGCATGGGATAGATGTGTGGGTGATGGGTTGTAGGTCTTTCAGAGAGGGGCTATGTGTGGTTTCTTCTCTCCCCCTCATGGCAGGGCAGTGTGACCTTTGAAGATGTGGTTGTGTACTTCTCCTGGGAGGAATGGGGTCTCCTTGATGAGACTCAGAGATGCCTGTACCATGATGTGATGCTGGAGAACTTTGCACTTGTGACCTCACTGGGTAAGACCCTCACACCCGCTGCAGTGCCTTGGGCTAGACTCGGCTCTCCTCACATTTGGATTTGAGGCACCACTCCCTTTCCCAGTGCCCTGGCTAGGTGCCAGTCCATAGGGCTGTTCTCAGACCTGCAGCCCCAGTGAGCCTGCTGGGTCACACCTTACGTGCCCCCTCCCTGGTGCCTCTGCCCGTGCAGTTACCGTTCCTGACCTTTTGGCTACCTGTGGGGACTTTGGCCTCTTCTTATAAGAGGCCTCTCTGAGGACGCTTTATCCTGTTGTCTGTCGTGTACAGAATTGCTGTGGGCCAGTGCTAGTCCCTCACCTGTCCTGTCACTGCCTTAGGACTCAGGTTCCAGGCAGTTGTTCACCTGGAGTTTAGAAAGAGTCCTGGGATGGAGTCACAGGCTGGGCATGGCTCCAGCCAAGGCCTGACCTTGGTGCATGGCAGCTGAGGGAGGTGTGACATCGGGACTGTGTTGGGATCATACTGGGAACCTGTCCTGTTTCCACCAATGTGTTGCTGCTGACGCCATCCCCCATGACCACACCTCACTTCTACCTTCTGTGTCAGCTTTTCTCTACTGTTCCCCAACTTCAGATCCCACATAATGAGTTGCAAGATATGCACATATCCTTAAAGAAGGCCACTGGCAGAGACTTGAGTTTGACACCTTCTTTCTTGCTGTGTTGCACCCCACCCTTACCTTGTAGAGTCCCAGTGCTGCAGAACAGCCCTCCATCAGCCTTGTCTTGAAAACAATCCAGTGGACTCATTCTTTGCGGTGTCTGACACACTTTTGTTGCTGCCCCTCCCACATGAGTCATGCATTTCACCAGCATTTCTGTGCTTTCAGGTTGTTGGTATGGAATGGAGGACGAGGAAGCATTTTCTGTGCAGAAGGTTTCTGTGGAACAAATTTCACCAGGCAAGAGTCTACATCCAGACCCGTCCATTCAGAAGACTCAGCCCTGTGAGAAATGTGTGGCCAGGAGAGGTATCTGGTATCTGGCTGAGTACCAAGAATCACATCCTGGGCAGGAGTCACACACCTGTGAGGCATGTGGACAGCAGTTCTGGGCCAGTCCAAACCTTCACCAGCACCAGAAGCACAATGCAGAGAGGCCATTCAAAAGGGACGTAGACAGGGCCTCCTTTGTGACGAGCTGCAAATTCCGTGTTTCAGGGAAGCCCTTCACCTGTGAGGAAGTTGGGAAAGACTTCCTGGCGGTATTGAATCTTCTCCAACATCAGGCCACCCTCAAAGGGGCACCACCACACAGCAGCTTCAAGCATGAGGAATCCTTTCACAGTGGAAAAAGTCATTTCAAGGACGGTGAATATAGGGATCTCTGCGGTTATGAATACACACTTTTTCAGCATCAGCAAATTCACACTAGAGAGAGTTATTACAACTGTGATGACTGTGAGAAACCCTTTAACCAAAGCTCCATTCTAATTAACTGCCAGAGAGCTGACCTAGAAGCAAAGTCTTATGAGTGCAATGAATGTGGGAAATCCTTTAACCAAAGCTATAAACTCATTCAACACCACAGAATTCACACTGGAGCAAGGCCTTACAAGTGCGTTGAATGTGGAAAAGCCTTCACCTACAAACTAAGACTTGTGCAGCACCTTCAAGTCCACAATAAAGTGAGGCCTTATGAGTGTGGTGAATGTGGGAAAGCCTTTAGCTACAGCTCCACTCTCATTAAACACCAGAGAGTTCACACTGGAGCCAGGCCTTATAAGTGCGGTGAGTGTGGGAATTCCTTTAGCCAGAGCTCCAACCTCATTCAGCACCAGAAGATTCACAGTGGGGCAAGGCCTTACAAATGCAGTGAATGTGGAAAATCCTTCAGCTATAAATGCAAACTCGTGCAGCATCTGCGAATTCACACTGGAGAAAGGCCTTATGAGTGCAGTGAATGCGGGAAATCCTTTAGCCACAGCTCCACTCTCAATCAACACCAGAGAATTCACACAGGAGCCAGACCTTATAAATGTGATGAGTGTGAGAAATCCTTCAGCCAGAAGTCCAACCTAATTCAGCACCGCAGAGTTCACACAGGAGAAAAGCCTTATGAGTGTGGGGAGTGTGGGAAATCCTTCAGTCAAAGCTCCCACATCATTCAACACAGAAAACTTCACACCAGATGACCTCATGACTGCACCTACAGGAACCAGCAGTTCCTTTGTGAGGGAACTATCTGAAGTTGAACCTGTACACCTGCGCATCCCCTGTGGGAGGCTTTCAGGAGCCTGTTTGCATATTCTACTACTGGTTCCCTTGTCTGAATTGCATCCTTTTCAGCTTCTGTGGGAGAAGCCTCACCTCTACCACTTGGCAGGTTCTAGGTTCCAACAGTGTGTCAGGCACCCAGTGCAGTCAGGGAGAGCAGGTGTGTCTGTTTTCTGTCCTGCTTCTCTCCAGGACACTATGATTAATTTTCAGGGGCCCCTCTTTCCCTCCCCTCTGGCTAATGAGATCTGGGTAATAGCAGCGGCAGGTTTACCTTCTTCCGGTTCTGGTCTAGCTTGCATTGCGGCCCTAAGTCCCCTGGGACGGCTGGGGGGCTTTGTAGTCCTAACTTACGACCTGGGTGCCAGGGATGCCGCAGACCTAGCAGTCACCTGGAGGAGGCTGGAGTTGTCATGACAACCTCTAGTGCTTCTGTGCGAAGTTAAATCGGTTCCCTTTTCCCAAGGATGTCACATAATGCTGAGCACTGTTGTAGGGAAGCTGTTCCCCTGGACCTTCATGGCTAGAGTTCTGGTGGCACTGGTTTATAAAACTACCCGAGGTTGTAATCTTCACACAGAAACACTGGAGGACACTGTGCCTCCACAGATGGTCCAGCCACTGTGGGATGAGCATGTACACACCATACCTGTGTCCCTTCTGTGGAGGGGCCACTGTCAAAGCAAAGAAAAATAAAAATTTTATTTTTGTAGCCTCTGGACACTGCTGCATAGACAAGAGTAGAAGGGAGGTCCCACCGCCCAGGGATATAGTTTATGTGGCCCAGCATGGTTACTGCTGACTCAGAAATGGGTCCCCCCACCCCTGATGCAGGGCTGCCCTTCCCAAGGCATGAGGAGGAAGGGTGGAGTCAGTTTAGGTTTTCTAAACCTCTGGTTATGAGGGGGTGAAAAGAGGATTTAAGGTTTCTATTTGAGGTATAATTGATTTAAATTGTTTACGACTAGTTTTAACAAAAGTGTATACCTGTGAAACCACTGACCATATCTATAACTCAGTTTTAGGTTCTTTGTTCCAGAAAACTCCAGAAAACTGGAACTAAACATGAAGGCTTCCCTCCCCAGGGAGGGACACAGAGCAGCATTAATATGAGGACCCTTTAAAGCAAGTTGCTTTTTGCCCTCACAGCCACTATTGATTTACAGATTAGTTTTATAGAATTTTCTATGATTCAAATCATGAAATGTTTACTTTTAAAAAATTGTGCTTTTCTCCATGCTGCATAATCATACTTTGTGATTCATAAATGTTGCTTATTATGTAAATACTTCAGTCTTTTATAGCTGAGTAACTCACCCGTATGGTACCATGGTTTTGTCTATCCGTTTATCTGTTAATGGACCTTCTGCTTGTTTCCAGTTTGGGGCTACAAATAAAGCCTTATGAATGCACAAGTGGAAAAGAGTGTGATGGAGCCTTACGAACCCCCTTCTCAATCCACTATCATCTTGACACACTTACATTAGTTGATAATCTTATGTTATATATCACTCAGCACTTTTTATTGGCTCTCTCTACAGCTGTGTAAGTACACTGACTCCTTTTTCCCCTTCAGAGGATACTGTAAGAGATGAGATGGGCGATTGAGTATTGGCCATCATCATCCAAAAGAATATAAATAACAAATGTTGGCAAAGTATGTAGAGAAAAGGGTAGGTACACTGTTGGTGGGAATGTAGTAAATTGGTGCAGCCACTCCTGAGCATATAGTCAAAAAACCCACTATTAATAGCATTGTTATTGTGAAGATATATGGAAGCATTCTAAGTGCACAGCAACAGATGAATGAATAAAGATGATACCCATACTTACATACACAATGGGATATGACTCAACCATAAAAAAAGGTATTTTGCCATTTGCAGCCCCTTCACTTTTTTTTCACTTAAATTGCATCAAATACCTAGAAATAAACTTAACCAAGGAGGTTTTTATACTCAGAAAACTGAAGCTAATAATACCACGGATTGGAAGAATCAACATTAATCAAGATAGCCCTACCCAAAGCAAACTACGTGTCCAAAGAATACACTACTCTCAGAACTAGAGCAAACGGTTCCAACATTTATATGGAACTGTAGAATTTTGATTTCTCCATCAAATCTGAACAAGAGTAGTATTCTTTGCTGTAAGTCTCCCTTTCAACCCCTTTAACTTATATCATACACTCCACTCCCTTCTGCCCTGCAGAATTTCTCGTGTTATCAGTTGATGAGTTCACTTCTATGTTTGTTGCTATTCTTGCTGATTTTAGTATTTCCCTCGTCTTAATCTTTGTCAGTTTGATTACTCTTGGTGTGTTTCTTTCAGTTGATCTTGTGTGACGTTTTCAGTTATCTCTTCAAAAATTTTCTGAGTACCTTCCTCTGGGACCCCCATTCAAATGCAAAGTTGGCGAACTTCATCGTTTCCCTGAGTTCTTTATACTATTTTATTAATTTGTGCTTTGATCTTTATTACTTCCTGCCTTCTGCTAGCTGTAGGATGCTCTTTTTGGTACATTAAGGTTGAAGGCTAGCATAAGGTGGTTGGAGAAACTCCTTTATTAATGTAGGGATTTCAGCTAGAGATGTCTCAGTGTTGCTTCGCTGGGATGTTCTTTCTTTCATATGCAGCAGTATTGTAGTATTCAGAGTGATACACATTTTGTGTCACTTGACGTTGAGGACTTTGCAGATGTTTAAGCCGCTGAAAAGTAAATGTAGTACACAAAAGTAGTCATTCAAGGATAGAATCTATCAGGATTTACAGCACTGTGTTCAGGTCTAGAGAGTGAAAAACCCTTCTCCTTTGAGCTGAACACTTTTTTTTTTTTTGCATTTTTAGTATTAAGGAAGCAATATTAAAATCCAAACATCTTACTGTAATTGCAATCATGAATTGTGAAAATTGAAGATGAAGTCTCCTCAGATAGCACTGCACAACTGTAAGCACCAACAAATTGTGAATTTTTATAAAACAATTATGCCCCTGAGAAGTATTTTAAAACTAACTTTTTGCAAGACGGAGGTGACTTTCAGGGCAAATTAAACTTCCTTACTGTATAATCTACATTATGGAAAACATTCTTTGGTACACATACGTCCACGTCCATTCTACTCTTACATTTTAAATACTTAAAACGTTTTCAAGAAAGTTCAAATGATTAATAAAAACTTCAACCTCACATCCCCAATTCAAAATCAGTTTAAATAAAGCTGTGAAATTGAAATTATAATGAATGTGATGTGATTGGAAGTAAAGCTTGGGAAACTAGGAAGAGTTTCAACAAACACTTTCGGCAGGAAACACTATATTGATGACAAAGTTTAATCCATCTAGTGGATTGCCTTTGAATAGTACTTAAAGGAGGCGACTGAAAGTATAAGGGAAGAGAACACATTTTTTATGTTTATACGTTCGCTCTGAGACGTCCTGGAAATTTGGTAGCAAATTGATTTAAGCAGGCAGGCAGGGGAAAACACGGGAGCTTCATATGTCGGCGAGGAGTCATTAGAGGGTATACACTGAGGTGAGAGAAGTAATAACCCCATTAACCTGGCTGAACTAACTTCCTATCAGCCTTCAAAATTTGTTTCGTAGTACAAACTTGAAAGGAATTTTTAAAAAAAAAGCATGAAACTCGCCGAAATGAAACATCAGTAGAGCACTATTTTTTGTTTTTGCTTTGAAACACACTTAAATCCCTGCTACTGCGTATGCCACACATTCTAAGTGTAAGATGCATGAGAAAACTAAAACTGGGAAAACGGCTTATGAAAGTTACTAGGGCGAAGGTTTCTAAGGGAGAGAAAAATGGCATAGGTAACAAGTAGCGCAGAAGCAGGACAGGTAGTGTGGTGGTGGATTCGGTTGGGCTGCAAACTATGTAAACAAAAGCCTCATCAGTAGCATAAGGGCACGTGACTTGGGGCGGAGGAAACATCGTTACGCCCAGAATATACTTCCATGTGTACATATATATACATATTTTCACTTCTGAGAAAAACGCCAAGTTCCGCGTTATCACTGGTACCACCGATAGGACGCTAGTCCACTGCACGAATTCAGAGTTTAAACACGAGACTTGACACTTTTACCCAGGGTCATGGTGACTGAATACTTCCTGTCAAGGGAAGCTCATAACAGGGAGGCCCCGGCCCGGAATCATCACTGAGTCGCAGGTGGGGCTCATGGCTGCTCCGGGGGCTGTTAACAAGCACGGACGCCGATGATGCCCTGTAACGGCGCCCCCTGCCAGGAACCTGTGGAGAGGGTCCCCGACAGTCGTCGCCCTCGGAAGACCCCGTATCCACAAGTGAGTTCAAAGTTTGGATAACCATTAAGTCCCTCAACTCACGAGAATTCTGTTCACTGTCTTCACCAAAGCACCGCTGAGAGTCGGACGAATTTTAAGGGCAGGAGAGCCCCACCAGCACGTCCGCGGAGAATTCATACCTACAGACAGGGAGACCAAACTTAGAAAAGATCTCAGCCAAGGTGCCCAGTATCCTTTTAGGAGCGAGCCCTCCATCCCACCCCACACCCTGGGAGTCTCACCTTCCCATCGGCGCCGAGAGCACGAGGCCCAACCACCGCCAGGTAGCCCCCTCCACTCCTTCCGTTGGGACCATGGCGCGATGTCCTGGCCTGGGGGTCCGGACTCGCCACTGAGCCAGGCCGGTTCTCACCTCCAGAGAACGGGCCTTTGGACGCGGACACCCTCTTCTCTCCCCGCGGAGGCCAGAGTCCAGAACCCGGAGCCCATCGCCCATCGCGCCCCACTTACCTGTAGGTCCAATCTCCGCCGAGAGCACGATTTGCGCCCAACCCGCAAGACCAGGAAGATCCCGCCTGTGCCGCCGGCCTCCCGGAACTCTACCTCGCGTACCGCGGCCGAATCCCTTCCTTTGCAAAGCACTCCGAAGCTCCGGAGGGAAGGTGCTATAAAAGTGGCCGCCAGGCGGCGCCCGACGATCGGCGCGAACGTCTTCTGGACGGGTCCGGATCCTAGGAAAGCCACTTGGGCTACCCAGAGCCACGAGGGAGTTCCCGAGTTCCCAGGTGGGCTTATTTGCAGTCGCCACTGTAACACTGAAACCATAGAAGTACCCACAGAACAAGAGATGAGTGTTTTAATTCTATCATTTTGAGCAGAAGTCTTTCTCAAGCATAAAAACAAAGCCCCAAAGCCATAAAGGAAATAATTTATAAACTCAACCACATAAAAGTTTAAACAAAATCCATCTCTGCATAGAACACAACAAAATTCAAAGACAAAAAATGGATGTGGGGAACATTGGTGCCAATGCACGTTAAATGATAAGAATATTCATTTCAGCATCACTTACCCATAAAAAACTGGGGGTGATTAATAGCCATTCACTAAATAAACTTTCAGTACATCTAAAACGCAACAGTAAGAGAGAATGCATGCATAATTGTGCCTGAAATGAGGTAAATGTTGATGAAGTGTTCCATGAAAATTTTAAAAAGGTGCAAAACTCACTTTGATGTATATGTGTGTGTGTATATATATATATATATACACACACACATTTCTCCCCAAAAAATGTGGACAAGCAAAGGAACTAGAATTGCTACAATTTCAACAACCGAGAGAAAAGTTGTCCCTAATTTAATGCTCATTTATAGAGCTGATAGAGACTACATGTTAGCAGACACGTTGTTCAACGAAACACAACAGAGATTCAAACAAATTTGCCCAAGCCCAACTGATTTTTGGCAAAAGTGCAAAAGCAATTCACTAGAGGAAAGATGGTTTCTCTATTAAATGGGCGTAAGGCAATCAGATATCCATAGCAAAACACTAAAATAAGAAAGCAAACAAAAAATGTTTAACCTAAACACCTAAACCTCATACTTCATATAAACATGAATTTGAAATGGATCACATACTTCGATGTAAAATGTAACATCAGAACACATTCCGGGCCGGGGGTGGGGGGAGGATTCTTAGAGGAAGATTGGTGATCTAGGGTCAGGCAAAGAGATTTTAAAACTTAACACCAGAAGTGTGGTCCATAAAAAGAAATGCAGACACTGGGAATCATCAAAATAAAAAACCTAGGTTCCCTGAATGGCCATCCTTAAAGAGTCCACAAAAGATAAATGCTGGAGAGGGTGTGGAGAAAAGGGAACTCTCCTACACTCCAGGTGGTAATGTAGCTTGGTGCAGCCATTATGGAAAACAGTAAGGAGATTCCTTAAAAGACTAAAAATAGACTTAACATATGATCCAGCAATCCCACTCCTGGGCATATATCCAGAGAAAAACTCCAATTCAAAAAGATACATACACTCCATTGTTCACAACAGCACTATTTACAATAGCCAAGACATGGAAACAACATAAATGTCTACTGACAGATGACTGGATAAAGAAATTGTGGTATACACACACACATACACACACACACACACACACACACAGTGGAATATTACTCAGTGATTAAAAAAGAATAAAATAATGCCATTTGCAGCAACATGGATGGACCTGGAGATCGTCATTCTAAGTGATGCAAGCCAGGAAGAGAAAGAAAAATACCGTATGAGTCCACTCATACATGGAATCTAAAAAGAAAAAAAACGAAAGAAAGAAAGGAAAAGTTAAAAAGAGGACACTGATGAACTCATGTACAAAACAGAAACAGACTTGCAGACATGGTTATGGTTATCAGGGAAAGGGTGGGAAGGGATAAATTTGGGTATTTGAGATTTGCAAATGTTAACCACTATATATAAAAAAAGATTAAAAAACAAATTTCTTATGTATAGTATAAGGAACTATATTCAATATCTTGTAATGAACTTTAATAAAAAGAATACGAAAAGAAATACATGTATGTATATGTATGCATGACTGGGACATTATGCTGTGCAACAGAAATGGACACATTGTAACTGACTATGTACTTCAATTAAAAAAACCTAGGTTCTGTGAAATACCCTCTGAAGAGGATGAAGGACTCGGGACAGAGGCTGGGAGAAAGTGTGTGCAAACCGCACAACAGATACGAATACGTAAAGAAGACCCAAACACGACAGTACGACCTCTATAAAGAACCCGAACGCGGCTCCGGGCTCTCCGGAGACCCAGGCGCGCGGGACGCCCGCCGCGGCGCAGGCTGCCGAGGCTGCAGCGGCGTCTGCGTCTTCCCCGCCCTCCTCCTCGGGGAGCGATGCGGCCCGGCTACCCCCTGAGCTGCCTGCTCTCCTGTCCTGGGTGGCCGGCAGGAAGGAGTAGGACGGGCGGGGTGGGGCAGGGTGGGCCGCAGCCCCGCCTTACAGTCTTTTTCTGTTTGTCACTTGATTTACTGACCTATCTCTTACAAATTCATACTTTTCAAACTAGAGTTCATGTACAACAGGGCATGTTACAGGGGTACAATAGAGTGACTCACAATGTTTAAAGGTGATATTCCTTTGATTGTTATTATCAACCACTGTATCTATTCCCCACGGTGTACAATACATTCTTGCAGCTGATTTTATACCC
This sequence comes from Camelus bactrianus, assembly GCF_048773025.1. NCBI lineage: Eukaryota > Metazoa > Chordata > Mammalia > Artiodactyla > Camelidae > Camelus > Camelus bactrianus. Next base: position 739,461 of record NC_133547.1, read on the forward strand.
GATAGTTTGTCCCTCCTCATTCTCCACCAGGCCCCTCCTCCTTCCCTCTCCTCGCTGGTGACCGTTAGTTCCTTCTCTACATCTGTGAATCTGTTTCCTTTCTGGGATGCTCACTAGGTCATTGCATTTTTGCAGATCCCACATGGAAGTGAACTCTTAGAGCATTTGTCTTTGACTTCTCTCACCTATCATAATGCCCTCTAAGACCATGCATGCTGTACACTGGAAACTGACAGAACATTTTCAATCCAAGGGATAGAAAAATCTAAATGCAAAATAGACAAAACACGTAGAGCAGGCATTTCACCTGAGGAGGCGATATGACTGGATGGTAACTAAGCACCTGAAAAGATGTGAGGCATTTCCTGGGGATGCAAATGAAAATCATAGTGAGTTATCTGGACACATCCATTAGAACACGTTAGACACAATGCAGAATGGTATTAAAAAGCTGATGAGGTCGTGGAGGAACCCAGCATTCCTGTATCATTGGTGGTGATGTGTGGAAAACACTGTAGTCATTTCCAAACACACAGATAAAAACAAACAAACAAAAGGTGCAAGTACCATATGATCCAGAAACTCAACCCCAGGCATCTATCCAGGCAGCCAAATAAAAGTGGATTGTGTTGTAAATGATTTGACTCAGGAGGTCTGGGGTGTTCAGGACCTGTACATTTCAAAGAAAGGCTGGGCCTTGCCTGGCTCCTGCGAAGCCCTGGGAATGCCTCATGAGTGTTCTTGTTTTGTTGGGGCTTTGATTAGTGGAAGCTAACAATGTGATTTATGGTGGGGCCTTGGGCCACGCAGTATAATTTGACCTCCAGAAAGTCAGTTTTATGGAGTCCTGTGAGTCCTTCTAACGAGTGAGGAATCAAATCTGAGGGTGGTTTGGTAGACCCCACCCACCTCCCGCCAGACAGCACTATGTTCACACAAAATCCTGGATTTGAATGTTCTTGGCAGCTCTGTTCATCACAGCCCCAAACTGGAAACAACACAGATTCTTTCAAGGAGTGAATAGTGAAAGAAATGTTTGGCAGGGGTGGGGTAGGAGTAACTGTGGAAATAGGTTTGGAGACACATAATGAAGGAAGAATGGACAGGACTGGACAATGGCTTGTCTGTGACGTGGGGAGAAACAGGATGAGGAAATGCTTCTGGAGCTTGGGAACGACTCACTAGGTGAACAGGGGTACAATCCATTCAAATGGGAAGTCTGGGGCATGGCCAAGGCAAGGAAGACGACGACCAAGATCTTAGGGTTGAACCACTTTTAATATGTCATTTGTATGAGGCACCCAAGTCAGAAAACCAGCTGGACTCACAGACATAGAAAACGAATTTGTGGTTACTAGGGGGAAGGGGTGGGGAGGGATAAATTGGAAGTTTGAGATTTGCAGATACTAACTACTATATATAAAATAGATAAACAAGTTTATACTGTATAGCACAGGGAACTATATTATTTTAGAGTAACTTATAATGGAAAAGAATATGAAAAGGAATATATGTATGTATATGTATGACTGAACTACTATGCTGTACACCAGACATAGACACAACATTGTAAACTGACTGTACCTCAATAAAAAAAAAGAAAAAAGAAAGAAAACCAACTATATGGTTGTTTATCTAATTCTGGAAGGAGCTGAAATTTGAAGTTTATAAGCAGAGTTCATCATTCATAATGAATGCCTTAGAAATGGACTAGGTCATCCAGAGGGTTTTTTAAATTTAAATCATTAGGAAAAAATAAATCACCAGGAATAGACTCCATAGGGCCCAGAGTCAAGCAACAGGTGCACTTCAAATTTTAACAGCCATGCAGAGGAGCCTATGCTGGAGAAGTACCAAGAAAGGTAGTAATAAAAAGAAAACCCTCTGGTTGTCAGGAATGGGAGATGAGAGAGTCACGAGAAACCAAGATGAGAGGGCCACTTACTACTTTGAAAGGAACCAGGATATGTCACCCAAAATGTCACCCACTCTTTGGCACATTATTTCAAATTTCAGGCACTTAACATACAGCCAGTGCAAGAAAGATGCTCTGACCCTCCTTTTTCTTCCTGAGAGCAGGAGGTAAAACTCCATGTGAAAGGGTCCCTTCTGTACCAAGAGGAAGACAGTCATTCTTCTGAGAAGCAGAAGGTGGTGGGAGAGTTGGGGACTGAGCAATATGTACCAACAAACACTGTTCTATCTGTCCCTACCTCCCTAGTTACTCCTTCACTATGAACTACCCACAGCCCAAACCCCTTTGTGAATTCTTCACAAATGTATTAATTGTTGTCCAAAATGTATAAAAGCTTCCTGTTCTTGTCACATCTTCGGGTCTTCAGTCTCTTGTGAAGGCTCCCATGTACTTGTAAACATTTAATAAAATGTGTATGCTCATCTCCTGTTAATCTGTCCTGGGTCAGTTTCAACCTGAGGCCCAGCCAGAGACCCTAAAGAGGGCAGAGGAGAATTTTTTCCTTCCCTATAGCTGCTAGAATGTCCAGTAAGATGGTAAATGGGAAGTGAGCATTAGATGTTCACCACAGAGGCCATCCGTGTCCGTGGCAAGAGAGCAGTGATTGGCACGATCCAGTGGGAGATGCAAGAGTGTAGAGAAATAAAGCGCGAATGTTGGGTGAAGATACTGGAAGGATACATGTTGAAGAAATAAGTGTTCACAATTTGACTCTGTATTGGGTTTTTTAAGGGCAGTTTCGTGTTCTCAGCAAACCTGAGTGGAGATCACAGAGTTCCAGTATGTCCCTCCTCTGCCATTGCTGGTCCCCACTGACAACCCTCACAAATGAGAGAAAGCCCTTCCCCACTGTCCTGTCAACCCTCCAAACCAGAGCAGTGTGCTGACTCCACATGCATTACGGTTCACTCTTGATGCTGCACATGTTAAGGGTGCTGACAGATGTATCTCACCACTACAGTGTTGTTCAGAATAGTCTCTGCCTTAAACGTCCTCTGTGCTCCCCTACCCACTCCCCGACCCTTACAGCCCCTGGCAACTCGCTGATCTTTTAACCCTCTCCATAGTTTTGCTTTTCTGGAATGTCACATGTTGTTAGAACCACAGGTGTGTAAGCTTTCAGACTGCCCTCTTCCGGAGAGTAATGTGCATTGAAGGTTCCCCTCCTGTCTTCTCCTGATTCTATAGCTCACTCATGTCTTATAAGCACCAAATAGCACTCCATTGCATGAATGTTCCCCAATCTACGTGTCCATTCACCTCCTGAATGACACCTTGGTTGCCTCCAAGTTCTGGTAGTTATGAAAAAGCTGCTGTTAATGTCTGCGTGCATGTTTCTGCCTGGATGTAAATGTTTGACTCATTTGGGTCAATAAATACCAAGGAGCACGATTGCTGGATCATATGATGAGAGTATGTTCAGTTTTGAAAGATACCATGTGTCCATATTCCTAGGGTTTCTTAAGATAGTAGCTGAGAGCATGTCAGCACACTAAAGAATCAGGCCAATGAAGGAGGCAGAACGTGAAGATGCTGGAAAGGAAGATGTCACTGAGGCAAAACCTCACCTCCGCTGTCTTAGGGTTTACGGCTGGGCCTGAGAATTAAAATGAACACTAGACAGACCACAAATTTATCTCCTATAAGTTTTACATGACATGGGAGCCATCCTGAGGAAATGAAGACCCAAAGAAATGGCAAAACCTAAACACTTTTATATTGGGTTGAACAGAGAGGTGATCTTGGAAAAGTAACTACACTATACGGGGAGACTGAAGGAGGATTAAGAATTCTTCTTTTTAATTGTACTGTAGTTGATTTATAACGTGTTAGTTTCAGGTGTACAGCAAAGTGATTCAGTTTTATATTTTTTCAGATTCTTTTCCATTACAGGTTATCACAAGATATTGAATATAGTTCCCTTTGCTATGCAGTAGGTCAAGAATTATTTTTACAAGGTCAGTTTGTACACAATTCTCGTTCTCAACTTCTCATCCTTGACTGTAAGAACGTCACACTCCTCCTGGGACAAGGAGGGCATCTTCCACTGGGGGGTGGGGGTGGGGGCGATATCTCCTGCGTCCGGGAGGAAAAGGGGAAGGGACAGGGTGCCTTTCTCACACCTGCTGTTTGGGGCGGGGGTCGTTATTGTTGTTTTTTAAAAGCATCTGTAGCTCAACACGAGATTCTGGTTTCCCTTACATCTTTTACCCTAAGTGTGGCTTTTGGCAGAAAGTTGGACACATTTTCCTGACACGACAGGGCAGGGGAGGCTGAAGGGTAAGACAGGAGCAGGTTGTGCGTATTCTTTTCTTGTGTGTTGGGAAGATGACTTGGCTCTTGCTGTTTGGGTTCTAATTCCTCCATGAATGATCAGGCAAGGTATCAGGCGAAAAGAGGGTGAGTGGAGCGAGAAGAGCTTGGAGAAGGTTAGTCATGGATGCCGGGGCCACCAGCACGTGAGCTCACTTTCGGGAGGCATATGGCTGACCCGGTGTGTGGGTCACTTTGAATTTACAGTGCTATCATCTGGCCAATTTTGGATGTCACACACTGCCTCCTCACTCCTAAAAAAGGAAGAAAGATGGACAAACATGACTGAACCTCACAAATGGAACCCTTGAGAAGAGGAGTGATTTCATTGGGCAAATTGTGAGTCAAAGTCCCACAGCTGTTTTAAAGATTGAACAGAGTTGGGGGACGGTGTTAGCTCAAGTGGTAAGCACATGCTTAACATGCATGAAGTCCTGGGTTCAATCCCCAGTAACTAAAAATAAATAAACCGTAAGATTGAACAGAGTTAACACAACAAAGAGGATGTGAATGCTACTTATAAACAGCAAGATGATCAATTTTATGTGATATATATTTTCAACCACAGTCAAAAACAAAACATCCTCTCCTTGATTTGGAATAAGGGAGTTCCTGGATCTGTTGGAGAGGGTCAACAGCAGTGTGGAAAACCAGGGGTCAGCAATTTGAAATATTTTATACCCTTGGAGTGGATAAAAATTGTAAATGATAGTAGATGTAGGTGCTGTAATTCAAAAGGAAGAGCAGGGAGAATTTTAGTGTTTATTTATTGTTTGTTTGTTTACACAGACATGCAGTGGGAGGATATAACTCAGTGGTAGAGTGCATGCTTAGCATGTGTGAGGTTTTGGGTTCATTCCCCTGTACCTCTGTTTTAAAAATTAAATTAAATTAAATTAAATTAAATTAAATTAAGTTAAATTAAATTAAATTAATAAAATAACAGACATGCAATGTAAAGTGAGATGGAAATTCTAAAATAGAAAAGAAATGCTGGAGACCAAAAATTCTGTAACAATAAGGAGGAATGCTTTCGATATACGTATTCATAGACTGGATACAGCTAACAAAAGAATCTGACTTGAGGATACCTCAATAGAAATGTCCAAAACTGGGGGAGGGGAGTTCAAAAACAAAATGGAATACTCAAGAACTGTGGGGCAACTACAAAAGCTATAAATGATGAATAACAGGAATAACAGAAAGAGAAAAAGCAACAGAAGAAATTGAATCAGTAATAAGCTTCCAAAACAGAACACACCATACTGACAATGGGTTCACTGCGGTATTCTAGTAAACATTTAAGGAAGAAATTATACCAGTTCTCTACAATCTCTTTTAGAGGAGAGAAGCAGATGGAGTAATTCCTAACTCATCTATCAAACTTCATCTAATTGTACATCTGAAATATGTGTAATTTACCATAATAAAGGTATTTTAAAAAAGATATTACAAGGAAATTTCAGATCAATCTCTGTCATGAACACGGATGCAAAAATCTTCAACAATGAGATACCACTACACATCTATTAGAATCCAAAATCTGGAACACTGAAACACCAAGTGCTGATGAAGATGTGAAATAACAGGATCTCTCATTCATCGCTGGGGAGAACAGTACACGCACCACGGAAGACACGCTGGCAGTTTCTCAGAAAACAAACAGACTCGTACCAGCAACCGTGCTCCTTGGTATTTACACAAAGGAGTTGAAAACTTCTGTTCCTATGAAAACCAGAATAGAACTGTTCATAGTAGCTTTATTCATAATTGCCAGAACTTGGAAGCAAGCAAGATGGCTCCTTCAGTAGGTACATGAATAAACGGTGGTATATCCAGATAATGAAAATCATTCAGTTGTAAAAAGGAATGCAGTAGCAAGCCATGCGAAGACATGGAGGAATCTTAAGTGCATGTTACTAAGTGGAAGAGCCAACCTAAGGGAGGAGGGTGTAGCTCAAGTGGCAGAGCACACACTTAGCACGCACAAGGTCCTGGGTTCAATTCCCAGTACTGCCTCTAAAAATAAAGAAATAAATAGACCTAATTACCTCCCCGCCTCCAAAAAGCACTAAGTAACTCTTAAAATACACACACACGCCAAAAGGGCAAGGTGATACGCATAGTGTTGTGAAATTAGAAAAATTTTGTCTTTAAGTAAAAAAAATAAAAAATGTATATATGAAACAAAACGTTGGACCAAGGGGTTACTAAGCCTAGGTTTACTTCCAATCCTGCTACTAATTAGCTGTGCAAGTCACTCATTTCCCCTTCCTGGGTCCTAACTTACTTATCTATGAAAGAAGGAAAATGGGCCTCACGCCACACAAGGCTTTTTCCTGTTTCAACTTTCTGTGGTTAACATTGTTTCTTTCTACTTTAAAGCTACAAAGGACCCTTGAAACCTGTGTAGGATTTTATATATCAGATCAAATAAAATGGAATATGGCCACACACACACACAAAATAAGATCTATTGAAATGAAAATAAAAAAGATTAAGAAGTGACAAGTTTTGAATATTTGCTTTTTAAACAGTCTGGTTCAGGCATGATTGACTTAAACTGCTTGCATTTAAAATACACAGTTTGAAGTTTACACGCTTAGAGTATTAAAGCTCAAAGTTTCCTCCTGCCCTTTTAAATTTATCCTTCTCAACATACGAAACTACTCTAATGAAATAGCACATACCGTACCCTTTGTAATGGCTATTTTCAAATATATCCAGAAATTGAAAAGACTAGTAGGAAGTAATTGTTCTGTTATTATTTGTCATTTTTTGGTTGTTTTTATTTTATCTATTCCCATGCACGTAGTGGTTTATTTATAATTGCAGACATCATGTCATTTTACGCATAATCCCTTCAGGATGTGTTTCTAAAATGTAAAGGCCCTTATATAACTCCAATAACCCTACTGCATAAAATCAAAATATTTAAAATTATGGTAAACTGTTATAAGTGCTGAACTTTGTCAGCTGTATTCACGATTTAATGCAAACTGATTGCAATCTGGATGCAAATTTATCTTAGGTGATAATAAGGTGTGTCACACAAGTTTTTAGCCTCTCTGTACCACTTCCTATTTTTAAATTCATATTATTCACTTGATTAAGTTGCTAAGCCATTTGTCCATTAGAATTTGCCAAAATCTAGATTTGGCTTGCTGAGTCTTTCACACTCTTTAACATGCTCACCCTTCTTCCATATTCCCTGTACACCAGCTATGCTCCACATTATGAAACATCAGGGTAGGGTGGATGGTGTAGATCCAGTGGCAGAGCCCATGCTTAGCACGCACAAGGTCCTGGGTTCAGCCCCCAGTACCTCCTCTGAAACTGAAGAAATAAATAGACCTAATCACCCCCCTCCAACACAACAACAAAATCAGGGGAATGCAGTTAAAACCACAGCAACGTAATTCCACACACTTGCTGAAAGAGTCAAGGCTTTAAAAGCTGACCACATCCACTGTCAGCAACGATATGGGGCAACTGGAACTCTCACACACTACTGGTAGGAACAGAAAACGGAGCAACTGTTTTCCAATGGAAGCACTGGGGACTGAACCCAGGACCTCACGCATGCTAAGCACGGGCTCTGCGACTGAGCTACACCCTCCCCTTGGGAACAGTCATTTTAGATGACAATTTGGTGTTTCATAAAAAGTTGTATGTTCAACTACAGTCTGACTCAAGTACGGCATTTTGAGGTATTAACACAAGAAAGGAAACATGACAATATGAACAACTGTATCCAATTTCTGTGATGCTTTTATTTGCAATAGCAAAACTGGAAACATGTATGGGTATGGAAAATACCCATAAACAGATGAATAAATAAATAGTGGGATAGCAACATACTTCTCAATAATGAAATAATAAAAGGATGAATTACTCACTTAAGCACCACTGATGAATTTCAAAATAAGTATGTCACACAAGGACACCCAAGGGAAAAAAAGACTAAACACTTCATGATTTCAGTCATACAAAATTCTAGAAATTCAAACTAATCCACTGTAACGAGAAACAAATCAATGGTGGCCTGGAGAACAGGGAGATTATTAAAGGACACAGATAACTATGGAGGTGATGGAAATATTTACTATCATAATTGTTTGATGGTTTCATGGACTTGTATAAATGTCCAAAATTATCAAATTGCATAGTTTAAATATAGACAGTTTACTGCATGTAACTTATACCTTATTAAAACTTTACAAATATGGTTCAAATTCAGTTTAGGAAATCAGGTCTGGCAACCATACTGACTCAATGGGTAAGTTTGGCATTTGCCTCAGTGGCAACCAAAATACATGAGCAATTTGTGAAGTGGAAACAAAGTGGAAAACATTCACTCAACAGGAATGCCAGATGGGTCACAGAGACAACATCGCTGGACTAAGGAGCTCCGTTCTCTCTGTCCTTGTTTCCCTGTGTACACAGCAAAGGCCTTAGGGAAACAGCCCAGAGAAGCCACGGGAATCCACAAAACCTTCAGATTATCTTCTCTGACAAGACTCTCAGCTACACAAAATGCACAATCCTGGAAGTCCTGAGAATTTCTGTACCTGCTCATCCTTCACAGCCGCAGGGACTAACCACTGTGAACGACATTTCAAAAGAGGCACATTGTAACCAGAAAGTCGTATCCTCCACTCTCTATGAATCCAGTGTTTCTGTAACAGTTATTCCCCTGCCCCCTCAAATCTTAAAATCTGTGATGTTACCCTACAGAATTCAGGACATCTGGGCACATGGCTCCGCTGTAGGACCAGGGAACAGGCTTCCCTCATCAGTGCTGAGCACGATGCAGTATCGCCTGCAAACAAGAGAACAAGTTTGTGCTACTCTTAAAGGCACTGAAGGTTGTCAGAACAACCAACAACGGCCCCCTCCTCAGTGTGAACTCTGAACCTACAAGATGTCACAGCATCCAAGCTATAAATTAGGACCACAAAGCCTTGCAGTCTCTCCTGGAAGGCTTTGAGCAGCAATGTAACGTAGGCCAAAGCTGGAGAGGCATATTCTGCCATCATACTGTCCACTCTGAGGCACACAGGGTTTGGGATCCTGACCAGAGCTGTTCATCCCTTCATGTTAGCAAACTCTGTGAACCTCAAACCACCCCCTACAGTGAATAGAACCCCTAAGATTAATGGTAGCTTAAACAAGACCTTCATTACTATACAAACAGGAGCAATGGGTGGCAGACTGTTCCCCAGGCTGGTGACTTGGAGGCTGGAAAATCCCACAAGTCTCAGGAGACCAATAATATCCCTGAAAAATGTAGACCACCTTTTCAAATCACAAACAGACTCCTTCAGGCCAAAACTGAGGAAGGCCCATGCTTTAACTGGTGAAAGGGGGACAAAAGGGGGAAAGACTAAGTGCTCAATCTACTCATGAATCATCCTGCAAATGGGAGAGCACCAGGGTTTCCTTTCCTGAACACACTGGGATGGGTGGCTGTTACACACTATGGGCATCTGTCAGGTGGTTAGAGGGGAAATGACTTCTGCTGTAGAACTGTCAGTGACATGAATCTGGCAAGGGCCCTGGGTAGGTTAAAAAGTACAGTGCAGCTCCCACATACCTGGAATTCATGTGGATGTTTGGCTGAGGTTCAATACAGGCAAACAGCATCTTCATAAAGGATCTTCTCCATTGTTGTTACACTGAACAGAAGTCGTATGTACCTGCACACTGAAGTTAGTTCTCCCACTTGAAATTGGTGGTATCCAATGAGGTGTAAGACCTTCAGCTGAAGGCTTTCTTTCATTCACTGAACTCATAAGGCCTTTCTCCACTGTGAATTCTCTGGAGTATAACGAGGCAAGACTTTGGCTAAATGATTTTCCATATTTGCCATATTCATAAGGCCTTCATCCAATGTGATGTTATAGTGTTTTAGAAGCCTGGAGTTTTAGGTAAATAATTTCCCACATTCAAGTATTCATAAAGCCTTTCACCAGTGTGAACATTAAAACTGGACCTATGGGTAAACAATTTCCCAAATTCACTGTGCTCATAAGGCCTTTAACCAGTATGAACTCTTCGGTGTTTAATGAGGCTGGAGCTATGGCTAAAAGATTTTCCACATTCACTGCACTCATAAGGCCTTTCTCCCGTGTGAATTCTCCTGTGTTTAATGAGGCTGGAGTTCTGAGTAAAGGATTTCCCACATTCACTACACTCGTAAGGCCTTGATCCAGTGTGAACTCTCTGGTGTTTTAAGAGACTGGAGCTGTAAGTAAAGAATTTCCCACATTCACTGCACTCATACGGCCTTTCTCCGGTGTGAACTCTCCGATGTTGCAGAAGTGCAGAGCTCTGGCTAAAAGATTTCCCACATTCACTGCACTTATAAGGCCTTTCTCCACTATGAACTCTATGGTGTTCAATGAGGCTAGAGTTCTGAGTAAAGGATTTTCCACACTCACTGCACTCATAGGGCCTTGATCCAGAATGAACTCTCTGGTGTTTTATGAGACTCGAGTGGTATGTAAAGAATTTCCCACACTCACTGCACTCGTAAGGCCTTTCTCCGGTGTGAACACTCCGATGCTGAAGGAGGGCAGAGCTTTCACTAAAGGACTTCCCACATTCACTACACTCATAAGGCCTCTCTCCAGTATGAATTCTCCGATGTTTAATGAGGTTAGATTTGTTACTAAATAATTTTCCACATTCATCACACTCATGAGGCCTTACTCCAGTGTGAACTCTCCGGTGTTGAATGAGGCTAGAGCTCTGCCTAAAGGATTTCCCACATTCCCCACACTCATAGGGCTTTTCCCCAGTGTGAACTCTCCAGTGGTCATTGAGGCTATAGCTTTTGCTAAAAGATTTACCACATTCACTACATATGTAGCATTTTTCTCTAGTTACGACTCTTTCGTGCTGAACAAGTACGTGTTTGTAACCAAAGTCCTTTGTGCATTCTCCAGAGTTGTAATGAGTTTTTCCCCTGTGAAAGGCTGCCCCACATGCATTTCTCCTGTTTGACTTCTCCCTAGTGTGTGTGGCCTCACCACAGGGAAAAGACTTCCCCAACACAAAAAATCTGCAGTCTTTCCCAAAAGAGCTTCTGTCCATGTTGCTTCTGAAGCATTTCTCCCCAACGTGCTGCTTCTGATGCTGAAGTTCTGCACAGAAATACAGTTGTTTTCCCGATGGCTCAATATTGTACAATTTCTGCCCACAGTGTGTTCTCTGGTGCTCAGTCAAGTGCAAACTGTCTCTCAAGTCCAGGCCACATATCTCACAAGGATGGGCCTTCTGGGGGGACACAGCTGTATGGGGATCCTTGACCTGTGACATTCCTTGTATAGAAATGATCTGTTCAGAAGATGCCTCTTCATCCTCTGCTCCATGCCAACCTGAAAGCAAGTAATGCTGGTCAAGTGCACAGTGACTTTGGTAGGAGGGGAGCAGCTACTACACAAGTATATGTAGTAACTGAGGAACCTGTCCATGGGATTGTTTGTAGGACCAAGGAGTTGGTTGTGGTTGAGGATGGCGTGCTTAGCAATACTGGGTTATAAAGATCACAGACTGGAAGAGGCCTCATGAGGTGAAGGACACAACCATGTGGTGGCCACAAAGAGAAGAGATGGGGTCTGCAATTCATTCCTCTGTAAACAACTTTCAAGAGGAACTTGTCTGCTGGTGACACACGAATGCTGTATAGAAGGGTTGTGTCAAGATCCAAGAAAACACAACGATACCAGGGCAGCTGGTATTCAAGGACTGTTTAAGGATGTGTGCACACCTCATGATGCAACACACAGGGGCCAATGTGGACAGCACTGCAGATGGAGTGGTGAGAAGAACAGGTGAGAGAGGAATCCAGAAACATGAGTTTAACCCTAGGTTGTAAGTAAGAGTAGAAGTGACAACAGAGATGATGAATCAGTAAAGTATCAAAAAAGGGGAAGGAAAACAGAAATGAAGTATGGACACTGGCATCAAAATACCAGTCAAACATAACAGGTTCTCTAGCATGATGTGAACACAGCACTGTCATCAAGTCCTCCTCCGTGTGCTACTCTGCAGGGCCAGACTCCCTCTGAGGCATCTTGCTTGATTCATATACACACTGAGAGCCACCTCCTCAGTGATCAAATGCATGGCACCTTGGTGATACAATAACTAAGGGAATGACACACAGATGAGTAGATGAGTAGCCAGCACTGTCCCCACACAACTCAGCACATGACAGCCCACAGGACGGAAAACTAAATATTACACAGAGAACTTCACAAGGAGGTCTTGCGAGATCAGTCTGTGGTTCATTTAAGTATTAACTGTATCAGTGATAGCAACTCCCGGCACAGGCAGGTATGAGGGAACGTCAGCTGGAGGAAGGAAGCAGAACGTGGAGCACACAGGTGGCCCAAATCCAGAGGAAGGCACTCGGTCAGGGAGAAGGGAAGCAAGGTGCTACACAGCAGGCTCACGCCAGACTCTTGCCCCTGGTTCCCTCCCTGCAAGTCCACAGGGAAGCCAGCAGTGGGCCTGCTGAAGGAAGGAGAGGGCAGTGCGCTAGTCTCAGCACCCAACCACAGTGCCTCCCCACAAAACCGGGGAGAAAGCAGTGCCTCCAGGCCTGATGTACAAGGGTACACTGCTCCTGAGGGGAAGGACAGCAGAGACTAGCTCAGGGCACAGGGGTGGGTCCGAGAGCCTTACCCAAGGAGGTTATAAGTGCCAGGTTCTCCAGCATCACGTTGTGGTACAGGCATCTCTGAGCCTCATCAAGGAGATCCCATTCCTCCCAGGAGAAATATACGGCCACATCCTCAAAGGTCACACTGCCCTGGCAAGACAGGGACAGATGAAACCATAAACAGCCCCTTCTCAAGGACAATAATCCAACCCCGACACATGCCCATCCTCCTCCCAAGCTCTCCAACTCAGAGGAGAAACAAGGCCCTGGCACCATAGGTGCCACTGTCTTCAAATGGCCCCACCGATCACTGGGGCCAACCATCAGCAGGAAAAGGCAGGTGGACAAGTAAACAGCTAAGTTGTGGACCTTGCACAGAGAGATCCACAGGCTCATGGCAGGCTATTTGGCTGGTGTGGCCAAGGTCACATAAGCCTCAGTACCAGGGCCCTGGGGTCATCAAGCATACGCCCTCTCCAAGGATGCATCATCCTTGAGGCTGGATCCCACAGCCACATGCCTATGGTCACCACCACCTCAGTGTCCCACACCCCAGGTTTCCAGACCTGTGTATTTTGCTGCTCACTTAATGTCTCCACTTAATGGTCTTGGAAACATCTCAGAAGCTCCTGATACTTCTGGGGAATATTACTGCTACTACCAACTTCCTCACCTCAGGTGACAGAGCTTCCATTCCCACAGCTGCTAAGAAAAAACATCTTAGGAACATCCCGAAATCCTATCTCACTCCTTCGTGGTCCACATTAGAAAACAGTTGTCACTTTTTAAAACATACATCCAGAATCCAATCACATCTCTGCAATCAAGACTCTGGCCCACTGACCCTCACCTGGATTACCGCAGTAGCCTCCACCCTGGAGGCTCCTCTCCCTCAAACCCACAGTCTATACTTTATACAGTTATCAGATGGAGAGAATTAAGATCTTGGTACTACAACCTCCCTCCTCTGACCCAAACCTCTCGTCACCACCGGAATAGACACGCAACTTGTCATTCCAATCCTGATTCCTGTTCCCTGATCTTTGTTCCCACCTGAAAGAAAAGAGAACTTGTCTTTTCCTGCAAACTCTCAGCTCAGTTTCACCTCAAGATGTGCACAGCCTGCTACCAGTTTCTGGGATAACCTTCCACAACCGTTTACACCGGTTGCCAGAAACAGAACACTTTCATGTAACTCTTGGCATGGACTCAGGACCCTGGGCTTGCGGTTTCTCCAGGGTTTCCGACCCCAAGCTGGGGGTACGGCACGTAAGAGCCACAAGAAACCACAGTTCAGGGAACATGTGGGCGGAGGTTAGGGGCAGTGCGGGAATGAGCCCATTCCCAACACGCCCCTGGCTGTGTTGGCTCCGTAAGCGCTTCTGCAGCCCTGAGAATGCGGAAAAGGGCATGTCTGAAAAGGCAGGCATCTATGGCGGGATTGGATGGCTCAGGCGACGCCGCCCGGGGACCTCAGCGCCGCGTCCTATACCCACGCCTGGCCCTGAAGACTGAGACTCGGGGTAGCTACTCAACTTCTGTGCTCAGTTCGCCCTTCAGCAGGCGTCCCCCCGCCTGGGGACCTCTCACCGGCCTGCACCCCGGGGCCCGGGCCGCAGGCACGCGAGCAGGCGCCCCGCACTCGCGGCTCTAGTGTCCGGCTGGAGAGGGCCGCGCGGGCCCCGAGGACGCGCGTTTACCTGAGGCGGATCCCTCAGCGCGGCCGCCGCCATCGGGGTCTGAGGGCGGGAGCGGCTTGAGAGGAGGGGGGCGCGGGGGTCCCCAAGCGGCGTCGCCAAACCTCGGACCGGCCTCTGTGCGGCGGGGACAGCGCCTCCTCTCTGACCTTCTCGGTTCGGTCACCTCAGAATGAACCACAACTCCCGAACCTCTCACACCGATTGAACAAAACCGGGAGCAGCTAACATGGCCACCGTGAGGAGGATGCCGGAAGTCCCGCCCTCAGCTTTTATGACTTCCTCGCGCTAAGCTCTCATTGGGTGGCGCTGCTGCCGCTCGTTCTGAGCATTCTGGATAATGTAGTCCCCGCAGTTCCGCAGACTCCGTGCGAACAGGTTTCTGGAGGAAGAGCAAGGCCGAGTTCCGCCGGTAGAAGTTGGGAAACGGCATACCCAGGTGAGCTTCGCCTGCTGTTTAAAGGAGTCTTCATCATATGCTGCCAAGTGCTCTCTGCAGCTGATTACCCAAGTGTTTGGAGACATACTATTTCAGACTCGGTGAAGTTCAGCATGTTCTCAGAGGCTAAAAATACTATTTCAGATGCCACCAAAGGCTACAAATCCAAATAAACATACCGTTTTTATACTCATTCAGACACAAGGTGTCCACTGTTAGCAGAAGCGAATAAACAGTATCTTATTTCAGTTCAAATGCATGCCCTCCAAAGCATAACGCCAGTTTGCCAGTCTATGTATATTTTTGGTCAGGGAGAAAAGAGAAAATACTCCAGATTGTGGGTTTTTTGTTTTTGTGTTTGTTTTTGTGCTTGAGGAGGGAAGTAATTCGGTTTATTGATTTCTTTGTTTGAGGTACTGGGGATTGAACCCAGGCCCTTGTGCATGCTCTACCTCTTGAGCTATATACCCTCGCCCCCTCTAGATGGTGTTTAGTCAAGGAAGATGGAGGAAGGATGTTGGGCCACCCTGAATCAGGAGTGTAAAGACAGATCTAACAGATCTGCCTAAACTTTAGTCAGGATTCCCTAGGCCTTTTTTCGATCAGGCCCAGTTCTTGGGCCTTGTCCTTAAGAGCAAGAATTCTGCGAAGTTGGTTTGGCAAGAATTTACCATCCTCAATATCTGATTGCCACTGATATCTGACCACCACTGATATCTGATGAAATTTCCTCATCCTTCGCCATCAGATGGGTGATAGCTGATCACACTGCCCTTCATTCTGCAAGAATTGGTTAGGTCAGTTTAGGAAGAATTTCCCTACACTCTTCCACTGACAACCCACCCCCTTGCTCCTTGGCTATAAATCTCAACGTTTTACAAGTGTCTGAATAATTTTTCTTTAAAAGATCAGTCTGTAGTTCCCAAAGAAAACATCTCCCCTGTCTGTAGAGTCAATTATTCTGTCCAATTCATTGAGCAACACTTTTATCCATTTAGTATCTCTTACTTGATATCCTAACATACATTCAGTTCCTTTTAGGAATCTAACAATCAATCTCAAAAAGAGGACAATAAAAAAAAAAAAAAGAGGACAATGAGAAACATGCTATTTTGATGCTTTCCAATGGCTGCATTGTTCATAGTTGGAGCATATATGCAAAGGGTGCTCTTATCCTGAAGATATTGGGAGCGTGTTAAATGTGTGATTTCATTGCCAGTAAGTGATTATCATTTCTTTTTCAATGCAGGGAGGGTCTGCATGAATAATTGATATTATCTCAGAAAATATTTACAAAATGCAAATTATACAGAGCTATTAATAATGTCTAAGTGGTGATTCAAATGTGGTAGCAGAAATAGTTCTGGTGAAACATCACTGGAAGGTGAAAAAAGTTCAGACCTCAGAGAAATTTTAGCAATCATAGCTGAGAAGACATAGAATTAAGCTGAACGCATGACTAGAATGGTCACTCTGAAGGTTTTGCCTCCAAATGTGATTATTCTTCATTCCTGAAAATTTTGAGCAATACTGGAAGGAGAGTTAAAGGAGACATTTAGAGTAGCCAGAATTGTAAAGATATACAGGGAAGCTGTGATTTCATGTTTATTGCCTGGTCTCACTAATGATCAATGAGCAAATGTTTGGTTTTAGGTGCTTAATGGGAGACATTGGGTCATAAGGGAGACAAAGACCCCTGAATTCATGGGACTTAAATTGTATTCAAGGAAGAAAGACCAGAAAAATAAAAGAATAGATAATTATATAGTATGTTAGAATGTGGCAGACAAATTGGAAAAAGAAGGCAAGGTAAGTGTCCTAAGAACTATGGTATGAAATACAATGTTACACAGCACAGAAAGGGAAGCCTCCTTAATAAGGGGGCCATTGCAAAAAAGGCTTGAAATGGAGGTAAGGGATGAGCCCTGTGGGTAATTTTGCAATAAGTTTCAGGCCAAAGAAGAAGGTGACTAGGTTGTTCAGTGGGTGGAGGCTTCACAGGTCTCAGCAGTGGAGAGCCTGGGATACCAGCCCTGTTAGCCATTCCTTTGCTTTGTTCATGGCAGAGACACTCAAGGGATGTGAGTAATAAATTTTGACTGCCTCTCAGAGCTTGAAAATTTCCACTATGGTGAACTGGTGCCTAGAACCAGGCAGCCTCAGCTTTCCTAGAACCCTGGTTCATATTTTGATCCCTGGACCTTCACCATCAGTGTCACTAGGGAATTCACTATAAACACACATTCTCAATCGTGAACCCAGAATCGAATCAGGCACTCTGTGGCTCAGGCCAAAGAACTTGTGCTGTAACAAGCTCGCAAGTGATTCTGATACATGTTCAAGAAATACCCATCCCTTTGCTGTGTATTCTGCAGAAACATGTACCTACCTTCCTTGTGTTTAGCAAGTGTTCTGTCTAAATCTGTACAATTTTTTTTTTAGCTGAAGTTGGGAAAAAAAATGGACCACCAACACAAAAATCCTAACAAAATACCAGCAAACTGACTCCAACAGTACATTAAAAGGATCGTACACCATGATCAAGTGGGATGCAAGAATTGTTCAATATCTGCAAATCAAGCAATGTGATAGCCTATATTAACAGATTGAAGAATAAAAACAATATGATCATCTCAGTAGATACAGGAAAAGCTTTTGATAAAATTCAACATCCATTTATGATAAAAAAAACTCTTCAGCAAGTGGGCATAGAGGGAACATACCTCAACATAATAAAGGCCATACATGACAAACCCACAGCCAACATCATACTCAATGGTGAAAAGCTGAAAGTATTCCCTCTAAGATCAGGAACAAGACAAGGATGCCCACGCTCACCACTTTTATTCAACATAGTTTTGGAAGTCCTAGCCACAGCAGTCAGAGAAGAAAAAGAAATAGAAGAAATCCAAATTGGAAAGGAAGAAGTAAAACGGTCACTGTTTGCAGATGACATGATACTATGCATAGAAAATTCTAAAGATGCCACCAGAAACCTAATAGAGCTCATCAATGATTTCAGTAAAGCTGCTGGATACAAAATTAATATACAGAAATCCACTGCATTTCTATATACTAACAACAAAATATCAGAAAGAAAAAAATTAAGGAAACTACCCCATTTACCATTGCATCAAAAAGAATAAAATACCTAGGAATAAACCTGCCTGAGGATGCCAAAGCACTGTACTCCAAAAATTATAAGACACTGATCAAAGAAATTGAAGGTGATACAAACAGATGGAAAGATATATTGTGCTCTTGGATTGGAAGAATCAATATTGTTAAAATGAACATATTACCCAAGGCAATCTACAGCTTCAATGCTATCCCTGTCAAATTACCAATGGCATTTTTCACAGAACTAGAACAAAAATTTTTAATTTGTATGGAAACACAAAAGACCCCAAATAGCCAAAACAACCTGGAGAAAGAAGAACAGAGCTGAAGGAATCATGCTCCCTGACTTCAGACCATTACAAGGTTACAGGAACCAAAACAATCTGGCACAAAAACAGACATATAGATCAATGGAACAGGACAGAAAGCCCAGAAATAAACCCACACAACTATGGTCAATTAACCTGTGACAAAGGAAGCAAGGATATATAATAGAGCAAAGGCAGTCTCTTCAGTAAGTGGTGCTGGGAAAACTGGAGAGCTGCATGTGAAAGAGTAAAACTAGAACATTCTCTAACACCACATGTGAAAATAAAGTAAAAACAGATTAAAGACTTACATGTGAGACCAGATACTATAAAACTCTTAGAGGAAAAGATAGGCAGAACACTCTTTGACATAAATTACAGCAATTTGGGGGGGGGGTTCTCCATCTCCTAGAGTAATGGAAATAAAAACAAAAATAAACAAATGGGACTTAATAAACTTAAAAGCTTTTGCACTTCAAAGGAAACCATAAACAAAACCAAAAGACAAGGGGGGAGAGTGTAGCTCAAGTGATAGAGTGCCTGCTTAGCATGCAGGAGGTCCTGGGTACAAACCCCAGTACCTCCTCTAAAAATACCTAATTACCACCCCCCAAAAAACAAAACAAAACAAAAAAACCCAAAAGACAACTTATGGGCTGGGAGAAGATATTTGGAAACAATGCTACTGACAAGGGATTAACTTCCAAAATGTATTAACAGCTCATACAGCTTAATATCAAAATCGGCAGAAAACCTAAGTAGACATTTCTCCAAAGAAGACATCCAGATGGTCAACAGGCACATGAAAAGATGGTCAGCATCACTAATTGTTAGAGAAATGCAAATCAAAACAATAAGATGTCACCTCACACCAGTCAGAATGGCCACCATTAAAAAGTCTACAAATAATAAATACTAGAAAGAGTGTGGAGATAAAGGAAGTCTCCTACACTGTTGGTGGGAATGTAAATTGGTGCAGCCACTATGGAGGACAGTATTGAGGGTCCTTTAAAAGGTGAAAATAGGTCCTCATCATGGTAAGTCTATCTGTCACCACTGGCTCTGGGGTGGCTTTAAGACTGGAGGTGTCTGTGAGCTGGGCCAATGCTGCAGGCTGCATCGAGTCTTCTCACAAGACTTTCAGGATCAAGGGGTTTCTGGCTAACAACAAAAGCAGAATGGTCCCATTCCCCAAAGGATTCGAATGAAGACTGGTAATAAAATCAGGTACAACTCCAAGAGAAGACATTGGAGAAGAACCAAGCTGGGTCTGTAAGGAGCCGCACAGGAGGTGGCACACAAGGTCACTTGCATCTTACCATATCACTCTGAAAACAGTACTGCTGTCTGAATGGCCGGATGTGTTTGGGGACATGATTTTTCTCTTTGTGTCAGTGTTTCTCCACTATTGCTCTGGCTTGGTAATAAATATGTGAGACCTTTGAAAAATAAACATTTTCTTAAAAGGTGAAAATAGTTACCATATGATCTTGCAAATCCACTCCTGGGCATATATCTGGAGAAGACTCTAACTGGAAAAGATACACGCACTCCAATGTTCATAGCAGCACTATTTACAATAGCAAGACATGGAAAGAACCTATATGTCCTTCAACTGATGAATGGATAAAGAAACTGTGGTATAAATATACATGGAATATTACTCAGCCATAAAAATGAATGGAATAATGCCAATTTGGAGCAACATGGATGGGCCTTGAGATTATCATACTAAGTGAAGGAAGTCAAACAGAGAAAGGCAAATATATGATATCACTTATAGGTGGAATCTGAAAAATGACACAAATGAACTTATTTACAAAACAGAAACAGACTCACAGACATAGAAAACAAACCTATGGATACCAAAGGGGAAAGCGGGAAGGGGGTATAAATTAGGAGTTTGGGATTAACATATACACATTACTAGGCATAAAACAGATAAACAATAAGGACCTACTGTATAGCACAGGGAACTATATTCAGTATCTTGTAATAACTTATAATGGGAAAGAATCAGAAAATATATATATATATATATAAATATTCCTCTGCCTGCCTCTTCTTCATAGAAGAGCTGTAGTCTCCGAGGCACCCCCCAAGCACAGAAGCCTGGCTCGAGAATTAATGATTGGTGGGGGACTCAGCTTGTTTTGTTGCTGCCCGAGAACCGGAGACAGGCCTGCTCAGGCCGCAGCTCTTCCAGCCGCCCGGCAACGTCGTCTCATCTAGCAGAGCAGCCCCCGCCCCCCACAACCGTGAGGAAGGTGAAGAGCCTCTGCCCTGCCAGCCAGCCTCCACAGCTCCTGGTGGAGCTCCCCAGGAACAGCAGTAATGGCAATGATAATGGCACTGGGGAAAATGAGGGACTAGAACACGTACCCTCCTGCTCCTCTATCCACAGTGGAGACATGGAGAACAGGATGCACAGCATGAATCTCGACAGAGTAGTTCAAGAGGCAGTTCTCACTGTGACAGCCCTTCCCCACAAGAAGATGGGCAGACCATGTTTGAGGTGGAAATGCACACCAGCGGGGACCAGAGCGCCCAGTGAGAGGAGAAGTTGCAGCAGGAGAGGAAGAAGTAGATGCTTTGAATAAAAGCGTGGACTGGGTGTCCAGCGGGCCCAGTAGACCTGAAAACACCCCGCCCAAGGAGCTCCACTTCAGGCACCCGAGGCACTCTGTCTCTCTAAGCACAAGGAAAAGTGGCGCCATGGAGAAAGGGGGTATTTTCTCCGCAGAGTTTCTTAAGGTGCTCACTCCATCTCTCCTCCTCTCCCATGTTTCGGCTTTGGAGCTAGGCATCTACACTGGAAAATGAGCGAGCACACCTGCCAGCACCTGCTGAAGGAAAGAAGAGCCGTGGGAAAGTGTGTGACTTGTGAAGTGGTGTCTTGTCACAGGAGTTTATTTGAACTTGAGACCGTTGTAACCATGACCCAACCTACCTCCCTATTTTTACATATCCAAGTTCCAGTAACTCTCAAATCCAGTATTCAAACTCTTTTGGGGTATTTTACTAACCTCATTCCCTTTTTGGCCCATAAAACACTTCAGAATTTCCTCACAGAGTTTACTGTTGTTTAGAAATTTGCAAGGGCTTCTTTTCCACAAATGCCACCAGCAGATGATAATTTTGTCAGCAATGCTGTTATCTCCTTTTAGTACCAACAGATCTAGACCTGCATCATTCGTGGGATAAATTTAACTCTTGCAGGATAATTCCCACCTCTCTCTCAAAACCAGATCAGGTTAGCAAATGATACAAAAGCTATGCTTTTTAGTTTTTCAAGACAAAGGCAAGCTTCCCGAAGCTTGAATTTATAGTTATTCAAAACAAAAGGAAATAAAACAAATGGAAAAAAAATAAGACACACGAAAAAAATATCCTGGGCAATAAAAAAAAAGTATTTTAAGCCAGGGGAAAAAAAAAAGAATTAATGATTGATGGGGGGAGGGTGTAGCTCAGAGGTACAGCCCCTGCCCAGTATGCATGAGGTCCTGGCTTCAACCCCCAGAACCTCTATCAAAAAAATAAGAAGCCTAATTACCTCCCACCCTGCAATAAAAAGAACTAATGATTGAAAGGATGGAAAGGATGTGAACATATAGGGAGAAAATCAGGAGTTCAGCCAGGAAAACTAGTAAACTTTTAAACAGTGAATAGCCATATGGTAGTCACAGAAGCTTCAGTGCCTTTCAGAAGTAGATGGCAGTATCTGATGCACATCCCTGAGTGGTTTACAGATGCTAAAACCCCCACCAAGTGGGAGAAGTTAGCTACTTGATGACCATGAGCACACAGCCCCAGACCTACTGGGGCCTGAGGACTGATCATGTTATCGCCTGTGACATTGCCCTGTTACCTCAGCATCAACCAATCAGTTCTCTGCGGACGAGCAGATCACACACCCCATGACTCCCCCCGCCCCTCACCTTGCCTTTAAAAAATGCTTCCCTGAAACTCATCAGGGAGTTTGAGTGTGTTTGAGCAGTAGCTGCCCTGGACTCCTTGCCTGGTTGGTGCCTTACAATAAACACTGCACTTTCCTTCACCACAACCCAGTGTCAACAGATTGGATTTACTGCTCAAATGAGCAGACCCAAGTTCGGTTCAGTAACAGTCATGCTTACATACACCCAAATTAAGAACCACTGGCCTAAAATATTCACCTTGCAAAGTATGAGCCTGAGCCTGTGTGCCCTGACAAATTATGCTGATATGCTAGTTATCTTACAAGGAGTGTAGGGATCAGGCAGAGGGCATAATACCACGTGTCACTTACGCTATATTATAGGTTGTGCTGTAGTAGGTCATGTATTGTGAAAGAACTTGTATTATAGTTACCAATATACTATTTATTATTGTTTGACTCCTACATTCTTTTTGGGGGGGTAATTAGATTTACTTATTTAATGGAGGTACTGGGGATTGAACCCAGGCCCTCAGGCATGCTGAGCACTTACTCTGCCTCCGGCTATTACCCACCCCCTTGGTACGGTGGCCAGATGGGCAAGGGGCTACCCCAGAGGGATATACACAAGAGAGAGGTTTTCTGTTGGAACTACAAAGATTCTCCTTCTTTCTTTCTTAAACTACTGCCTCCGGGTGGCCCCTCCCCTACCCTCGGTCTTCCCTGTGATAGCCTTACCTGGAGTATTTTCCCCTTGCTTCCTGACCAAACATACATAAAGCAACAAATCGGTCTTTAATGCTTCTCAGTATAAGTATTTGATGTCAACAAAAAGTTAATCAACAGTCAAATCTAAGAAAAAAATAGAAAATTTTATCCAGCCAACTTGAGGATTAAAACCTGGGAGACAGTCCTTCAGAATGCACTGAGGACTGCTTTACTGGTTAGAAGTGACAGCACCGTTACACGTGGTTTTTTTTGAGACACATGGTCGTATTTCATGTGATGAATTGACAGTGTACACAATTCAGATAGGCAGGTAGGAGTGGGTCATGCCTCACGGTGCCCCCTGACGAGACTAAGGACACAGACTCCCCGAGGTACTAGGCCATGGACTTGGAATTGATTCCTGGGTCCCCACCCCTCACTGGGGGTCACAGCAAGAGACTCCCCTCTATCCCCCAACCCAGGTTCAGTTTCCCCCAGTACAAAATGGGGAGAGGGAGCAGACTTGCCTTGGGGGCTGTTGGAGGATGTTTAAGAGCTCATGAGCTTCAGAAAGGGCTTGAAGTGAGGAGCTAGCCTCAGAGTCCTGATCATTCTGGGGGAGGGGGGTAAAGTGCCTCTGGGGCAGGGAGTTGAGGGGGAAGAGGTGGGCAGGGTTTACACCTGGCTCTGACCAAAGTTCTGATCCCTACTGGATGGTCTCCAGATGGGGTGGGGCATGAATAGGTACTGCACGCATGACCTGGGCTTCCCAAGCACCACCAAGATGAATTTGAACATTTTTGATGGATTTTACCCAGCTTCTACCCTCCATGCAATTTGAATATGTTTTAGTTATTGTCTGTTTTCAGGCTGGGTTAAACCATTTCTTTGAACAGCTACTACCATAAGAATCTCTGAAAAGCTGACTGATTTTGTTTCCAACCTGGGTAATCCCAATGTTTCTATCAAGTGACTGTGTCATACTATGGGGATCTTCAGAGAAGAATTCTGTAAGGTGTTACCCCCAACTCAGAAACAACACTGTCCTCATCACCCACAATCTTCTAGGAAAGCTGAAAGGGCTGATGGCATTTTTAAAATCAGCAAAACTTTCAAAAACTCTTGAGCTCCCTTGGCCAAACATACTCCCACTAGCCCTTACGGTCATATAGTCCACTGACAAATTGGTTCTCCGCTAGGAATTACTAACTGGAAGGCCCACGTGGCTAGGAATTTCACCCCCAGTAGTAGACTCTGCCCTCTGTATGCAGACTTAGCAAAATATTACAAGGGACTCGTGCACTACACCTAGCCCCTATCACCAAGTCGTTACGGCCACCTCTGGAAAACATCTTTTAAACAGAGATTCTTCCTAATCTTCAACTAGTAGATTTCACCTATTAGAAGAGACATCAGAGAATAACTACTCTTGAATCTTTGGGAGAGACCCTTCAGGTGCTGTTCATAATAAATGTATCAGTGAAACTCCAGGGAGTCACTCATGGGGTTCACGTTTCACAGCTAAAGAAGAGATTCAGAATCCCACACAACTGGAAGTCTGCTCCAAGAGGGCACGTCAAACTGAGGATTCTCAGAGAACCTCTGGAGGCCAGTTCCCTATGGAGGCACAATCCTGATTTCCTAAGCATATCCTGCTCTCTCAAACATTAACCATATTCCAGGTGGGGTCATGAGATCTGGTCTCTGCCTAAATCAGGAATTTCCCACATATTGTGTTACCTACCATCGTCTGCAGGGGGCGCTATAAAAATGCCCATGGCTCTGTGATGTGAAGCGGCAATACGACGTTTTCAGTAGGCAACTGGAAGAGCAGATAGAAGACAGAAATGCAATCTGTAACTGCACTATAAAGACTAGGTTTCATAACTATATCAAAACTTGAACAACTTTATCCTTGAGGATTCCACTGAACAGTACAAGAAACAGAGATCCAGTATGGCTGACATCAGAGATGACAAAGACGGCAAACGGGCAATGACTGTAACCAAAACCAAAGTTTAGAAATCTGACCTCAGTTTAGAGGCAAGACCAGGACCCAGAACCCACTTTTCTTCTTCAAAAATTTTCTCAAATAAATGAAGGAAGGAAGGGAGGGAAGGAGGGAATGAGGAAGGGGACCTTCCCCAGGATACCAGCAGCAACAGTTAACAGGAAGGTCTGGTGGTGCCTGAGTCTACTCAGTACACAGTATCCACTGGAAGGGAATTTTAACCATAGCAGCATTTGCCAGGTTCTGTTCTCTTCAGGAGGAAATGACATTGATTTATTAAGTGCACTGATTTTTCTATGTACAAAGCATATACTTAGTCCTATTTATTTATTTAAACTATACTAATAACCATCAAGAAATTTACAAGTAACAAATGCGGGCAAGGAAGTGGAGAAAAGGGAACCTTCATGCACCACTGGTGGGAATGTAAATTGGTGCAGCTACTATGGAAAACAGCATGGAGATTCTTCAAAACACCTAAAAACAGAACTACCATATGACCAAACATTCCCACTCCTGGGTATATATCGTCTCCCCCCCAAAAGAAAAAAAAGAAAGAAAACACAAATTTGAAAAGATACATGCACCCCAATTTTTTTATAATAGCCAAGATATGGAAGCAACCCAACTATCCATCAAAAGTGGATGAGTAGATAAAGATGGACTTTACAGACTACTACTCAGCTATAAAAAAGAACAAAATTCTGCCATCTGCAGCAACTTGAATAGACCTAGAAAGTATGATACTTGGTGAAATTACTCATAGAAAGGGAAATACTCTGTTATCACTTATATGTGGAATCTAAAAAATAAAACAAATGAATATACAGAAAATATAAACAGGCTCACAGATACAGAGAACTAATGGTTACCAGTGGGAAAGGGGAGGTGGGAGGGGCCAGGAGTAAGAGATACAAACTACTATGTATAAAATAGAGAAGCAACAAGAATATGTTGTACAACACAAGGATTACAGCCAATATTTTGTATAACTATAGGAATTCATTTAGCTCATTTAAGGTCTTTGCCACCCTACACTTTCCTTTCATCCCCAGGTGCCACATGCTCCCTCAGCTCTCTCTTTCTAGAGGCCTTATGAGACCACCGTGCACCACTTTCTTTCTTTATGTCTTCCCATCAAAAGCTGTAAGCACCTGTGTTACAGAGCATCTGCCTGAGACGTGACTTAGGTGACCTTAGTGTCCAGCACGTTTCCTGATCATAGGAGTCAAGGAAAATGTGGTGACATTTGGGAAGATTTGATAAACAAGTTTACATTTTGCTTCAAAAAGGTCAAAATTTGCTTTAAAATCAGTATTCTTTTACTATATGAATTGAGATATACTTCCTTGTCAAAAATAACTTTTAACATAAACATGAACTTTTAACACAATTATTGAATTATCAATAACTAATCTATTCTACCAAGGCTTGTTTTAGTTTAATATTTCTTTCTTTCTACATTCACAAGCAAGAATTTTATTTTCCCACTAAATCATTTTGGAAGAAGTGGAAAAGCACAAAGGGGGAAAAAGACTTCCCACAACCCCACCACAGCAGTGAGAATCAGAGCTCAAATTCACATGTGTATTCTCCTTCCTTGGAAGACTTTTGCATATACTCAGTATATTATCTTGCATAAAAAAATAGATGTGGTCATACTACACAGGTTATTTATAGTACTGGGGGGAAGCTATTTTCTGTTTTTCATTGGGATAAATGTGTTTAACAAAATCTACCATTCCAACTACTTTAAATTTTCAGTTCAGTGGTTCCATTAAGTGATTCACATTGTTGTGCAATCATTACCACCATCCATCTCCAGAACTTTTTCATCATTATGAACTGAAACTCTGTACCCATTAAGCAATTACTCCCCATTCCCTCCTCCCCTCAGACCCTGGGAACCTCTATTATGCTTCTGTCTCTCTGAATTTGACTATCCCAGGTAACTCCTGTAAGCGGAATCCTATAGCATTTGCCCTTTGATGTTTGGCTTATTTCACTAAGCATGTCTTCAAGGTTCATTCCTGTTGTAGCATGTACCAGAATGTCCTTCCTTTTCAGGGTTGAATAATGTTTCATTGTATGTATAGACCACTTTGTGTTTATCCCCTCATCTGCTGATAGATGTTTAAAAAATTTTTTTTGAAGCGTAGTTGATTCACAAAGTTAATTTCAGGTGTACAGCAAAGTGATTCATTTACATGGTTTATACATACACCCCCTATATATATATACATACACACACACACATATACATACACATTTTCTTTTCAGATTCTTTTCTATTATGTTATTACAAGAAATTGAATATAGTTCGCTGTGTTATACAGTAGGTCCTTCTTTATCTATTTTATATGCAGTAATGTGTGTCTGTTAACTCCCAACCCCTAATTTATCCCTCCCCTTTGGTAACATTAGTTTATTTTCTATGTCTATGAATTTGTTTTTGTTTATAAATAGAATGTATCATTTTTTAAAAAGATTCCACATATAAGTGGTATCATATGATACTTGTCTTTCTCTGTGTTGATGGACATTTGGGTTGTTTCCACATTTTGACTCTTGTGGACTTATTTCAAGGGCTAAAATTTAAAGAGATTGACCACATCAAGTGCTGACTGCATCACGGAGGAACTACAATTCTTATACATTGCTGGTGGGAAGGCAAAAGAGAACAACCACTTTAGAACACAGTTTGGCATTATCTTAAAATGTTAAACATCTACCTACACTGTAATAGTTTGAGTTATTAACACACAGGAAATAAAACATATATCCATATAAAGAACTGAACCAAGTCTTTAAAGCAACTTTATTTGTAATACCCCAAACCAGGAAATAATCCAACATCCATAAAGAGAAAAATGGATAATCAGAGTGGTTACCCATAGAAGAGACT
This sequence comes from Camelus bactrianus, assembly GCF_048773025.1. Lineage (NCBI taxonomy): Eukaryota > Metazoa > Chordata > Mammalia > Artiodactyla > Camelidae > Camelus > Camelus bactrianus. The sequence continues at coordinate 767,524 of NC_133547.1, forward strand.
ACTCAGAAATAAAAAGATTTAACTACTCACATAAGCATCATTGCTGAACCTCAAAATAATAGTGCAGCACGAAGTAAGCCAGTTAAAAAAAAGTATACATCTTATGATGCCTATTTAACATTACAGAAAATGCATGAGGGAGGGTAACAGCTCAGTGGTAAAGCACCTGCTTAGCAGGCACAAGGTTTTGGGTTCAATCTGCAATAAAAGATTTAAAAAAAGATAAAAGAGATGCCTTCTTTAAAGAAAAATTATAGAAAATACAAATTAATCTCCTATGCAGGAAAGTAAATCAAGGAACCAATGATTGTCTGGAGGGCTGAGGAATGTATGGAATGAGATTCTAAAAAGGCGTGAGGTTAGTATGTGACAAATACATTTTCACGATTGTGACGATGGTTTCACAGCTTTATACGTATGTTAAAGCTCATCAATTGTACACATTAGATAACTGCACTTTTGTGGCATGTCAATTATGTGAATTGCAGTAGTCCCTCAGCATCTGAGGGGGATTGGTTCCAGGACCCACCATGGATACCAAAATCTGTGGATGTTCTAGTGCCACAGTCTGCCATTTAGATCTGTGCTTCCAAATCCACAGAATCAACAATCTATGGATTGTGTAGTACTGCATGTATTTACTGGGAAAAAACTATGTGTTACTGGACTCATGCAGTTCAAACCCATGTTGTTCAAGGGTAACCTTAATCCTTGATAAATCTTAATAAAGTCCTAAAAAGTGGTTCCAAATAAAAGCCTAGGTGTCCCAGTTTCCTCAGAATATTAGGCTGCCAGTGCTGTATGGTCTCTGCCATCTCTCCTTCTATCCTGGGAGGTGCAGCCTTGCCTCGGTGGCAGCAAATGTGGGCAAGCAGTGAAGGCTGTTGTCACTTGAATCAACAAGACTGCTGGCTGGGTCATCAAAGACGCATCCTTGGACTGCAGGATAACCCTTCCCTCTATCCTCGTTTTCCTGCTGGTAGAGCAATGGCCTTGAGGAGACAGCCGGAAAGACTCCCAGAATCCACGAACCTCACCTACAGAAGACAGTCATGGAGGCCCTGAGAATTTCTGTACACATTTATCTCAGAGGATGCAGTCACTGGAACACCTGTGGATGAACTTTTAGAAGAGGCACACTCCATGTAGCTTACTGTAGTCTCTCTTCTCCCTATTAATCCAGTGTTTCTGCACCAAGGAAACTGAACCCTCCGAAAACTGACTTCCCCTGTCAAGTTTATGATCAACATCTCTATCCAAAACTGTATTCCCTTTCTTGTCCTGCCCCTGTTTCCCTCAGGACTGAAAAGTATCAAAGAAAAGCTGGATCCTGCAGGGCCCTTCTGGGTACAAAAGTCCCTGCACGTCACCTGTTTGTTTGTAGAAAAGGCTTTAGTCTCCTAGGCCTTCCCTGATTTCCAAAAAGCAAACTCAAGCAGAGCCTAATTAGGGAAGTGAGGGGATGTAGAAACAAAAGAAATGCAGTCAAGAAAGAAAAATAATGATAGCTTAAACAACAGTGTGGCAGTAACAGTCCTAATTCCTCCTCAAGGGATACACAGAACCACCTGACCCTTATCTCTGAGCTGTTCTGCAGAAACTAAGACCTCCACCCAGGTGGAGGATGGGGACTACACACTGACCACAAGAATGCAGACCCAGGTGGGCTGGAACCAGAGGTTGATGATTAAGACAACTGAAATCTCACCCTGCTACCTCAACACCAACCAATCAGAAGGAATTCCATGAGCTGCAACCTTCACCCCAAATGTTGCCTTTAAAAACCCTTCCCTGAAAACCACTGGAGAGGTAGGGTCTTTTGACCATTAGCTGCCCATTGTCCTTGCTTGGTGCCCTGCAATAAATGCTGTACTTCATGACAACCCAGTGTCAGTAGACTGGCTGTGCTGTGCACGGGCGAGCAGATCTGATTTTAGTTCAGTAACACCAGTTATGGTTCTGATTCTTAGTCTAACAACAAATGTCATAGGCTATGAAAATCTGTATATCATGGCACATGGCTCCTTTACGGGACCTGAGGAAGAGGGCCCCTCAACATTTTTGGTAGTTATATAATATACACTGTGAACAAGGGAATAAAATTTGTTGTTCATAGAAACACTGGGGGTTCTCACAACAAAGCGCTCTTCTTTAGGGAGATTTCTGACTTTTCAAAAATTCCTGGCACCAGTCCACAAATGAGGATCACAAAGCCCTGCAGTCCTTCTTTCAAGGCCTTGGGCAGCAATACAAATTAGACAAATGTTGGTCATACAGTCCCTCCCAAAGCACAGAAAGTTTGGGATCCCCACAAAATCTGTTCATCCCTACATGCTAACAGACCGTAATTATGCTTCAAAATTACCCCCAAAGTGGTGAATAGAACCACCAAAATTAAAGGTGCAAAAACAGTCCTTTACGAAAAGATCAGAGCAATGTGCAGCAAGCAATTTCTAAGCTGGTGAATTAGAACTGGGGAAAATTCATCACAAGCATGATGCTTGAACAATAATGTCCCTGAGAAAGGCAGTCCTTCTTAGCAAGCTGAGGACAGGTCCTTTGGACCTACACTGGATCAGGTCCATTCCCTAAAATCAGAAAAGAAAGGAATAAGACCTAAACAAACAATTATCCAAAGAAGAAATACAAATGATCAATAGGCACATGAAAAAATGCTCAATATCACTACTTATCAGAGAAATGCAAATCAAAACTACAATGAGGTATCACCTCACATCAGTCAGAATGGCCATCATTCAAAAATCCACAAATGACAAATGCTGGAGAGGCTGTGGAGAAAGGGGAACCCTCCTACTCTGCTGGTGGGAATGCAGTTTGGTGCAGCCACTGTGGAAAACAGTATGGAGATTCCTCAAAAGACTAGGAATAGACTTCCCATATGACCCAGGAATCCCGCTCCTGGGCATATATCCAGAGGGAACCCTACTTCAGGATGACACCTGCACCCGTGTTCATAGCAGCACTACTCACAATAGCCAAGACATGGAAACAGCCTAAATGTCCATCAACAGATGACTGGATAAAGAAGATGTGATATATTTATACAATGGAATATTATTCAGCCATATAACCCGACAACATAACGTCATTTGCAGCAACATGGATGCTCCTGGAGAATGTCATTCTAAGTGAAGTAAACCAGAAAGAGAAAGAAAAATACCATATGAGATTGCTCATATGCGGAATCTTAAAAAAACAAAAAACAAAAAACCAAAAAAACAGAAACAGACTCATAGAATACAAACTTGTGGTTGCCAGGGGGACAGGGGGTGGGACGGGACTGGGATTTCAAAATGCAGAATAGATAAACAAGATTGTACTGTGTAGTACAGGGAAATATATACAGGATCTTGTGGTGGCTCACAGCAAAAGAGAATGTGACAATGAATGTATGTATGTACATGTATAACTGAAAAATTGTGCTCTACACTGGAATTTGACACATTACAAAATGACTATTACTCAATAAAAAAAGTTTATATAAAAAAAAGTTAAAAAAAAAAAAAAAAGAAAAGAAAGGAATGAGGATGCTGCTAAGGGCCTGGGCTATTCATAATTCCCCCAAGCAAATGGGAGAACACAAAGGTCAGCTTCCCTCCGTGTTCATGTGGTGACTGATGCACACCGCGTAGGTGTGTCAGGCAGTAGAGGTGAAATGGCTCCAGCTACAGAAACTAGCAGTGACATAAATCTAGCAACAGCTCTGGGCAGGTAGAAAGTGCAACACACCTAAAGCCTCACACATAACTGAAGCTTATGAGGAATCTTGCACAGTCTAAGTCTGAATAAAAGTGGGTTAAATAAAGGTAAATGGCTCACAGTCTCCCCGAGTGCTGTTATACTGAGTGAGGAAATAAAACCACCTCTGCACACTTAAGGCTTTTCTCCAGTGTGAATTTTCTGGTGTCCAAAGAGGTTAGATTTTCACTTTTAGGATTTCCCACATTTGCTACACTCATAAGGTCTTTCTCCCATGTGAACTCTCTGGTGTTGAATGAGGCTAGAACTTTGGCTAAAGGAATTCCCACATTCATTGCACTCATAAGGCCTTTCTCCAGTATGAACTCTCTGATGTTGAATGAGGCCAGAGTGTTGTCTAAAGGATTTCCCACACTGACTGCACTCATAAGGTCTTGTGCCAGGATGCATTCTCTGGTGTTGAACGAGGTCAGATTTACGGATAAAGGATTTTCCACATTCTCTGCACTCATAAGGTCTTTCTCCAGTGTGAACTCTCTGATGCTGAACAAGGATAAATTTGCGACTAAAGGATCTCTCACAAACAGTGCACTCATATGGCCTTTCTCCAGTATGAACACTCCGATGTCGAATGAGGTTGGAGAACTGTCTAAAGGAATTCCCACATTCACTGCACACATAGGCCTTTCTCCACTGAGAATTCTCTGGTGCTGAATGAGTTCGAATTTGCAGCTAAAAGATTTCCCACAATCACTACACTCATAAGGCGTTTCTCCAGTGTGAATTCTCCCGTATTGAATAAGGTTAAAAATTTGTCTAAAGGACTTCCCACATTCGCTGCACTCATAAGGTCTTTCTTTAGTGTGAACTCGCTGGTGTTCAGTGAGGTTGGATTTGTAGCTAAAGGACTTCCCACATTCACCACACTCATAATGCATTCCTCCAGCGTGTTGTCTGATGGTGAATGAGTTTGGATTTGTGGATAAAGACTTTTCCACATTCATTGCAGTCATAAGTCCTTTCTCCAGTGTGAATTCTCTGGTGTTTAAGGTCAGAGGCTTGGCTAAAAAAATTTCCACATTCATTACACTCATATGTCCTTTGTCCAGCATGAATTTGCTGGTGCTGAGCAAGTCTGAAGTTGCAGTTGAAGGCTTTCCTACATTTGTTACACTTGTAAAGCCCTTTTTCAGAGTAGACACTCCGATCTTGAACAAGTGTGTGGTTGCAGATGGCAACTAGTTCACATTCACCCTGCCTGTAAAGACTCTTTTCACTGTGAAAGGCCTTCCCACTCTCACTGCCACTCTGTGGCTCCTCACTGTTGGGAAAGGCCTGGCGCTGGAGAAGGCCTGAGGTGGCCGGGAAGTCCTCTCCGACCTCCTACAGGTGAAAAGCTTCCCTGACATGAAGAAGCTACAGCTCCTCACAAATGAGGCCCTGTCCACATCTCTCTTCCAGGGCTCCTCTCCACTGTCATGCTTCTGTTGCTGGTGAAGGTCTGCAGCGAAACAGAAGCATCTCACACGTGGGACACCCAAGTACGGTTTCTGCAAAGGGTATATTGTTGCGTCCTCAGCTTGGTGCAAAATACCTTTGAAGACTGGGATGCATATCTCACAGGGGTGGGTCTTCTGGGTGGGTGGACCTGCCTCAGAAGCCCTGACGTGAGATTCTCCTTCTACAGATAAACTCTGCCCAGAAGGGGTTTCCTCATCTTGTTTCATGTCTATAACCTGAAAACAGAGAAATGCTGAGGAAATGCATGTTGACCCTGATGGGAGAGGCAAGCCCCATTACAAAGGTGCATCAGACACAACAAGGAATGAGTTTGTTTCTTGAGCTTGTTCTAAAAACAAGGGGGCTGGAGCAGGCTGAAGAAGTGGCTGCCTGGCAGCAGTGGGCAGGAATAGGGGAGACCTCACCAGACCAAGGGCCCAAGGATGGAGTACACCACATGGAGCAGAGGCAAGGTGTCTAACTCATTCCTCTGCCAACAGCCTTCATCTAAGGTGTGATGTGGGCATGCTGTGAGGAAGGCTGCTTGTGTCCTGCCCTGGTAAATTTCCACTGGAACCAAGCAGCTGGTGTCCAAGGACTACTTAAGGATATGTGCACACCTCATGACACATGTGCAGGTCAATACTGCAGATGTTGCAGTGCAGAGGAACAGGTGACCCACAGAGGCCACAAAGGTTAAGGCAGCCAGGAGCTGGAAGTCACCAATGCAAGGACAAGGCAGCAAAGTGTCAAGTATGGGGAAAAGGTAGAAATGAGGTGTGACCAGTGGCACTTGCACCGAAACACTACTGGACACAGGGCAGGTTCCTGGTATGATCTGAACATAGTCATGCTATCACGTCCCCCCTCAGATGCCACTCACCAGGCCCAGGCCTCCTCTCCTCTGAGGCCATCTCATCATGTCTACTCTGTGAAACAACCAAGGTTCTTCCTGCACCCTCCATTGTGCAACTACTCAGAACCTGAATGATGCAAGTCTTCATGAAAGACGGCATAGCTGAGTGGCCAGCACTGGCCCAGAGCAGCTCAATATATGACAGTAGTCAGGAAAGAAAACATTACAAACAACTGAAGAACGCCGTACAAGGACAGCCCAGTCTTACAAGGACAGCCCATAGTTCATGTAAGTAATGACCACGGCCTGGCACAGGCAGTCACACAGAACTGTTAGTGAGAGGAAGAAGACCTGGAGGCCACGGATCTGGACAGTCACTCCAGCAGGGAGAGGGCAAGCCAGGTGGGATTCACTGAGCTGCCTGCAAGACTCCTGACTCCCAGATCCGTTCTGCACTTTCAGAGGCAGCTGGGCTAGGGCTGCCTGGGGAGTCCACTGCTTAGGGCACTACACACAGTTCCATGATGGCACCCACAGCACGTCTGACAAGAAAGAGAAGGAAGGTAGCAGAGCCCATGGTCCAGCTGAGGGAAAGATAAAGTGAACTGAGGGAAAAAAGGAAAAGGAGGACATCATCTCAGGACACTAAGAAGGGTGTGACGGTCTTACCCAGCCACAGCTCCTCCTGCCCTACACCATAATCACCTCCTTAGCTTCCCTAATCATGACCAAGCACAAACGGTCCACAGAATGCTTGTCAAAGTCAAACAGGATCAAGTTCTACCCGAGATGCTGATGATCCCCATTAACAAAGGCAGCCCTGAGTCCTGCCATGAAGGCCTCCTTCCCTGCTTCAACCTCACCTACCCAGAACCATATCAGATCTCAGGTACCCATGGCCCTCTGCCAGTTGTGCTGCATTTGATGAATCCTGACCAGTCACAGCTTTCCTCTCTTCACCTAACCCTCATTCAAGGCCCAGTGCCTGGCCCTCTACCTCATCTGTGAGTCTCCCAGATGACCACATACACCTCCAAGCTAATCCACCAGCCTGACTACAACATCCCAGGTCCCACCAAGGGTTACAACAAAATCCTGGTCAGTCTGTAGAGCAGTGAATAAGCACCAGCTTGTCTGAATTCCTCCTGATGATGCCTCCACAACCATCTCATGTCCACCGATCCCTCAGAGGCCTTGCCCACATGCCAAACTATAGCCTTCCCCACCCTCCCCACGACCACTTCTCTCACCTGTGTTGTGACACCCACCTCCCACAGCCAGGGGCCCAAGCAGGAAACCGAGTCCTCAGGCCTACCCTCATCGTCCTAGGCTACTATTAACCATTATCATCCTGACCTGGATTCCCCACACTAAAGTGATCTACAGGAGGTGAGGTGTATAGCACCGTGGTAGAGCACATACTTAGCATGTGCAAGGTCCTGGGTTCAATCCCCAGTACCTCCATTAAAAAAAAAAATAAGAAGCTCCTCCCTGGGCCACACACTCTCCACTGCCCTTTGGATAAGTCTCCATCCCGAACTCCTCCTCAGAGTACTAGATGCCCACAAACTGCTCTCTGAAAGATCTCATATCCTTAAGAGGCCAAATATAAAACTTCTGATATCCCCAAAGAAAATTAGTCTTACTGTGGACTTCCCTGTCTCACCTAATGGAGCTTCCATCCTTCCAGATGCTAAAACCAAACCTTCACTTATTTATCCCTGACTCCTACCATTCTCTCAACCTCAGAATTAGAAAATTCAGGTTTCTGTACCTAACACACCAAACCAACCACTTCTCCCACCTCCACAGCCACCACCTTGGTCAAGCTACCAACACACTCACCCAGACCACAGCAGTAGCCTCTTCCATGGTCTCCCCACCACCTCCCTCACGCCAATGCTGTTCTCCATGCTGCACCCACAGGGAGCCTGATAACACCGGAGTCAGATCACCTGTCTCCACTGCTCCAGATCTTTCATTGCTCCCATCACCTCCAGAAGGGACACTCAATTTTCACAAAGCTGTTCCAGACCTGACTCCTGCTCCACTCACTGCTCCCAGTTTCCACGAAAAAGAAAAGATACCCGCAGGTCCCTGAACCAGCTCAGCCTCCTCTCCAGGCCTTTGCACATTCTGGTACCTATGTCTGATCTGGTACCTTCCACATCTCATTCCACTGGTTGCCAAAAATAGGAACCACTCCATATAAGCCTGGGCCTGGACTTAGAACCCTGGGCCACTCCACATGATCCTAGGCCTCATGTTTGTTCAAGGTCCCTGGGTCCAGGGGCTGAAAGAGTGGCGCAATAGTACAGAAACACTATTATCCCGGAGACCACAGGGTGGAGTGAGGACTAATGAGGCCCGGAAGTAAACCCCACAAACCACAGTCCCTAAGAGATTCTGCAGTTACAGGAATCTGTGCGGAAAGGGAGGTCACCTGAGAGCCTGGCAACCACGGCCAGCTTCCATGGGCTCAAGCTACTAAACACTCTTGCAAAGCCCAGGTGCCAGCTGAGCTCCAGGTGTCTGCATTACCTCGGGACCTCCGTCCTCAGAGCAGACTCCTGCCAGTCATGCAATCTTGTACAGGAGTCGACCTTCCTGTACCTAAATATTATTGCCACTCTACTCGTCTGCTCTTCCTCCGACCAGCATTTGGTAAACTTTTAGAAGCCTATCTCGGTGTCACTCTTTTGTTCACCCTCCCCTCCCCCCGAAAATGAAAGTAAAACTCCTCAGGCACAACGTCGCTTCGAATTCTTTACATCCTGCAGACATAAAATGGACCCCAGGTTTCCCGAACGCCCCCCCTCCGCCCCCGCCTCAGTCCGGCCTCCAGGCCTCCGCACCTGCGGGTCCCCCCGCCTGGGGGCCTCTCCCCGCGCCGTCACGCCGTCTGTCAGAAACACGGCCCCACCCGCGGCCGCCTCCCCGGCCTGCACCCCGGGGCCCGGGCCGCAGGCACGCGAGCAGGCGCCCCGCACTCGGGGCTCTAGTGTCCGGCGGGAGAGGGCAGTGCGGGCCCGGAGGACGCGCGTTTACCTGCGGCTGGTCCCTCAGCGCGGCCGCCGCCATCGGGGTCTGAGGGCGCAGCGGGGCCTGGGAGGCACGGAGGTCCCGATCCCAGCCTGTTGCGGGCCACCCCGAGCCTTGCACCCGCCTCTCTGGGACTCCTCCGGCACCTTCTCCTTCGCGACCCCTGGCTCCGGAGCCTCTGGGCGGACCAACTGACCCGACAAAAGACAAAATAACCGCCACGAGGAGGACGTCAGAAGTCCCTCCCCGAGGCGATGCCCACGCACGGAAGTGCCTTTGACTTGCGCTTTCATTGGCTCAACTGCGCCACCGTTGGGCGCATTGCCCTCTGGGTAGTGTAGTTTCCACCGATGCGCAGGTGGAGTTAGAGGTCCCAGTTGTCCACCTCGAGGAGTAAACGTTCTGCACGGCCCATAAATACAGCCATTATTTTGTAATGACTTTAATGGAGTAAAATCTATAAAAATATTGACCCACTATGTTGTACACCTGAAACTAATATAATATTATAAGTCAGTTATACTTCAATTTAAATAAGAAAGAAAAGAATAGAAAATGGTTCCGGGGCACTGAGAGTGGCACTGGGAAATGACGACTTTAACCTTCAGGGAAAGGAATGCACTTATCCCTTTTTAAAGGGGCCGTTCTCAGGTTTGGGGGAGTGTTGTCTGCAACCGATCACTTGATTATAGCCATTATTTCAGACTCCGTAAGCTCAGAATGCCCCATGTGGCTAAAAATTGTATCTCAATTATCCCCAAAGACTACAAATGCAAGTGAACATATTCTCATTCAGACACAAAATTCATCCACTCTTAGCAGGAATATAATAAACATTTTCTTGCTATTCAAATGCATGCAGTCAGAAATGTCAGTATGGTAATTGTATGTTCAGTTAGAGCCATGACTTGGAAGATAAGGAGAGATGTTTAAACAGCCCTGAAATGAGAGGACGAGTTAGCTCTGCCTGTTTCCTAGAGAACATCTCTCCTGCCTATATACTCAGTGATTGTGTCCAAATCATAAAGCAGCGCTGTTCATCCACTTAATATTTTTTACTCAATAACCTAGAATATATTTAATTTTTTTAGGAATCTGACATCTATTTTAAACAGACAGCAACTTGTGAAATTTCATTTTGATATGGGATAGTGCCTACTTAGTGAGTGATAGTATTCTCAGGCAGAGCACATGTGCAAAGGGGGCATCTAAACCCCATCATCTCATCTCCTAGTTGAGAGGAGGTTATCATTTCTTCAGTGATTGCTGGGACTGTTGTGTATGAGGAATTGATTATATAGCAGGAAAAAAAGTTGTGAAATGCAAATTACAGGAAACAATTGATGATTATGTAATTATTTAAAGATAGTGGTAGAGATATCTCTGTAGAAACAATCTGGGGAGGGTGAAAAGGTTAAGACCTCAATAATTTTTATTAGGAGACACTGAAGTCTGAGAAGAGATGAGTTAAGATCAGCTCAATTTTCCCCCCTCATTTAAACATTTATTTAAAAATTTTTAATTGAGATATAGTTGATTTATAATATTGTATTAATGTCATGTATACAACATAGTGAAGGAGAAATAATAAAATGGCCACATTAGGCTAACTAATTCTTGGCCTTATACTTACTGTTTACTTTTAAAATGGTCAGCAAGTCTGACTGAGCCCCAGGCCCACTGTTAGAGTTAAAGTTATTGATTTCCTTGTTTGTTTTACCTCACTCTGGCAAGTGAAATTTACAGTCATGTTTGGATTCTGAATCATTCCCGCAGGAAGGGAGTCACGGGACAATAATCTCAGGAAAATAACCAGACCCTCCAAAGTTCCTCCTGGAGCCTGATGAGTCTTACCAGATAAAGAAGGTCATGGGGCCAGTGACCCTCCAGACCACCAGACGGTCCCATGATGCCAGACAGACTCGCCAAGATTCAGGAGGAAGCTTCCCCCAGAGACTCTTGCTGATTGACAGCCCCTTTTATGCCCCAGTTTGCTCACTAGATAATCACTAAGCCCCATCTCCAAGGTGGGTTCACAGTTTTGAAGGCACTAGCCTGCTGGGAGTCCCCTTTGCCTGGCAAAGCTATAAAGCTGCCTCTTTTCTTCTAAGCTCCAAGGCCTTGTCTCCGAGTTATTTGGCTCATCAGGGATGGGGGCTGACCTTTCAGCAACAAACTTGTGGCACCAAATGCATGGCCAGAACTCCCCTCTTTTCTAAGAGGGGCCTTAGGTTCCGCCTTGCTGCTGGGCCAACAGGGCTTGGATGATTGCCCCTCCGTGCTGATGGGTGGGACATGGAAAATGGAGCCCCTTTTGCTCTAGGGATCCTTTTCATCCCTTGCCCTTCCACCTATCAATGGACCACTGTCGCCCAAACTGAGTCCTTGGAGGAAGAAAAGACGGCTCTGTTTCTTCTGAAGTGTTGCATTTGCATTTGATCGGCAGGCCTAGGGTAAGTTCCCAGTGATGACCAAGACCCCTTGATATCACTTGGGAGTTCCCTAGTTGGACAGGTGGGGGATACTTGTTTGCATTTGAAACAGGTATCCATTTGTAGCGGAGGTCTCTGGCTAAGCAAACTTGGAAGCAAATATATTTGGAATTTGAATTATTTGTAAGCTTGGAATTTGAATTTGTTTCAGCCTGTCATTTGTAAGTCTGTGCTTCCGTCTACTGATAAAGGCCTGGTATTGCAATCTAAAATTTGTATTTGTATTTGCATTTGCATTTGCATTTGTATTCAAAATAAGTTACTACGGGAGGCGTGCCATCTAGTCCATCTAACAGCCCATTGGGTAAAATCTTGAATGATTGGTCAAATTATAGTTAACCATCTATAACTAAGAAAAAGATGATATTTCATTGTAATACTGCTTGTACACTGTATAACTTAGGCTCTGGGGAACAGTGGCCTGAAAATGGGTCATTAGATCGCTATACTATCCTCCAGTTAGATGTTCTGTCAGAAAAATGGTAAATGGGCAGAAATGGTAAATGTACACACCTTTATGAAAGTGCATAATGAGGAAGAGAGTAAACTAGGAGCCAGACTGATGGTTCAAAGAGAAGTAAAGGGTAAACATTAGACTGGACAAAAAAAGATTACTAAACAAGTGAGGGAAGGAGAAGAATCTTCTATAAAACCAAAGAAAAAGTTAGAGGAAATATTTGATGACAAGACACCCGACCAACAGACGGAAGAAGATCTAGAGACAGAACAATGAATTGCTTTCTGGAAGAGGGGTATTCATCAAGGGGTGAAACTCCCCTGGCCTCTCCCTCTGCTCCAGCTCTGCTGCCACCTCTGGTGGCAGCCCAGCTGACTGCTCCTGCTCAAACAGCTGTTCTCCAGCTTTCTCTTCTGTCACTTCACCACCACCCTCGGCAGTCATTGCACCACCACCTCCAATATCTCTACCATTTCCTCCTGCTAGCCTTCTATCACCCGCCCCGCGGGAACTCCATCGCCTCGGTCACTTTGCCTCTTCCTCCGCCGCACCCTACCCTACCTATAGACTCTTTGCCTCCCCCATTCACTCTAGGACGGGAATTTGTAATGGCCTCCCCCTACAGGACCTGACAGGGTACCCAATTTGGCCTGGGAAAGCCTTTACCCATAGCAGGGCAATAGCCCTCGAGACAGTTGCCAGTTGGAATTAGCACAAGTGGACTTCCTGATAATTATATATGGGCCTATACCCCATTTGCAACTACGGACTTGCTCTATTGGAGAAATCAACATCCATCATATAGTAAGGACCCCCAGAAAGTGGCTGAAATTTTTCAAACTATTTTCTCAAGCCATCGCCCAACTTGATACACAGCTGCTGCTTGGAATGCTTTTAACCTCAGATGAAAAGAGACTGATCTTAGAACCCACTCAAAGGGAGGCTCAATGTTTAAAGCAAGGAAATCCCACAAATGCCCGCCATAGATCTAGCTGTACCAACATCCAAGCCAAACTGGGACCCCAATACAACTGAAGGTCTGATGTTAAATAATTACAGACAGTGCATCCTAGCCAGCCTCACAAAGGGCTTTCTGAAACAGACTAGCTTTAACCAGGTACAAGCTCTAAAACAAGAGCCAACAGAAAACCCCGTCTGCCTTTTTGGAAGAGATCCAACACGCTTATCGAAAACACACCACCCTCGATCCTGACGGTCCTGAAAACGCATGCATGGTAAATATGACTTTTACAAGCCAAAGCTCAGACGATATAAGGCACAAATTAAATAAGATAGAAAGTGCAGTAGCCAAAGGTCCCGGGGAATTACTGGAGGTTGCCTTTAAAGTTCATAATGCCAGAGAAGAAAGGAACAGAAAACCTGTCAATGTTATGACAGCAACTCACCTGAGAGCTTTTAGTCAACAAAGACCCAGAGGACAAAAGGAAGATGAGAAAAAGTGAGCTGTGACTCATGATCAGTTTGTTTACTGCAAGGAGAAAGGGCATTGGAAAAAGGACTGGCCAAAACTGAAATCAAAGAGAGAGACGCAGGTACGAATGTCTTCCAATGTAAGGGTCACCCAAAGATTTATAGACAAAGACAGTGACTGATGGGGCCTGGGGCTCTTAGCCACGCTAAGGACCCTCATAACAATTGCCACCTAGGAGCCTCGGGTACAACTGACCTTGGGGTCTCAATTAGTGGACTTGCTAGTGGATACTGGAGCAGCATACTCAGTTTTAAACAGTAAATTAGGAGCATTGTCAAAGACTTCTGCCCCAGTAGAAGGAGTCTCAGGGGTGCCAACGACTCAACTGTTGCTACAGCCTTTGGAATCCAGATTAGGAGAAAAGACCCTGACTCAAACTTTTCAATATGTGCCTTAGTGCCCTGTCCCACTGCTGGGAAGAGATATTTTATGCAAACTAAATGCCCAGATAACTTTCTCTCCAGAGACTCAAAGAATTTGTGTAGCTGTTCTGCCAGATGCCACCCTGAGGCTGCAACAGGAGCCGAACTCCACAACTAAAGCACCTGGACAAATTCCAGAAGAAATCCCCATCTGGACTGATGGGGTCCCAGGACAGACAAGATTTGCCACCTTGATGGTTATTCAATTAAAATCGAATTCTGTTATGCCTAGAAAATGACAATATCCATGAAAGGATGAGGCCCTAAGAGGAATACAGCCAGTTTTGGAACGTTTCTTGAAACATGAACTGATTAAGCTATGTAGATCACCTTATAATACTTCAATACTACCAGTAAAGAAACCCCACTCTGAAGAATATTGGTTTGTACAGGACTTAAAGGCTATTAGTGACATTGTCCAAGACATTCACCCAACGGTACCAAGCCCATACACCTTACTGACTACAATCCCCGGAGATTTTAAATATTTCACAGTCCTGGATTTAAAGGATGCTTTTTTTTTTTTTTTTTTTTTTTTTTGGTATACGTATTGAAAAGAAGTCGCAATTGTTATTTGCCTTTGAGTGGCTGGATCCCAACACCAGAGTTAAGGCTCAATATTGTTGGACTGTGCTTCCTCAAGGGTTTAAAAATTCCCCTACTATCTTTAATGAAACATTGGCTCTGGATGTTAGAAATTTACACCTCAATCAGGGTGTCCTCCTACAATATGTGGATGATTTATTAATTGCAAGCTCAGACTTTGGTCATTGTAAGGAAAATGCCATAACCATACTTAATCACTTGGCTTGGTGTGGATACAAAGTCCCCCAACAAAGTCTGTAAAATCTGTAAAAAAAACAAGTAACCTATCCAGGAATTCAGATTTCACAATGAACCTGCAATCTCTTGCATGACCACGAGATGGCAATCTGTACTTTGAAGGTCCGTAGGAGCAAAAAGTAGTTACAGGGATTTCTGGGGATGGCCGGTTTTTGTAGAAATTGGATACCTAATTTTGGACTGACAGCCAAACCCTTTTATGACACTCTGAGAGGCACAGTTACAGAATCCTTGGTGTGGATGGGGGAGTGCCAGCAGGCATTCACCACTCTCAAGACTCGATTACTCTCAGCGCTGGCATTGGGGTTGCCAGACTTAAAAAAGGAATTCATGTTATATGTGCATGAATGGCAAGGAATAGCGCTGGGTGTCTTAATCCCGATGCTTGAGACTATCTCTTGCCCAGTTGCATATTTGTCCCAGCAATTGGACCACATGGTGAATTGTTGCCCCCATGCCTCAGAAGCGGTTGCAGCCCCTTGTGATCTATGACAGGAAGCAGAAAAGTTTACCCTTGGACAGACCATAGTAACTTACTTGCCTCATCAAGTCACCATATTAGAGCAGAAAGAGGGATATTGGCTCACTGCAGGAAGAATGGGAAAATATCTGGCAACTTTATTAGACAACCCAAATGTTAACCTTAAAAACAGTGACCACTTTAAACCCAGCCATCCTATTGCCAACACCCACAGCAGAACCTGAAAATGATAAATTAAACCATGACTGTCTGGAAACACTAGAAACTGTCTACTCGAGTAGGTTAGATTTAACTGACAAGCCTCTCCCAGAGCCTGACTGGGAGCTATTTGTGGATGGAAGTAGCTGTATAAAAGGTGGGTAACAAAAACAACAAAATGGGCAACACAAGGCTGGTTACGCGGTAACTACTGAGTCTCAAGTAATAGAGTCATTTGTGCTGCCCCCTGTATCTCTGCACAAAAGGCCGAACTTACAGCACTGACCCAGGCCCTTCGGGTACCTAAAGGGAAAGAGTCAACATTCATACAGACTCTAAATATGCATTCATGGTGATCCATGCTCACGGAGCGATTTGGAGAGAAAGAGGTCTTTTAACCTCAGGAAATAAAGAAGTTAAACATCCCAAGGAAATACTGGCCCTTTTAAGAGCTATAACAGAGCCAGAGGCACCACCCTGACATCAGAAACTTACATCTTGTTTGTCCACAGGAAACCACGTGGCAGATCAGGCAGCAGAAGCAGCTGCCCTCCGAGGACATTTCCCCCAGCCCAGGGGGCATTCATCCCCCAGTTAGATTGAACTCAGTACCAGCCTAAATATTCAAAAGAAGATCATAATTGAGCTACTGAGTTGGGATTTGATAAAACAGACCCCTCCAATACTTGAAAAATGAATGGCCATGGCCTAACCTTGTTGCCCAGGCTTTAGTGTGGCCCGTAATTAAACACCTGCATGGTGATACCCACTACAGAAGAGGTGCCTTAATGGACTTGACTAGATCTCGGATTAGAGGCCACAAACTTCATCTAACCATACAGCAGCTCATTAAAAGATGCCCTATTTGCATAAAAAAATAACCCAAAGTCTGTTCAGAAAAATCTCCATCAAGGAAACAGTTTACTGGGAATCACCCCTTTGATGACTGACAAATGGATTCCACCCAGATGCCTCGAACCACAGGCAACCTACGTTATTTGCTTGTTTTAGTAGACACCTTTCCAAGATGGACTGAAGCTTTCCCGGCTCACATGGAGAAAGCCACTGAAGTTTTCTGGGTCATCCTTAAGGAACTCATTCTCAGATATGGACTTCCACCTACTCTCCAGCATTTACTGCAGAGACATCACAACAAGTAAGCAGACATCTGGGAATTCAATGGAAGTTACATGCTGCATGGAGGCCTCAATCTAAGGAAACAGAAAAAATGAACCATACACTTAAAAAGACCTTGGCCAAACTATGTCAGGAAACTCAGCTAAAATGCGACAAGGTACTGCCTATTGCCCTGTTGCAAGTAAGAGTAGCCCCAAGAAGCAGGCTTGGGCTAAGGCCATATGAAATTGTTTTTGGAAGGCCATTTTCTAAACCCTAGGGGAAAAGGAGAAATCTTGCAACTGACCTGAGAAATTAGGGTCAAACACTATGTACAACAGATTGGTCAAATACTAACTATTGTGCATGAGTTTGCTTCTTCCAGGTCTGCACCTCAGCTTGATGCCCCCCTGCATCCATTCAAACGAGGAGACTGAGTACTATTAAAGGTCTGGAAAGAACCAGAACCTGATCAACAGCTTGAAGAAAGGTGGAAGGGACCCCACGGCATGCTGCTTACCCCACACACGTCCCTCATACTTTACGGAGTCAAACTGTGGATCCATCACACTCAAGTTAAGGAGCCTCCTGCGGGTTATACTCCACAGACTCCTGTAGACGCAGCTGGGCGGAAAGTTCAACCTCTGGGTGAACATAAGCATTTGTTTAAGAAAAATGTTGCTACTTAAAGTTATCTTTCTTATGTTTATACAGTTTCCTTTTATGAATAGTAATGTTTTCATACAACGGGCCTCTTCATATGCAAACTCATTTAACTATTCTAATTGTTGGTTCTGTGGCCAACTTCCAGTCTCAGGAGACTCTGGTCTCCCTTGGTGGGTGTCTCCACTTCAAGGAACCGACTGGAAAGAAATATTTAAATAGATTCAAGAGCAGAGAAAGATCATGCAATTTTGGTACCACCCCATCCTTCCCCATCCTTCCATTAATACCTGAATAAAAAGCAAAAGAGATTACTAATTATCATCCCCTAGGTTGGCCCATTAATAATACTCTCGAAATACCGGGCCACAACTTCACATTCTGCTATGGGGAGACTCTCACACAGTGAATAAATACCTACTTGGAATTTCAAAAAGAGCACAAATGGGACTCAGACCCAGACGACACCACAGAATTAATGAAGGGTTTGATCAAATTTGGGATGGCAGCTGTGGGCTTACTCCAGAATTTGGGAGACTCAGTATGCCAGCTCTGCTGCGCTGGGAGCAATGAAATCATTCATTAGATACATCCAAGGGTTCCACCAGATATATGGGATGGATTGCCCCAGGAACTTGTACTCATACTATTATTCTCAAAGAAACTGACTGACCAGCCACCAATTGGGAGTACAAATTGAACACAATATGGAATGCCCCTAATGGTACTTTATGGCTATGTGGAAATAATCATTGGCCATGGTTGCCACCCGGGTGGATAGGGAAATGCACCCTTGGGTTCCCAAGGGCCCAAGGTCATCGATATGCAACACTGCTCTCCACCCATATTGCCAATATGCCACTCCTCCATTCTTGCTGGAGCCGATCTGTTTTCAAATGGTATTATCATGTGTTTAATTTCTTCCTACCAAACATTGGCTTGAAGAGCATTACCCTTCATGTTGAGGTCTTGGCTAAATTCACCCACCAAAAGGCCCTCAATGACAGCCAAAGGGGAATCTCACTACTTAATACTGAAGTGCAACTAACGAGAAAGCTCATCTTACAAAACCGAATGGCTCCTGACACGCTCTGCGCATTGCAAGGAGGAACTTGCGCTCTTATCCATACTGCCTGTTGTACTTTCATCCCAGATGAGTCCAGAAGTATTACAATAGCTCTAGAGGACATGAACAGCAAATACATAATATAGGGGACTCAAATGCTTGTGCACAAGAAATTACCTCTCAAGTCAATACTTGGTTCTCTGGCCTCCTTTCATGGATAACACAGGGTCTCAGATCTATCCTTATGGAGATTCTGCTGTTTTTGTTATCACTTCTGTTAATGGGAGTAGGTATATATGTGATAATTAGGCTGATAGTCTTCTGTTGTCTATTGTGCAGAAAGAGAACAGCTAAGACTCTTCTGAGACCCCCCAGTCCTATGGCAAGATCAAGTTTGCTCATTCCATCTAAGAAACCCCCAAATGATGCCTCTGTTCAACAGGAAGCAGCCAGATGAACATTATTTCCATAGAAATGGAATGAGAGAAATTGACAGTGGGAATTTTGAAGGAGACGTAATATAATGGCCACACTTAGGCTAACAAATTCTTGGCTTATTGCTTGCTTTTAGAACAGTCAGCAAACCTGACTAACCGGACCCTGCTCCCAGTTCCCAGGCCCATTGTTAAAAGCTAAGGTTGTTGACTTTGCTGTTTTTACCTTGCTCTGACAACTAAAATTTATAGTTATTTTCTGAGCCATTTTTCAGGAAGAGAGTTATGGAATAACAAACTTAGGAGAGTGACCAGACCGTTCAGAGATCCTCCGTGACACCAGCTGGGTCTAACCAGATAAAGAAGGTGTGGGCTGATGACCTGCCAGACCACCAGATGGTCCCATGACTGACTCATCAAGGTTTAGGAGAAATTTTCACCAGACACCCTTGTTGATTGTTATCACCTCTATGTTCCCACACGTTTGTCTACATAATCACTAAGCCCCAACCTCAAGGTGAGTTCACAGGTTTGAAGCCACTAGCCTGCTGTGAGTCCCCTTTACCTAGCAGGGTAATAAAGCTGCCTCTTTCCTTCCAAGCTCTAAGACCTTGTCTCTGAGTTATTTGGCTCATCAGGGACTGGGTCTGATCTTTTGACAATAGTTTTAATGTTCAACAACTTATCTATGTCTAATGACCATTATATACATTCCTTAGTGAAGATTCTGTTCAAATATGTTGCCTAAGGGGGAGAGGGGTATATCTCAGTGGTAGAGTGTTTGCTTAGCATGAATGAGGTCCTGGGTTCAATCCCCATGTATCTCCATCAAAATTTTAAAAAGTATATTTTGAACATATTCTGCTTTAGATGTCTGTCAGACAGACAAGGTAGAATTTTATCAAAAAATTTTGGAGGGGAGGTCATTAGATTAATCAATTAATTAATTAAACGGAGGTACAAGAGATTGAACGCAGGATCTGCTGCATGCTAAGGACTCACTCCACCACTAAGTACCCACTCTACCACTGAGCTATGCCCTCCCCACTATGATTTCAATACAATTAAGATATATGAGGGAAACACTGAAATAAATTTTTTAAAGCCCATTTAAATCATTAGTTCTATTTTAAATACTAGCTGAAACAAATTGCATGACTGAGGAGGGAGTGTATAGCTCAAGTAGTAGAGCGCATGCTTAGCATACACGATGTCCTGGGTTCAATCCCCAGTACCTGCTCTAAAAATAAATAAGTAAACCTAATTACCTTCCCCCCCCAAAAAATAAATAAAATTAAATTAAAACTGCATGACTGAATGGAAAGTCTTTCATGATAAACAACGCAATTCAAAAATATAAGGATCACATTTATTGAAATTCCAGTTCAAAATACTAAAATTTCTAAAGTTCATCTACTAATTGCAGAAGTATAAAAATTTCAAAAAATAAAACCAAGTGCAAAGGAGAAAACTTGCCCACTTGCAAATGAACTTTATTAACCACATAAATGTACTAGTCTAATAAATTTACCTTGGAGATTTATGGAGCCCGAGAACAAGCCAGGTTTAGAAGCAGATGTAGGATAATTTCTGGGAATTGACATCTGATAAATGTTTGTTACTAATTAGTTGGGCATAATAAATAAAATAATTTATTCTAAAAATGGTATTAAAATATTTGGAAATTTCATTGAAAACCTAAGGGAAAAATTCAGCTCTCATCTTAGAGCTAAATGTAAACACATTTTTAGCTCTCATCCTAGAGCTACTAAATATATTTTCCAACATGAAGAAAGGCAAATCTCCAAGACAAACTTATTAGAGTAGTACTCTTTTATAATTTTGGACTAGAGAAACCATTATTAAGTGTGAACCAACTAGGAAGGTGCAAAATTTTAGTTGGCATACTCAAATTCATAAAAGTAAAAATTTACTGAAAGGTGGAATATAACTGTTGAGAAATGAAAATTCAACTGAGTAAATTTAAAGATCTAATTGGCTTTGCTGAATAATTCATGAATCAGGCAACATACCAAAATCATAAAATGAACTGAAATAAAGACAGAGAATTCAGTAGATGGGGGAGGGTAGGGTGGCTATTAAAGTTTGTTTGAGTCAGAGAGAACATAACAGGGTCCTGAGAACTTGGAAATTGCCGTGATTATGGGTGACTCCAGCCCTTTAAGAATAGGAGAAATTTGCAGAGCAATGAAGGTTCACAATTTCCCCCTGATCTTAGTGGTTACATGGAAACCCAGAGAGGGTCTAAATGAAATGCCTCCTGCCCTCAGGCACACAGAGAGGTGAGCCTACCTAAGGAACAATGTCTGGTCAGAACATCATTTTATGTTTGTTTTGTTTTGTTTTTTTCCTTCTCTGCAAAAAAAAAAAAAAAAAAAAAATGTTGGGTAGGGGAAAAATTTCCCCTGTACCCTTCTTGAGTTCTTGTGGCTGAACTAATAATAAGAGTGAAACAAGACAGATTAATAGGAGAAAAAGAAGCAAATTTTAATTCATGAGCATGGCCTGTTTTGGCCACTTCTTAGGTCCCATTCCTACGAGAAGTGGCCAAAACAGGCAGCTTTTTCACTTCTTAGGCAAAGAAACAATAAATTTGTGAGGAATTGATGAACAAAGAAATGTAGGTTTTGGGTGTCCAATTAATGAATAATCGAAACAGGGTTTGGGCTTGGATACTTAATTAAAGAAGTAACAAGGTTTGTTTATATAGGCATCTCAGCCTGAATTCCTCATCTCTGGTAACAAGGATGTCCTCTACCTGTAGACATAGGGAGCGCTCCTTTCACTTGAGAGGTTCATTTCCTGCTTTCAAGGAGACAGAAAGAAGGGTAAGAATGTCCCACTTGCATCGGTCACTTGTGAAGTAACTTAATGGAAAAGAATCAATTTGCTATTGAAGCATATTTTGGGGCGGCCTATTCTGGGCCCCAATAATAGCCCCTCAGAGGATAGTTGGACACAGATTAATAGAAGACTTTGATAGCCAAGTACTTAAAATTTTTGATTATGTGTCAAGGTAACAGTCATATCTTGAGAATGTTAAATTTCTGGATGATTCTTGTCATCTGAACCAAATATGATAAAATGAGCTCTTGAGTTCTTTAAATGGAAAATAAATGTCAACACCTTTCTATCATTGATAAAAAAAATCACTCGATAGTTAATCTAAGGAAAAAATGGAAAATTTTATTCCAGCCCACTTGAGGATTATAGCCTGGGAGATGTTCTCTCAGAAAGTTCTGAGGACTGTTCTGCTTGTTAAAAGCGTAGTGATATGTTTTTGAGACAAAGGTTTATGTACCGATGTATTGACAGTTTACACAATCCAGATCTGCACATACATGGCTCATGGTGATCCCTTTCAAGATTAAGAAGGAAGGTGATCTCCTAAGGAGCTGGTTAATACAGATGCACAGCATATACAACACATGGGCAGAGAAAAATCTTAAAGTTTACATTTTTCATGTTTTGCTATAAAATGTGAATTTTATTTCATCACCTTTTTTTTTTTTTACTTTTAAAAATTGAGTATAGTCACTTTACAATGTTGTGTCAATTTCTGGTGTACAGCACAAGGCTTCAGTCATACACAAATACACACATGTTTGTTTTCATATTCTTTTTCACCATAAGCTAGTACAAGATATCAAATATAGTTTCCTGCATATTTCATCACTATTGATGAGAGAGATTTATAGATATGTTTATACAAACACTATTTAGCACAACAGGCTCAGACTGAAAAAACAAAAAACAAAAAACCCAGCAACTGTCACTCAGGCAACAGGTGGTTCAGCCACGTGAAACTCATCTTCATCATTGATGAAATAAAATCAATTTTAAGGCAGGACAAGATTTTTCTTTTTTGAGTAAAGGTAGATTTATTTAGAGATACACACTATATAGAGTGTAAGGCAAGAGAAAGGCAAGGAAAGAGGTGTGGGAATTGGGTGCTCAGGTTAAAATAAAAGTAGGCACACACTCCATAGACAGAGAGCGCAGGCCATCTCCGAAGGGGAGGGGCTGCAAAAAAGGGCTAGGACAAGATAATTCTTAAACATAAAATTCTCTCTGCCTGTTTGGGCCACTACCCCTCCACAGTATGTATTGTGCATCCACATTACACATTAGCCAGATCTCCTTAGAAGACACAGGAAGCCTGCTCACCAGAAATGAGTGATTTTCTCCTGGTGCCAGCAAGATCACTCCTTAGAGGGTAACATAACCTCAATCCTGTAAGGGATCACGATGACCCACTCCTCACATGCAGATCTGGACTATGTAAACTCTCAATATGTTACTTCCATGTATAATCCTTTGACCCTTTGTCTTGAAAATGTATATAACTGTGCTCGGACCTCTAATGGATGAAACAGTCTTTAG
Source organism: Camelus bactrianus (assembly GCF_048773025.1). NCBI lineage: Eukaryota > Metazoa > Chordata > Mammalia > Artiodactyla > Camelidae > Camelus > Camelus bactrianus. The sequence goes on from NC_133547.1 coordinate 790,710, forward strand.
AGCTTCCTGAAAGACTGTCTCCCAGGTTTCACTCACTCTGGGACCCACAGCTGGCAGCTTTGTGACCCAATCCCATCCACCAGTAGCCAGCAGCTTCCAAACAAGGCAGGGCCTGGTGACCACCTAGACCAGGAGCCCGGCACTCCCACCAGACTGCCCACAATATTCTTTCTTCAATTGACTATTAATTAATTTTCCATCAACATTATCTAATTGCTCTTTACATGCCTGTGGCTTGTATCAACCAAAAAATATCATGCAAGGGGCTGCAAAAAAAGTTTACTTAGGGCCTTAATGTTAGAGCAGGCAGAGGGCGAGACATGAGCAGAGAAAGTGGGGCACAGGCCAAATGGCAGGAAACCACACATCTTGTGAACAACGGGGGTCCTTGGGCAGGCAGAGAAAAGCATGAACCTCCAGACTGATTAAAAGAATCACACAGAAAGGTGGGAAAAGGCAGGAATCTTCAGTGTCCAAATGTAACCTTTTGCACATTGCGCCCTCATTTCAATAAAATTAGCCTTGCAGATTAGAAGTACCCATCATGCACTAACACCATGACACTTCTGATCCAGACTAAATAAGGAAAAACAATCCTTCCTTCCCTTGGGAAGGTGGAGCTGGGATGGAAATCAGGGAATATGACCCCGAACCCTTCCCTCCCCAGTGAATATTCTGCCCATTCATTTTCACACCCTAGGTAAGTTTATTAAAGAAACTCAGCACAGCTGCTCACCTGAGCCTGCCGGCTCTGCCCCCGAGAGTGTACTATCTGTCCCTTAATAAATCCTCACTTTACTTTCTTAATCTTCGTGTCTCATCTCTGAATTCTTTCTGGGACAAGAGAAGAACTTCTTCTCCGGCAATACTTGTCTTCTCCCTGGTGCACAAGCTATTCTTTCAATGAAAAGTATTGCTTGCCGAAGAATCTTGTGGGAATGATACTCATGTTTATAATGTTGCTACCCAAGATTCTGGAGAAAGCCACATGATGTTAATAAGAAATATTTTGGCACAGAGCTCCTTAAACACTTGGGATTTCCTGAGTTAGGAGTGTATTTTGTCACTCATGAGGGGCTCCGTTTGAGCTCATGCTGATGAGGTGACTTAGGGCGGGGCCCCTGGATAGCCTCGGGATGGGGCTGGTCACCATGGAGACTTAGGGATTAAGGTGGGCCCTTTCAGCCTCACCCAAGACCTCTGGGAAAGGGAAGGAGGGAGGTGCAGATAAAGCTCTATAAAAATTCTTGAAAGATTTGATCAGCTTTCTGGTTGGTAAATGTATGCTCAGAGGGTGAGATGCCCCAGCTCCATGGGGACAGAAGCTCTGCATTCAGGGCCCTTCTGGACCACAGTCTATGTACCACTTCTTCTAGCTGTTCATCTGTATCCTTTATAATATCCTTTATAATAAACTGGCAAATGTAAGTCAATGTTTTCTCTGATTTCTGTAGCCACTGTAGCAAATTAATCTACCCCAAGAAAGGGGTCGCTGGAAACTTCGATCTGTAGCCCACCGGTCAGAAGCACAGGTAACAACCTGGCCTTCTGACTGGCATCTGAAATGAGGGGCAGGCTTGTGGGTCTGAGCCCTTAATCTGTGGGATCTGATGCTATCTCCTGGCGGTGTCAGAGCTGAGTTAATCGCTTGGAGGTGTTGGGAAACACGTAGGACCCTGATGGAAGGAGACTTTTGGCCACTTGTGTGTGAAGAGCCCTCCCCTTTTCATTTAGTTCTCATTCATACCAGTTTCTTGGTCATCCGGCTGTGTTCTGCGCTCAAGGGGGAGGCAGTTGCAACTGCTGGATGTAATGGAATTGTGGTTGAGGGAAGTGCCTCCTACGGGAGAGGCATGGGAGCTGATGGATGATGGTGCCCCTTGAGAACTGGAGGCAGATGGCAAGTGCTCTGGGAAGTCAGACAGATGAGGGGAAATGGTCACAAGTATAACTCCAACAGTGTGTGGTCCTTGCCATCTACCAGCCCTGGGGTGGAGGGCTTCACAAGCCCTGGTAAATTGTTTAAACTCGCTTCTGGGACCTGTCTGGAGGTTTGGATCCAGCCTCTAGGGTCCAGAACTTTCCTGCAGTGTGTCCTTGGGGAAGTTTTTCTGTACTTGCCCAGCCTCAAGGCTGAAGAAAGAGCCCAGAGTCAGGGGCAGAGACATCAGTGGTTTACTAGATGGGGGATCTTGTGCATTTGAAGCCAAAAGTTCCTGGAGCAACACCCCACTGTGTGTGGCAGGCGGTGGGCAGGACGTGGCAGTAGGCTTCACTACCAGGGGGAGAGGGAGGTTACCAATTATAGTGGAAATTGACATCAAGTTGGGTCATCTGTTGCCATGAAAACCAGCAGAAGAGCAGCACCTCACCACAGATTTGATAAACTATCATAGAGGAGACAGTCCTGATCTAAAGATTAGGAAGATCACCAGCTGGGGCCTGGGGCAAGTATCTAGGCATTTAGGCCATCTTGGGTGGCCGGATCCTATAGGAAGATACTTCCTTTTTATGACCCTGGATTCCCCAGAAAAACAGTAATAGTTCCCGTGTCCCCAGGTTGCTGTGAGAATGAAAGAGAAAAATGGTCATAATGAAACAGAGCAGGACCCTGTGGGACCCTTCTGGTACAAAGCCCCCCCCCCCATGTCTTCTGTGGGGCCAACTGGCACCCCTCAAATTCCAACAACCCCTATTCCTGGCTCCAGATGTCCACCTGCAGTCCCTGAAAAGATAAAGTATATTCTTTTCTGATGTGTGTTTGCCCCAGCAGAACTAATAGCCCTAGGTAATGCCAAATCTTGCAGCAGCTCAGGTTGGTTTATTTCAACCCATGTCTCCACCTTATCAGAGTCATAAATCTCACCACCCCTTCACAGACCCTAACTTTCTTACCTCAAGTACAACCAATCAGAAACTTGTGCACGAGCTGATCACACAGCCCCCTGTGTTCACCAACCCTTTCCTCATAAAAGACCCTAAGCTTTCACCCTTGGTGCACAGAGGCACCTCTTGTCTGTGTGGCCCACTGCTGTCTGTGGAAGCGTACCGCTAATAAACTTTTCTTTCACTTTGCTTTGTCTCTGGTAAGTTCTTTTACCACCCCTGTTACCCACCTGCCTTGTGCCACAACAGCCTCCATTTCTTGTTTGTAGGAAAAAGGCATCAGCCTCTTAGACTTTCCCTGAGTTCCAAAGGGCAGATTCAAACAGTTGCTAATTAGGGAAGGGAGGGAACACAGAAACAGAGGAGGAGCAGTCAAGAAACAATAGTGCAGAGGGGAGGGTATAGCTCAAGTGGTAGAGCATATGCTTAGCATGCATGAGGTCCTGGGTTCAATCCCCAGTACCTCCTCCAATAGATAAATAAATAAAAACCTAAGAAATAAAATAAAATAAAATAAATAAAAACATATTGCAGCACTACTTACAGTAGCTGAGACATGGAAACAATCTAAATGCCCACTTACAGATGATTGGATAAAGAAGTTGTGGTATATTTATACAATGGAATACTACTCAGCCATAAAAAAATAATAAGATAATGCCATTTGCAGCAACATGGATGTGAGACAGGAAGGAAAGGAGCAGGACACAGCCATTAAAGGAATGACACAGAACTTAGCACCAAGATGGTGGAGAAGCCAACTCCCAATAGACATGGAGGCCCAAGATGGCAGGAGGTTGAACCTCCAGTTGAGCTTCATTTTACACATTGTAATGTATTAGCACGTTGAATGACACACCCAAAAGCTCCATGACAGTTTTGAGGCTGACTGTGAAAGGTCAAAAAGTGGGCAGTGGCCCAATTTCTGGGAATCCCTACCCCTTCCTCAAAGTCATTGGAATAATTCTCCTATTCCTACTTTGAGCCTTGTTTGGGTTTACATCAAACCCAGGCCACAAGGCTCCTACACATAAGCATTCTTAAATATTTTAATGAATTCATTTTTCAAGTATAAATAAATATCTTAAAGAGGAAAATAGATTCATGACTGTAAGGGATATTCCAGTTGGAATAAACAGATGGCAACTGCAAAGATAAATCCCCAATTTATAAGCAGAAACTCCCAAAATGTGCTAATCTGGACTCACAGCTGAATCTCCACCTCAGTCAAATTGGGCAGGAGGGAACCAGTGGGGACCCACCTTTGTATTGTTGAACTCTGCATATGATCACTGGGTTTGGAGCTGGGTAGAGGCCAGGCACTCATTCTATTTGTGATTTCAGTGCCTGTATGATGCCAAGTAGAGTCAGACATGTAGCTGGTGTGTCAGGGAGAACTGTCAACTGTGCATTTGACCTGCAAAATCCAAGCATATTGGCTAAGTAGAAGGTGGGAAAGAAAGAGGTGTTTTTTTTTTTAATTCTTTATCTTACTTGCTGATACCAATAAACTGTACCCAAGGACCAGGTATTAAAGTCAGACCATTCACAATTTTACCCCAAAAGGTAAAGACCCCAGTTCTTGTCACATCCCAAAGGTAAGTTTACAATCAGGAGACAATGCGTTGTGTATCGAGGATTTTAAAAGATTTGTTTAGAAAAGGAAAAGCACACCTCCAAGAACGGGAGGCAGGCTGACCCGGGGGGGAAGTGGTGGGCTTTGTTTGGTCTTTCCCTTATACTCTCGCTTAGAGGCGGTCTTTTGACTGGTTGATAGCTCTTGCCCCTGGAATGCCTAGTCATGTCTGTTTCCTTTGCGTGTGTCCTTACTCATGGTATACCAGAAAAACCCAAGGGGGGCGCCTGAACCACAATGTGAGTTACGTTACATTGGACGTGTCCAGAAAGCTGTTTTTTCCCTGCAGCGCGGTTGTGACTATCTGGTTCTAACTGGGATTTTTGCTGGCACTCATTTAGAAGTAAAGTCCTTTCATGCTGGAGGCAGGCACAATGCCATCTTCCGGACCATCCTTCCTCTCCTCCTCCTGTCTGCCCAGTGCCCCCGTATACCTAACTAACTAACAACAATACTGGGTGTTTCAGAAGACATAGACATTCAGGACCTTTTACATTTCTAATGGTGTTGTAACGGGTAAAAAACCCTCTGAAAACTTTGCCCCCAGGTATTGGAGAAATACTTGTGTTTCTCCTTTACTCACACTGCTGCCCCACTCAACACGTTTTTAATTGAAATATAGTTGATTTACAATATTATATTAGTTTCAGGTGTGATTCAATACAATAGTGATTTGATATTTTATAGCTTATACTCTATTTAAAGTTATTAGAAAATAATGGCTATATTTCCCTGTGCTGTGCAATATATCTGCTGCCTATTCATTTAATACATACTGGTTTGTATCTCTTAATCTCCTTCCCCATCTCATCCCTACGCCACCCCTTTCCACTGGTAACACTAGTTTGTTCTCTGCATCGGGGAGTCTGTTTCTGTTTTTTCATATACATTCATTTGATTTCTTTTTTAGGTTCCACATATAAATGATAACAAGAATATTTGTCTTTCTCTGTTTTATTTCACTAAGAATAATACTTTGTAGGTCCACCCATATTGTTGCAAATGACAGAATTTTATTCTTTTTCATGACCCGAGTAGTATTCTATGATAGTAATATTCCACTGTGTGTGTATATGGAATATAGTATATAATATATACAAGTATATAATATATACAAGTGCATATATATACATTGTATATGTGTATTTATATATATATGTGTGTGTATAACTATCTATCTCACATCTTCTTTATCCATTGATCTGTTGATGGACACTTACGTTGCTTCCATATCTTCGCTATTGTAAATAATGCTTCTATGAACATTGGGGTGCATGTATCTTTTTTTTAATGTATCTTTTTGAATTAACAACACTCAACATTTCTGACACCAGAATTGTGTCTTTTTTCTCACATCAACCAATTCTTTAGGACATGAACTGGGTGGCCTACAATTCAATGAAATCTGATTCTAACTGGAGTTAGCACAAATCCCTCAGGTTGAGGGCTCAGTCCCAAAAGACAGCCCCCAACTTCAGATGCCAAACGCAAATAGTAGGTTCCCAGGTTACCTACAACTTCTGTCTGATTTGGCTACAGATCTGAGGTTCCTATGACTGCTCTTCTGGAATTTGATCATTTGCTAGAACAGTTCATAGTACCCAGGGTAATACTTACTTAGCCAGTTTATTATATCTTCAAGGACATGATAAGGAATACAGACAATGAGCAGCCAGATGACGAGGTACACAGGGAGAGATTGGGAGGGGTCTGGCACAGAAGCTTCTCTCCCTGAAGAGTTGAGGTGTGCCATCCACCTGGCACCTAGGTGTATTCTCCAACCAAGAAGATTCTCCAAACCCTGAACTTAAGGAAGCACAAGCCACTATTAACTCAATATCCAGTCCCTCTCCCCTTCCTGGAGGATGGGAGGTGGGCTGAAATCTCCAAGCTTCAAATCCCAGTTTGGCCTTTCTGGTGATCAGTCCCCATCCTGAAGCCAACCAGGAGCCCCACCAACATCACCTCATTAAAACAAAAGACACTCCTTTCACCCAGGAAGTTTCAAAAGATTTAGGTGCTCTGTGTCAGGAAACAGGGTCAAAGACCCAATTTTAGAACAAAAGATGCTCCTGGTACTCTTATCTCTTAGGAAAATACAAGGGTTTTTGGCACTCTGTGCCAAGAAACCAGGCAGAGTCCAAATAGATACATAATTTATATACATAATTATTATTATATAATATATATATATTTGCTGTTATCTGAGAACCCACCTCGCAGAGGTCTTTCCAAAGAAAAGCCATCTCTAATACAAGAAGCATTTGCAGGAGTATTCACAAGAGCAAAACACTTGGAGACAGCCCAGGAAAGAGGATGGATAAATGGGATTCTCCACACAGTGGATCCTTGTCTGCAGCCCAATAGTTCTCCCTTCTATGGATGCAGTGACAGAAACCAGAGAAGGGTCACAGTTTACCCTGCAGAGTGCCTTGTTCCAGGATTCAAGCCATTTGTCCACAGCACCTTCCAGTTTCTCAGTGAGATTAATCCTTACCAGTTTCCTAGTGGAAACCAGCTCACTAATGTGTTCCAGATAACTGGCACACCTGCTTTTGCCTTGGCTGCATACAGAATCCTTTCTCTCCAAAGTGCCCTCCAAACTGGTCCCGCAAATAAGTTCTCCCTACACTTACATGCTCCATCTACTGGGAGGAATGAATTGTAAACATGTGACTTTTCTGGTTATTTGTTAATAAAACTGCATTCTGCAACTTTCAGTCGCCAGACTTAGGTCCAATTTATCTATTATATTTCTAGTGATTTAAAGAAATGATTACATGTTATTTAAATATAAAGGGTCCCTTTCTTCAGAGACGTCTTTTTTTTTAATTAAACATAATTTTTATTTGGTCTTGGAATATTTTGGTACATAAAGTGAAAGCTGGCTGCCTAATAATCTGCATTCACCAAAATAGTGCCCAGTGAAGGACTGGGAAATTATCAACCCTCCTCAACGCTTGAATTATTCCTTAATCTCATTGTTATCACCAAACAAAATATTTTGCATGAGTTTGAAATCACTATGCCATGATTTGTATTTAATGCCTTCCCCGAATTGGAAGAAATGAGGTACTTTATGAAAATTTCACACTGAGCTATGAGTTGCAAAAAAGAATTAAACAAACAAGGTATTAGCTTGTGACAACCATACAACACATGTCACAGTATTGCAGTTGTTGGTTTACTGACTGTCCCCTTTCACTGGATATTAAACATCTTGAGGGCTACAACTGTGTTTTTTAACATACCTGAGTATCTCACCAAAATTTATGAATATGTGATGTTAACAAAAAGTTGTAAAAGTTTAATTTAGACCGCTTTGATTAACTGTGAAATCTGAAATGAGAGTTGGAGGCACAAGACGTGGGTTCAAATCTTACTTTATCACAAATTATGTGATTTTTACCCCCTTCCTCAACAAGGCTCAGTTTTCTTCTCTGAATAAAAGGATAAGGACTGACTTGCGTATTTCAGAGTATGTGTAAAGGTGAGATGAGGTCATGGATATGAAAGTCTTAGTTCTAAGTAACAAATAAATGTAATTTTCTTCATATTCAGGTAAGAAATATATGTGCGAAATAAGAAATTTTTTTAGTGGGGGGAATACAGCTACGTGGTGGAGCTCCGGCCTAGCATGCACAAGTTCCCGGGTTCAATCCCCAGTACTTCCATTAAGAAATAATAAATAAGTAAATAAATTTAAAAAAACTAATTACTTCCCACCTCCAAAACAAAAACAAAATAAAAAAAAATCTTTTAAAGGTACAATGTGACCTTAATTCACATTAAAAATATGTACGATATATACCATTTTTCCCAAGTGAAAACAGTTTTATTAACTCCTCTCTTCTCCTCTTAAGGCCTATTTCTGATTTCCATCTCTCCACCCCACCTTTTCAAGCACCTGTGGCTGCACTAGATCTACAGGGCATGGACAGAGGATGGGCAGCAGACAAGGGAAGACTGACTGGGCCACGGAGCGCGTGTGCATGTCCTGGGGCTGGAACTCATTGTCTTCCCACATGGGGCACATGCTTACATTTTAAAGAATAATCACCAACGTTACACATTCATTCATTTATTCAACAGCTATCTATTGGTTATTTGAAGTGAGTCAGCCACTTTTCTAGGCTCCTGAGATACTTCAATAAACAAAACTGAGAAATTCCCTGTGGTCCTTAAATTTACGTTTTATTGGGGTGAAGCAATAAATGGAAAGTACAATCAGGAAATTATAAAGTATATTCTAAATAGAGAAGAACTCTGGAAATAAACATCCTAGCATACAGATTTATAGACATTACATTAGGGCCGTGGCCAAGGAAGCTTGTGGCATGGAGGGGACACTCCTGAGGGCAACCTTCCGGTGCGTCCTCAGGTGGCGGTGGTAGGTGGATGACTGGCGGTAGCTTCTCCGGCAAAGGGGACACGCATAGGGCTTCTCCCCCGTGTGGATTCTCTCATGAGCCCGCAGGTTGGTTTTGTGGCTGAAGGCCGCTTTGCACGTGCTGCATAGGAAAGGCTTCTCTCCGGTGTGGGTCTTCTGATGCACACGCAGGTCTGATGCCTGGAAGAAGCCTTTGTTGCACTCGGCACAAACAAATGTCCTCTCATTCCGGTGTCTCCTCTGATGAACTTTTAACCGAGAGAAGTACCTAAAGACCTTGGGACAGTCCTCACATTTGTATGCTTTTTGGACTCCGTGGAATCCTTTTCGTTGTTCCTCGCAAGCAGACTTTCCCTCAGTGCTCCGATGGGCAGGAACAGGCTCCAGGGTGACCTGGTCTGGCCCAGAGAGAAAGCCTGGTTCCTCCAGAAGGACATCTTCATAAGAGGGTCCTTTCAGGGACCCTTCCTGGGACCTGGAGGTGCCTGGACCTGCTCTTCTGGAGCAGAGTGGATTCTCCAGAGAAACACCCCCTTCTTCCAGCCGAGGACAGTTCTCTTCTTGGACAATGAGTAGGAAAGGTGTCTGATCACTTTGACTAGTAATACTGTCATTTGCTTGACAGGTTTTCGAAGAAACGTTGCCACCATTTTCTTTATCTTCATTTCCTGGTGGGGGGTGTGGAGAGAAAGTGACTCAGTGCAGCTGTACCCGAGGCCAAGTCCACACAGAGCACCCCTGCTACCCGGACTTACCCTTCTCTCTCTGCCCTGTTTCCACGGAAGTACCTTGGGGAGTCCAGAAAGGTGTCCCCACATTCTCTCCCACTGGGGTTCCTGTCAACAAGTGTTTTGTGAAGTGAACGATGACTTCCCTTAAGGGCATATTTTCAGAAAAGAGGGCTTCCTGTCCCTGCATGTGGACATGGACCTGTAAACAAAGCTTGATTACTATCTGTAATAACTCTTCTTCCTCTACTTCTAGGTAACTCCAACAGACTGCATATTCCTTGCACCCCTCCGCCCCCAATCCCAGCGGCCAGAACCCTCTACTTACTAAGCCAGGTGGCTTCATGCCATCGTCAGTCACATCTTCCATGAATTTCTGCAGGTTTCTGCCACTTGCATTCCATTTCTCTTGTAAAACAGACCTGTCACTGCAGTGGCCACTGATCAGAAACTGTCCCAGGACCAACTGAGAAATAATTTCATTTTTGCTGTGTTTTTCTGGCTGCAGCCATGAGTGAAATAATTTATAGAGTCTTTGCAGCTCCTGCCTTGCACATGAGTTATTGCTGTTTTGAAATAAGCTGAGCTGAGTGCCTGGGAATTCAGAGTTCTCCTCTCCCTCATGGATGGCAGATCCTTGACTGGGTTTAAGGTCTAAATTTCCTGACCCACGATCATTCCCAGATGGTTCACCTTGAAAGGAGATTCTAGGCTGTGAAGCCATTCTTAACAAGAAGTCTCAGAAAGACACAACTTCAGGGATTCAATCTCTACTAACTTGTTTCTCAGGGGATCTGTTTCAAGAACTGGTGGAGGTTTAAAGACTGTAAGCTTGAAATAAGAGAATTAATTACAGCATTGGTATTATTGAAAACAAAATCCAGGTTCAGTTGAGTTCATGATTGATTTCTACTAGACATTTAGTGAATAAATGAAGAAAAGCGCAACCTCATTAATCATTCCAGAAATGCAAAATAAAACTATAATAACATGCTGCAAAATATCTACCAGTATGTCTAAAATCAAATAGAGTTGGCATTGGCATGGACTGGAGCACCTGGAACTCTCAATCACTGCTCCTGAGTACTCAATTTGGAAATATTTTGACTGGTATCTACTAAATTCATATTTATGCATTCCTTGTGAATCATCAAGTTTACTCCTTGGCATATACTCAACAGAAAAATATACTCATGTGCATCAAAGACATATACAAGAATGTTTATATCAATGTAATTCATAATATTCCCACTCTGTAAACAATCCACGTGTCCAACATTCAATGGGGACAGATTATATTCAATTGATGTAGAGGCACATTTGACAGCAGAGAATGAATGAACTTCCTCATGCAACAGCATGGGATAACCACAAAACACAGTGCGAAATGGAATAATCCAGGCACCGAGTGATACACTCCACTTATTCCCACTTACGTTCTTCGGAAAGTGTACAAATTATCAACATTATTTAGGATGTTGGTTACAATTTTGGAGATAAGAGTAGATACTGGGATAGGTACATATGGAGAGCCCATCCCTGCTTGCCTGGGACCAAAGAGTGCCTGGGAAACTGTACATTCAGTTTTGGCTGGACCTCTTGATCTTGGAGGTAGTTACACAGGATTGTTTCTCTATAAAAATCCACTAAGCCATATGCTTTCACTTTTTCATTTTTCTGTATGTAAATTATACTTCAATAAAAAATGTTCCATTTTAAAGAGTCAATGGGGTCTTAAATGGTAATTGGACATGATGTAACTGAATGAAGGCAATGATCTAAGACAAGGATGTTCCTTCAGTCATTGTAAGAAGGCAAAATATTATTTTAAAAGTTGATGATACAGTGAATGAAATAGGACAGGCTGAAATCCACACGCATGATCCCATCCTGGGTTGGAAACCCCTGCATCAGACACAAACATCTGCAGAACCACCCCAGCTACAGCATGTCAGCCCAACAATACGTTCCCTTTACCTTCACCTCTACTGTCTTTCTTTTTACATAAACAATTACACTTCCTTATGAAAAGCAGTCGTCCTTGCTTCACTGCTTTTTATCAAAGTTATAATTTTATATTGACCTGTTTCTTCTATCTGTCCTTTTCCGCTGGAATGTAGGATTCAGGGGTGAAACTGAGTTTGCATTACTCAATATCGATTTCTGACTGCAAATCACATTATCTGGGCAGCCACAGGCACACCCCTCGGATGTCAAATAGATAAAAGGTTTAATCCTCTTTCTGTATCATTGCTCTGTTTTTGTGTTCTTTTCTTTTTTTATATATAGGTAACATTTCAAAGATTTGCATTTTTTTTAAAGAGCAAATGCCATGCCACAGAATCAGAAAATGTGGGTGTCTGTTGGGATTGATTTGTGGGCACTCAAATACCTAATTAGTTTCTGTTAGTTGATTCATTCACTTCATGCTTTGTGCCAACCTCCCCAGTGATGTGATCAGACGGGTCACCTTGATCTCATCAACCAAGGAGGCAAAGATGATCCTACCAAAAACGGTTTAGGAGAAAACTGAACACATGGTTGCCTCACCCACTTACCACACTTATCCCGTCAACCTTTCTAAAATGCTAATCTGCTCAGGTCACGCTCCACTGTCCCACTGCATTCCTGCCAGGGCTCTCTCCAGCTCTCAGGGGGAAACACCAGGCCCCTTCCGGTCTCCACAGGCTTTGCCTGGGCCTGTTCTCACCCCCACCCCGCCACCCCCCCAGAGCTGTTGCGGATGGTTATCTACAGCCAGGACAGTAGGCGGTCTCTCTCTCTCTCTCTTTTTTTCTTTCTGTAGAATTCACAACTCCTCTTTCATCTGGGCCTCCTCATGACTTTTCTTTCTGTACCCCTGGCACACACAGACCGCATGGTCACACATACAGATGTGCAGTTTCACACAGACAAAACTGAGAAGCACGATTATGGCTAAGGCCTTGGAATTTGAAATCACCGTATTAAAAATTTTCACAAGAAAAAGAAATGTAATTATCCATGCCAATGGATTTTTTTTGGCGGGGGGTGGGGAGGGGTGGGGATTTACTTATTTATTTATTTAATAGAGGTACTGGGGACTGAACCCAGGACACTCTACCACTGAGCTATACCCACCCCCTCCCATGGATCTTAACTAGACTTATTGTGGTGATCATTTCACAATACATGGAAATATTGAATCATTGTGTCCTACATCTGAAATGAGTACAATGTTATATGTCAATTACATCTCAATAAAAAAAACCAGACACAATCCTCCCACCAACCCACTGCCCACGTTCTTAATCTGGAGCCTGGCATTTACAAGCTCTGTGACCCCAGACACATTACCCAGGAGGCCTACATCTTTGTCATGGGGGCTGTGATTGCCAAGGACACCCAGCTCAGAACTGCCATGGAAGCTAAAAAGTTAATGTATGTGAAGCACACGGAGCATTCGCTGGCACACGGTAAGCACTCAGTAAAAGTCTGCTAACTCACTGACATGCACTCTTTAAATTTCAACCTCATTTGGCCACGGACCTATACTTTCACAAGCTGCAGTAAAAATGAATTACTAAAACATAAAATTAACAAGACCACAAAGCCATACAAACAGACTGTCCTGGGAGACATCTCCTTCAGTCAGGCCAGGTTTTGTACAGCCGGAGCGGCTGTCACAATAGACCATCCCCCACGCCCAAGAGACAGCATATCTGTGACCCTAGGAATTCTCTCCCCGTAGCTATGCCCACATACACGTGCATGCACACTCACATACATGAAACTGGACATGGTGCTTTTGTTCAGGAAACTCACCTCCTTGAGAAGACTGAACTTCAAACTGGGTAGTCCTGGGCTGAAGGCTGAGCTGCTGGGCGACTGGCTTCCCACACTGGGTTCATCTGATGTGCCTTCCCCAGACTCCTCCCTTTTTAAAAAAAGCCTGGGACAGTGATGCATTTAAAGACCTGATTGGATAAAACCTGCCTGTTGATGGGATGGATCCCTGTTGGAATCTTCCTCCAGCTTCAGCTCCCCATAACCAAACACACTCACGTTTCTGCAGTGAAATGTAACAACACTTACAAGCAGGGATATGAAGTTTAGTCTCACATATGTTCTGGTCTAATTTTCTCCTAAGTGACTCTTAAACAGACTTGCTAACACTTTACAATTTTCCAAGATTTGTGGATTATGAGTGAAGCAGAGAACAAAACTAGTGTTCTCTCCTCCTGTGCCAGTCTGGGGTTGATGAGTCAGAGGGTGCCCCGGGACCCCAAAGGAAGGGTTCCTAGTCCAACAAATCACAGGGGCTGAAACTAAGATCATTTCATGGGAAGGGAAAAAGCAGTGCTTATTTTATGTCAAGAAAGTGTATGACGTTTGATGGACTTATGGGGACTGAGGAAGAGGAGGGGGTTAAAATGGTCGGAGCCTCCTGGTTTGAAGGTCTGGCTGGGAGTCGAGGGTCCTGTACACACCAGAGGGAAAGCAGGAGGAATAGGTTTCAGGAAAACTCAACACTTCTGTTTCTTGACTCATAGTGGAGTGAGTGTCCACCCAGAAGACGAGAGAAGAGTTAGGGAAGCAGATGGAGTTGTTGTTTGAGTTTTTTTGAGAGAAGGGGCTTTTGCAGCCGTCCTGACACTAACTGCCATCTACTTTCAAGTTATATCCAGAATCAAACCACTTTTCACCCCTCCACTGCCCAGGCACCATCATCCCTCCCCTGGATTAATGAGGTCAGCTCTTACCTGGCCTCCCCTCCTCCCACACACACGTCTCTTTCTCAAAGCAGCTGTCACAGGGACCCTGTTGTAACTGAGTCTGGACAGGTCTCTCTTCACTGGAAACCCCCCAGTGGCTGCGAGTCACTTAGAGCAAAGCTCAGACTGCCTCTGTAAAGAGAATCCCTGCTCCCCATGGACTCACAATTTCACAAAATGCAATAAATGTGAATTAGCAGAAATGTGAAACTGACAAGAAAACCAAGCCATACAAAGTGCAAGGTCTTTTTTGCCATCGGACTCAATGTACGTAAAATGTCCACCACTTGCCCTTAGAATTTATACGTTTACTCTGTTTTGTTCTTACCTCCCTCCAGATGGGAGAAGGTGTGGAGAATGGTGGTGTCCTCTGCCCACACCGCGAACATCATGGACACACTGCGTCCTGACAGTGACCAGGAGGCCCTGCTGACCTGGCTCTGGGGTCCTAACCACCTCAGCTCCTCCTCCTGCCCCTTTGCTTGCGCTGCTCCACCCTCGCTGGCCCGGGCTGGCCCAGAACCTAGCAGCTGCACCCCTACCCTGGGCCTTTCTCCCCCTTCCCTCCCTGGGAGAAGAACAAACCTCAGCTCTCCATGAATTCATTCCAGCTCTTTATCCAAACAACTCCTGATCACTTTCTAAAGCTCAGCACCTCCCCACCCCGGCCCCGATCAATCTGTCTCTACCCTCTCAGCTGCATTTTCCCCATTGTACTGATCTCCATCAGACAAAATCTCTCTTCTCCTTGCTTGTCTTGTTTATTGTCTGTCAGCCTCCATAGACAGGAATTTTTTTTCTACTGTGTTCAGCACAGTATTCCCAGTGGTTTACACACAGCTCAGCACTCAGCAGGTCCTACTATGTGTCAATTTGAAATGAATATTCCAGGTATGAGAGAGTATGGACTAATCTAATGTGGCAGCTGCTGGGAAGGCAGAAGGATTTATAGAATGGAAACCTCAACCCAGCCTCGGGTGAGTTAGACAGAGAAAGAGTATCATATAGTATGATTTATATATGGAATCTAAAAAAAAAAATACAAATTTTATTTACAAACCAGAAATAGACTCATGGACATAGAAAACAAAGTATGGTTACCAGGGTGGAAAGACAGGGGAGGGATATATTAGGAGTTTGAGATTAACAAATACACACTACTATATATAAAAGAGATAAACAACAGGGACCTACTGTCTATATAGCACAATTTCTTGTAATGAGCTGTAATGGAAAAGAGTCTGAAAAAAAATATGTATGCATATGTATAATTAAATCACCTTGCTGTACACCTGAAACTAACATTGTAAAATGACTACACTTAAATAAAAAAAAATAAGAATTAAAAAAATAAAGATAGTTTCAGGGTCCAGGAGAGATGGCAATCTTGCAAAGGCTGCTGATTATATCCCCAAATTGCAGTAGAGAAATTAGAAGTTAGAGAGAAACACAGATGATGGCAATTCACAGAGTCCGGTTCCAAAACATGAGGGGAATCAAGGTCACTGCAGACCTGCCTGGATGAAGGTCCAAAGCTGTGGTAAGGAAGAGTTAAAGAAAAGCGGTTTCAGTTACCACCGACATGGCCTCGGGACAGCCACCACCTTCCTGTACCACCTTCAGACTGTGGTGCTGGAAGAGACAGTGATATCTGGGCAACAGGGTTTGAGGCGAGGTCAGGCAGATCCACTGCCCCTGGGCTGTCAGGCCATCCCCTCTCACCCCACAGACCTTTGTGATGGATGACAGCTTAGCAGATGCCTCCACACTGGCCAAGTTAAGATGAAAATAGATAAGCCTGGTCTCCTAGTGGGGTGGAGCTGGGCTCCCTTCCTGGTCCCCATCTCCTCATTTCACACTCTTGCATCTGCCAGGGCACCTGGCCTGACCCTGACCTTTCCTCCACACACATACAGAGCAACTCATACAACCAGGGCAAAGGAATTAGGTATGAAAGAAGAAGGGCAGTCTCAGAACAGCATGGTCAGCCTCACACACTATATGGAATAAAGAACTGGAAAAAAAGTACAAAGAAATTAAAATAAGAGGGTGATATAATCCAGGAGATGAGGAAAGACAAAGGCCATAGGAGCAAGAAGATATGCTTAAAAAATCTGGGAAAATGCTTGTTACAGAAAATGTTTATAAAGAAAGGACTGGGATGGGGGAAGGGTCTAGCATTCACAAGGTCCTAGGTTCAATCCCCAGTACCTCCAGTAAAAATAAATAAATAAACCTAATTACCTACCCCCCCCCAATGCCAAGAAAAGGGAAAGGACTAGATAGAATAAATAGGAGGATGGGGGTATTTAAAGACTGAACTAGTCCGATGGTCAGACTGAAGATGACATCTCAACAACAAAAGGTCGGAGAATGAAATAGAAAGCATGAAAAAGCAAAGGTTGTGACCTGCCTGTGGGAAGGGATTTTCTCTGCTTTATGCCTCTGAAACAGAGGTGAATACCCATTGCTATTAAATGCTAGTTGTAGAAAAACATAAAGAAAATGGGGAGGGGGAGGGTAACAGCTCAGTGGTACAGCACATGCTTAGCATGCATGAGGTCCTGGGTTCCATCCCCTGTACCTCTGTTAAAAAATAAATAAATAAAAACCTAATTACTGCCCCCCAAACCAACTAACTAAATGAATAAGTAATAAATTTTAAAAAGAAAATGGAAGTAGAGGCACCAAGATCTGGATCCAAGTAGTGTCTGAAAGAGGGGAAAAATATGTGATGACCTGGCAGCAGACATGGAGGGGGTGTGGGGGCTACTCAGTAGCCTAAGTCAGGTGTGGACCTGAGATCCTTAAGCTGCTGGACTCTGAAGCATGTGGGAGAGGTGGCAGGAGTTCAGGGATGAGGCAGGATGACGCGTGTGGGTGAGTCAGGGGACAAGAATACAGAGGCACAGGTGACTTTTGTCTGGGGCACCAAGATGTTGCCTGAGGGCATCTGTGTAGAGGCTGGTGGGCATGGCAGAGAAATGAATGCAGGAAGGCAAGAGTCCTAACCAGGAAATGGTGAGGGGGTGGGATGGGGTCTGAGACAGCACAGAGGGAAAGGGAGAATGATATTTGGGTGGAAGAGCCCCCACTCCCACCCCATGTGAATTGGAAGGCTCTCTCCTGCCTCCCAGTGGCCCTCAATCTAGCCATTTAGTACAGCTCAGAGATTACCTACTCAGGTAGTTGGATTTTTTATTTATTATTTCTTAATGGATGTACTGGGGATTGAACCCAGGACCTCGTGCATGCTAAGGAAGTGCTTTACCACTGAGCTATACCCTCCCCAACTTTTTTTTGCTGGGGGGGGGTAATTAGATCTATTTATTTACTTGTTATTAGGGTTTCTTTTTTTTTTTTTTGGAGTTTTTAATCAAGAGAATTTGATAAGAGATCGGATAAGAAATTGAGGCAAGGCTTTACTGGGACTTGTGCTGTGGCACAAGGGAGTGAGAACAAGCAACAGATGCCCTTGCTCCTTCCCTGGTAGGGGGTGGGGGGTAGGGGCAGATCAGTGGGTCCGGTCGGAGGGGTGGCTTAGGTGGTCTGCTCACCCCCTTGGGGGTGCTGTTTGCAGGGATCATGCTGCAAGTACCCTGCTCTTGCTCCTGGAACCTCAAAAGTGGCAGTTGGGTTTTGGCCGTTTTTGTACTTCATTCTTTATAATTTGCCCCGGCTGCACGTGCAGGCAGCTATTTTCAGCCTGTTATGGTTTCTTTGTGTTTTGCTGCTGGAGCAGCCACTTGCCCAGGTGCAAGCACTGCAGCACGGGGTCCTGGGTCCCAGCCTTTCTCAAGATGAGGAGCACATCTTCAGTTCTATCGCCTGGGGTGGCCCATCCGAACTGGGCACCCAGGACTATATCCCGGGCTTCCTTCCGTTTTCCTGCTAGATGCTGGCATCCAATCTCAGTAGGAGGGCTTTTGGTCTTTCTAAGGCAGTTGTTGATAAAGATGATGCACACATCCATACTCACTGTAATGCTTTGAAATTGATGGGTTCTTTTCCCCCTTGTGTCAGTAATCTATTCTTTCATATTGATGGGGAGTCTTCCATTTATAAATATAACATAATTTCTTACCATTCATTGTGGCTGGATGTTTGTTTTTGTTATCCAGTTTTTGGCTTTGAAGAATAAACCTGCTGGGAACCTGCACATATGTTCAAGTATTTCTGTGGACACAGGCTTCCTTTTCTCTTTCTAAAAATTTTTACTTTTTTCCATTTCTCTTGTGGTTATACTTAGGAATCACATTATGTCACATGGTGAGTGGATGACTAACTTCATTTACTGCCGGTGTCTTCTACATTTATTTTTATTATTTTGCACTCCAACCAGCCATGTATGAGTTCCAGGTTTCCTCACACCTTCAACAGCTAGGAATTGGTCGGTCTTTTAATGTTACCCATCAAAATGAGTGTGCAGTGGGATCTCACTATGGTTCTTGTTTGTATTTCCTTAAATATTAATAGTGGTGAACTTACTGTGCTTATTTACGATTCATATACCATCTTTAGTGAAATACGTGTTCAAATGATTTGCCTATTTTTTAGTAGTGTTGTTTATCTTGTTACATATTCTGGATATCTGCTGTGTATCAGGTATAGGTTTTGTAAATATTTTCTCTTAGGCTGTAGACAGATTTTTTTTTCTTAACAGTGTCTTTTTTTTTTAATGAAGTATAGTCAGTTTACAGTGTGTTCATTTCTGGTGTACAGCATAGTGATTCAGTTATACATATACATATATACTCCTTGTCATATTCTTTTTCATAAGATATTGAATATAGTTCCCTGTGCTATACAGGGCCATACTGTTTATCTACTTTGTATATAGTCAGTAGTATTGGCAAATCCTGAACTCCCAATTTACCCCTACACACTCCCTTTTCCCCCCCAGTAACCATACGTTTCTTTTCTATGTTTGTGAGTCTTAATATCTTTTGAACTGTAAGAAATTTTAATTTTATTAAAGTCTAGTTTATCATACTTTTCTTTTATGGTTTGTTTTTTTTCCTGTGTAAGAAATCTTGGCCTAAAGCATGTTATATTTGTTATATTTATGACATGCTATAAATGTCCTATGTTATATTCCTATGTTATATTTAAGATATATTTAATAAAATATATGTATTTTTAATCTTATATTAAGATCTATGATCCATTTTGAGTTCACTCGGGAATATTTTAAAAATTTATTTTTGGTTGGGAGGTAATTAAGTTTAAAAAAAATTTTTTTTGCAAGGGGAGGTAATTAGGTTTACTTATTTATTTAGTTTTTTGATTGAGGTACTGGGGATCGCACCCAGGACCTCATGCCTGCTAAGTACACGCTGTACCACTGAGCTATGCTCCCCTGCCTCACTTGTGAATATTTTGAGGGATGGATTAAGGTTCCTTTTTATTTTTATGCATGAGAATATAACAGTTTTTCAGAATAATTTGTTGAAAATGTTATTCTTTCACTTTTGAATTACTTTGGCAACTTTATTGAAAATAAATTAATGATACGCATGTAGCTGTACTGTAACAGGGAAGAACAAATCTGACTCCAAATAATTAGGCTTATTTATTTATTTAAGGGAGGTACTAGGGATTGAGCCCATGACCTCGTGCATGCTAAATGTGTGCTTTACCACTGAAATATATCCTCCCCTACTGCTAGTAGGAATTTTGGTCAGGATGTTGTAACGACCATCCTGCATGGATGGAGCTGGTATTTCAAAGGGAAAGGCAAGAGAACAGCTGAAGTTTAGGTTTGCACAGGTGGCCAGCCAAATAGATCAATAGAGTGTGGGTGTGCGACAATCAAACTTTAAGATCAGCTGAACTGGGCTGCAACGTGGCCAGGCAGCTGAAAGGGAGCCTTACAGCATATACAACTGTACAGAATTTTGCCTCTGAGATGGGAACAAAAGTATGGTGCCAAGGACTGGTCAGCTGTGGAAGTGGTGTTTAAGAGGCCATTTAAGTAAGGGTGTCAGTGTGGCAAAATAGAGCCGAGCAGCTACGGCATGGCCACGTGGGGTCTGAACACGGCCTGTGGTGTCCCAGGCCCAGGCTATTACTTATCCAAAGCAGGCACAGGCAAGCTATGAAAACTGGAAGGCCTAGCAATAGCACTGGTTCTGTGCGTGCTCTGACCCAAGTCGCCAAGGGCCCACTGACCCTGGGGGCCTGGTGTGGACCCGCGATGTCCCCATTTCAGGTATGCGTGGTGGTTGGGGGAGCCTGCACTCTTTACTGCAAGATCCTGAGAGGAGCCCAATTTTAATCTTCCTTGGCATCTCTGCTTATTCATACTGCTGTGGGTGTGGGTCCTGAAGCCATGGTCTCTACTTCCTAAGTGAGATTATCATGGGCACTAGAAATCAAATACCCATTATAGCCAGGAATATTTGGCAAATCTTAAGGCTCAGGCTGGGCAAATCAACATTATCAAGGTGCGACATAACTCAGGCAGATAGCCAGGGGGTATTCAAGAGTGCGAGGGCCATTACTAACAATTCAAGACTCGGCCTGGCTTCCACCCCATCAGGATGGGGATGAGACCAAAAAAGGTAAGTAAAAGGAGGAACAAGGAGGCATACTTAGTTCAAAATGATCTTTGTAAACCTGATACGTCACCGCACCGGGCAAGGAAAGGCTAAGTGCCTCCAGTGCAATCTGGTATGGAGTAGAGGGCCCTAGGCTGGGACTCTTGTAAAATGAGGTCCAGTGGGAGGAGGGAGACTGTTTATAAGATCAGGTGTTATTTTACATGCCTAGAAGGCTTGTTTAAGTCAGCTATTGTGGCATTCTGTAAGACCAGCGCCCGGGACTGATGGGGAAGCTGAAATGTCTATTGAATGCTCTGTTGCAGAGTGAGAGCTTTGTTCACTATGGATGATAGCTAGAACTCCGAAAGGAAGGAAGACTTTTTGTGAGGCCCTGTATGGTAGCTTCAACAGTGGCATATCAAGTGCAGTGGACAAATAAGAAGGCTGGTGGTAGCCACCACTGTCAAGTCATAACAAGTGGCACTGGCAGAGAGGCCAGCGGCCTGATGATGTTGATTTCCAGTGACGGTAGCAGCAAGACCCCCCAGGGACGGCATCCCTCTGACGTATTGCTGACGACAGGTGTTCACACAGAGGGCCTTGACTTGACACCACGTTGAGAGCAGCAGAGAAGTGGAAAAGCCCTTTGTGTTCCGCCCAAGCTTCAAGGACGGAGTTTCCTCTATGACTGTTTCCTGAGTGCAGTAGACTAAAGACATCTGACAAAGTTTTTCTAGTTTTTTTAATTTTTTCTGATCTATCACCCTAGGAACCAAACTCGGTCTCAGCTGTCTGAGCCTTGGTGTGGGCAAAGATGTACACGACCTTAATTTATATCTTTGGAGTAAAGTTCTTCACCAGAAGGGAGCAGTCTTGACTGAGACATTGTTGTTTCTGTTGGCTGCACTGAAGAACTAGAATTGGCAATGACACAGGAGCCCCTGAAGAACTGTAGCCGGGGTTGTTTGTTGGCCAGGGCGTCCTCTAGTAAGATGACTGCCTGGAGTTAGGCCTGTCTCCTGACCCTCAGGCCTGAGCTTTTCCAGGGAAGTCACGTTTAGAGAAAGAAAAGCTGCAGCCCTCCAGAGAGCTGCGTCACACATCCTGGTGGCACTACTGTCAATGATGTATGGCATCTCCCGCTGTTGTTTGCTTAGTTGACCCCGAGTGTACACCCAGGCAGTCAAGTGGCCAGGAGAGGTGTACCATCCTTCAGCACTGTGGCATCTGGCACGAGACCGAGGACGGTGGCGGCCACCTCCTCCTGCAGGCGGGATACACCCAGAGATCCAGGTTGGGCTCCGTCACGTATCAAGGCCTTGACAGTCATGCTGAGTTTATGGGGTGTTGCTCTCATGACCTAGGAAATACTGGGTTACTGGGCGCAGAGCATCACAAGTTCAGGTCCTGTGAGAGCTCTTCTTTTCAAGAGGACTCGGTGAGCTGCCAGCTGTTGTTACTTCAATGACACGTAATGTGAAGTTGAGACAGGCAGCACTCTGCATCAGAAACCCCTGGGAAACTCACTGTCATCACGGGCCCAGACTCTACAAAGCATAGGAGTTGGGTGCCAGAGCTTCCACCCACGTCTCCAGGAGGCACCAGAAGTGCCTGTTGTATGGCTGGCCATCTGAACTGACTCTAGGGCCTTCTGTTGTAAAGGCCCCAAAGTGGGCTGATTATTGGGTGAGCGCATAAATAAGCCTCAGTAGTAAATGAAGAATATGTTGCCTCTGGAAGCCAAGTAGGCTTGGCTTGCTTGAGATTGATGGAAGCTGACAAAATCAGTTGCCTTTTAACTACGTCAGCAATACAGCGGCCCTTAGGCACACTGGATGAAGCTAAGAATTCTGCTGGTGTGGCACGACGCTGAAGCCTGTGCTGGGCAACAGCCCACCTGCCCTGTCTATGCACGACCGTGACTGTATGTCCTGCATGAGTGTCTAGCAGGTCCCCTCAAGGGGTGTCATCAATGTTGCACCCTACTCGGGTGCCTGGGGACAGCTGGGTCCAATTAAGTTCTTGCCAGCTGAGGTTGTATGTGATGGCTGAACTTCCGAGGTACCCCGTGGACAACTGAGTAAAGATGTACAGTACTGAGTTCCTGTGTAGGTGGAGAGGCTGTTGAAACAGGCACTGAATAGAATACACATAACAGCAAAGTACCGGCCTGTGAAGACTGAACCGCCTCGTTCATTTGAATCATGTGAGGTATTGGGGTCTGAGAGATGGGACCAATGAAGCAGTAATCGACCATGAGATGCCATTCCTCCTAGGAACCTAACACCTACGGTGGTGTCTCACACCTAAACAAAACTGGTCATTTCTCACTTCAAGGTACTGAATCTGATTTGTAGGTTAAATATACTTTTCGATATGTCTTCCAACGTGATTTCTGGCCTTTCTATTTTCTCATTTAATTGATTAAATTGTATTATTTTACCTACTAACTCCGTTGTTCATGTAATTAAGTATGAGGCTAAATGTGACACAAGTGCTTTCCTTCCCAACCATATTGGTCTGAAAGTAAACGATGAGTTGACATTCCAGTGACCTTTGGATTCACCAACACACAGCAGCATCTCTCCTCACTCCCTCGATCCGACTTCCTGGCTGTTTCATTCCCATAGCGCTCTTTCGGCCCGTTAGATGCCTGAGTACAGCTGCATGATTGTAGCTCGTGAGACATGCCCTTCAAGACCCAGCTCCTGGGTCTGTGGCGGGTAACAGGCAGCTATTTTCTTCCCCAAACATAGTGCTAATTGGATTTATTATGGTATGTACCAAGTGTGACAACTGAAATGTGATAGAGATTTCCATAAACCCTAGTTTAAAAACATTACATAACTTTAGAAATTAGGGGCTAAAATCTGCTCCTCTGTTAAATATGGGTGATAATATTCAGACTGTCTAGAGCTAATAACACTTTAAATTATAACTATGCTCCTTCAGAAAGTTTTAAAGTTTATTGAAATTCCCCAATCACTTTACAGAATCCCAATTACTATGAATTATGTTAGATTGCTTATGGCTTTTGTCAGCAAGAACAAAGACACAAACTTCCAGAGGATTCATACTGAAAACAGTGTAGCTTTGACTTCAAAATAAAATGGCAAACTGCATCTCAACTTTTAATTTAATGTGCATTCTTTCTGACCCTTTGTGAGAAAAATATCTTGTTTGGTTTTTTTTTCCTTCAAGAATTGCCTGCACTTCAAATATTTTGCCTGCTCTGTTTTTGTTTCTTAAATTGAAATATTTAATTGAATAATTTACTGAATAAGTGCCATTAGATAGATTATCCTGTTTCCAATAAAAATTTTGGTTTCAGGGTGCATGTAAGAAAACATCAAAATGTACATTCCAAATATGGCAGTTTATAAGTTAAGTCAATTATACCTTCATTAAATATTCAAAACATCACTTTCTAATAATTTTACTATTTTTTATTATCATCTGTGTCCTACAGGTTATTGTAGCTACTGGAGAAGTATGGTGTAATGACGTATCTCTGGCAACTCTTCCCAACTCCAAGTTCAGTGATATCATGTGGGCAGTTTGAAATTGGCCACGGTGAGAGTACTTATATCAGGAAAATTAGAGAACACTACAAACCAGGACTTCACTGTATTAATGGAAGTCTACACTTAATGCAAATTAAATTTATGAGTATATGACATCTGTGCTAATTACACTGTATATAACACAAAAAAAATGAGGAACAAAAATGAGCTGATTACTTCTTAATGAAATGGGAAATAGCCACCACATAAAAAAATAGGCAAAAGATATGAAGACATTTTACCAAGAAAATATACAGATAGCAAACGCATGAAAAAAAATGCTCAATATCATGAATTCTTAAGGAAATGCAACTAAAAGTGTTTCCTTACTAAAAGGGTAAATTCAAAAGACTGATCATACCAAGTGTTAGCAGGTACGTGGAAGCATTTTACATACTCCCGGCAAGGTCTGTAAAAACAAATGTTGATTTTTAGGTCACAGTTTGGCAGTTCTGTAGGTTAAACACTCACCTATTCTATGACTCAGGCATTATTCTCCGAGTTACTAACACAAGTGAAATTACATATGTACACATAGAAATATACACAAATGTTCTAGCACCTTTATAGTAGCCAAAACTGGAAGTAACCCAAATTCTTATAACCAGAGAAATGGATAAATGAATGGTATAAGTATAGAAAAGATACTACTCAGCAATAAAAAGAATCGACTACTTATATAAGGATCATTGAAGAATCTCAAAATAATTATGAACCATAAGTGAAACCAGAAAAAAAAAACCGGAAGTAAATATTTCATGAAAAAAATCATATAAAATTCTAGAAAATACAAAATAATTCCCTATAAATGAAGGTAAATAATTGATGGCCTGTAAGCCTGGGGAGAGGAAGGGCCTGAGGTAAACTGCGAGGGCGAGACATGTCCATGATTGTGATTATGAGAAGGTTTTGTGGGTTTACATGGGTGTAAAATTTAAATTGTACACTTCTAATATACTGCACATCAACTCTACTGGAATAATAATCTACAAAATAGTCTGAAAGAAAAATTTAGATCTCCCACTCTTCAGAAAATCAGGTCTGGCAATCCTTTACTGCCTCTTTTCTTTTTTTAAAAAATTGAACTATAGTTGATTTACAATGCTGCATTAGTTTCTGGTGTACAGCAGAGTAATTCAAATATTTGTGTGTGTGTGTGTGTGTGTGTATTCTTTCTTTTTTTTCTTGCTTCTCTTTTCTAATGACCTTGGAGAAGCACCCTTGCCTTAGTGGTAGCAAATACTGATGAGGAATGGATCCCTTCCCCCTGAGTTAGCAGGAATGCTGGCTGGTGACAAAGCCACAATGTGAACAAAGGCATCTCCTTTCTCTCTATGCTAGTTTCTCTGCCTGCTTAGCAATGGCCTTTCCTGAACATTCCAGAGAGACTACAGGAATCCACAAAAGCAATAGCGTATTTTCTCTGACAATGACCTCAGCCACAAAAGACACACATGCCTGGAGGTCCTGAGGATTTCTGTGCATCTGTGCACACTGATACTGCACAGTCACACTCACTGGAGCATCTGTGGATGCAGTGTGAGCAGGGGCACCCCACCTACTTCCCCGCCATCTCCTCTGCTCCAGTGGCACTTTACCAGCATGCTCCCCCTTGGCCCTTCAGTCTTTCAGTGGCACTATCTAGTGAATTCTGGGGACTGGGGATCAGGGCATGTGGTTCTTTTGCAGGGCAACTGCTGAGCATTACGTGATACTCACCGTGACCAAGAAAAACAATCCATTTTGTTCCCAGAAGCACGGGAGGGTGTCACAACTTCCTGGCTCCTCAGGGTGTTCACTGAGCTCACAAAGAACCCTGACACCAAGTCCACAAATGAGGACCACAAAACTCGGCAGTCCTTCCTAGGAGACCCTGGGCAACAATGTACTCGGGGCTAAAGCCAGAAAGAGACCTACATTCTTCAATCACCCTGACGTGTCTGAGGCACACCACACAGGACCCCGTGAAAGCTGTGCAGTCCCTAATGCTGGTAGAGCCCAGCTGTTTTCAGCTCACCACCCAGGAACAGAACCTGAAGGTCAGAGGTGGCTTAAACATTAGTGCCTTTATTATTACAAAATGCAAACAAACATGAGGCATGCAGTTGGTGACCTGGAGGCTGGGAAAATTCAAGATAAGTGTCCCCAGAAACTGACATATCCTTGAAAATGCAGTCCTTCCTGGAAAATCACCAACAGAATTCAGATCAGGTCCACTGGACCTAAAATGAGCCAGTCCATGCCCTAACCTGGAAATGAGACAGGAATGAGGACCCCACACGGCCTGAGACCACTCTTATTTCCCCCTGCAAACGGGGATGGGACAGAAGTCAGCACCCTGAGAATGTTGGGACCTAACTTTTGCACACTGTGTGGACCTGCCAGGTGATAGAGGTGAAATGAATCCTGCCAAAGAACTGGCAGTGACATAAATCTGTCAAGGGTTCTGGGCAGGTAAGAAGGTGTAACACAACTCCTGAAAGATTCTCACATACCTGGACCTTAAGGTGAATCTTCCCACGGTGGATTTTCAGAAGTATGGGCTTTACTTCAGGTAGATGGCTCTCACTCCAACTTCTCTTCACCAGTGCAAATACACTAGCAGGAAACTGTAGATGCCAGCATATCTAGGTTTTCCACTAGTGTGAAGTCTCTGGTATTGAATGAGGTCAGATTAGCAGCTGAAGGATTTTTCCCACATTAACTGCACTCAGGACTTTTTGCTGGTGTGAACTCTTTGGTGTTGAATGACAGCAGAACTTTGGCTAAAGGATTTTCCACACGTCCCACACTCATAAGGCCTTTCTCCAGTGTGAACACTTAAGTGTTTAATGAGTTTGCAACTGTAGCTAAGATTTCCCATGTTCCTTTCACTCATGAGGTCATTCTCCAGTGTGAACTCTCTGATGGTAAATGAGGCTAAACTTTCGGCTAAAAGATTTCCCACATTCATTGCACTCATAAGGCCTTTCTCCACTATGAATTCTCTGATGTTGAATGAGGACGGATCTTTGACTAAAGGACTTTCCACACTCTCCACAATCATAAGGCCTTTCTCCAGTGTGAACTCTCAGGTGGTTAATAAGGTTAGATTTGCAGCTAAAGGATTTTCCACACTCCTGACATTCATAAGGCCTTTCTCCAGTGTGAACTCTTAGGTGGATAATGAGGTTAGATTTGCAGCTAAAGGATTTCCCACATTCGCTACACTCATAAGGCCTTTCTCCCGTGTGGACTTTCCGATGTGAACTGAGGCTGGAGCTTTGCTTAAAGGATTTCCCACACTTACTGCATTCATATGGCCTCTCTCCAGTATGAAGTCTCCTGTGGTGAATGAGGGTAGAGCTTCGGCTAAAGGATTTTCCACATTCACCACATTGATGAGGCCGTTCTCCAGGGTTTCCTCTCTGATATTGATGAATTTGGATCTTGGACTAAAAGATATTTCACATTCCCTATATTTATAAGGCCTTTCTCCAGTGTGGACTCTCTGATGTATCATAAAGCTCGAGAGGTAGGTAAAGGACTTCCCACATTCATTGCAGTCATAAGGCCTTTCTCCTGTGTGGACTTTCTGGTGCTGAATGAGGTTACATCTCCGGGTGCAGGCTTTTCCACACCTGCTGCACTCATAAAGCCCTTCTGCAGTGAGGGCTCTCTGGTCAACAAGCGTGCCGGTGCAGGTGACGGCTTTCTTGCCTCCTCCCCAGTTCTGATGCGTTCTTCCGCTGTGAAAGACACCCTCACAGGCATCACCGCTGTTTGCCTTCTCACTGAGAGTGGCCGGTTGATGGAGAAAGCCCATGCTGGCTAAGAAGTCCTTCCCAATCTCCCCACAGGAAGAGGATTTCCCTGACACACGGGTCGTGCAGCTCTCTACAAACAAGGCTCCAGCCACAGAACTTCTGTAGGGTATCCTTCTAATGTGCTGCCCCTGGTGCTGTTGAAGGTTGGCAGTGAAATAAAGTTGACTCCCGCACGTGTACGGTTTCTGCCCAAGATGTGTTCCCTGGTGCTCAGGCAAGTGCAAAATCTCTCTCAGGACTGGGCCACACATCTCAAAGGGCTGGGCCTTCTGGGGAGATGAACCTGCCTTGACAGTCCTGATCTGTGACACTCCTTCTACAGAAACGGTCTGTTCAGAAGGTGCTTCCTTATCTCGCACTCCATGCCAACAACCTGAAAGCAGAGAAGTGACGGTGAAGTACAAGTTCAGTCCACTGCAAGGGAGCAAAACCACCACACGTGTAATCTGGCACGTGAAACAATCAGTCCATGAACCCGTTTTCAGGGAAAGAGTTGGGGAAGTTCCTTCAGCTTGAGGAAGCAGCTGGTGTGCACCACTGGGTCCCTAAGGTCACAGAAAGGTGCAGGCCTCACCAGGCACAGGACACTAGGACAGGGTGGGGCCGAGAGGGAAAGGCACGTTCTACAGCTCATTCTTCTGTCCGTGACTCGCAGCAGGATTGTATCTGCTGGTGACATGTGATGCTATGGAGAAGTCTACTTCAGGCCCAGAAAAATCTGACTGAAAAATGGTCAACACGTGTTCAAGGATTATTAGATGCATGTACACCGCAGGACACAACAAACTGGGATAGCACTGAGGAGGGAAGAGCTGAGGAGTGAGTGAGATAAGCAGTGCAGAGATGGGGAGTAGCTCTCACCCGGGAGAGCCATAAAATGACGATAGAAATGACAAGTCAGCAAAGTGTCAAAGAATGGAGAAGGGAAGGTAGAGGTGAGGTGGGGCCACTGGTGTGGCAGCACTGAAACCCAAGTAAAACAGGACAGGTTCCTGATATATTTCAACCAAACCCTGAATTCACGGCCTCCCCCAGCTGCCATGCATCTGGGTCAGGTCCCCTCTGGGCCCATCTGGTTCAGAATGGAGTCATGTCCATCCTGGGAAGCACAGGGGACTCTTCCTGTAGCCCCAGCTGGGGAGCTGCAGGAGATCAGGATGATCCAAACCTAAGGGAAGGACAGGACAAGTCACAATACTCGCCCAGACAACTCAGCACACAACAGACCACCAGAAAGATACTTTGAAATACTAGGTACCTGTGGGCGCGGCTAGAGGGAAGATGGCAGAGTAGTAAAAGCAGGTGTTTCCTACGTGGACGACAACTGCACTGGTAGCATCTATCTGATGTGACTACTTTGCAACGCCAAGTTGCTTTAATTTTGGTCAACTGCAGCTTTCACCACTACCATGACATCAAACACAGACAAAGACACTACAAGAGAAGAAACCTACAGACCAACAGAACTGATGATTACTGGGGCTAAAGGAATCGAGAAAATACCAGCAAACTCTATTTAGCAACACAGTGAAAAAATTATACAAAATGAAAAGCTAGCATTTATTTCTAAAATGCCAGGATTGTTCAACACACAAAATTTGATCTATATAACATGTCGCATTAACAACAAAAGGGAAAAAATCTATCACCTCAATCAGTGCGATAAAACCATCCAAAAAAGTTTAAAACCCTTTCATCATGGAAATACTCAACAAACTATGAACTGAAGGAAACCAGCCTTCCATAATAAAAGTAAAAAATTTAAAGCGTAGGGCAAATATCACACTTGATGGTGAAAGAATGAAAACTATTCCACTATGATCAGGAATAAGAAAAGGATACCAGTTTCCACCACTACTCTTCAATACAGTACTGGAAATTCTAGAAAGAGCAATTAGGCAAGAAAGAGAAATAAAAGGCATCCAATAGAGAAGGAAATAGGATTATCACAGCTCAAGAAATCTTAAAGATTCCACCACAAAACTGTTAGAATAAAAGAACTCAGCAAAGGAAGGGGATACAGACATAAAATGAAAAAAAGCAGTTATATTTCTGTACACTAACAATGAACAATCCGAACAGGAAACTAGGAAAACAATTCCACTTGTAAAGTATCTATCTAGGGTCGGGGGTATACCTCAAATGGCAGAGTGCACGTTTAGCATGCTTGAGGTCCTGGGTTCAAACCCCAGTACCTCCTCCATAAACAAACAAACAAACCTAATTACCTCCCTCCCCCCCAAAAAACCCAGAGAAATAAATAAATCAACAAAATTAAATTAAAAAATAAAAAATAAAAGTATCTATCTAAAGACTAAAATATGTAGAAATAAACTTAACCAAGGAAGTAAGGCTTGTACACTAAAAACTACAAAACATTGGTCCAAAAAATTACAGACAATAAATGGAAAGACTTTTATGCTCACGGATTGGAAGACTTAACACTGTGAAGATGTCAACACTATCCGAGTCATCTACAGACTCAACACAACTGCTATCAAAATTACAAAGGCGTCTTCTGCAGATATGGAAAAATTCATCCTAAAATTCATATGGAATCTCAAGGACACCAAGTAGCCAAAATAATCTTGAAAAACAACAAAGTTGGAGGAGACACACTTTTAAATTTCAAATATTACTGCAAAACTATAGTGATCAAAACAGTTGTATGGCTGGCATAAAGACAGGCATACAGAACAATGGAACAGAATAGAGAGCTCACAAATAAGCTCTCACATATGTGGTCAAATGATTGTCAACAAGGAGGCCAAGACCATTCAACGGGGAAGGACAGACTTTTAGGCCCATGATGCTGGGAAAACTGAATATCCACATGCATAAGAATGAAGTTGGATGGATACTGTATATACATAAATTAACTCGGAATGGATCAAAGGTCTCAACTTAAGGGCTACAACTATAGAACTCTTAAAAAAAATAGAAGGAAAGCTTCATGACACTGCATTTGGCAATGACTCCTTGGATATGACACCAAGGACACAAGCAACAGTCAAAAACAGACAAATTGGACTTCATCAAACTGAAAAACTTTGGTACATCAAAGGATGCTATGAACACAGTAAAAAGCCAACTCACAGAATGGGAGAAGATATTTGCAAACCACATATCTGATAGAGGATTAATATCCAGGATATATAGAGAATTCCTAAAATTCAAACAGCCAAAAACCCAAGCAACCGGATTCAACAATTGGCCAAAGACCTGAATACATATTTCTCCAGACAAGATACACAAATGGGCAAGAAGCATGTGAAAAGATGCTCAACATCTCTAGGCCCGAGGGAAATGCAAATCAAAACCACAAGGAGATACCACTTCACACCCATTAGGATGGTTAACACCTCCTCCTTATAAAAGAGGAGTTGTCAGTAAGAATAGAAGAAACCGGAACCTCTGTGCAGCTGCTATAGAAAACAGTATGGTGGTTCTTCAAAAAAGTTAAAAACAGAACTATCATAACAGCAATTCCAGTTCTGGGTCCAATTCCAAAGGAACTGAAGCAGGGACACTAAAAGGTATCTGTATACTCATGTTCACAACTGCATTATTCACAAGAGCCAAAAGGGGGAGCACCGAAGTGTCCACTGGTGGAATAATGGGTAAACAGAACGTGGTACAGACACACGACAGAATAGTATTCAGACATAAAAAGGAAGGAAATTCAGACACATGCTACAACACAGAAGAATCTCAAGATGTTACTACTAAGTGAAATAAGGCAGACATGAAAGGACAACTACTGTGTAATTCCACCTATATGAGACACCCAGAGCAGTTAAATTCATAGAAGTAGAATGACGGCTGGGGGTGGAGGGGGGCGGCTACTGTTTAATGGGTACAGAGCTTCAGTTTGGAAGATGAAAACCTTTGGTGGACGCACGATGGTGATGGCTGCACAGAGAAGGTACTAAACGCCACTTAGAGGTGGTAAATGTTTTGTCATGTGTATTTTGCCACAATTGAAGCCGGTAAAAAGAACCTGAGCTAAGGAATCTCGCAAGAACGTTTGTGTAAGGAGTGACTATGTAAGTGACTACAAGTCAGACACAAATAAAGGTGAGCTATAGGAAGGGCATGATACTAGGGTGCCATGGAGCTAGACAGTCACCCAGCAACGGAGGGCAAGACAGGTGGGATCCATCAGGATGAACTAAAGAATAGTGACACCCAAGCCTTCCCAGTGAGGCTGTGCGGCAGCAGGTGTTGCAGTGATAAAGGATGAGAAGTAGGCATGTACTCAGCCCAGCCCCAGTTAACAGCACATACCCAGGGAGCTGGGGAAGGAAGCAGTGCCCGTGGCTTCAATGAGGACATACTTACCCCTGGAGAACAGAGAAAGGCAGAGGCTTGCCCAGGGCATAGGGGCAGCTGTAAGCGCTTACCCAGTGAGGATGTCAGTGCCAGGTTCTCCAGCATCACATCGTGGTACAGGCATCTCTGAGCTTCATCAAGGAGATCCCACTCCTCCCAGGAGAAATACAGGGCCACGTCCTCAAAGGTCACACTTCCCTGCCAGGAGACAGACAGATGAAACCACGAACGGTCTCATTCCTCAACACCCACAATCCATCTCCTCACACATCCACCCCATGGCCTTCCTCCTCCTAAGATGCCCGAATCAGAGGAGATCCCAGACCCTGGTGCCATTTGGTGTCTGCTCTCTCCTCCCACTCCCATTAACCACTCTGCTCACGCTAACGTCCATTCCGCAGCCATATGGAGCCTGTTAAGACCTAGACGATGAGATCATCTCTCCCATCCGACCCAGACGTCTGATCCACTACCTCCAGAACAGATGCCTAACTTCACAGGCACTTGTTCCAAGTCTGACGCTTCCTCCCCACAACCACCTCCTTCTCACCAGAAAGAAAGGAGACCTGCAATTCCCTGAACCAGCTCAGTCCCACCTGCAAGGACTTCCCATTTTTGTGATAAGCTTCCACATCTCTTTCCATTCGCGGCCTGAAATGGGAACCCTTCCATGTAAGCCCTGGACTCCACTCAGGACCCTGAGCTACGATTCTCCGGGGCCTCCACCCTCAAGGGCCGGGAAAATGGTAGGTGACAAGTCTCACGACAACGCAAATTTGGAGAAAACAGGGGTTTGGAGAAAACAGTGAGAAACGAGGACACCTCCACTTACCTGTATAGCTTCCAAAACCACTTCTGCATCCATGGAAACCTGCGGGAAGAGGCAGGTCTTAGAGGGATGTCAGCATGGAAACTTGCCAGGGGCTCAGGCCTTCCCTGTACCCGTGGTGGGCACCGGAGCCAGGTAACTCCGGGCCGACCGTCTAACCTCGGTAGGGTCTCTCAGCAGTTGTGTGTCCTTCGAACAACCATCAACCCCCCTCTGCCTCAATGTCCTCATCAGCCATACAATTTGTTCTTCTACTGAACAGCCGTTGGGAGATTTTTCAAGCCTAACTCAGGTCAGGTCTCTCCTCCTCAAAACTTTCCAAGGTTCCCAGGGCCCCACAAGGAAGGTAAAACTCCTCCACCTGCCACTGCAGCTGCGACTCTACCACCTCTGCCCCTCGCAGAAGCAACGTGGGCCCCAGGTTTCCCGAACGTTCCGGGCTGTCCGACCTCCAGGCCTCCACACCTGCAGGTCCCCCCGCCTGGGGGCCCGTCCCCGCGCCGTCACGCCGTCTGTCAGAAACACGGCCCCACCCGCGGCCGCCTCCCCGGCCTGGACCCCGGCGCCCGGGCCGCAGGCACGCGAGCAGGCGCCCCGCACTCGGGGCTCTAGTGTCCGGCGGGAGAGGGCGGTGCGGGCCCGGAGGACGCGCGTTTACCTGAGGCGGGTCCCTCAGCGCGGCCGCCGCCACCGGAGCAACGGGCGGAGCCGAGAGCTGACAGTCGAGCGTCCCGGGAGGACACGGCACCAACGTCCCCAGGCCGGCCTCGCGGGCGGCGATGTCCCAGACCCTACAATCGCCTCTATTCTCTGGGGACGAAGCCTCTTCTCGAGCCTTCTCTGTCTGTCACCTCGGAGCCCACCGGACGCTCCCAACCTTCCCACCCCGAGAACCGCCAAAATGACCGCCACGGAAACACCGGAAGTCCCGCCTTCATCTGGCGCGCCCTCACGGAAATGCCGGCTCTCTGGATGTTGACTGGGTGTGCGCCTCTGCCGCTCAACGCGGAGCTCTCTGGGTAGTGGAGTTCCTCCAGCCACACAGGCCTCCCCCGGGGACGCGAAGCGCCTCTCTCTCAGGAAAAGGGGCCAGCGGCTCCCTGCAGCGGCTCAGAAAGGACCGCCCTGTTCTTCCAGGTCGGGGAGAAGCTTCGCTTCCTCTCAAAGGGGAGGAAGGCCTGTTTGAGGGGACGCGGAAGTGCGCTTATAAAGCCTTCGATCCTATTGAGCTCTCAAGTGTTCAGACGTGAAGCCGTCTCCAGTGAACAGAGTAATTCTCTCTAGCAAGTCTATAGTTAGAAATATACAGAGGACTACTCTTTAGGAAATAATAGCTATTTTGATATTTCATATAGTTAAAGTATCAACTGCATATTAGGAAAATAATGTGCATTTATAAACGTTTTAGTTTTTTACGGAGAACAATTTTATGTTTTATGGATTAGGCGGTGTTTCTCACTTGATTGGGAACTATCATTGAGTAACAAGAAGCCCAGATCCCACTGTAGACATCTGCTTCACAGCTGCACATATGCCTCGTCTTCTTACTGTGGACCCGTGACTTTTTTCTTGTTCTTAAAGCCCTTGTGAAAACATACTAAGCTCACAAAAATGACTATAACGCCTCACTCTGCGCGCATTTAAAGAGCGATAAGATAATGTATAAGCACCTGCCGCTACCGGCCGGCGTTCACTATATACTTGCTAGAGAGAATTACTCTGTTCACTGGAGACGGCTTCACGTCTGAACACTTGAGAGCTCAATAGGATCGAAGGCTTTATAAGCGCACTTCCGCGTCCCCTCAAACAGGCCTTCCTCCCCTTTGAGAGGAAGCGAAGCTTCTCCCCGACCTGGAAGAACAGGGCGGTCCTTTCTGAGCCGCTGCAGGGAGCCGCTGGCCCCTTTTCCTGAGAGAGAGGCGCTTCGCGTCCCCGGGGGAGGCCTGTGTGGCTGGAGGAACTCCACTACCCAGAGAGCTCCGCGTTGAGCGGCAGAGGCGCACACCCAGTCAACATCCAGAGAGCCGGCATTTCCGTGAGGGCGCGCCAGATGAAGGCGGGACTTCCGGTGTTTCCGTGGCGGTCATTTTGGCGGTTCTCGGGGTGGGAAGGTTGGGAGCGTCCGGTGGGCTCCGAGGTGACAGACAGAGAAGGCTCGAGAAGAGGCTTCGTCCCCAGAGAATAGAGGCGATTGTAGGGTCTGGGACATCGCCGCCCGCGAGGCCGGCCTGGGGACGTTGGTGCCGTGTCCTCCCGGGACGCTCGACTGTCAGCTCTCGGCTCCGCCCGTTGCTCCGGTGGCGGCGGCCGCGCTGAGGGACCCGCCTCAGGTAAACGCGCGTCCTCCGGGCCCGCACCGCCCTCTCCCGCCGGACACTAGAGCCCCGAGTGCGGGGCGCCTGCTCGCGTGCCTGCGGCCCGGGCGCCGGGGTCCAGGCCGGGGAGGCGGCCGCGGGTGGGGCCGTGTTTCTGACAGACGGCGTGACGGCGCGGGGACGGGCCCCCAGGCGGGGGGACCTGCAGGTGTGGAGGCCTGGAGGTCGGACAGCCCGGAACGTTCGGGAAACCTGGGGCCCACGTTGCTTCTGCGAGGGGCAGAGGTGGTAGAGTCGCAGCTGCAGTGGCAGGTGGAGGAGTTTTACCTTCCTTGTGGGGCCCTGGGAACCTTGGAAAGTTTTGAGGAGGAGAGACCTGACCTGAGTTAGGCTTGAAAAATCTCCCAACGGCTGTTCAGTAGAAGAACAAATTGTATGGCTGATGAGGACATTGAGGCAGAGGGGGGTTGATGGTTGTTCGAAGGACACACAACTGCTGAGAGACCCTACCGAGGTTAGACGGTCGGCCCGGAGTTACCTGGCTCCGGTGCCCACCACGGGTACAGGGAAGGCCTGAGCCCCTGGCAAGTTTCCATGCTGACATCCCTCTAAGACCTGCCTCTTCCCGCAGGTTTCCATGGATGCAGAAGTGGTTTTGGAAGCTATACAGGTAAGTGGAGGTGTCCTCGTTTCTCACTGTTTTCTCCAAACCCCTGTTTTCTCCAAATTTGCGTTGTCGTGAGACTTGTCACCTACCATTTTCCCGGCCCTTGAGGGTGGAGGCCCCGGAGAATCGTAGCTCAGGGTCCTGAGTGGAGTCCAGGGCTTACATGGAAGGGTTCCCATTTCAGGCCGCGAATGGAAAGAGATGTGGAAGCTTATCACAAAAATGGGAAGTCCTTGCAGGTGGGACTGAGCTGGTTCAGGGAATTGCAGGTCTCCTTTCTTTCTGGTGAGAAGGAGGTGGTTGTGGGGAGGAAGCGTCAGACTTGGAACAAGTGCCTGTGAAGTTAGGCATCTGTTCTGGAGGTAGTGGATCAGACGTCTGGGTCGGATGGGAGAGATGATCTCATCGTCTAGGTCTTAACAGGCTCCATATGGCTGCGGAATGGACGTTAGCGTGAGCAGAGTGGTTAATGGGAGTGGGAGGAGAGAGCAGACACCAAATGGCACCAGGGTCTGGGATCTCCTCTGATTCGGGCATCTTAGGAGGAGGAAGGCCATGGGGTGGATGTGTGAGGAGATGGATTGTGGGTGTTGAGGAATGAGACCGTTCGTGGTTTCATCTGTCTGTCTCCTGGCAGGGAAGTGTGACCTTTGAGGACGTGGCCCTGTATTTCTCCTGGGAGGAGTGGGATCTCCTTGATGAAGCTCAGAGATGCCTGTACCACGATGTGATGCTGGAGAACCTGGCACTGACATCCTCACTGGGTAAGCGCTTACAGCTGCCCCTATGCCCTGGGCAAGCCTCTGCCTTTCTCTGTTCTCCAGGGGTAAGTATGTCCTCATTGAAGCCACGGGCACTGCTTCCTTCCCCAGCTCCCTGGGTATGTGCTGTTAACTGGGGCTGGGCTGAGTACATGCCTACTTCTCATCCTTTATCACTGCAACACCTGCTGCCGCACAGCCTCACTGGGAAGGCTTGGGTGTCACTATTCTTTAGTTCATCCTGATGGATCCCACCTGTCTTGCCCTCCGTTGCTGGGTGACTGTCTAGCTCCATGGCACCCTAGTATCATGCCCTTCCTATAGCTCACCTTTATTTGTGTCTGACTTGTAGTCACTTACATAGTCACTCCTTACACAAACGTTCTTGCGAGATTCCTTAGCTCAGGTTCTTTTTACCGGCTTCAATTGTGGCAAAATACACATGACAAAACATTTACCACCTCTAAGTGGCGTTTAGTACCTTCTCTGTGCAGCCATCACCATCGTGCGTCCACCAAAGGTTTTCATCTTCCAAACTGAAGCTCTGTACCCATTAAACAGTAGCCGCCCCCCTCCACCCCCAGCCGTCATTCTACTTCTATGAATTTAACTGCTCTGGGTGTCTCATATAGGTGGAATTACACAGTAGTTGTCCTTTCATGTCTGCCTTATTTCACTTAGTAGTAACATCTTGAGATTCTTCTGTGTTGTAGCATGTGTCTGAATTTCCTTCCTTTTTATGTCTGAATACTATTCTGTCGTGTGTCTGTACCACGTTCTGTTTACCCATTATTCCACCAGTGGACACTTCGGTGCTCCCCCTTTTGGCTCTTGTGAATAATGCAGTTGTGAACATGAGTATACAGATACCTTTTAGTGTCCCTGCTTCAGTTCCTTTGGAATTGGACCCAGAACTGGAATTGCTGTTATGATAGTTCTGTTTTTAACTTTTTTGAAGAACCACCATACTGTTTTCTATAGCAGCTGCACAGAGGTTCCGGTTTCTTCTATTCTTACTGACAACTCCTCTTTTATAAGGAGGAGGTGTTAACCATCCTAATGGGTGTGAAGTGGTATCTCCTTGTGGTTTTGATTTGCATTTCCCTCGGGCCTAGAGATGTTGAGCATCTTTTCACATGCTTCTTGCCCATTTGTGTATCTTGTCTGGAGAAATATGTATTCAGGTCTTTGGCCAATTGTTGAATCCGGTTGCTTGGGTTTTTGGCTGTTTGAATTTTAGGAATTCTCTATATATCCTGGATATTAATCCTCTATCAGATATGTGGTTTGCAAATATCTTCTCCCATTCTGTGAGTTGGCTTTTTACTGTGTTCATAGCATCCTTTGATGTACCAAAGTTTTTCAGTTTGATGAAGTCCAATTTGTCTGTTTTTGACTGTTGCTTGTGTCCTTGGTGTCATATCCAAGGAGTCATTGCCAAATGCAGTGTCATGAAGCTTTCCTTCTATTTTTTTTAAGAGTTCTATAGTTGTAGCCCTTAAGTTGAGACCTTTGATCCATTCCGAGTTAATTTATGTATATACAGTATCCATCCAACTTCATTCTTATGCATGTGGATATTCAGTTTTCCCAGCATCATGGGCCTAAAAGTCTGTCCTTCCCCGTTGAATGGTCTTGGCCTCCTTGTTGACAATCATTTGACCACATATGTGAGAGCTTATTTGTGAGCTCTCTATTCTGTTCCATTGTTCTGTATGCCTGTCTTTATGCCAGCCATACAACTGTTTTGATCACTATAGTTTTGCAGTAATATTTGAAATTTAAAAGTGTGTCTCCTCCAACTTTGTTGTTTTTCAAGATTATTTTGGCTACTTGGTGTCCTTGAGATTCCATATGAATTTTAGGATGAATTTTTCCATATCTGCAGAAGACGCCTTTGTAATTTTGATAGCAGTTGTGTTGAGTCTGTAGATGACTCGGATAGTGTTGACATCTTCACAGTGTTAAGTCTTCCAATCCGTGAGCATAAAAGTCTTTCCATTTATTGTCTGTAATTTTTTGGACCAATGTTTTGTAGTTTTTAGTGTACAAGCCTTACTTCCTTGGTTAAGTTTATTTCTACATATTTTAGTCTTTAGATAGATACTTTTATTTTTTATTTTTTAATTTAATTTTGTTGATTTATTTATTTCTCTGGGTTTTTTGGGGGGGAGGGAGGTAATTAGGTTTGTTTGTTTGTTTATGGAGGAGGTACTGGGGTTTGAACCCAGGACCTCAAGCATGCTAAACGTGCACTCTGCCATTTGAGGTATACCCCCGACCCTAGATAGATACTTTACAAGTGGAATTGTTTTCCTAGTTTCCTGTTCGGATTGTTCATTGTTAGTGTACAGAAATATAACTGCTTTTTTTCATTTTATGTCTGTATCCCCTTCCTTTGCTGAGTTCTTTTATTCTAACAGTTTTGTGGTGGAATCTTTAAGATTTCTTGAGCTGTGATAATCCTATTTCCTTCTCTATTGGATGCCTTTTATTTCTCTTTCTTGCCTAATTGCTCTTTCTAGAATTTCCAGTACTGTATTGAAGAGTAGTGGTGGAAACTGGTATCCTTTTCTTATTCCTGATCATAGTGGAATAGTTTTCATTCTTTCACCATCAAGTGTGATATTTGCCCTACGCTTTAAATTTTTTACTTTTATTATGGAAGGCTGGTTTCCTTCAGTTCATAGTTTGTTGAGTATTTCCATGATGAAAGGGTTTTAAACTTTTTTGGATGGTTTTATCGCACTGATTGAGGTGATAGATTTTTTCCCTTTTGTTGTTAATGCGACATGTTATATAGATCAAATTTTGTGTGTTGAACAATCCTGGCATTTTAGAAATAAATGCTAGCTTTTCATTTTGTATAATTTTTTCACTGTGTTGCTAAATAGAGTTTGCTGGTATTTTCTCGATTCCTTTAGCCCCAGTAATCATCAGTTCTGTTGGTCTGTAGGTTTCTTCTCTTGTAGTGTCTTTGTCTGTGTTTGATGTCATGGTAGTGGTGAAAGCTGCAGTTGACCAAAATTAAAGCAACTTGGCGTTGCAAAGTAGTCACATCAGATAGATGCTACCAGTGCAGTTGTCGTCCACGTAGGAAACACCTGCTTTTACTACTCTGCCATCTTCCCTCTAGCCGCGCCCACAGGTACCTAGTATTTCAAAGTATCTTTCTGGTGGTCTGTTGTGTGCTGAGTTGTCTGGGCGAGTATTGTGACTTGTCCTGTCCTTCCCTTAGGTTTGGATCATCCTGATCTCCTGCAGCTCCCCAGCTGGGGCTACAGGAAGAGTCCCCTGTGCTTCCCAGGATGGACATGACTCCATTCTGAACCAGATGGGCCCAGAGGGGACCTGACCCAGATGCATGGCAGCTGGGGGAGGCCGTGAATTCAGGGTTTGGTTGAAATATATCAGGAACCTGTCCTGTTTTACTTGGGTTTCAGTGCTGCCACACCAGTGGCCCCACCTCACCTCTACCTTCCCTTCTCCATTCTTTGACACTTTGCTGACTTGTCATTTCTATCGTCATTTTATGGCTCTCCCGGGTGAGAGCTACTCCCCATCTCTGCACTGCTTATCTCACTCACTCCTCAGCTCTTCCCTCCTCAGTGCTATCCCAGTTTGTTGTGTCCTGCGGTGTACATGCATCTAATAATCCTTGAACACGTGTTGACC
The DNA here is from genome assembly GCF_048773025.1 of Camelus bactrianus. Lineage (NCBI taxonomy): Eukaryota > Metazoa > Chordata > Mammalia > Artiodactyla > Camelidae > Camelus > Camelus bactrianus. The sequence continues at coordinate 831,594 of NC_133547.1, forward strand.
ATTTTTCAGTCAGATTTTTCTGGGCCTGAAGTAGACTTCTCCATAGCATCACATGTCACCAGCAGATACAATCCTGCTGCGAGTCACGGACAGAAGAATGAGCTGTAGAACGTGCCTTTCCCTCTCGGCCCCACCCTGTCCTAGTGTCCTGTGCCTGGTGAGGCCTGCACCTTTCTGTGACCTTAGGGACCCAGTGGTGCACACCAGCTGCTTCCTCAAGCTGAAGGAACTTCCCCAACTCTTTCCCTGAAAACGGGTTCATGGACTGATTGTTTCACGTGCCAGATTACACGTGTGGTGGTTTTGCTCCCTTGCAGTGGACTGAACTTGTACTTCACCGTCACTTCTCTGCTTTCAGGTTGTTGGCATGGAGTGCGAGATAAGGAAGCACCTTCTGAACAGACCGTTTCTGTAGAAGGAGTGTCACAGATCAGGACTGTCAAGGCAGGTTCATCTCCCCAGAAGGCCCAGCCCTTTGAGATGTGTGGCCCAGTCCTGAGAGAGATTTTGCACTTGCCTGAGCACCAGGGAACACATCTTGGGCAGAAACCGTACACGTGCGGGAGTCAACTTTATTTCACTGCCAACCTTCAACAGCACCAGGGGCAGCACATTAGAAGGATACCCTACAGAAGTTCTGTGGCTGGAGCCTTGTTTGTAGAGAGCTGCACGACCCGTGTGTCAGGGAAATCCTCTTCCTGTGGGGAGATTGGGAAGGACTTCTTAGCCAGCATGGGCTTTCTCCATCAACCGGCCACTCTCAGTGAGAAGGCAAACAGCGGTGATGCCTGTGAGGGTGTCTTTCACAGCGGAAGAACGCATCAGAACTGGGGAGGAGGCAAGAAAGCCGTCACCTGCACCGGCACGCTTGTTGACCAGAGAGCCCTCACTGCAGAAGGGCTTTATGAGTGCAGCAGGTGTGGAAAAGCCTGCACCCGGAGATGTAACCTCATTCAGCACCAGAAAGTCCACACAGGAGAAAGGCCTTATGACTGCAATGAATGTGGGAAGTCCTTTACCTACCTCTCGAGCTTTATTATACATCAGAGAGTCCACACTGGAGAAAGGCCTTATGAATGCAGTGAATGTGGGAAGTCCTTTAGCCAAAGCTACAGCCTCAATAGCCATATGAAAGTTCACACTGGAGAAAAACCTTATGAGTGCATGGAATGTGGAAAATGTTTTAGTCAAAGATCTAATCTCATTCAGCATCAGAGAGTTCACACTGGAGAAAGGCCTTATGAGTGTAGCGAATGTGGGAAGTCTTTCAGCCAAAACTTCAGCCTCATTTACCACCGGAGAGTTCACACTGGAGAACGGCCTCATCAGTGTGGTGAATGCGGAAAATCCTTTAGCCGAAGTTCCAGCCTCATTCACCACAGGAGACTTCATACTGGAGAAAGGCCTTATGTGTGTAGTAAATGTGGTAAATCCTTTAAGCAAAGCTCCAGCTTTAGTTCACATCGTAAGGTCCATACAGGAGAAAGGCCTTATGAGTGTGGGGACTGTGGAAAATCATTTAGCCATAGCTCCAACCTCAAGAACCACTGGAGAGTTCACACAGGAGAAAAGCCTGTTGAGTGCAGTGACTGTGGGAAATCATTTAGCTGTAAATCTAACCTCGTTAAACACCTGAGAATTCACACTGGAGAAAGGCCTTATGAATGTGGGGCATGTGGAAAATCCTTTAGCCAAAGTTCCACTCTCATTCAACACCAGAGAGTTCACACTGGGAAAAGGTCGTGAATACAGTCGATGTGGGAAAAATCCTCCAGCCACAATTATTTTTGACCTCATTCAACAGCAGAGACTTCACACTAGTGAAAGGCTTTAGATGTGCTGGGATGTAGTTTCCTTCTAGTGTAATCACACAGGAAGAGAGAAACTGAGGGAGTCATCTAAAATATCTGTAAATCCACGTTGGGGACATTCTCCTTACAGTCCAAGTATGTGAGAATCTTTCAGGAGTTGTGTTACACCTTCTTACCTGCCCAGGACCCTTGCCAGATTTATGTCACTGCCAGTTCTTTGGCAGGATTCATTTCACCTCTATCACCTGGCAGGTCCACACAGTGTGCAAAAGTTAGGTCCCAACATTCTCAGGGTGCTGACTTCTGTCCCATCCCCGTTTGCAGGGGGAAATAAGAGTGGTCTCAGGCCGTGTGGGGTCCTCATTCCTGTCTCATTTCCAGGTTAGGGCATGGACTGGCTCATTTTAGGTCCAGTGGACCTGATCTGAATTCTGTTGGTGATTTTCCAGGAAGGACTGCATTTTCAAGGATATGTCAGTTTCTGGGGACACTTATCTTGAATTTTCCCAGCCTCCAGGTCACCAACTGCATGCCTCATGTTTGTTTGCATTTTGTAATAATAAAGGCACTAATGTTTAAGCCACCTCTGACCTTCAGGTTCTGTTCCTGGGTGGTGAGCTGAAAACAGCTGGGCTCTACCAGCATTAGGGACTGCACAGCTTTCACGGGGTCCTGTGTGGTGTGCCTCAGACACGTCAGGGTGATTGAAGAATGTAGGTCTCTTTCTGGCTTTAGCCCCGAGTACATTGTTGCCCAGGGTCTCCTAGGAAGGACTGCCGAGTTTTGTGGTCCTCATTTGTGGACTTGGTGTCAGGGTTCTTTGTGAGCTCAGTGAACACCCTGAGGAGCCAGGAAGTTGTGACACCCTCCCGTGCTTCTGGGAACAAAATGGATTGTTTTTCTTGGTCACGGTGAGTATCACGTAATGCTCAGCAGTTGCCCTGCAAAAGAACCACATGCCCTGATCCCCAGTCCCCAGAATTCACTAGATAGTGCCACTGAAAGACTGAAGGGCCAAGGGGGAGCATGCTGGTAAAGTGCCACTGGAGCAGAGGAGATGGCGGGGAAGTAGGTGGGGTGCCCCTGCTCACACTGCATCCACAGATGCTCCAGTGAGTGTGACTGTGCAGTATCAGTGTGCACAGATGCACAGAAATCCTCAGGACCTCCAGGCATGTGTGTCTTTTGTGGCTGAGGTCATTGTCAGAGAAAATACGCTATTGCTTTTGTGGATTCCTGTAGTCTCTCTGGAATGTTCAGGAAAGGCCATTGCTAAGCAGGCAGAGAAGTGTGTCTGTGACTAGCCAGCATTCCTGCTAACCCAGGGGGAAGGGATGCATTGCTCATCAGTGTTTGCTCCCACGAAGGCAAGGCTGCTTCTCCCAGGTCATTAGAAAAGAGAAGCAAGTTATGTGTGTATATGTATATACACACATACATATACATATACTTGAATTACTCTGTACATCAGAAACTAACATTGTAAATCAGCTGTACTTCAATTCAAAAAAAAAAAAAGGTTAATATATGATTGCCAGACTTGATTTTCTGAAAACAGTGATAGATCTAGACTTTTCTTTTGAACCGTTTTGTAAATTTTTATTCAGATATAGTCAAGATGCAATATCTTGTATCTATTTAAAGTGTATAAATTTTTACCTACATATAAATCTATGAAACCTCAAAATAATCACAGTGAACATGTCTATCATCCCCATTTACCTCATGTCATTTTATCTGTCCTTCCGCTCCCTGGACCTCCAGACCACCCCTGATTTACTTTCATTTATAATAGATTATTTTGTATTTTCTAGAATTTGATAAGATTTTATTCATAAAATGTTTACTGTGCTTTTTGTTTTCTGGTTTCATCCACGGTTTATAAATATTCTGAGATTCTTCTGTGATCCTTATCTAAATAGTTCATTCTTTTTATTGATGAGTAGAGTCTTTTCTATATTTTTTGTTTATCCATTCACCTGGTTATGGGCAATTTAAGTTTTTTCGTTTTGGCTGTTGTAAATAAAGGTGCTAGAATATTTGCGTGTAATTCTATATGTATGTATGTATGTTTTTTCACTTGTGTTAGTAACTTAATGTACAATGCCTAAGTCATAGAATAGGTGAAAGTTTAACTTATAAAACTGCCAGACTGTGACATAAAATGTTTGTTTGCATTTACATACACACCAGGAGTATGTAAAATGCTTCTACATTTTTGCCAATAGTTAATATGATCAATCTTTTGAATTTCTTAATTGTTGAATTTAATAAGCGGTAGTTTTAATTACATCTGCCTAAGGACTTATGAGGTTGAACATTTTTTTTTGTTTTTTTGCCATCTGTGTATCTTCTTGGTAAAATGTCTGTTCATATCTCTTGCTCATTTCCTTTTTCATTAGCAAATAAATAGCTCATTTTTTCCCCACAGTTACTTTGCATGCTGTATACAACGTAATTATCACATACACAATATACTTTAAGTTTAATCTGTATTAGTCCCATATTCTTAAGTGTGGACTTCCAGTAATACAAGTTTAAGTCCTGGTTTGCACTGTTTTCTAATTTCCCTGATGTAAATATGCCCACTGCAGCCAGTTTCAAACTGCCAACATGGTATCACTAAACGTGGAATTAGGAAGAGTTGCCAGAGGTATGTCATTCTAATTCCACCATAAGTGTCCAGTAGCTACAATAACCTGTAGGACACAGATGATATAAAACATAGTACAATTATTAGAAAGTGATGTCTTGAATATTTGTTTAATGAAAGTATAATTAACTTATAAACTGCACATATTTAAATGTACATTTTGATGTTTTGATACATCCTTACATGCCTGAAACAAAATTTTCATTGGAAACAAAAGACAGTCTATAATATTTGCACTTGCTCAGTAAATTATTCAGTTAAATACATCAATTATTTAAAAAAACAGAAACAGCAGACAAGCTACTTAAAGTACAGGCAATTCTTGAGGGAAAAAAAAAACTTTGAAGACATTTTCCTCAAAGGATCAGTAAGAATGCACATTAAAAATTGAGATGGAATTTTCCATTTTATTTTGGAGTCAAAACTACACTGTTTTAAGTATGAATCCTCTGGAAGTTTGTGTCTTTGTTCTTGTTGACAGAAAAGCCGTAAGTAATCCAACATAATTCATAATAATTGGGGTACTGTAAAATGATTGGAGAATTTCAATAAATTTTAAAACATTCCGAGGGAGCACAGTTATAATTTAAAGCATTTTAACTTTAGACATTCTCAATATTATCACCCATATTTAACAGAAGGGCAAATTTTAGCCCCTAATTTCTAAAGTTATTCAGTGTATATAAACTAGGATTAATTGAAATCTCTCTTTTGCTCTGCCTAGCATATTTTAGTTGTCATATCGGGTACATGCTGTAATGACAAGTCCAATTAGCAGTAATATTTTGGAGTAGAAATCTGTTTTTCGCAGATCCAGGGTTGGGCCTTGAAGTGTGCACCTTCAGAGCTACAACCACAGCGCTGTACTCAGGCATCTAACAGGAGCCAAGACAGTGCTATGGAATGACTCAAACAACCGGGAGATCAGATCAAGTGAGAAGACACGCTACTGGATGTCAGTGAATGTGAACATCACTGGAAGGATCCACAACCATAAAGTCTGTTTCCCTTCAGACTTAGCCAGGTGGGGAGGAAAACATTTGTGTTAAATTTATCCTCATACGTATTTACAGGAACATTTTTAAGTAAATTTAAAGAGAAAATAACAAAGTAGTTGGCAAAATAAGAGAATGTAATCAATGAAATGAGCAAAGTTTTAAAAAGGCCAGAAATCATGTTGAAAGACGTATCAAAAAATATATTTAATCTGCAAGTAAGGTTTATTACCCTGAAGTGAGAAATAACCAATTTTGTTTAGGTGTGAGACACCACCGTAGGTGTTAGGTTCCTAGGAGGAATGGCATCTCATGGTGGATTACTGCTTCATTGGTCCCATCTCTCAGACCCCAATACCTCACATGATTCAAATGAACGAGGCTGTTCAGTCTTCACAGGCCGGTACTTTGCTGTTATGTGTATTCTATTCAGTGCCTGTTTCAACAGCCTCTCCACCTACATAGGAACTTAATACTATACAGCTTTACTCAGTTGTCCACGGGGTACCTCAGAAGTTCAGCCATCACATACAACCTCAGCTGGCAAGAACTTAATTGGATCCAGCTGTCCCCAGGCACCCGAGTAGGGTGCAACATTGATGACACCCCTTGTGAGGGGATCTGCTAGACACTCATGCAGGACATACAGTCATGGTCGTGCTTAGACAGAGGGCAGGTGGGCTGTTGCACAGCACAGGTTTCAGCGTCGTGCCACACCAGCAGAATTCTTAGCTTCATCCAGTGTGCCTAAGGGCCGCTGTATTGCTGATGTATTTAAAAGGCAACTGATTTTGTTGCTTCCATCAATCTCAAGCAATTTATATATATACATAGATGTACATATATATACAAGTATTTATATATATAAATACACACACACACACACTTCTATCAGTTATATGTGGAAAATTCAACTGGTCATTTAAAATTTATTATTTTTAATTTTTTATTTGAAATATAATTGATGTACAATATTTTATTAGCTTCAGTTGTACAGAATGATTCAATATTATTAGATTACACACCATTAAGGTATTACATGATAGTGGCTATAATTCTTTGTCCTATTCAATATATCATTCTTGCTTATCTATTTTATACATAGTAGCTTGTCTCTCTTAATCCCATACCCCTAATTTGCCCCACACCCCCTCCTCTCCTTTGGTAACAACTAGTTTATTTGTGAGATGTTCCCCCCTATTTTTCACATATGTTCAGTTGTATTATCTTTTGATTCCACATGTAAGTGATACCATACAGTACTTGTCTTTTTCTGTCTGGCTTATTTCATCAGGCATAATATTCTCTAGCTCCGTCCAACTGGCTACAAATAGCAGAATTTTATTCGTTTTATGCCACAGCTAATACTACAGTGTTTATATATACAGCAAATCTTTATCCATTCGTTGATGGTCGTTTGGGTTGCTTCCATGTCAAGGTTTCTGTAAATAATGCTGTTGCGAACTTTGGATTAGTGGTTTTGTATTTTCTGGATATATATTCAGGAGTGGAATTGCTGGATTATATGATGGTTCTAATTAGTTTCTCAGGAACCTCAGTACTGTTTTCCCTAGTGGCCGCACCAGTTTACATTTCCACCAACAGTGTACAAGTGTTCCCTTTTCTCCACATCCTCGCCAACATACGGTAGTTGTAGAATGTTTGCTGACAGTCATGCTGACAGGTGAGAGGTACTATTTCATCATTATTTTGGTTCCATTTCTCTAATAATTAGCAGTGTTGAACGTGTTTTCAACATGTTCAAGATGTCCCTGTTAGCCATTTCTATGTCTTTGCAGTGTTTGAGGACTTCTGCACATTTTTAAATTGGATGGTATGTATTTTCTTGATACTGAGTAGCATGACCTTTTTATATTATTTTTTGGTATTAGCTCCTTATTGGTCTTATCACTTACAGATATTTCCTCCCATTCAGTAGGGTGTCTTTTCCTTTCATCAGTGGTTTCCTTTGCTATGCAAAGGGAAAGGTTTTTAATTTAATTAGGTCCCATTTGATTATTTTTGCTTGGATTTATCTTAGGAGACAGAGCCATAAAAATGTTGCTATAATGTATATCAATGAATATTCCAGCTATATTCTCTTTTAATAGTTTTCTGGTTTCAGGTCTTACATTTAGGCCTTTTTTTTTTTTTTTAAATTGAAGTATAGTCAGTTCACACTGTTGTGTCAATGTCTGGTATACAGCATAATGTTTCAGTCATACATATACATACATATATTTGTTTCCGTGTTGTTTTTCACTGTAGGCTACTACAAGATATTCAGTTTAATTCCCTCTGCTATATGGTAGAAACTTGCTTATCTGTTTTATACGTATTAGTATCTGCAAATCTTGAATTCCCAATTTATCCCTTCCCCCTGCCTTCCCTTGCTGGTAACCATAAGTTTGTTTCTATGTCTGTGATTCTGTTTTGTAAGTTCATTTGTGTCTTTTTTTTTTTTTTAGATTCCACATATAAGTGATATCATGGTATTTTTTCCTCTTTCTGGCTTACTTCACTTGCAATGAAGGGTGCTAGCATTCAAAACCTACCACACTGAGTCCCCAGTTGTGCTGGTGTACACTAATACCTTGAATACTTTTATATGCAATTTAGTTACTAGAATATGAAAGGGCTCTTTTATTTCAGAAATGCATTCTAATAATATATGCATTTGACACGATACCCAAAGTTATAAATTAAAAAACCACTAACAGCATGGTACAAACACACATGCACACACAGACACACAAAAGTATGAAAATAATAAATGATGTAAGATTGGGGAAGGGTCCACCAGGCTTTACACACAGCCATTACATTTATACATAGATTTAAAAATAGTCATTACAAAAGTTGAATATGTTCTTGCATCAGTAATCCTAATATTGAACATAACTTAAAAATGTTAAGAGGAAACTTGGTCTGAGTTGTACAGGAATACCACATCAAAGTGTACGTTTTAAATATGTGAAATTTTAAGTCAACAATACATCCATTAAACTATTATTAAATCAAATATGAAAAACCTGTCACTTTATAATCATTTTTCTATGGTTTATTAGCTACATTCTTAAAATTACTTGCAGCTACTGTACCTGTATGGTGGAAAAAATATAATGGTGGGCTACTAGCAGTAATTCCCAGTCCCATGTTCAGTGATATCAAGTTGGCAGTTTGACATTGCCTATGTTGGGAGTATTTACACCAGGGAAATAGGCAAACACTACAAACAAGGGTTTGATTTTCTGTGTCATTGAATGTCTGGACTTAAGAGTGAGGGAGTATACATATGTTAATAATGGAGATTCATCTTAAATGTGAGTATGTGGCCATTACATTATGCATAGTGAAAATATTGAGGAAAAATGTGAAAATATTCTTTTAGTATTCCAAATCACTATTCCATGCAGAAGAGAAGTCATTCACATTATTGCTCAATAAGTGAAATCTCAAACAGTTGTCTTTGGGATTTCCTATTCTCCTACTTCTCAATGAAAGGCAAAGCAGCCAAAATTCACAAAATAAAGGCAGGCAAAAACGGGAATAGAAATTTAACTAAAGAACACTAACAAGTGAATAATAGACACACAAAAGAAACACAACTTCAAAAGTCCTGGGAGAAATGCAATTAAAATCATAATCACTTTATCGTGGGGTTTTAGTTTCCACTGAAGTGGTCAGCCTACCCTCAGCTTTTAATCTAAGTTTGATGAAATGTGGTTCCCAATAGCCCAGGCAAGCTCTTGCAGATTAACAATTGTAATTTGATAATTTACATCATCCTGGTAAGGTGAAGAGAGCAGTGGGCCAAGGTAAGAGGGTGACAGGGAAGAGCCTTGGGGATGGGGATATGTGAGAGCCACAGCGGACACTCAGTCCTCCACTGCCTCACAGTACCCAGACCAGTGACCTCATCAACTGAGAAACTGGGTGACAGGGATATCATGATGCAAGACTTGTGAATATGATGGACAAGTCCTTGGAAACCAACTACTACATATGGCAGTTGAGGCCAGTGTCATATCTGGGGTGATGCTGAATACCCTCTGGGGATGCCTAGCTTGATGCTGCTGTCCCTCTGAGGAACTACACAGGAGAGATGTTTTCAGGAAGATACGTACTGGGGGAGGTGGAGGAGAAGGTTGGGTGGAGATACTTTACCCTTCAGGAAGGTTGTGGTTACTTCGGAGGGGGAGGGGGACAGATACGTCTCTGCAGGAGAGTCCCTGTTGGGAAGGACAGAAGTAAAGGCAGTGGACGTGTGGAGTGTTGAAGAACCACTTTCATCAATGCCCTCGCAGCCGTGTCCCCTTGTGGAAGTCCCTCAAACTGAGCAGCAGATCCCTAGTTTCAGAATGAGGATAATAATAGATTCTAAGCACCTGGCAGGTTGTCTAGACAAATGGGGTCATTCACAGAATGCCATCAGAGTTGGCTCTGAATAAAAAGACCCTCCTGTACAGCAGCGCGGGATGGGTGTAAGAGCAAGGCACCTGGACTGGGGCAACAGAGGGTGTTAGGATGGACAAGGAGTTGTTAAGAGTTTCTACAGAGGGTTGGGAGGGAAAAACTAGAGCAATGACCAGAATCTCCATGCCTCAAATGAGGCAACCTGGCGTTGAATCCTAAATCCCTGTCCAAGCTGGGAGTTCACAAGATGACACTCCCTCTCTGGGCCTCAGTTTCCGCCCTAGAAATGGTCTCTTGGCTGCAGGCCTAATGCAGTTGCGTCCTCCCAACCTCTTACCACCTCAAACTCCTACACCCCGAGTGTGGTTCTCATTCACTGCATTCACAAGGCCCCTTTTCCAGTGTGAACCTTCTGATGTTGAAGCAAATGGCTCTTTTGGGTAAAAGACTTATCACATTCCCTGCACTAATAAGGCCTTTCTCCAGTGTGAACTCTCTGATGACAGAGGCCAGACAGCAGTAAAAGGTTTCCCACATTCACTGGGCTCAAGGCTTTTCTCCACTGTGAACCCTCTGATGATAACGAAGACCAGAACTACCCATAAAAGATTTCCCACATTCACTACACTTGTAAGGCCTTTCTCCAGTGTGAACTCTCTGATGATAACGGAGGCCAGACCTATCAATAAAAGATCTCCCACATTCACTGCACTTAAAAGGCTTTTCTCCACTGTGAACTCTCTGATGATAACGAAGGCGACACCTAGCAGTAAAAGTTTTCCCACACTCATTGCACTCATAAGGTTTTTCTCCATTGTGTACTCTCTGATGTGTAAGGAATCTGTAGGTGTCAGCAAAAAATTTCCCACATTCAGTGCATTCATGATGCCCTTCTCGAGTGTGAACTCTCCGATGGTAACGGAGGCCAGCCCTACCAATATAAGATTTCCCACATTCATTACACTTAAAAGGCCTTTCTCCAGTGTGAACTCTCCGATGATAACGAAGGCCAGACTTTCCCCTAAAAGATAACCCACATTCACTACACTTATAAGGCTTTTCTCCAGTGTGAACTCTCTGATGTACACGGAAGTTAGATTTCCTGTTAAAGAGTTTTCCACATTCATTGCACTCATAACGCCTTTCTCCAGTGTGAACTCTCTGATGTTGAGTGAAGTTGCACCTCCGGATAAAAGATTTGTCACATTCCTTGCACTCATAAAGCTCTTCTCCAGTGTGGATTCTCCTGTGCGTACTGAGGTGGAGGCTTCGGCGAAAGGATTTCCCACACTCGCTGCACTTGTAAGGCCCTTCTCCAGCATGAACTCTGTGATGTGTAAGGAAACTGGATTCCCTGCTGTAACATTTTCCACGTTGGTTGCATTCACACGGGTTTTCTTCAGGGGGAACTTTCTGGAGCTCTTGAATAAGGTTACACTTTTTGGTGCAAGCTTTCCCACAACTGCTGCACTCACCCAACCCTTCACTACAGAGGGCTCTTCCATCCTGAACAAGCACATTTGTCTGGCTGGAGGCTTTCCTGCATTCTCCCCAGCTGGGATGACTCCTTCCACTCTGAAAAACAGCTCCACACTCACTACTGTTGTTTACTTTCTTCCTGGGATCAGCGTCCTGTTGCTGAAGTCCCATGTTGGCCAAGAAGTCCTTCCCAATTTCCCTACAGGTAAAGAGATTCCTTGATGCATGGGCTGTGCAGGTCTTCAAAAATGAGGCTCTCCACAGATCACATCTGAAGGGTTTGTCTCTAACGAGCTGCCTCTGGTGCTGCTGAAGGTTTGCAGTGAAATAGAATTGTTTCCCACATGCTCCACATGTGTATGATTTCTGCCCCCTATTTCTTCCTGCATGTTCAGCCAAGTGGAGGATGTCTCTAATGACTGGAACACACATCCTACAGGGCTGGGACTTCTCAGGAGACACACCTGCTTTGGGGGTCCTGGTCTGTGACACTCCTAGAAATACGCTCTGTTCAGAAGATGTCTCTCCATCCTTGACTCCATGACAGGAACCTGGAAACAATCAAGTGATGATGAAGTACATGTTGACTTGGGGTGGTGGGCACTATGGGGAGTGACACACTCCCACAATTGTACCTCTGACACGTGAAACTACCAGGCCACGGAACTGTGTTCAGCAAATGGAGTTGGTGTCAAATTGAGGAAGCAGCTGCTCTGCATTACTGGGTTTTCAGTTCACAAAACTGAGGAGGCCTCAGCAAGAACAAGGCAGAAGAATCAGATATGGCCCCAAAATGAAAGGCATGTTCTACAGTTTACTCCTCTATCAATGGCTTTTACCAGGACCACACCTGCTGGTGATACGTGATATTGTGCAGAAATGTATGTCCAGGCACAAGAAAATCTGCCTGGAAAAGCTGGTGTTCAAGGACATTAAAGGATACCTGTGTGTTTCAGGACACGAACAGTGTCAGAACTTAGCATGGTGAAAACAGTGTGAAAAACCATATGAGATAAGTGGTCTAGAGATTTTGTAGATTCTGTAAAAAGAGGAACAAAGAACAAGGACAATGAATAGAAAATGGCAACCAATATGTTGGATATTTAAACTGTGACAATATATTAAATGTCAATACTTTAAGGGCACCAGTTAAAAGAGAGACTATCAAAGTGTACCAAAACACAAGGCTCAACTATATGTTCTCTCCAAGAAACCCACTTTCAACATAAAGATGCATATAGATCAAAAATAAATGGACAGAGAAAGACATGCTAAGACCAATCATTAAAAAAGTGGTAGTAACTATATTACTATCAGAGCAGATTTCAAATAAGCAAAGATTAGGGATAAAGAGAATGACACAATGGTAAACAGGTCAATTCTCTACGACATACAACAATCCTCAACGCCTTTGTCTAAAAACAGAATGTCAAAATATAAGGCAAAACAAGTACAAATAGATGAACCTGCAATGACAGTTGGAGTCTTCCTTCAACACCCCTCTATCAGAAATGGACAGATTCAACACACAGAAAATTTGTAAGGATACTGTGGAAATGAAAAGCACCATCATCAATCAACTGGATATAATGGACACCTATAGACTACGAGGCAACTCCATCCAACAACAACAACAAAAAATTACAAGCCTTCTCCAGCTGATGAGGAACATTCACAAAATAGGTCACATTCTTGGCCACAAAACACACCTCATGATTTAAAGAACAGAAAACAACAATATCTGTTCTCAGACCACAGTGGAATTTGAGTAGAAACCAGTAACTGAAAGATACATGGAAAATCCCAAAATACTGAGAAATTTAAAAATACACTTCCAAATAATATATAGGTCAAAGAAGATAGCTCAAGAGAAATTTTAAGATAGTTTAAAAGAAACAAACAGGCCACTTGTCCAAATATGACAATGTTCATAGGGAAATTTATAGCATTTAAGGCTTATATTAGAAAAGAAGATCTGAAATCCATAATCTGTGTTTCCAATGCTTAGGAAACTAGAATGGGAGACTATTACATACAAAGGAAGAAGCAGCATAAGCCAAAAAAGGTTGATTCTTTACAAGGACTGATATAGTAAAAAAAAATTCTAGTCAGGCTAATGAAGAAAAACAGGGCGAAAACACAAATTATGAATATCAGAAATGAAAGAGGAAATATCACTACAGATACTGTGAACATTAAAAGGATAATGATGAAATATATGACACTCTTCAAACCCATAAATTTGATAAGTTAGATGAAATGGATCAATTAGCTGAAAGATACAGTACCACAACCCACACAAGAAGAAATAGAGTATCTGAATAGGTCTATGTCTATTAAAGAAATTGAATCAATAATGAATACCCTCCCAAAACAGAATGCAACTGGCCCATATTGGTTCACTGGTGTATTTTGTCAAACATTTAAAGAAGAGATTATAGAATTCTCTACAATCTCTTTCAGAAAATAAAAACAGAGGGAATACTTCCTAACTCATTCTATGAGGCCAGCATTACTCTAACACCAAACAAGACACACAACAAAACTGTAAACCAATGCCTCTCATGAACATAGATGCAGTAATTCTCAAAAAATATGAGTAAGTTGATTCAAACACTGTATAAAACAAATTAGAAGCCAAGATCAAGTGGGGTTTATGCAAGGTATAGAAGGCTGGTTCAACATCTGAAAATCAATTAATATAATCTGTATCATCCAAAAGAAACAGATGACCTCATCAGTAACTGCAGAAAAAGGACTGACAAAATCCAACAATCATTCACATGATAAAAAATCTCCATCCCCTAGTAAACTAAATAGAGAAGAAAAATTCAACTTGATAGTCTAAACAAAACCCGACAGCTATCATAATACTTACTAAAGAAGCTTTCACACTAAGATGAAGAAGGCAAGTATGTTCCCTCTTACCAGTCCTTTTCAACTTTGTACTATAGAACACAATTAACGTAATGAGATGAGAAAGTTACATAAGAGGTATACTGACTGGGAAGAAAAAATAAAATTGTCTTCATTCAAACACTCAGGTGGGGGATTGTTGATTCAAACCACTCCCTATCAAAATCTCATTGACATCCTCAAGAAACAGAGAACCTCATCCTAAAATTCATATAGATTTTCAAGGGATTCCAAACAGCCAATTATGAAAAAGAACAAAACTGAAGGACTCACAGCACCTTACTTCTAACTTTATTACAAAGCTACAGTAATCAAAATAGCCTGCTACTGCCATAAAGTCAGAATCATATTCCCATTAAATAGAACAGAGAATATTGTCTAAAAATAAACCCATATATGATTAAATTTTAACAAGACCATTACCATTCAGTAAGAACAGTGCTTTCAACAAACGTTACTGAGAGAACTGGATATCCTTATGCCCAAGAATGAAGTTAAACCTTAACCTAGCACCCTATACAAAAATTCACTCAAAATGAATCAATTGCCTAAGTGCAAAAGCTGAAACTATAGAATTCTTAAAAAAGGGAGAAAAGTCTCAATTGTTGGATTCAGCCATGATTTCTTGACGATGACAACAATGGCAGAAGCAACACAAACTGGATTTCATAAACTGAATAATGTTTGTGGCATAACTTTAACTTACGCATTATTATGTGTCCATTATACCTCAGTGATGATGGGGAAAATCAACTGTACAACTTTCATACATCAAAAGACACGATGAACACAGGAAAAAGGCAACCACAGAATGTGAGAAAACATTTGCAAATCATATATACAACAAGGGATTAATACCCAGATTATATGGATAAAGCCTATAACTTAAAAATAATGAAAAGGCCAACCTGATTAAAAAAATGAAAAGGGACTTCATTAAGTTTTTTTGAAGATAAACAAATGGCCAATAAGCATACCATTAGGGAATCACAATTGAAATGGTAAAGATATTCCTCTTCACACCAACTAGGACAGCTATTATCCAAAGAACAGAATATAAGAGATGCTGCCATGGATGTAGAAGAACTGGAACCTTGGGAAAGTGCCTTGCAAGAAAAGCTCATAGTCTGTTTTATTAGTGACTGTGTCAATAACAACAGTTTGTTGCACAGTCAAGCACAACTCAACCTCGAGTATAAGAATGGAACAAAATTTGGATACCATGGATTTGGACAGTCACCTGGCCAAAGAGAGGACAAGCAAAGAGGGGTCTATCAGGCTGACTGTAAGACTGCTGATCCTGAATCCTTACCTGCAAGGCTTGGGGGCTACAGATGTAGGGGCACTAGGGAGTAGGGATGCACTCAGCATCCCCATAGTAACCACAGCACCTACGCAAGTAATTGTACAAGAAAGGAGCACCCATGGTCCAAAGGTGAGAACAACAAAGCTGCTCCTGGAAAAAGGGAGAAATACAGAGCCTAGTTCAGGGAATATGGGTGGGTGTGAGGACCTTACCCAGCATGGATACAAGGGCAAAGTTCTCCAGCATCACATCAAGGTACAAGCATATCTGAACTTCATCAAGCAGACACCATTCCTCCCAGGAGAAGTACACGGCCACATCCTCAAAGGTCACACTGCCCTGCAAAAACAGGGACAAACAAAATCATAAATAGCCTCACTCCCGAAAACCCACAGCCCATCTTCCCACACATCTACCCTACTGCCTGACCAGATGGAGCCTGAAGATCTGGGTAAGAAAACCTCCCTCCCCTGGGTACAGCTCAGTGGTAGAGCGCATGCTTACCATGAGCAAGGTCCTGGGTTCAATCCCCAGTACCTCCATGAAAGAAAAGAAAGAAAGAGGAATTTAAAAAAACAAAAAACAATACCAAACCTCCCTGCCCTGATCTGAACCTCCCATGGCCTCCAGAATAAACAGGCAGTCATTTCAAGCCGAACTCCTGCTCTTCCCTGCTGGTTATTCCCACCAGAAATTACCTAAATGAGCTGAGCCTCACCTCAAAATAGTTTCACATAATGGTACCTGTCCCAGCAGTAACCATCCAAATCTCTTTCCATCAGTAGTGGGAAATGAAAACCTCATCCATATACCCTGACGTGGACTCAGGACCCCGAGATTTGGGTTCCTCAGGGTGCCCAAACAAAACGACTGGGAGAATCGCAGGTGAAGAGCCCCAAGACACCTCAAATACAGAGTGATGTGCGCAGGGCTCAGAACAAATTGGCGACTGGGAAAAACTCCACTTAATGAAACTGTTTCTGCAGCCCTGGCAGTCTGCGGGAAGAGGTGGCCATGGAGGAAAGTGACCGTGGCGGTTCTCCGGGGGGGCTCAGGCCTTCCCTGGACTGACCAGTACCTGCCGGGAACCTTGGGCTGACTAATCTCCGCCTCTGTCCTCAGTGCTACCTCTTAACCACTTGTGACCTGGGAAAAGCCACAACAGCCCTCTGCCTCGATGTCCTCCTCATCAGCCCCTACATTCTGTACTTCCACTGAACTCTCCATGGCTCCCAAAGCCCTAAGAATTAAGATATAATCACTCCTCCACCACTCCAGGTGCAACTGAGCCTCAAACTTTGTTCTTCGGAGAAAGAAGATAGACTCCAGGTTCCACGAAGTTCCCAGTTCACTTGCATCAGAGACACCACACGACACTGGTGGGCAGAAACAGGGACCCCGTCCCGAAAGCCTCACGGTCCTGGACCAGGGGCCTGGGCTAAAGAGACGGAAACAGGCGCCCCCCGCTCGGGGCGTTACTATCTGGGTGGGAAACGGGCAGGGGAGAACCCGCAGTTGCAGCACTTACCTGAGCCCCGACCCTCAGCGCAGCCGCCGCCATCCGAGCCTCTGCGCGGAGCAGAGTGGCCGCAGCCTAGTGACCGGGTCGGCTCGGCACCGACACTCCTCGCAGGCGGCGGTGTCCCCGACCCTCACACCCGCCCCCGTGCAGCGTGGACAGAGCCTCCTCCTGCGCCTTCTAGGCCGTCACGTCGCTCCCCTCACGGGACACGCAACCTTCTCACGTGGCCAACAGACTCCACAGCAACCAAAATGGCCGCCAAGTAGGCGCCGGAAGCCCCTCCCCGAAATGTTCGCTGACCCGGAAACGCCTCCTTTCTGGGTTTTCATTGGACTAACGTCGCTGCCCCTTGACGCAAAATCTTCTGGGTAACGTAGTGCCAAGGCCTCTGAGAAGGACGCCCCACAAGAGAATAACCAGGAAAAGAGCCAAGGACCACCGCGGGGGGCACTGGGAAATGGCCCCTAGGATGGGGGAGGGATTCATCCTTCTGAAGAGGGCAGCAGAACCATAGCGGAGGTGGGGTGCTGAAAGCATTGAGGGCCTTAGGCACTACTGATCACTGAAGTGTTTGAACAGTATCTCAGACTCCGCGAGTCCAACCCAGGTAACTGGAAGCACATAAACATTATCCTATTGCTCTTGAAATACATACAGCCTGAAGTGTGAAAGTCACTTTTTGACATGGAGGAAGTCAGACAGGACCATGAAATATGGAGAGGAGATATTGGGCAGCTCTAAAGCAGATGGACAAGGGGAAGAGCACTGCTTCTCTTTCCCACAGAAAAGGCTCTTATGCCTGTATAGTTAGCAATTGTGCCCAACTCAGTGAGAAACACTGATGTGTATGATCAGGCTACCCAAGAAGGCTGTTGTCTTGCTCTTTGAACCTCCCCTGTTCCATTAGTCCCTGCTTCACCTAGGCTCCTCACAGAACTCACCCTTCCCTGTTAATCATAGAGCCTAATCAGTAAGTGCCTGCTTAGTTGCCCACCCTCCTGATCCCCTGCACTAGCCAATGATTGTTCTAACCTGTACATCAGGTTTCACTTTGATATTTTATGAAAGGGGCAGTGAGGGGTGTTCCTCTGTTCATTTCCCTATAAGCCAACCTGACAGCAGTTCCCTCTAAATAACTCCATTTTAATTTCCTAGAAGAATCAATCCATAGGGGGACTAGCTATGCTACCCTAGAAGTGAGGCTTGAGGGGATCATTTCTACCCATTTCCTGTTAACTTTGATGGGTTCAGTACACACTACTCAAAATATGGCACCTTGGCATATTGAATATCAAGCTCAAAGAGTTGAAGAAGACCACAGAAGCAGGAAGGTCACTCAGCACACTCCCCATCTTTGCCCTTCTTCCGTGAAATCAGGAGATACATCTCCTATGTGAAAGATACTGTATCAGAGGGTACATCTTTCATCAACAGGGATAGAGAACAAAGGCCTGAGAACACTGTGCAACATAAATTGTTACTTTTTCATTTACTACCCACCACCAAAACCCATTAGTCTTTTTTTTTTTTTTTAATAATTTATTCTTTCTTTGTGTAAATGTATATAAAAGCTTCCTACTCTGGTCACTTCTTTGTTCTCCTTTGAAGTCTCCAAGATATATGTAAAAATTCAATAAAATGCAGATGCTTTTGTCCTGTTAATCTTAGTTTCATTTTCCGATCCCACGAGGTTCTGACACAATTTCACAATCACTTTTGCCCCTTGTCCATTGTGTAAAACTCGAGTTTACATCATTCAACTTAATCAGAATGAAAGCTGGGGATTCAGAAAAGAAAACTGGCTTGGAGAGGATCTATCCTGTTTCTAGTGCCATCCCTCAGTCTGGTCACCAGATACTCATTTTCTTTTTCTTCCTACACATACAGCACTCTCAGCCACTCTTTAGTGGGACAGCTCCAAATCACATCCAGTTATTGTCTCAGTCTAAATGTGAGCCTTTCTGTCCCTAACATAAACTAAGACAAGGAGACTATAGATAAAATGACAAGTAATCTGTCACCATTCACTCCCAATATATAGTTCTGGTACAGGACACAAGTGGGAGGGCCTCTGCCAAGTGCTGAAGAGAAATTCATGAAACAAGGTTTCCATATACACTAAATACGTCCTTCAGAATGTACAAAACAAAATTTGAAGTCAAGTGAAAAAATTAATGTATAACTAACACGGATAAATTTAAACTGTTATGTGGAAGGACAATGGTCAAGGGACTGTTATTCCTGTTGAAAGATCTGTGATAGAATGATGATCCGAGAGAGAAGTGCATCTGTAGATTGACACGTGTCATTCATTGTGTAAAGCATAACAATATTTCCTTATGGATTTAGAATGATGGAATTAATATGCATAACTTGAATAGCATATATGTTATTATGGGCCAAGTTAATTAATGTTGTAAATCCTTTGTAATATCTAGAGGGAATAAAAATATGTATCCATAGCTCTGTGCTCCAATGTGTTAAAAAAGGGATTTTCAGCTTCAATGATAAGGGTGTAGATGTTCAAAACTAGAACAAAAAATTGTTACAAATAACTACTAAATAGTGTTAAGTTTTTTAAAAGGACAAGATAAATTGAAACAGGTAGGTGAATAAATTCACAAAATAAGAGGATATATTTAAACCTAAATATATCAACTGTTACATTATATGGTATGGAATATCCAAGTCCCTGTCAATAGTTTTGGATGGCCCTAGACTTCCTTGGCAAGGGATTTAATTTTCATCAAGTGAAGCTGAAGGACAAGTTTTGAATTACTATTCAGACAACAACTAACATGCCGTGGCATCCTCAGATACCTACATCTACAGATGCTACAGATACACAGCATCACCCAGCAAGTCTTGTTATCCAGTCTCATCTAATATGGGCAGGTCCAAGGAAATCAAGGCCATGAAAAACTCAACTACCCAAGAAACCATCGTGTTGTCAGGAACTGGTCGTCTATTGTGTCCCGAAAATTAGAAAGTTTGACTTCAGTTAATCAACATATGCTTGCTGGGAGCTGATAGAGAAATCCATCAAAACAGGCTAAGTGCTTCAGGTCCACAGATGCAAAGTGTCTTAAAGGGAAAAAGTCATTTTCTGGGGCTTAACCCATCATCTTAATTATGCACGTCTTGCCAGCTGTTTTTCCTAACACATCCCAGTTCATCCTCTCCTGACCATCTCCAATGCCAGCATCCTAGGCCAGTCCTTTGGCATCAGATTCCTGGACTATATACAGTGGTTTTTGCCCTCTGTCCTCCATCAATTCTTTCTTACTGGATTCACTATCTACAGAGAAGCCAGGGAGAAATTTAGAACCAAAGTGGTGACCATTCTGTCTTGCTACACATGTTCCTCAGCCTCTAATAGTAGTAGGAACAAAAGGCAAAGGATGTCACTGTCTACCGAAATAAAATCTCAAAATGTTCGAGTTGTGAGTTAAGTTTTATTTGGGGCCAAATGAGGACTAGAGCTCTGAGACAGCATTTTGAATAGCTCCAAGTAACAGCTCCAAAGAGTTTGAGGGGAAGGTGAGTATGTGTTATTCTGGTGAAGTGGGGTACAAGCAACCCAGCACAACTTTTCTGTAGAAGATTGCTGCTATTCCCATGGAGGTTACTGCTTGTCCTGAGGAGCAGATTGTTCCACTAATGATTTTAGTGTTTTTCTAGGTGTGAGAAGACACAAGAATTCGGGCTCTTAAAATCTTCCCCTGAAAATACCTAACTGTCTCAAGGTCTGTTCTGAGTTTTCCCCAGAGCACAGAGTGACTCATTCCTGATCTCCAACCTGAACTCCTTTCAGAGTGTGTTGAAGGTCAGAAGCTGCAGTGGCTCCTGATTTAATCCTTTCAGAGGCAGAGGGCAAGTGTTAAGTTTTAGTTGACATCACCATAAGGAAGTGATCAAAGGAAACATCACCAATACTGGGAAAACAGACATGTGTTTTCTGCTATCATACACTGATCAGGACAATGAAACACTTTTGTATTATCGTGGACAAAACCAAAATAGCAAGAACAACAAAAACAAACCAAAAAAGCAGACAAACTCAATATTTTTTTAAGGATATCTTACTGTACACTAACTGGGGGGAAATTTTAAAAAATAATTGGCATATAATCTTTAAAAAATAGCAAGGGAGAACAACTTAGAGGAAATCAGAGAGATTGTTCCAGATTAATGGATATTCAAGGGAGGAGAGAAGTCAATGATGTTTATTATACTGTACATGATCCCAGACTGGGAAAACCAGATATAAAGGACATGAATATGACACTTTGGATAATTGGTCGAGAAGTACATAGTATTGTAGCAGCACAAAATGTCTTTTCTGAGATTAGTGTACTGAAGTTATGTAATATTAATTTATGAAATGCATATCTCTCAAAATATCCTGCATCATAACCCATTATTAAAAGATAATCCTGAGAATAGGAACAGAAGCAGGATGGCTGTTCTCTGCATCGGCAGTGCTTAGTATACCAGAGGTACAATCTACAATAAATAAGAAAATACGTAACAATTGGAAAGAGGAAGGAAAGCTGTCCTCTTCTGATCACATTTCAGTATTTCCACAACTGTCCATCTTCGTAAGTCCGATTCTGGATACCCTATTTACGCTTTCACCCATCCTAAACACCTCCATTTTTCCTCAGCTCTGTCCTACTCTTTTTTTTTTTTTTTTTTGGAAGGAGCATCTCATTCTAGTAGTCCATGAAATCAAGTTACTTAGGTGCTCTACCCATCAACAATGATAGGTGTATAACGACTGCCTTTTGTTTCCTGCCTGAATATATCCCATGTAATAAACTGTGCTTTACCCACAAGATTCATGCTATAAATGTTGAGACACTGAACAAATATGACAGCAGAGTGTGCTGTTCATTTGTATCACTTCAGGTACTTTTTCAAATGCTACTCATCCCTTTTATCTCCTTTCTGATTGATTCAGGACCCAACTATTCATCTATTGGAGACAAAATCTTCAAGATGGCTATGATTGCAACAGTTATTTGCTTGATTTCATTCTGTCCTTAATAGATAACAATTTCCTCTACTCACCCACTGTGACACCGTTTTTATTTTCCTATTTCCCAGGCATTCTTTCCCAGCTTTTTTTTTTTCTTTTGCCACAAGTGGCGAAACTCTATTATTTTAAGAGATTTCGGTAATGTACAAAATTCACAAATGTCTTTCACAGATATTCTTCACTCCCCATGTAGACACTGTCACTCCAAGATGAGATGGAATCCCAAACCCTTTTTTTTTTTTCAGGGTTCAGCTCCTAAATGTGCTAGGTTGCTGCCCCTGGACCACCATACAGACAGCAAGAATCAACTAAGTAATTGGGAATTCTCTCCCAATAAGCAATGTTCTTAGAAGCATTGTATCTGAAGAAATCCAGAAATGACTATCAATCTGTAAAGTATTTCTGCTTTGGGGCTCAAGAGTGTTCACAAATCTCATGTATTTAAGGAAAGATGTTTGCTGAGAAAAATCACTCCCGTCCACCAGCCTGGGTACTGTTCAGTATCTTTCCTTTTTGTTCCTGGTTATTCCTTCTCTGTAATTTTCTCTCCCCCACAACCCCGAATACACATCGTGAACCAAGCAGCCCTCACTCTTCAATACTTCACATGCAATACAAGCACGTGGTAAGCAGTAACATGATGACAGTGACCTCCCAGCCCCCGAGCACACCTTGTGACCGAGTGTCAGGTGCTGATGCGTGCTTCTTTCGGTGGCAAAGACGCTGGGCTGGAGGAAGTCTGTAATGAAGTCTCCACCTTCCTCCCAAGAACAGTGGCTCTTTACATTAATTAGCCAATTAGAGAAACAAGTATTTCTCTCCCATTTATAAGCATTCCATCCTTCATTAAAATAAATATTGCTAAGGATTATATAAAGGAATACTCAGGGACTTTAAAAAATGTCAAATGTAAAGTCGGCCTGTTAGTGAATTACATTTTAAAATGCTTTGCTGTTGTCACATATTCTTCAAATTCTTGAATCTGTCTCCCCGTCTCACCACCCACACCATCATTTTGTGTAAGAAGGGTTTTTTTAAAAAAAAATATCTTTTGGGAGGGCGAGTTAATTAGGGTTTAAAAATTTTTATTTTAATGCAGGTCCTGGACATTGATCCCAGGGTTTCTGGTCAATAGTGGGTTCTTGTTGTTGTTTTGGTCAATAGTGTTTTGAATCAAAACTTGGTTTGTATACTAAGAAGGTTCTCAGCCCAAGTTATGATTCAAAACTGTTCTGACCAGAGACTCTCATTGACAAGCAAGTTCATCTACCTATCTTTGACAGCAGGGACACTTAATTAAATCACAGAACCGCTGTGATCAGGGGAAATTATGACCCATCTATACCCGAGAATTACCTCAGTTCTCAAGGGCTGCAGTTCAACCACAGCAAAGTGGTCTCTGTGGCTTAAGGAACTCTTAATTCTCACACCATGTCTTTGGCCCATGTTTTCTAATTTAAATTCATATTATGATTTCTTTTCAAAGACTCCTAGTTTTACCCTTTCCCTTGCTCTTATTTTCACTCATTGTGCTAGTTCTATGATCTGTTCTTGTTACACATGACATTTCACATCCATGGACCACACAGGATACTGGCATCAACGCTTCCCCTGCCCAGCCTTGCAGTTTCCACTGGATGACTTCCATGTGTGTGAAGAGCTGGTTTCTTCTCCGGAAACGACGCTCCCTGCCCTCTCCCTCTACAGCACAGAAACAATTGATAAGGCAATGGAAACTACTGATATACAATGAAAAAGAAATTCTTTTCTGTAAATTTTAAAGTAAATGCCTTGAAGACAAAAACTGGAGGCTATTAGAATTACTGCTTTTGTCACATTATACAATTATTTGATTTTAGTGTTTCTGGGCAAAATTTTAATTACCTTTACTTAAGATAATCTCCTTTATAATTTAAAAGCAAGCTTATAGATATAAAAAAATCTGTTGATTTCTAATTATTTTGTCTAACATGTATGTGCAGCATAAACCTTGTTATTAATTCCAATAATGCTTACTGTGGTTCTATAGTGTTTAAAAAAATATTTATTTCTTTTGTGTAGGGGGGGATTATTTACTTATTTCTAGAGGAAATACTAAGGATTGAACCCAGGATCTCAGGACCAGCTAAGCACACACTCTACCACTTGAACTATACCCTCCCTCCCATTATGTTTCTTGAGTGAACAATCATTTCAGATTGCAACTATGAACATGTATCATTTTCAAACGCATTACTGACATCTCAGCTATTCTTCCTTCCCCATGAAATGACCATAGCAGAAAATTAGCAAGTCAGTATAGTGGTGGCTGGTATAGTCGTTTCATTTTTAATCCAGTTGAAAATAATCCGCATTTATTTCACCATCCACTGCTTAACTACACGTGTATTTCTGGAAGAAACTTCCTTGAAGTAAATATGGATCCTTCCAATGTTGTTCAATCTCACATTTTATTACTTCAGCTTGCATTTCTGCATTTTCATCTATGTTTGAAGATGCTTTTATCTGATGTACACAGTGCCCACACACAGGTCTCCTTCAAAACAGAGCAGTCTTGTGTGCCACACAGGATTTTTTTGTATCAAAATATAGTTTACACTGTTTTGTTAGTTGCCGGTGTACAGCATGGTGATTTAGCTACACATATATACATTACTTTTTAATATTCTTTTTCATTATAGGTTATTACAAGATACCGAATATGGTTCCCTGATCTACACAGCAGGACCTTGTTTATCTATTTTATGTATAGTAGTGGGTATCTGTTAATTCTAAACTCCTTATTTATCCCTCATCCTACTTTCCCTTTTGGTAACCATAAGTTTGTTCTCTATGTCTGAGAGTCTGTTTCTGTTTTGTAAATATGTTCATTTGTATCATTTTCTTTTTTTAGATTCCACATAGAAGTGATATATGTGTCTTTGTTGGATCTACTTCACTTAGTATGGTGATCTCTTGGTCCATCCACATTGCTAATGGCATTATATTGTTCTTTCTTATGGCTAAGTAGTATTCCATTGTATATATACACTCTGACTTCATCCATTTATCTGTCAAAGAAAAATTAGGATACATCCGTGTCTTGGCTAGTGTGAACAGTACTTCTATGAAAATTAGGGTCCATGTATCTTTTCCAATTATTTTCTCTGGATATATGCCCAGGAATGGTATTGCTGGATATGCTAACTCTATTTTTACTTTTTAAGGGATCTGTATACTGTTTTCCATAGTGGCTGCACCAAATTACACTCCAACCAACAGTGTAGGAAGGTTCCCTTTTCTCCACACGCTCTCCAGTATTTATCATTTGTGGACTTTTTAAGGGTGGCCATTCTGTCTGGTCTAAGGTGACACCTCATTGTTGTTCTGATTTACATTTCTCTGATAATTAGAGACATTAAACGTTTTCATCTGCCTGTTGGCCATCAGTATGTCTTCTCTGGAGTAATATCTATTTCGGTTTCCTGCCCATTGTTTTATTGGGTTATTTCTTTGTTATAGAGTTCTATGAGCTGTATCAAAATGTTTGTAATTACATCCTTGTCACCTTGTTTGCAGTTTTTTCTCCCATTCCATAGGATATACATAGAATATACTTATATTTTAAATCAAATCCAGATGGATTTGGGTTTATTCTCCAAAATGAAAATGATACAATGTTTACTTAAATTCCTTTCCATTCAATTTCTTTTCTTTGGTCAAATCCTTCCCACTTACATAACATACTTATTAATTTCATAATATTAGTATAATTTTATGAAAAACATACTTGTGGGTAAAATTTTAAGGTATTTTGTAGGTATTTCGCATGGATATATATTAGTAGAAATACATTCAAAAGTGAATATTTAAGAAAGTCTCTTTAATTCCATATCCCCATTTGACCTCACCCCCCTCTTCCCTCTGGTAACCACTAGTTTGTTTTCTGTAACTGCAAGCTTTTTTTTCTATTTTGCATATATGTTCATTCTTAGTATATCTGGATTCCAAATATAAGTGTTATCACAGAGTATTTGTTTCTGTGTGACATTATTTCACGAGGTATAATATTCCCCAGTTTTATGGAAGTTGCTGCAAGTGGCAGAATTTCATCCTTCCTACAGCTGAGTCACGTCCGTGTGTATATGCCTCACATCTCCTTTATCCACTCGTATGCTGACGGGCATTTGGTTTGTCCTCATATCATAACCACTGTAAACAGGGCTGCTGTGAACTTCAGGGTGCATAGATCTTGGATTTGTATTTTCCTATTTTCTAGATAAGTATCCAGGGGTGGAATTGCTGGATCATAGTTAGTTCTAATTATAGTTTTCTGAAGAACTTCCAAACTGTTTCCCATAGTGGCTACACAAATTTACATTCCCACCAACAGTGTATAAGGGTTTTCTATTCTCTACATCCTCACCAACATTTGTTATTTGTAGACTCTTTGCTGACTGCCATTCTTACAGTTGGCAGGAGATATCTCTGGGTTACTCGGATTGCATTTCTCTAATAATTAGCATTGTTGACCATCTTTTCATATGCCCGTGAGCCAGCTATATGGCTTCTCTGGAATAATGGTTATTCAGTACTTCTATTTTCTGGTCGGATTGTTTGGGTTTTTTATATATTGAGTAGCATGAGCTGTTCATATATTTAGGATATTAACCACTTGTTAGTCATATTACTTCCAAATATTTTTTCATTCCAAAGGTTGTCTTTTCATTTTGTCAATGGTTTCCTTTGCTGTCTAAAAGGTTTTAAATTTAATCAGGTCCCACCATTTGTTTATTTTTGCTTTTATTTATTCTGTGTTAGGAAACAGATCCCCCCAAAATACTGCTACAATTTATGTCAAAGAGTGTTCTACCTATATTGTCTTCTAGGCATTTTCTGGTTTCAGGTCTTACATATTTCTTTAACTCATTTTGAGTTTATTTTTGTATATGTTATGAGGTAATGGTTTAATCTTACTGTTTTACATGCCCTGAACGAGGCAGCCTGGCACTGAATCCTAAATCCCTGTCCAAGCTGGGAGCTTACAAGATGACACACCCTCCTTGGGCCTCAGTTTCCTCCCTAGAAATGGTCTCTTGGCTGCAGGCCTAATGCAGATGCATCCTCCCAACCTCTTATCACCTCAAACTCCTACACTCCCAGTGTGGTTCTCATCTACTGCATTCGTAAGGCCTTTTTTCCATTGTGAACTTTGTTATGTCAAAGCAAATGGCTCTTTTGGATAAAAGACATCACATTCCTTGCACTCATAAGGCCTTTCTCCACTCTGAACTCTGATGATAAAGGAGGCCAGACCTATCAGTAGAAGATTTCCCACATTCCCTGGACTCAGAAGGCTTTCCTGCAGTGTGAACTCTCTGATGATAACACAGGCTAGATCGAGCAGTAAAAGATTTCCCACACTGACTGCACTCATAAGGCTTTTCTCCACTGTGAACTCTCTGATGGTAACGAAGGCCCGACCAAACCATAAAAGATTTCCCACAATCACTACACTTAAAAGGCCTTTCTCCAGTGTGAACTCTCTGATGAACACGGAGACCAGAACTCCTAATATAAGATTTGCCACATTCACTGCACTTGTAAGACCTTTCTCCAGTGTGAACTCTCTGATGATAACGAAAGTTAGACTTATCATTAAAAGATTTCCCACATTCACTGCACTTAAAAGGCTTTTCTCCAGTGTGCATTCTCCTATGGAAACTGAGGTGGTTGCTTTGGCTAAAGGATTTCCCACATTCATTGCACTTAAAAGGCCTTTCTCCAGTGTGAACTCTCTGATGAACACGGAGGCTAGAACGCCAAATATAAGCTTTCTCACATTTATTGCACTTATAAGACCTTTCTCCAGTGTGAGCTCTCTGATGATGACGAAAACCAGACCTATCATAAAAAGATTTCCCACATTCATTGCACTCAAAAGCCTTTTTTCCAGTGTGCATTTTCCTATGGAAACTGAGGTGGCTGCTTTGCCTAAAGGATTTTCCACATTCATTGCACTTAAAAGGCCTTTCTCCAGTGTGAACTCTCTGATGTCGAACTAATTGGCACCTTCGAAAAAAAGATTTATCACAATACTTGCACTCATAAGGCTTTACTCCCACGTGAATTTTCCTATGGTCATCGAGGTATTCCCTTCGACAGAAGGACTTCCCACATTCACTGCACTCAAAAGGCTTTTCTCCAGTGTGGATTTGCCCATAGGCACTAAGGCGGTGGCCTTGGATAAAGGATATTCCACAGTCTCTGCATTCATAAGGGCTTTGTCCAGTGTGAACTTTCCGGTGCTGAGTAAGTTTACATCTTTCAGTGCAGGTTTTCCCACATTTGTTGCACAAACAAAGCCCTTCACTACTGAACACTCTTTCATCCTGAACAAGTATGTCTCTGTGGCTGGAGGCCTTCTTGCATTCTCTGATGCTGAGATGACTTTTTCTACTGCGAAAAACAGCTCCACATTTGTCACTGTTTAGTTTCTTACTAGGATTAGCAGCCTGTTGCTGAAGCCCCATGTTAGCCAGAAAATCCTTCCCAATCTTCCTGTAGGTAAAGAGGTTCCCTGATGCATTGACTGTGCAGCTCTTCAAAAATGAGGGTCCCCCCACATCACATCTGAAGTGTTTCTCTCTAATGTGCTGCCTCTGGGGCTGTTGAAGGTCTACAGTGAAATAGAACTGCTTCCCATATGTCCCACGTGTGTATGATTTCTGCCCTCTATGTGTTCCCTGGTGTTCAGCCAAGTGCAGGATGTCTCTCAAGACTTGGACACACATCTTACATGGCTGGCCCTTCTCAGGAGACACACCTGCCCCAGAAGTCCTGATCTGTGACACTCCTACAGGTGAGCTCTGTTCACAAGGTGGCTGTTCATCCTCAACTCCATGACAAGAACCTGAAAACGAACAAGTGATGTTGAAGAACATGCTGACTTTAATGAGGCTGGGGAATGGGGGAGGCGGGAACGACACCAACACAAGGGTACCTTTGACACATGAAACGATCAGTCCAAGGGATTGTGTTTGGAAAATCAAGTTGGGATCAAACTGAGGACGCAGCTGCTGTGCATTACTGGCCCTTAACATCACAGAATTGAGGCGGCCTCACCAAGCCCAAGGCACAAGGACTGGATGTGGCCCAAGTGTGAAAGGCATCTTCTACAATTCACTCTTCTGTCAACGCTGGTGACCTATGATACTATTTAAAAGTATATGTACAGGCCCCAGAAAATCTCACTGGAACAGGCAACTAGTGTTCAAGGAATATTAAAGGTTACCCCTGTGTTTTAGGACATAAATAATGCCAGAAACTAGTATGGGGAAAACAGTGATCACTTACCACATGAGGTAAGTGATCTAGAGAGGTGGTAGGGAGTTTATACCAGGCTGAAGTCAGGATAAAAGGGAGAAACAGTACAAATGACAAGCTGTAAGGGTGTCAACAATGGAGAAAGGATGACAGAAGTGATCTGTGGCCACTGGCAATGGCACTAAAACAGCAGTCAGACAAGACAGGTTCCTAGTATGACTTCAGCAGAGACCTGACATCAAGCCCTCTCCCAGCTGCCACTCATTCTGGCCAGGCTATCCCTGGGCTCTTTTTGGCTGAAACAACGGTCATGTCCATCCCAGGAGCACCAAGGACTCTCCACCTCCAGCTGAACGACTACATAGGACACAAAGGATACAAGTCCTAATGGAAAGTCAGGACAGGTGAGTGGCCAACACTGGCCCAGAGGAACTCAGTTCACAAGAGAGAAAGAATGGATACTTACATACTAAAAAAAGAATCTCCAAGGAGCTAGAGGAAAGGAGGAAGAGCAGGAGTACAAAGTGTTAGGAATCAATCTCTCCACCTAAAAAACAACTGTACTGTCAGAATTTAACTGATGTTAATATTTTGCAACTCTGGAGTCTACTGTAGATTTCCATTGTCTGAAATTACATTAACTTTGTTAAGTTCAGTTCTTAGCATGTAGTAGCCACCAACAACCCCAACCCAAGTTCTAGGGCAGACAGCTGGGCACATGTCCCTGGAGCAGTGTGCATGCAGCCTGCAGGAGCTGGAGTGGGAACAAAGCACCTGGTCCACCAAGTATCAGAGATGTGCACTCTGCTGCTTCTGAAAGCAGACGGTTGACACAGAGGTGTACTGGCATTGCTGTAAATAGTACCAGCACCATACAAAGCACCAGCCAACCCTGGATGAAGCACACCCAGGAAATTTAAAGGGCCAATGTCTATTCTCCCTCTCTTCATCGTTC
This sequence comes from Camelus bactrianus, assembly GCF_048773025.1. Classification (NCBI taxonomy): domain Eukaryota; kingdom Metazoa; phylum Chordata; class Mammalia; order Artiodactyla; family Camelidae; genus Camelus; species Camelus bactrianus. The sequence goes on from NC_133547.1 coordinate 861,993, forward strand.
TCGTTTTCCCTTTTGGGGAGTGAGATATTTAGGGACCAGGACAATAAAAAGTAAACATTTGTATGGGGGAACTTTAAAACTCATAGCACACCTTCAAGCAAAGGAACAGTGAAAAGACCTTACATTTCCACCTCGTGTTAACATTCAGAAAAGACACCCTAAAACCATCAAAAACAAAGAGAAAACACCACACAGCAAATCTTGGTTAAAAAGGAAACAGGAGATTCCTCAGAAGACTGGGAATAGACTTACCATATTACCCAGGAATCCCGCTCTTGGGCATATATCCAGAAGGAACCCTACTTCAAAATGACACCTGCACCCCAATGTTCACAGCAGCACTATTTACAACAGCCAAGACATGGAAACAGCCTAAATGTCCATCAACAGATGACTAGATAAAGATGTGGTATATTTATACAATGGAATAGTATTCAGCCATAAAAAGTGACAACATAACACCATTTGCAGCAATATGGATGTTACTGGAGAATGTCATTCTAAGTGAATTAAGTCAGAAAGAGAAAGAAAAACACCGTATGAGATTGCTCATATGTGGAATCTAAAAAAAACAAAAACAAAAACAGAAAACAAAAAACAAAACAAAAAAACATAAATACAAAACAAAAACAGAGTCATAGACATAGAATACAAACTTGTGGTTGCCAGGGGGATGGGGGTGGGTGGGAAGGGACTGGGATTTCAAAATGTAGAATAGATAAACAAGATTGTACTGTGTAGCACAGGGAAATATATGCAGGATCTTGTGGTGGCTCACAGCAAAAGAGAATATGACAAGGATGTATGTATGTTCATGTATAACTGAAAAATTGTGCTCTACACTGGAATTTGACACAACATTGTAAAATGACTATAACTCAATAAAAAAGTTAAAAAAAAAAAACAAAACAAAAAAACAAAACAAAACAAACAAAAAAAGGACTGACAGAAAAATAGCCCCAAACTATGCATAGTGACTACATGTTTCTCAAGACATGTAGGAAAAAACAACAATAAAAGAGTTGCTTTCACACCACTGGATATCATGGGAGAAAAGGACCTAAAGCAAGCAAGCAAGCAAGAAGAAGGCCACCTGTCTATGACCGGGTCTTCATTCCACCAGAGTCCATGGACAAGGGGCTGAGCCCAGGGGCAGAAGGAAGCTAAAAAATGGCTAGAGAAATAGTGAGGGAATTTTGCTAGAGAATTTTATATTTGCAATTAAAAAAAAAATCTATTCCTAAAATGTTGTGCCCTCCAAATTTTAGTTTCCTGGTGAATAGCTCTGGTGGCTTGACCTTAGTTTTTTTTTTTTTTTTTTTTCCAATGGGTAGTTTGGGTAAATTAAATAGTCTTGTTCAAAAAAAAAAAAAAAAAAGGAAACAGGATTTCCACAGCTACAATATTATCAGATAAAAATGCTCAGTTTTCAACAACAAAAAGTCACAAGGCATACAAAGAAACAGGAATATATGATGCAGTCAAATGAAAATAACAAATCTATAGCAATTGTACCTTCTGAACAGGTACACAAGGAACAAACAGTTGGTGAACTGACTAGAAAAAGACTTTAAAACAACTGTCTGAAACATGTTCAAATAGCTACACAAGTGGATGAAAAAAAATTGCCCAAACAAAAGGGAAATAACAATAAGTAGTAAGTACTATAAAAAATTGAGCACCTGAAAAGGCCAATTTCTGAAGTGAAAAAAAAAATCTCTAGAAGGATCCAACGCAGAAAAACATTCCAGATTTGATGAAAGACACGGATATAAACACCTAAGTATCTCAATGAACTCCAAGCAGGATAACCTTTGAGACCCACAGTGCGGCACATTATAATCAAACTGTTCAAAGGCAGAGACAAAGAGTGAATCTCAAAATCATCAAGAGAGAAAGGATCCCCAACAAGATTATCAGTAGACTTCTCAACAGAAATCTTGGGGAGCCAGAAAGCAGTGGGGCTGATACATTCAAGTCATTGAATGAAAAATGTGGCAAACAAGAATCCTAGATCAGGCAAGATCATCCTTCAATAATAAGGAGAAATTAAGGTATTCTCAGGGAAACAAAAGCTGAGGAAGTCCTTTACGACTACACCTGTAAAGGGAGTCCTTCAGATTGAAATCAAAGGAAACTAAACAATAATTCAGTTATTTGAAGAAATAAAGATATCTGAAAGTTAAGTTACAGGAAATTTTAACAGCCAGTTTCATTATAACATTATCAGTGCATGTACTTGTTTTCCTACATGATTTCGGAGACTCTCACATGTTAAAATATAAGTCGCAGTTTAACCACTCATCATATAAAGATGTAATTTTGTGAAAACAGTAATTGAAAATGGTGGGGACAGAGCTGTATACCATCAGATTTTTTAGTGTTATTGATGGTAAACTGGTATAAATTAAAATTAGTATGCTCTAGCTTTAGGATATTAAATGTAATCCCAATGGTAACTACAACAAAAGATATATGGGAACACAATGGAAACAAGAAGGGAATTAAGACATTTCACTACAAAAACATCAACTAAATGCAAGGAGAAAATAACAAAAAATAAGGCAAACAAATCCCTAAACACACAAGAAAGAAAGTATAAAATAAGAAAAAGTATCTTTCATCAGAAATTGCTATAGATGTAAATGGATTAAACTCCCAAAGCAAAAGACTGACTTGCAGAATAGATTTTAAAAATGCTCTGACTATATACTGCCGACAAAAGACAAGTTAAAAATGAAAGGTTAGAAAAGATATTTCATGTAAATAGTAACCAAAACACAGGTGTGGCTACTATTAATACAAGACAATAAAGATTTTAAGTCTAAAAAGGGTACAAAGGACATTATATTTTGACAAGAGATTTAACTTAAGAGGCAGAAATAATTAGATATATTTACACACCGAATAATACACCATCAAAATATATAAAGCAAAAACTGACAGTTGTAAGGAGGAACAGTCCTACAATAACATTTGGAGATTTCAATACTCTGCTATCAATAATGGATAAGAACAACAGATTTAATTAGATAAAGATTATACAAACTACACTCTCAAACCTCAATGGAATGAAGATAAAAATCAACATACAGAAAACTGAAATATTCACAAATTTGTGGAACTCGGATAATATGCCCTTAAACGACCAATAGTTTCAAGAAAAAAAGTCACAAAGGAAACTAGAAAATAAAACTTAGAAGATGCAGCAAAAGCAGTACTGAGGGGAAAACTGAGAGCAAAAAATGCTTACATCAAGATAGAAGAAATGTCATGACTCAACAAGCTAACTTTACAACTCGACGAACTACAAAAAGAACAAAGTAAACGAAGCTTTCTGGAAAAGGAAATGGTAAAGATTAGATTAATAAAAGCCAGACCATTCTGTTCTTAACAAAGCCTATCCTAATCAAAATTATTGAACCAGAGCCTAACCTGCTGCAGTTTTATCAGAGCCAAACTTGTCTGGGAAAAACAAAATACTCAACTTCAGCCCCCCTGTGCCCATCCTCTCCCACCTAAGGGAAGGAAAAATAAATTGAAAAGCCCTTGTGAGGTTCACAGTCTAGACACAGGAACTCATTAAAAGCCTGAAAATTAAACACACTATGAATGCTTACAGGGCTATGCCTGTTTTCTCACCACACCTTACCAACACACACCAATACAGGACTATCATCATGCCAGTTTTCAAGATAATATTACAGGGCACACTAAAAGGGGGGAAAAAGGTTTTAGAAGACAAAGGAAGCTTCAGAGCTGGAATCAGATTATTACAGGGATGTTGCAATACTGATATTGGGAGTAAGAGATAACTATGATTAATGTGCTAATTAAAGTCTGCTAAGGATAAAGTACATATTACATGAGACCAGAGGGCAATATAAAGCAGACAGGTGGAAATTCTAAGAAAGAACCGAAAAAAAAAAAAAAAAAAAAAAGCAAGAGATCAAAAACACAGTAATAGAAATGAAGATGGCTGTGATGGGCTCATTCACAGACTGTACACAGCTGAGGAAAGAATCTGAGCTTGATGTTCTCTTAGTAGAAACTTCAAAAAAAAAGGAAAAAGAAAAGAAACTTTCAGAACTGTAAAGCAAGCAAACAAAAAAAGACTAAAAACAATAAAACAAAAATATTCAAGAACTGTGGGACAACTACAAAAGAATTAATATACATGTATAGAAACATCACAAAGAGAAAGTGAAAAAAGGAACAAAGAAATATTTCAAGCAATAATGATGGAGAACTTCCACCAAATTAATGTCAGACACCAACTCACAGACCCAGGAAGCTCAGAGAACATCAAACTGGTTGAATACCAAAAAAACACACCTAGGCATACCATATTCAAAAGCAGAAAGAAAAATCCTGAAACATCTTACCTACAGAGGAGCAACAAAAAAAATTACATTTGAAGTCTCCTCACAACTCATGCAAACAGAATGCAGTGAAACATTTCAGGTGCTGGGGAGGGACACGGGGAAAGCCTCAACAACCTAGAAGTCAACATCCACTAAAATTAACCGTCAAAAGTGATGGTGAAATACAAACCTTCTTAGACACAGAAAATTTGTGGGAATTTATTAAAACAAGTTCTACAGATGGAAACTGATATAAATCAGAAATCTGGGTTTCACACATATAGGAAGAGTATCAAGAATAAAAACTTTAAAAGAGAAATCACACAATGTCTTTTCTCAGACCACACTGGGTTACACCAGAAACCAGTAACAGAAGAATAGGAACAAAATTCCAAAATATTGTGAAAGTAAACAATAAATCTACAAATAACACATAGATCAAAGAAGAAATCACAGACCAACATCACTCATGAACACAGGCACAAAAATCCTCACAAAATATTACTAAATTCATTCAAAAACTGTATAAAAAGAATTAAACACCACAATGAAGTGGGATTTACCCAAGGTTTGCAAGGCTGGTTTAACATTCGAAAGTCAATTAATATGATCCATATCAACAGATTAAAAAAAACAAATGATTGCATTAATAAATGCAGGGAAATAACCTGACAAAACCCAACACTCACTCATGAAAACTATCTATCTCTTAGTGAACTAAACATAGAGGAAAACTTCAACTTGCTAATGTAAATAAAACCCTACAGCTATTATCATACTTAACAGAGAAAAACTAGAAGCTTTCTCACTGAGAAAAGGCAAGGATGTTCCATCTTACCACTCCTTTTCAGCTTTATATTGGAATTCAAAATTAACGCCATGGAATAAGGTTATGTAAAAGATGTACTGATTTGGACGGAAAGAAGAAAACGCTTCATTCTCAGATAACATGATCAACTATGTTAAAAAAAAAAAACAAAAACCAAACCAAACCAAACCAAACCAAATCCTGGAATGAAACAGCAATTATTTCAAACTATACCAAGGTTTCAAAATATAAGGTTAATATACAAAAGTCAATCACCCTCCAATATACCAGCAATGAACATGTGAAATTTAAAATTAAAAGCACAATACTGTGTACATTACTATAAAAAAGAAAAACAATTCAAGAAAGAAATACTTATTTATAAATCTACCAACAAGATGTGTGTGTGGGAAACTATAAAACTCTGATGAATGAAATGAAATAAATAAATAAATGGAAAGGTATTTCATGTCCATAAATAGAAAGACACACTATTGTCAAGATGTTAGTTCTATCCAACTTGATCCACAGATGCAATGCAATCCAAATCAAAACTCCAGTAAGTTATTTTGTGGCTAGAAACAAACTGATCCTAAAGTTTATATAGAGAGGCAAAAGTCCCAGAACAGCCAACACAGTACTGAAAAACAAAGATGACAGACTGACACTACTAAATTTCAGGAATTAGTGGGGAGGGTACAGTTCAAGAGCAAGAGCGTAAACTTAGCATGCATGAAGTCCTAGGTTCAACTCTAGGCATCTCCTCTAAATATAAATAAATAAAGCTTATCACCTCCCCCTGCCCCTCCCCCCAAATTAGTATCTAGTCCTCAAGCCAGGGTGGTATTCTTGAAAGAATAGATAAATCGATCAATGAACAGTATTGAGAGCCCAAAAATAGACCCATAGAAATACAGTCAATTAATCTTTGACAGATAAGCAAAGGCAATACACAGAGAAAAGATTAAGTCTTTAATAAATGATACTGGAACAACTGAACATAACATACAAAAAAAAAAAAAAAGAATCTAGACACAAACCTTTCACCCTTCACAAAAAGTAACTCAGAATGGATCAGACAAAATGTTAAATAGAAAATTCATACCAATCTCTAAAAACATATACAAAAATAAACTTAAAATTGTTTAAAGACCTAAATGTAACACTGGAAACTATAAAACTCCTAGAGGAAAACATAGGTAGAACACTCCTTGACATAAATCACTGCAATTTTCTTTTGGATCCATCTCCTAGAGTAATGGAAATAAAACCAAAAACAAACAAATGGGGCTTAATTAAAATTAAAAGCTTTTGTACAGCAAAGGAAACCATGAGCACAAGAAAAAGACAAACTATTGAATGAAAGAAAATAGTTGCAAACAATGATACTTCAATAAAGATATGGGTAAAAGGGAAAAAACTGAAAAACTTTTGTACACCAAAGGACACTATGAATACAGGAAAACGGCAACCACAGAATGGGAGAAAATATTTAAAAATCATGTACACAACAAGGGATTATTATCCAGAATATAGAAAGCCCATAACACAACCATCAAATAGTCAGCAAGTATAAAAATGAAAAAGGATTTGAACAGATATTTTTCAAGTGATATACAAATGGCCAATAACCACATCATTAGGGAAATGCAATCTAAATGGTAAAAAATACACCAGTTCACACCAGTTAGGACAAGTACCCAAAGAAGAGAAAATAACAGATGCTGGTGGGGATGTAGAATTGGGATCTTGGAAAAGGGTCTTACAAGAACAGCTCAAGGTCTGCTTTAGTAGTGACCATGTCAATGACAACAGTTTGTTGTACAGTCAGGCACCGCTTAATGTCAGGTACATGAGTGGAGCAAAATTTCTATACCAAAGAACTGGACAGTCAGCTGGCCAGAGAGAGGGCAAGCAAGGAGGGATCTCCCAGGCTGAGCGCAAGACCACTGACCCTCAATCACTACCTGCATGTTGCTGGGACACCAGCAGTTCCCGCAATAAGAATGCACTCAGCCGAACCATAGTAACCCCAGCAACTACCCAGGGAATTGAAGAAAAAAGTAAGTGCCCACGGTACAGAACTGAGAAATCAGAGCTCCCCACGGGCAAGAGCCTAGTTCGGAGGATAGGGATGGGTGTGAGGGCCTTACCCAGCATGGATACAAGGGCAAAGTTCTCCAGCATGACATCAAGGTACAGACATATCTGAACCTCATCAAGCAGACACCATTCCTCCCGGGAGAAGTACACAGCCACATCCTCAAAGGTCACACTGTCCTGCTATAATGGGGACAAACAAAACCATGAACAGTCTCACTCCTGAAAACCCACGACCCATCTTCCCACACATCTACCCTACTGCCCAACTAGATGGAGCCTTGAGACCTGGGTAAGAAAACCTTCCTGCCCTGATCTGAATCTCCCATGGCCTCCAGAATACACAGGCATTCATTTCAAACCTAACTCCTGCTCTTCACTGCTGTTTATTCCCATCAGAAATTACCTAAACCAGCTCAGCCTCACTTGAAACCAGTTATCACCTACTGGAACCGGTTCGAGCAATAACCCACAGCACGTTCTATTGGTGGTAGGAAACGCATACTCTCTCCATATTCCCCATCCTGGACTCAGGATCCTGAGCATGGGATTAACCAGGGTCCCCAAACCAAAGGGCTTGAAGAATGGCAGGTGAAGACACGCGAAGGCATCTCAAATACACAAAATGTGTGCGTAGGGGGATGGGGACAAACTCCACTTAATAAAAGTGCTTCTACAGCCCTGGAAGTCTGTGGGAAAAGCGAAGCCACGAGGAAACTAACCGTGGCGATGGCTAGGGACTCAGGCCTTCCTGGAGCAACATAACCTCCCTGAGTCATTCCTCAGTGCTATTTCTGACCAGTTGTGACCTTCGAAAAGCAAAAACTGCCTTCTGCCTCAGTGTTCTTATCACCCCCTAGAGTCCGCCCTTCCAGTGAACGGGCTTTAGAATACTTTTAAAAGCCTAATTCAGTTCGTATTCTTCCTTGGCTCAAAACTGCACGGCTCCCAGGGACCTAATTATAAAGGAACAATCACTCCTCCACCATTCCAGGTGCAACTGGGCATCAAAATTTGTTTCTCGGAGAAACAAGATAGACTCCAGGTTCCCCGAAGTTCCCGGTTCACTTGCCTCTCCAAGCCCCACCGACACCGCAAGACACTGGTGGGCAGAAACAGGGGCCCCGTCCCGAAGGCCTCACTGTCCTGGACAGGGGCCTGGGCTAAAACGACGGAAACAGGCGTCCCCCGCTCGGGGCGTTACTATCTGGGTGGGAAACGGGCAGGGGAGAACCCGCAGCAGCAGCACTTACCTGAGCCCCGACCCTCAGCGCAGCCGCCGCCATCCGAGCCTCTGCGCGGAGCAGAGTGGCCGCAGTCTAGTGACCGGGTCGGCTCGGCACCGACACTCCTCGCAGGCGGCGGTGTCCCCGACCCTCACACCCGCCCCCGTGCAGCGCGCACACAACCTCCTCCTGCGCCTTCCAGCCCGTCACCTCGCTCCCCTCAAGGGACACGCGACCTTCTCACGTGGCCAACAGACTCCACAGCAACCAAAATGGCCGCCAAGTAGACGCCGGAAGTCCCTCCCCGAAATGTTCGCTGACCCGGAAACGCCTCATTTCTGGGTTTTCATTGGACTAACGTCGCTGCCCCTTGGCGCACAATCTTCTGGGTAATGTAGTGCTAAGGTCTCAGGGAAGGGCGCCCCACACTGGAATCATCCAGAAAAGAGCCAAGGAGCACCGCGGAGGCACTGGGAAATGACTTCTAAGGAGGGCGAGGGATTCATGGAGAACCGTGGCAGAGGGAGGTTGCATTTTGCTTTGAGAGCCTTTGGTGCTACTGATCACTAAAGTGCGCCTTTATTAACAATAGTCATTCAGATATTTTATTCATTCAACGTTGCAGTGTATATTGAAGAACAAACGTACATGTGTAAAACAGTTTTATATTCCAAGTACAAAACAACTTAATGTTTAAGGATAGATCAGTTGTTGAGTAATGGCCCAGTTTCAAGAGTTAAGAAACAGCCCAGAGATGGCGACAGAGACACCATTGGTTTAATAGGGAAGGGATTTTACTTATCCAAAGGAAGGTCCTGGAGGGACACCACATTGTGGCCCACAGACAGCAGGCAGCATGTGACAGTAGTCTTCCGTATTTGAGGGAGAGAAAGGTTACAAGCTTTAGAGGGAATTGGGGTCAGGTTGGCTCATCAACTTTCAGCTCGCCCTCTGATAAAATATCAAAATGAAGACTTTCTGATCTAAAGATTAACAAAAATAACTAGCCGGGGCTGGGATGAAGTACTAGGCATTTATTTACTGATTAGGCTCTCTGATTAAGAGGGAAGGTGCGTCAGATGAGTCGGGTGTAGGTGAAGGAGGAAGTGGTGGAGCAGGGGAGGTGCAAAGAGCAAGAGAACTGCCTTCGTGGGTGGCCTGTTCATACGTACACCAGCGTTTCTCCCTGAGTTGGGCACTATCACTGACTATACAGGCAGGAGAGCCTCTTCGGTGGGACCAGAAACAGTGCTTTCCCCTTTGTCCATCTGCTTCAGGGCTGCCCATTATCTCCTCTCCATATTCCCAGTCACAGTCCTGCCTGCCTTTTTTCCTGTTCCTGACCAAAACTTTCAAAATGACTTTCACACTTCAGGCTGGATGCATCTCAAGAGCAATAGAAAAATGTGTATTTGCTTTCAGTTTCCAGTGGATGTGAACTTGCGAAGACTTCACGGAGCCTGAGAGATTGTCCAAACGCTTCAGGGACTAATAGCACCAAAGACTTCAATTCTCTTATCTCCTCTTCCCCCTGGTTGTCCCGTCGGGTTAAAAAGGATGGAGCCCCTCCCTCTCCCTAGAGCCCATTTCCCAGCGCCCCTCGCGGTAATGCTTGGCATACTGCTGGGTGATTTCCGTGCGAAGCGCTATTCGCTGAGTCCTTACCACTACATTACCCAGAATGTCGTTCGCTAAAGGTCAATGACGTTATCCAATGAAAATCCAGAAAGGGGACATCTCCGGAGGGGCAAACCTCTTGGAGCGGCACTTCCGGCGTGCTCGTAGCCGACGTTTTGATTGCTGTGGGGTCCGTTAGGTTGGTCAGGAAGTTGCGTCTCCCGTGAAGGGAGGGAGGTGACGGGCTAGAAGGTGCAGGAGAAGGTTCTGTCAACGCAACACGGGGGCTGGTGTGAGGGTGGAGGACACCGCCGCCTGCGAGGAGTATCGGTGCCGAGCCGACCCGGTCACTCGGCTGCGGCCACTCTGCTCCGCGCAGAGGCTCGGATGGTGGCGGCTGCGCTGAGGGACGGGGCTCAGGTAAGTGCTGCTGCTCTGGGTTCTCCCCTGCCCGTTTCCCACCCAGACAGTAACGCCCCGAGCGGGGGGCGCCTGTTTCCGTCTCTTTAGCCCAGGCCCCTGGTCCAGGACCGTGAGGCCTTCAGGACGGGGTCCCTATTTCTGCCCACCAGTGTCTTGCGGTGTCGGTGGGGCTTGGAGAGGCAAGTGAACCGGAAACTTCGGGGAACCTGGAGTCTGTCTTGTCTCTCCGAGGAACAAAGTTTGAGGCCCACTTGCACCTGGAATGGTGCAGGAGTGATTGTATCTTAATTCTTAGGGCTCTGGGAGCCGTGGAGAGTTTTGAGTCAAGGAAGGACACGATCTGAGCGAGGTTTTTTAAAATACTCCAAAGCTTGTTCAAAGGAATCAAGGAATGTAGGAAGAACATGGAGGCAGAGGGCAGTTGTGGCTTCTCCCAGGTCACAGCTGGTAAGAGGTACACTGAGGATTGAAGTGTGGAGGTTCCCTGGCTGGTACCGGGCAGAGGTCCAGGAAGGCCTGGCCCCCGGAGCGCCGCCGTGGTCGCTTTCCTCCGTGGGCTTCCTTTTCCTACAGGTTCCCAGGGCTGCAGAAGCAGTTTTGCTCAGTGAAGTTTGTCCCACCCTCTCATTTGTTCTGACCGCCACCCACACATTCTCTGTATTTGGGAGGTTTTCAGCTGCTATTCTGCTAGCCCTTTGGTTTGGGGACCCTGGAGAATCCCATGCTCAGGGTCCTGGATCCAGGCCAGGTTATATGTAGAGGGTCCCCATTTGCCAACGCTAATAGTAGGAGGTGTGGAAGGTTATTACTGGAACCAGTATGAGCGTTTGGAACTGCTTTGAAGTGAGGCTGAGCTGGTTTATCTAACTGGTGGTCTCCTTTTTTTTTTTTTTTTTTCTGGTGGGAGTAGACAGCGGGGAAGAGGAATTAGCCTTGAAATGACTGCCTTTGTATTCTGGAGGCCATGGGAGATTCAGATCAGGGCAGGAAGGTTTTCTTACCCAGGTCTCAAGGCTCCATCTAGTTGGGCAGTAGGGTAGATGTGTGGGAAGATGGGTCGTGGGTTTTCAGGAGTGAGACTGTTCATGGTTTTGTTTGTCCCCGTTATAGCAGGACAGTGTGACCTTTGAGGATGTGGCTGTGTACTTCTCCCGGGAGGAATGGTGTCTGCTTGATGAGGTTCATATACGTCTGTACCTTGATGTCATGCTGGAGAACTTTGCCCTTGTATCCATGCTGGGTAAGGCCTTCACATCTGCCCCTGTCCCCTGAACTGCCTTTCTTCTTTTCCCCTTGGACAGCTCTATCCTTTTCACATCTAGACCATGGCTGCTACTTCCTACTTCAGTCCCTTGGGGATGTGCTCTGTTTACAGTGGCTATGTTGAGTGAATCCCTGCTCTGTAGACCCAGCATCTTGCAGGCAATGATTGAGGGTCAGTAGTCTTGCGCTCAGCCTGATAAATCCTTCCTTTCTTGTCCTCTCTTTGGTCAGTTGACTGTCCATTTCCATGGTACTTAAGTTTTGCTCCATTCCTTTATCTGACATTGATTTGTGCCTGATTGTGCAACAGACTGTAGGCAGTGATATGGTCATTACTAAAACAGACCATAAGCTGTTCTTGCAAGACCCTTTTCCAAGGTTTCAGTTCTTCTACTTCTGTGAAGTAGTATATCTTTACCATTTTATGATTTTCCCCTAAAGTTGTGCCATTTGTGTATCTTTAGGAAAACACCTAGTCAAATCCTTTTTCATTTTTTAATTACTTTGTGTTTCTGGTTGTTGTGTTATAGGTTTTATTTATATATTCTGGATATTAATCCCTTGTTGTATACATGATTTTAAAATATTTTCTCCCATTCTGTGGTTGCCTTTTCCCTTATGTTCAGAGTCCTTTGATGTACAAAAGTTGTTCAGTGTTTTTCTTTCTTCCTCCATCTTTCTTGATGTATAATTTGACAAATAATGTTGTGTTAGTTAAAGGTATGCACCAAAAATTGATCATTTTTATGAGGTCCAGTGTGTCAATGTTTTCTTCTGTTTTTCTGCCTTTGTTATTGTCGTCAAGAAATCATAAGTGGATCCAGCATTTTGAAGTTTTTCTCTTTTGTTTTTTTCTAAGAATTTTATCATTTTGGCGCTTATGTTTAGGCCTTTGGTACATTTTGAATGAATTTTTGTATATAGTGTTAGGTAAGGTTGGTTCAACTTCAGTGTTGTACATGTGGATATCCAGTTTTCCCTGTACCCTTTGTTGAAAAGACTGTCCTTAGTGAATGGTAATGGTCCTCTTTTCAGAAACTATTTGATGATGTGTGTGAGGGTTCATTTTTAGAGTCTGTTCTCTATCCTTTTCCATTGGAGTATATATCCATCTTTATGCCACTGGCGTGCTATTTTGATTACTGTAGCTTTTTGATAAATTTTGAAATCAGGTGGCATGAGTCCTACAACTTTGTTCTTTTTCACAATTGTGTTGTCTCTATGGAATCCCTTTAGAGTCTATATGAATTTTAGGATGAGGTTTTCAATTTCAAAGATTTTTGGAATATTGATAGGGATTGCATTGAATCAAGTGTTCCACTGGAGTGTTCAAATTGATAAATCTACACTGACATTTCATTATCACTCAAAAGCTGAAGTTTGCATTAGTGTTCACTATTGGTGGTGTTCATCTTTGGGGTTTGATAAATGTAGGATGACATGTTCACCATTATAGTATTATATAGAATTTTTCAGTGCACTGAGAATCCTTCATGCTCCATCTCGTCATCCTTTCCTCCCCTGTACTCCTTGGTAACCACTGATTTTTTTAGACTCCTTAGTTTCCCTTTTCTAATATGTCATATAGTTAGCATCATACAGTATGAGCCTTTTCATTTTGACTTCTTTCACTTAGTAGCATGAATTTAAGTTTTCTGCGTGATGTTTTCATGACCTGATAGCTCTTTCGCATTTAGTTCTGAATAATGTTCCCGTTATCTGGATGTACCATGTTTCTCCATTCATCTACTGAAGGACTTCTTGATTACCTCCAAGTTTTGACAGCCAGGAATAAAACTGCTCTAAACACCTGTGAAAATTTTTGTGTAGATGTAAGTTTTCAACTCTTATGTGTAAATACCAAGGAGTATAATTACTGGATGATATAAGAATGTGTTTAGTTTTGTAGGAAACTACCAAAGTGTCTTTCAAAATGGGGTGTACAGTTTTGCATTCCACCAAGCAATGGATGAAATTCCTCTTGTTCCATATCCTTACCAGCATTTCATGTTGTCAGTTTTTGAAATTTGGCTATTCTTATAAGTATGTGATTGTATCTCCTTTTGAGTTTAATTTGCATTTCCTTGCATCTTTGTATATGCTATAGTGTCATCTGTATATTCTCTTTTAATGAGGTGTCTGTTAAGGTCTTTGGCCCATTTTTAAATTGGGTTGTTATTTTTTTACTGAGTTTTTTCCCCCCATTTTTAAAAAAATTGAAGTATAGTTGGTTTACAATGTTGTATTAGTAGTTCCTGTTATACAGCTTAATGGTTCAGCTGTATGTATATATGTGTACGTGTGTGTGTATATATATGTATACATATACGTATATACACAGACACAGACATACATTCATTTTCATTACAAGTTATTACCAGCCAGGGGGAGGGTATAGCTCATGGACAAGGTCCTGGGTTCAATCCCTAGTTTTCCGTTAAAAATAATTATACCTAACTACCTTGCCTCTCCCCCGCCAAAAGTTACTACAAGCTATTGAATATAGTTCCCTGTGCTATACTGTAGGACCTTGTTATTTATCTATTCTGTACATAGTTTATATCTGCCAATCCAAAACTCCCAATTTATCCTTCTTTGCCCACCCCAGTACTGTAAGTTTGTTTTCTATATCTGTGAGTCTCTTCCTCTTTTGTGAATACATTCCTGTCATTTTTTTTAGATTCCACACATAAGTAATATTATATGACATTTGTCTTTCTCTGACTGACTTAACTTAGTATGATAATCTCTAGTTCCATCCATGTTGCTGCAACTGACATTATTTTATTCCTTTTTATGGCTGAGTGATATTCCATTGTATATATATATCACAGCTTCTTTATCCAGTCATTTGTCGATGGACATTTAGATTGCTTCCACGTCTTGATTATTGTAAAAAGTGCTGCTATGAATATTGAGATTTGACTTCAGGTTTTGTTTGTTCTTCCTTTTGTGATTTTTTTTCCAATGGTAGGTTAGGTTGTTTATTTGAGATTCTTGTTATTTCAGGAAGGCCTGTATAGATATCAACTTCTGTCTTAAGATGGTTTTTGCTGCAGTATTCGTTTACTTTTAATCTATATGCATCTTTGTGTTTAAAGTAGGTTTCTTGGAGGACTTAAGTCCTGTGTTTTGACCCACTCTGATCATTTCTCTTTTAATTGGTATATTTAGACTACTTTTAATTAATGGTATAGTTGTATAAATATCTAACGTATTTGTCATCATTTTCTATTCATTTTCCTTGTTCCTTTTTTCTCTTTTATTCTTACACTCTTATTTTAGTGGTTTCAATCCAGCATTTAGTGATTGCATTTTCTGTCCTTTGTTAGCCTATCAGCTATACTTCTTTCTTTTCATTTTTTCATGTAGTTGCCCTAGAGTTTCCAATATATATTAACAACTAATTGAAGTCCACTTTCAAGTAACATTATATGGCTTCATGAGTAGTTTGGATATGTTGTAACTTAAACAGAAATCCTAGTTGCTTTCTTTTCCCCGTTGTATTGTTGCTGTCATGCATTTTACTTTTACCTAGGCATATGTTAAGTGTGGGTATATAAAAATATGTAATGGAGTACCTTTTTGCCATTGTTCTTTTCCACAAACTGTCATCTGTTAGATCTGAACAGATTTTTTTTGAAAGAAGACATGCAAAGGCAGACAGCTATGTGAAAAGGTGCTCAGTATCACTAATGGTCAGGGAAATGCGAATCAAAACCACAGTGGGATATCACCTGACACCTATTATGTCTGTTATCAAAAAGACAAGAAGTAAGTGTTGGTGAAGATGTAGGGAAAAGGGATCTCTTGTGCAGTGTTGATGTAAATTGTTGCAACCACTATGGGAAACAGTATGGAGAATCTTAGATAAACTAAAAAAGGAATAACATGATCCAGCAGTTCTACCTCTTTGTATTTATTTATCCAGTCCAAAGGGAATGAAATCATCATCTCAAAAAGATATCTTTACCTCATGTTTATTGCAGGATTATTTACAGTATTCAAGACATGGAGACAATGTAAGAGTCCATTGATGGATAAATGGATAACAAAAATGTGCTACATACGGAGTATTTTTCAATATTCAGCCATTAAAAAAGGAAGGAAATCCTGCCATTTGCAACAATAGATGGACCTTGAGGGCATTATGTGAAGTGAAATAAGTCTGACAGAGAAAGACAAATACAGTTATCCCTCAGTTTCAACAGAGGACTGGTTTCATGAGCCCCTGAACACTGAAATCTGCAGATGCTGAAGTCCCACAGTCAGCCCTCTGATGCTGAGGCTTTGCATTTGTGGATTCATCCACACACACATCGTGTAATGCTGTGTGTATGTGATGAAAAATATCCATGTATAATTGGACCCATGCAATTCTAGCCCATGTTGTTCAAGTGTCAGATGTACTATGGGATTACACTTACATGTGGACTCTTTAAAAAAACAACAACAACAAACACACAGCAAACTCAGATATAGAGAACAGATTAGTAATTGCCAAAGCAGATGATGGTGAGTGTGTGAAAGAAATGTGCAGATGGTGTCAGAAGCTACAAACTTTCAGTTGTACGATGGGGTTGTAATGCACAGCACAGTGACTGTAGTTAATAATAGTGTATTGTATATTTGAAAGTTGCTGAGACAGTAGATCTTTAAAGTTCTCATCACAAGAAAAAAATTGTAATTATGATGTTAACTTACTGTGGTTATCATTGTACAATGTATACATACATCAAAGCATATTGTACACTTTAACAAATACAGTGTTACGTGTCAGTTACATGTCATTGAAATATTTTCATTCTCTGTTCTATTTATGTGGAACCCAAATTTCTGATCTATATCATTTTCTGTTTCTCTGAAGAACTTCTTTTAATTAATTCCCACAATTTTCATGTGTCTAAGAAAGCCTTTATTTCAGTATCACTTTTGAAGGGTAATTTTGCTGGATACCCAATTCTAGGGTAGTATGGTTTTCAACATGCCCCCTCCACCCCAACTCCAGCACTTTAAATGCTTCACTCCATTCTCTTGTTTGCATGAGTTGTGAGAAGAACTCAAATGAAATTCTTTTTATCGCTCTTCTATAGGTAAGGTGTTTATTCATTGGGCTTCTCTCAGGATTTTTTTTTCTGCATTTGAATGTGATATACGTAGGTATAGTTTTTTGGGGATTCAGCATGCTTTGTGTTTTCTGAGTTTCCTGGAGCTGTGGGTTGGTGCCTGATGTTAATTTCATGAACATTCTCCATCATTGTTTCAAATATTTCTTCTGTTTCTTTTTCTCTTTCTCCTTGTGATGTTTCCATACATGTATGTTAGACCTTTTTGTTGTCCCATAGTTCTTGGATATTCTGTTCGTTTTTCTTAATCTTTTTTTCTATTTCCTTTTCAATTTTGGGAGCTTCTCCTAGGATAACATCAAGCTCAGAGATTCTTTCCTCAGGTATGTCCAGTCTGTGAATAAGCCCATCACAGTCATTCTTCATTTCTTTTATGGTGTTTCTGACTTCTCTTTTTGGTTTTTTTCTTAGAATGTCCTACCTCTTACTTCATCGCCCTTCTGGTCTTGTGTAATGTCTGCTGCTCTAATGAGTATATTGATCATAATTGTTTTATATCACCAATGTGATCATTACAACATCCCAGTGATTTCTGGTTTTGGTTCTGAAGCTTCTTGTCTCTTCAAAACTTGTTTTTTGCTCTTTAGTGTGCCCTATAATTTTTTCTTGGTAACTAGCATGATGTATTTGGTGAAAGGAACCATTGTAAATAGGTCTTTATTGGTGTGTTGATAAAATGTGGTGAGGGAAACATGCATAGTCCTGTAAGCATTCATAGTATGTTTAATTTTCAATCTTTTAATGAGCCTCTGTGTCTGGACTGTAAACCTCACAAGTGCTTCTCAATTTATGTTCCACTCCCTTAAGTGGGACAGGATGGGTAGAAGGGGCTGGAGCTGGATATTTCCTTTTTCCAAGATGAGTTAGGCTCTGGTAAAACCACAGCAGATTAGGCCCTGTTTAAATAGTTTCTACTGAGGGTAGCCCTTGTTAAGAAGAACAGAATGTTGTGGCTATTTTATTTGTCTAATCTTTATCATTTTCCTTTTCAGAAAGGTTTGTTTAGTTTGTTCTTTTTGTAGTTCCTCAAGTTGTAAAGATAGATTGTTGATTCATGACATTTCTTTTTTAATGTAAGCATTTGTACTTGCCAGTTTCCATCTAAGTGATACTTTTGCTGCATCCTGTAAGGTTTTAGTATGTTATATTTTTGTTTACATTAGTCTCTAAGGATTTTCTGATTTTCCTTGTGATTCTCTTATTGGACTTATTGGTTGTTTAAGAGCATGTTGTTTCAGTTCCACACATTTGTATTTCAGTTTTCTGTATGTTACCGACCTCTATCTTCATTGTATTATGGTTGGAGAGGATAGTTTGTATGATTCTTATCTAATTAAATCTATTTTTCCCTTGATTATTGAGAGTGGAGTATTGAAGTCTCCAAATATTATTGTAGAACTATTTCTCCTTTCAATTCTGTCAGTTTTTGCTTCATATATTTTGAAGGTCTGTTACTGGGTGTATGCATATATTTATAATTATTGTGTCATTTTAAGTTGAATCTCTTGTTGAAATATACCATTCCCCTTTGTACTAGTTTTAGACAGAAAATCTTTATTGTTTGCTATTAATAATAACCACTTCTGCATTCTCTTGGTTACTATTGCATGAAATACCTTTTTCTGAGTTTTTATTTTCAACATTTTGGTCTTTTTTTGAAAGCATATAGTTGAATCTTTTTAAAAAAATCTGTTTTGCCAATTAGTCTTTTGCTTTGTGAGTTTAATCCAATTTCATTTAGAGCAATTACTGATGAGAGGTACTTTTTGTCATTTTGCTTTGTTTTCTATATTCCTTAGAGTGTTCTTGTCCTTTATTTTTTGTTATTTACTCATTTTGTATTTAGCTGATTTTTTTGTAGTGAAATGTCTTGATTTCCTTCTCATTTCCTTTGTGTAAATTACATAGCTTCCATTGTAGTTACCGTGGGGATTACATTTAATATCCTAAAGCTCTAGTATACTAATTGAAATTTATACAAGCTTACCATCAATATCATTTTTAAAAAAATCTCTGCTTATGTACAGCTCTGTCCCCACCATTTTCAGTTAGTGGTTTCACAAAATTACATTTTTATATGTTGTATGTTTAAACTGGAACTAATATTTTAAAAGGCCTATTAGTATTTGAAATAATGTAAAAAACCAAAAAGTGCAGTTATAAAATTACAATAAAAGTAGTAGCTTTTATAATTTTATATGGACTTACCCTTGCCAAAGACTATTACTTTTTTTAAAAACATCTTTATTGTAGTATAATTGCTCTACAGTAAACTACGCATGTCTCAGATGTACAATTTTATGAATTTTGGTAGATACTTATGCCTATGAAGCCAGCACCGCAATCCAGATAGCTAACATTTCCCTCACTCCCCAAGAGGTGCAAGTTTCAAATTCCCAATTTACCCCTTCCCATCCCCTTTACCCACTGGTAACCATACTTTCTTCTCTATGTGAATCTGGTCTTCTTTTTGTACATACGTTCAAAGATCATTATTTCTTGAAATAACTGAACTACTCACCAGTGTCCTTTCATTTCACTCTGAAAGACTCCTTTTAGCCTTTCCTGCAGAGCAGGTCTAGTGGTAAAGACCTTCCTCAGCTTTTGTTTACCTGGGAATGTCTTAATTTCTTCTTCATGTTTGAAGGGTGCTTCTGCGTGATCTAGGACTCTTGGTTGGCAGGATATTTTTCCCTCAGTGATTTGACTCTATCAGCCCACTGCTTTCTGGTCTCCCAGGATTTCTGATGAGAAACCTGGTAATGTTTTTCTGGTTCCCTTTTCTGTGATGAGTCACTTCTCTTGATTTCAGGATTCTCCATCTCTGCTTTTTAATGACTTGTTACAGTGTTCTGCATTGTGGGGCTCAGAGTTCATTGTGCTTAGAGTTCATGAGGTACTTGGATTTTTATACTTATGTCCTTCATCAAATCTGGAATGTTTTTCTGCATTGTTTCCCTCTAGTGATTTTTGTTCACCTTGGGAATTCTATTTTCAGCTGCCAAGTTTTCTACTTTACAGTACTTATACTTTCTATCTCTTTATTGTTATTACCATTACATTCAGGCAATATTTTTTTTTCAGCCCACTTGTTTCTTTCAATGATCTGAGCATCTTTCAGACAGTTGTTTAAAGTCTTTTTTCTAATCAGTTCATTGTATGTTCTTTGTGTACCTGTTCAGAACTTACAGTTGCTGTTGATGTGTTATGTTCACTTCAGTTCATCATACATTCCTGTTTCTTTGTATGTCTTGTGACGTTTTGTTGTTGAAAACTGAATATTTGTATCTTACAACATTGCAGCTCTGGAGGTTCTGTTCTCATCTTTAACCAGGATTTGCATGAGGCAGGGGGATTCTCTTTCTTGTGATGTTTTTTAGGGTATCCCTTTCCTGGATACTAATGAGGTGGAAACAAAGTCTTTTCAGTGTGCCTTTCCTTGGGGATGTGCTGTCATTTTAAAATTCCCATATAAGAGGTTGCTTTTGAGTGTCTTAGTCCTTGAATATCTCGCTCTCCAAAATGGAAAATCAGAAAAATGAAGAGCATGAGTATAGAAACTGACCCTTTAAATCCCCTGGATTGGCTTCAGCCAGAGGGGGAGGGGCTTTGTATAGTGGTGGTACAGTTTCCAACAGTAGCCGTTTCCCTGTGCCACACTTCTGCCTTCAGAAGCAGCAGTCAGAGTGCACATGTCTCGTATTTGAAGGACTAGGTTTTTAGTGCCCACTCTGGCTCCTGCAGGCTGCTTGCAGACTGCTCTGGGAACATGTGCACAGCCACCTGCCACGGGACTTGGGTTGTGGAATTAGGAACTCCTACATGCCAAGAGCTGAACTTGACTGAAATTAGTGGAATTTGGGACACTGTATATTAGACTCCAGAGTTGCAAAATGGTTACATCAGTTAGATTCTGCCAGTACAATTGTTTAGGTGGGGAGATGGATTCCTGACACTTTGCTGGATGGAGTGCATGCTTCCCCCTGGCTGAACTAGGGGTTCTTTTGTAATGTTTAAACATGCATCCTTTGTTGTGAGCTGAGTTCCTCTGGGCTAGCGTTGGCCACTCACCTGTCCTGACTTTCCTTTAGGACTTGTATCCTTTGTGTCCCATGTAGTCATTCAGCTGGAGGTGGAGAGTCCTTGGTGCTCCTGGGATGGACATGACTGTTGTTTCAGCAAAAAGAGCTCACGGGTAGCCTGGCCAAGATGAATGGCAGCTGGGAAAGGGCTTGATGTCAGGTCTCTGCTGAAGTCGTACTAGGAACCTGTCTTGTCTGACTGCTGTTTTAGTGCCATTGCCAGTGGCCACAGACCACTTCTGTCATCCTTTCTGATTTAGAATGGTCATTTCTGCTACTTCTCATTCTTCTTCTGACTCCACCCTGGAATTAATTCCCTGTCGCCTCTCTGGACCACTTATCTCATGTGTTCTTTGCAGTGTTTTCACCATAGTACTTTCTGGCTTTGTTTATGACCTGAAACACAAACGTAGCCTTTAATATTCATTGAACACCAGCTACCTGTTCCAGGGAGATTTTCTGGGGCTATGACATACATTTCTGCACAGTATTTGCAGGTCACCAGCAGATGTGGTCCTTGTAGAAGCCATTGACAGGAGTGAATTGTAGATCGTGCCTTTCACTCTTGGGCCACATCCAGTCCTTGTGTCCTGTGCTGAGGCCTCCTCAATTTTGTGACCTTAAGGTCCAGTAATGCAGAGCACCTGCTTCCTCAGTTTGATTCCAAGATTTCCTGAACACAATCCTGTGGACTGGTTCTTTCATGTGTCAGAGGTACATTTGTGGTCAAGTCACTCCCGCCCAATATAGTCAACACTTACATTATAATATTTTTGTTTCTAGGTTCTTGGCATGGAGTTGAGGGTGAAGAGATACCTTCTAAACGGAGGGTATCTGTAGAAGGAGTGTCACAGATCAGGACTTCCGGGGCAGGTGTGTCTCCTGAGAAGGCCCAGTCCTGTAAGATGTGTGTCCCAGTTCTGAGAGACATCCTGCACTTGGCTGAACACCAGGGAACACATAGCGGGCAGAAAGCATACATGTGTGGAGCATGTGGGAAGCAGTTCTATTTCACTGCAAACCTTCAACAGCCCCAGAGGCAGCTGGTTACAGAGAAACTCTTCAGGTGTGATATGGGGGGACCCTCATTTTTGAAGAGCTGCACAGTTCATGTATCAGAGGATCCATTTACCTGCAGGGAGATTGGGAAGACCTTCCTGGCCAGCACTGGTCTTCAGCAACAGGCCACTAATTGCAGGAAGAAACTAAACAACAGTAGTGAATGTGGAGCTGTTTTTCACAGTGGAAAAAGTCATCCCAGCTGGAGCGAATGCCAGAAGGCCTCCCACCACAGAGACATACTTGTTGAGGATGAGAGAGTCCTCAGTAGTGATGGGTTTTGTGAGTGCAGCACATGTGGGAAGGCCTGGACCCAAAGGTGTACAGTTACTCAGCACCAGAAAGTTCACATTGGACAAAGGCCTCACAAGTGCAGCGAATGTGGGAAATGCTTTATCCAAAGCCACCACCTCAGTACCCACAGGAAGATGCACACTGGAGAAAAGCCTTATGAGTGCAAGGAATGTGATAAATCTTTTTCTCAAAGATGCAACTTCATTCAGCATCAGAGAGTTCACACTGGAGAAAGGCCTTATAAATGCAGTGAATGTGGGAAAATATTTACCTACTATTCTGGTTTCCTTACACATCAAAGAGTTCACAGTAGAGAAAAGCCTTACAAGTGCAGTGATTGTGGGAAATCTTACACTTGGAGGTCTGGCCTTCGTTATCATCTGAGGATTCACAGTGGAGAAAGGCCTTATCAGTGCAGTGAATGTGGGAAATCCTTTAGCCAAAGGCACCAGCTCAGTGTCCATAAGGAAATCCACACTAGAAAAAAGCGTTATGAGTGCAAGGAATGTGGTAAATCTTTTTCTCAAAGGTGCCACTTCATTCAACATCAGGGAGTTCACACCGGAGAAAGGCCTTATGAGTGCAGTGACTGTGGGAAGTCTTTTACTGGTAGATACGGCCTCCATTACCATCGGAGACTTCACAGCGGAGAAAGGCCTTATAAGTGCAGTGAATGCAGGAAATCCTTTACTGATAGGTCTAGCCTCCATTACCATCAGAGAGTTCACACTGGCGAAAGGCCATTTAAATGCACTGAATGTGGGAAATCTTTCACTGCTATGTCTGGTGTTCGTTATCATCAGAGACTTCACAGTGGAGAAAGGCCTTTTGACTGTAGTGAATGTGGGAAATCTTTCACTGATAGGTCTGGCCTGCATTACCATCAGAGAGTTCACGATGGAGAAAGGCCTTATGATTGCAGTGAATGTGGCAAATCTTTTATCAGTAGATGTGGCCTCCGTTACCATCAGAGACTTCACAGTGGAGAAAGGCCGTACGAGTGCAGTGAATGTGGGAAGTCCTTTACTGATAGATCTGGCCTCCATTATCATCAGAGAGTTCACGCTAGAGCAAGGGCCTTATGAGTGCATTGAATCCTTTAGCTAAACCAACAGCTCAGTACCCAGAGGAATATCCACAGTGGAGAATAGCCTTATGAGTGTAAGGAATTTGATAAATTCTTTATCCAAAGGAGCCACTAGATTTAACATCAGAGCATTCACACTGGAGAAAGGGCCTTGTGAATGCAGTGAATGAGGACAGCACTGGGGTTGGAGGAGTCTGAGGTAGTAACAGGAGGGAGGGGGCAGGTGCAGGCACAGTGCAGCAAATGGAAACTGAAGCCCAGAGAGGGTGTGTCGTCTGCTTTTGAACTCCCAGCAATGGGTAGGGACTTGTGATTCAATGCCAGGTTGCTTGGCTAAGGGCTTGGGAAGTCTGGTCACTGCACTCCTCCTTCCCTCCCAACCTAGCTTTTGGGACTCAAAGAACCCCTTGTCCTTCCTCACACCGTCTGGCCCTCACCGTGAGAGCTCCTCTCATACCCCTGTCCCACGCTCATGGACAGGAGTAGTTCCACTGGGAACCAACTTTGATGACTTTCCTGTGAATAATCTACCCAGTGTACCCAGTACTCAGAATCTATTACTCCCATTTCTGAAAGGAGGGGTCTGTAGTTCCAGGTGTTTGAGGTACTTGCATGAGGGAGCACAGCTCCCAGGCCTTTGATGACAGGGTTCCACTGCCTTCTTTACTGCCCCTTCCACCAGGGACTCCCAGGTTCCCATCTGCCCAGATGCATCTGCTGTGTACTGCTAACTACCCATACCCATGGTGCCTCTCCAGCTCCCTCAGTGCTCATCTTCCTGCAAACATCCTCTTCTGAAGTTCTTCACAGGGACAACAGCACCAGCTGAGGCACCCAAGACAGGGTCATCATGTTACCTTAGATGTGACACTGGCCTCCCGGACTGTATGTAGTGATTTCCAAGATCCTCTCAGTCCTCTTCCTACACCCACTGCTGCATGCCCTGTTCCCCTGGTTCTCAGTTGACCTGGTCACACTGCTGAGTTCTGTGAGGGACACTGAAGGTATAAGAATGTCCCCTGTGGCCCTCAGCCCCCAAGGCTCTTCTTAACCCCATTACCCATCGCCCCGCTCCTCCTTCCACCCTACCAGAAAAATGTAAATCGCCAGATAATGGTGGTTACTCAGGAGGAACTTGCCTTCCCCCACCTCACAACCCACACTTTACCAACCTTAGCGTAAAAGCTGAGATTGAATGCAGGTGGACCCTTCCGTGGAGAATATAAAACCCTACTTTATGTTTCTTCCAGAAGCCTTGAAGTTGTGTTTTCTCATGTGTTTGTTTTTCGCCTGCGTGTTTGGTCATTTGTACCCCTATGTTTTGCCTGCTTTAATTCTGTGAATTTGGATTACTTTCCCTTTCTTTGACAAGTAGGGGAATAGGGTAAAAACAGTGTCTTTGGGGTTTGACTCAATAATGTGAATGACTTCTTTTCTGCATGGAATTGTGAGATCGAATTCTGGAAGAACATTTTCTCACTTTTCCCCTCAATTTTTGTATTACACACAATGTAATAGCCACAGGCATACATATTTAAGATAAATCTGCATTACTAAAATATAGTCCCTCTCTCTTAAGTCTGGACGTGTAATAACACAGTAAATTAAACCCGGGTTTGTAGTGTTTGCCAACGTCCCTGGGGTAAATGCTCCCACCGTAGCCAGTTAACTGCCGACATGTCACTGAACGTGGGAGTTGGGAAGCATTGCCAGTGGCCCACTGTTATATTACTTTTCCACCATACAGATACAACAGCCATAAAGGGTTTTAAGGTCATAGCTAATAAGCCATCGTAAAGTGGGTATGAAGTGACAGGTTTTGCATATTTGTTTTTAGAACAGTTTAGTAGATGTATGGTTGACTCAAGTTGCGTGCACACAAAACGTACCTTCAGATGTTGTGACACTTGTGTACGCCCCTGAAACCAAGTTTCCTCTTGACATTTCTAGTTGATCCTCATTAAAATATTGATACAAGAACAAACTCCACTTCTGTAATGAATATTTTCAAATATGTATATAATGGAATGACTTTTTTTGAATCCTGATGGATCTTTCCCAGTCTTAAATCATTATCATTTTCATGTTCATTTTTTGTGTGGATTGTATCATCATGCACTTAGTGGTTTTTTAATTTACAATCCCAGCTGTCATGTCATTGAATGCATAACTTCTTAGAATGCATTTCTGAAATAGAGCCCTTTCATAACTCCAGGATTTTATTACACATAACAGTATTCTAATTATTTGTGTATATCAGCATAGCCTGGGACACTGACAGATTTTGAGTGCCAGCACCCTTCAGTGCAGCCTGGACCTACAAACTGATGTACCACTGCTGAAAGGATGTGTGACAGAAGTGAGCCCCTGTTGCAGAAATACGTGAATTGCTGACCTACCACAGGTGATGTGGCCACACATATGCACAAACACTCCAGGGAGATTGTGGAACAGGCATGTGATAAGGATACCCAACAATGTGTGTGGGCCACACACACACACACAGTCCCTGTGGATCACGTGTGAGGAGCGTATAGACTGACTTGAAATGAACTCCCACGTCACTGCGGGTTTGATGATGCACTGAAGAGGATCAGATCAGGGACTCAGGAAACAATCTTGGCACAACCTGGAGGCAACATGTGCACAGCTTTGAGAGACAGGGGGACTTGGAGTGGGGTTTTAAGGGCTTTGTGGGAGGTGTCAACCTGCATTCCTCCCTTGGCATTTGGAATAAAGTTGCTAAAGTGTGGGTTCCAAGAAGAGGATGACACTTTTTTTTGCTAATTAACAACTATCGTTTGGTGATTTGTATGTTTCTTGTGGAGTCAAAGGAGCAGTGGGGTGATGAGTGAGAAGGTTAGGAGGAAGAGCCTTGGGTAGGGAGAGGGCCAGAATGGACATTCTTAGTCCTTCAGTGTCCCTCACAGTTCCTGGAATAGTGATGGGGGCAACTGGGAAGTGAGGCATCAGGGAAATCCTGAAGTGGATTTATGAAGATGGACAGGACCTTGGAAACCCATCACTACGTTTGGCGGTGGAGGCCTGTGTCACATATGGTATGACATGGATTGTGGGTTATCATCACTGCAAATTGGGGTCACCAGTTGTGAGTTTTGTCCAGCAAAAGTCCCACCGCAGAAGAACGAAGTTACTCAAGACTTTATCAAGGCAAGACACTGAGAGGGAGCTGGAGACCAACTCCCCGAGCTCCTCCGAAGCTCTTGTGTTTGTTGAGAATAGTCAAACAATCAAAGTGAAATACGTCATAGGAATGGGTAAGGGGCGTGGTGTACGTGCAGGGAAGCAGGTCAGCAGTTTCAGTTCCTGAGAAACAGAAACATTATAATCTTAACTTAGTTTACAGTGTTGATAATACAAACAGTTATTTTAAACCTTAGATAATCATGAGCAAGGTTACAGTGTTTCAAACAATTGATAATGAAAACCAGACCACCACAGAGTCTCCATACAATGATCAGAAATCATGTAAGCATGGGAAGCAGCCCAGCCGTTCCCAGCTGAGGGCTCAGTCAGTCTTCTGTGAGCAGGAGGAGCAGCCCACACGATGCACCTGCGCCTGATGAGTGATGCGTGTCCTGGCAGCTAGGGCAGGGGATGAGCTATGGTTTTCCACAAGCACAAGCAGCTCTGAACCTATGACCTCAAACTAAGCAAAGCAAGCAAAGTATGTCTCTGCTTTTCACGGCGAGGAGACAGTTTGTAGCATATCCTGCTAGTTCGGCAGCTTCCAGGCAACTGAGCTAAGTTCCGTAGATAAGGTGGTGACTGGTACTGAGAGTTTAGTCTTCTGTGCTTAGACATTTTGCTTTGAGGTAGTAGCATAAAGACAAATACAGGGAACATTGGTTTTGATTATAGATTTCTTATGTGCTTACATAAAGGTGAGAATATGATTTGGTAAAAGCAATCATTGCAATTGTTAACCCAAGTTTGCACTCCCGCAACGAATGGCCCTGTTGGGGCTGCCTCGGTTGGACCTGTTTGTGTAAAGAACTTCAGAAGAGGGAGGGTGTTTGTAGGAACGAGGTGCGCAGTGTGTGAGGTGGAGTTGGAGTCTCTGGTGGAGATGCGGACGTCCGTCTGCATCTGTTGGTTGGTTGGTTAATGATCTGGACAAAGCAGATACAGTCCTTACTGGGAGGGGCTGAAAAGAAGCCAGTGGACCCATACAGAGGAACCATGCTCGTCAGTGGCCTGGCAGCTGTGTGCCCTCGAGGAAGTCCTTCAACCTGAGCTACACACTGTTCCTTTCAGAAATGGGAATCATAATAGTTTGTGAGCACTGGGTACATTAGGTATATTAAAGGGAAAGCCATCAGTATTTGTTCCCGGTGAAGAGTTAGGCCTGTAGATGACCATGAGGTGGAGATGTGATCAGGGCTCTCAATGTAGAGGGACAGAGTGTCTGGATAGACAGGGGGTTCTTTGAGTCACCAAAGCTAGTTTGGGCAGGAAAGAGGAGTGCAGTGACCAGACTCCCCATATCCTGAACCGGGCAACCTGGCATTTAATTTCAAATCCCTGTTCATTGCTGGGAGTTCAAAAACATATGACCCACCCTCTTGAGACCTCAGTTTCCTCCCTAGAAACGGTCCATTTGCTGTGCCTGGATTGCACCTGCAGCCCACCTGTTACCACCTCAAAACCCTTCAATCCCAGTGCCGTACCTGACCTTTCTGTTTCCTGCTCTACCTGAACACCCTAAGTGCCCTCCCCCAGTTCCATGAGGAGGAAACGGGAGTCCTCAGACCTCTCTGACACCATCCATATGTTCCCCTTGGACAAAACCACAGGCAGGGGAGGGGGCTGCAGAGACCTGAGACCTCCCTGTGGATTCTGTCTGAGCCCCCTCTGTGATTGTGACTTTGAGGAATCCCCCTCTTAGCACTTGGCTTCCATTTCCTCAGGTCTGAAATGGGAATATTATTCATTCTTCCCATGGATTTAGAGGGCTGAAGAGGATACATGTATGATGGAAGTTCTTCAGTGCCCAGATGGCCCTGTAGGTGCCATTTCTGGGAGATGGGTAAGGACCCTCCCATCTTCTGTCCATGCCCACAGAAGTATGTTCACTTTTGGGGAGTTTGGTATAGCTCAGTGGTATGGTGTATGCTTAGCATTCACAAGCTCCTGGCTTCGATCCCTAGTACCTTCATTTAAATAATTTTTTTAAGCTAAGAAAATATGTTCGGGTTTGACCGAAATGGATTTAACATTTTTAAGGACAATACTATGACCCTTGTTAAAATGCTAAGGAATGCTTTATTCAGGACTATTGGGATAGATGTCAACACTATTACAATATGGGGGAAAAGACTGCGTTCAAGTTTGAGTACAGTAAAGACAGCTGAGGATCTATAGCCAAGGAGCTGAGTAAAGGGGTCAGCGGATGGAAAATTACTAACAGGAAACATCAAGGGTAGGCAAGGGTTCTTGCTAAACTGACTGAGCAAGAATCTTGCTGGAAAAAAAGCTGGAGAGATCAGATACCAAGGGTGGGGTTATTACTAAGCTGACATTGCAGGTTTCTTTATAAAGCTGGGCTAAGCAGGTCCTGCACGGATGGGACAGGGGTTCAGGTCCAGTGGGGAAGAGCTCAGAGGAGTCC
Source organism: Camelus bactrianus (assembly GCF_048773025.1). Classification (NCBI taxonomy): domain Eukaryota; kingdom Metazoa; phylum Chordata; class Mammalia; order Artiodactyla; family Camelidae; genus Camelus; species Camelus bactrianus. The sequence goes on from NC_133547.1 coordinate 891,074, forward strand.
AGCTCTAGCTTAGGCAGAGAGAGAGACAGTCGTCGTCCCTCTTACTCAGGAAGGAAGAGGCCTTCTTTGTTCCTGTGAACAAAATACATTCATTTCTCATTTAGTTGCTTTTGTTCATTAAGGACCAGGTGAGAGGAGATCAAGATGGCAGAGTAAGAGGACATGGCACTCACTTCCCATGAACACATCAAATACGCGTCTAGATGTGGAGCAATTCTCACTGAAAACTGACTGGAATCCGGTAGAAGGGCTCCTGCACAACCAAGGCTGTAAGAAAGAGCCACACATAATTGAGTGGGGTGGGAAGACAAGCGACTGGGTCAGGACCGTGGGAATTGGAGGACACTGAAATTGCCCAGGCAACACTCCCATCCTGGGAATGAGTGGGTCAAGCCTCAGACTTGGCTTCCCTATGGTCTGTGTGGTGGAGACAAGCCTCCTTCTGGTTGGAAAACCACAGTGACATCTGGAGAGCCTGGAGAAGCCTGGAATCTGCTTGAGAGGAGTGTACATGCCCCCGCCTGCCCCTGAGCCCAGGCAAAGAGAGCTGTGCTTTAGCAACTCTCACACACACCCCAGCCAGGGGGTAGCCAATGCTCTGGCCCCGCTGACTGCATGCTGCAGCATGGCACTGTGTCTGTGGCAGCCAGGAGCTGGGAAACTCTCAACCCTGGGATGCAGAGCTGACCCGGTCCTGGGCAAAAGCCTGAGTGGGACTTCAGCAGCATTGTTGGTACCGCCTCCACTGGTGCCTCGGACACAGCCCAGATTTCTGATGGCAGCTGCTTGGCTACGGCTCATCCACTTCACCGTATATGCAGGAAAGCCACCCAGGCCTAGCTCCTCCCCTGTGGAGTGGTATCACTAAAGAGTGGGAGTGGTGGTGGCTGGAGACACTATCCCCTGCTAGAGACCACAGGGTGTTGTCCCCAAGGCAGAGTGGAGGGAGGTCTGCTCTAGCAGCTGCTGAGTTTAACATGACCTGCTTGCCAGGTGCCCCAGTCCAGTGCACCCCTGACCGACCCAGGCCAATGCTCTGGCTCGCTCATACCATGTGACAGTACAGCATTTGACCTGGGACAGCCACAACAGGGGAACAGACTTGACCTTGGGCTGCACCTCAGTGTAGCCATGGATGCCTATACAGGCAGCCACCTGGCTTCTCTGTGCACAGAAGTCCCACTTGCTTCAGCACTCCCCTCTTCTGGGGCAAGGGTCTCAGTTTGGGGACAGGGAAGAAAAAACACTTAAAGGGAAAAGAGCCAGCCCTGGCCCAGCCCCCATGGCTTTTGTTCCAATAACACACCTGACAAGGCGGTGATGGCCACTGAGCAGAGAGGAAGTTGCACCTCAGGCTGGGTGCTGGCTCTAGCCCCTCCATCTCCAGCTGCCCTGGTTACTAATAGTTGCCCGCACACCCTAAGGAAAGACTTGACTGGCAGCCACATCAAATCTAGCCCTCCCTCCAAAAGCACTAGGTACACACAGTCTGCGTAGGGACACTCCCACATAAGGACACACTTTCAAGACCACAATAGGTAACTGTTTCACCTATTTTTCAGAGACAGAGGAAGTTACATAAAATGAAAAGGCAGAGGAACTATGCTGAGTTGAAAGAACAAGAGAAAATCCATGAAAAATAAAGATTAACATTTTACCAGATAAATAATTCAAAAACATTGGCAATAAAAATATTAACTGAACTAGAAAAAAGAATTGACTTAGCATTAAACATTTTAAAAAAGAACTAGAAAATATAAAAAACACACAATCAAAAATAAGTAATTCAATAGCAGAAATAAAGAGCACACTAGGAGTAATGAATAGCACAATAAGTAATATGGAAGATCGCACAGGTGATCTGGGAGAGAGAAGACTAGAAATCACCCAATCAGAGCAGCAGAAAGCAAAGCACATTTTTCAAAAATGAAAGCAACCTAAGAGACCTCCAAGATAACATTTAGAATTTCAACATTCAAATTATAGGCGTTTCAGAAGAAGAAAGAGAAAGTGACTGAACATGTATTGACTAAATTATGGCTGAAAACTTACCTAACATGAAAAAGGAAAGATACCCAGGTACAGGAAGTACAGAGGGTCCCAAACAAGATGAACCTAAGTAGACCTACCCCAGGACATATCATAATTAAAATGACAAAAGTTAAAGAGAGCATTATAAATGAGGCAGGAGAAAAACAGTCATATACAAAGGAATCCGCACGAGGAAATCAGATTCTCTGTAGACACTTGGCAGGCCAGAAGCAGTTGGCATGATATATTCAAAGTGCTGAAAGGGAGATTTGGTGTCTATAAGCATTATTTCTTTTAATTGATAAAGAAGATTATCTTAAATAAAGGAAATTAAAATTTTGCCCAGGAACACTGAAATGAGACTAATTGTAAGGCATAGTAAAGCAAAAGCAAATGCTCCTCATCATAGATGGTTAAATGAAGTTTAACAGCAGAGACACGCTGCAGACCGAGAGAAAAGCTAATACCATAACTAATGCAATTCACACAATGTGTATCTTGCTAATGTAACAGCATGCAGGTGACAATCTGTCTAAAATTCCTCTGATACCTTCAAAGTACTTTTAAGTTAATAAAAATGAATACGTTTAAAACATACAATGAAGAGAATTTGCCTTGAACATGGTATATTGTTTTAGCATAATTTACTGCTATAGAGATCCACAATTAGTTCAATTAGACATACAAGATGTCTGTAAACACAAACATGGAATCATTTAAAATGTGAAGTAGTTGGGAAAATAAGGTATTTTGTTGTATTAATATGTTAGAGACTTAGTTGAAAAAAACAGAGCTAAATGCTGACCACACAGAGAGATCTAATAAAAAGATCTAAAGCTAAAAACAGACAGCCATCTTACATCAAGTATCTATTTTTTTTGTAATTTGGGGAAAATTAAAACCACATAAGGCACAGGTGATAGGTCATTTTATTTCTTAAAAATGAAATAACATAAGTGAAATACGCCACAAATAAAATTGAACCATAATGAAATATACTAAGATGTAGAATATAAAAGTAAAAACTGTTGATGATCACTTCAGTAGTGATACTAATCAGTTAGACAAAAGTTGATAAAGATGCAGGCCATGTTCAGTAAGAGTCAGTAATGAGAAAAGGTAAGAATTTGTAAAATATATTTGTCTCACAAATGAACAAAAATGTAAATGAAAATTTAAAATATTCTATCATTTTAAACTAACATACATTAAGTTGCCCACATTTTATTTTAGGTCAAGTTCTTATCATAGGGGCTTTACTTTTTTTCCATTTTTTCTCATAAATTTCAATTAACCAAAAGGATATACAGTAAGTAGTTCTTTAAAATAATCCAACCATGTTAAAAAATATTGAAATACTAAGTTGAAAATATTCAGATATATATATAAAACCTTGAATAGATTCATCAATCACTTTTACACAAAGATAGTTCCTAATAGCCCTCAGGTTTTTTTTTTAAGATATTAATTTAGGATTTATAGAAATGATAATTTTCTTTTCTCATCATATTTCTGTATTTTACATTACATTATCAATTATATCTACGATATAAAGAGGGCAGGGAGCATACAATTTCAGGAGAAGAAACTGATTATTCATTAACATGCAAATCAACCATTGGAAATTCCAGGGCTGGGCAGGGAAAGTGCTGATCCAAGTACTAGGAATCCTGTGTGGTCCAAGGACATGAAATGTCATATGTAACAAAAAAATGTATCATGCAACTAGCACAATGAGTGAAAATAAGAGCAGGAGAAAGGGTAAAAACTAGAAGTCTTTGGAAGAGAAATCATAATATTTAAATTAGAAAATGTAGACCAATGGATATGGCATGAGAGAGTTCCTTATGCCACGGAGACCACTTTGCTGTGGTTATCGAACATTGCAGCCCTTGAAGAACTGAGGTAATTTCCAGGTATTGATGGCTCATGATTTCCCCTGATCACAGAGGTTCTGTGATTTAATTAAGCGTCCCTGCTCTCAAAGGCCAATGGATGAACTTGCCTGCCAGTGAGGGTATCTGGACTAAAGTTCTGGTTTTTTTTTTTACACTTAAAAAATTTTTTTTAAATTTGGGGGGAGGTAATTTGGTCTAATGTTTTTTGATTCAAAATTTAGTTTAAGAAACTTCTTACACTAAATAATTGTGGCAGTGGGGAAAGGGAGAGACCGAGATTGGAGATTTTGGAGGATTGATAAATAAGTTTATACTGTATAGCACAGGGAACCATATTCAATATCTTGTAGTAACCTATGGCGAAGAAGAATATAATATGTATGTTCCTATGTGACTCAAGTATTGTGCTGTACGTCAGAAATTAACACAACATTGCAAACTGACTGTACTTCAATAATAATATATTCCAGAGGATTCCAGAGGGAACTTGGTGAGGCCTTTTTCTCTCTGGACGTTCTTCAAGTCCAGGGGTCACGTCTGATCTGAGGTCGCATTTCAGAGGGGACAGTGAGAAAAGGAGGGGGGGGGTGAGGGAAACCACACTAGGGAGCGGAGACCCATGGGGTCCAGCAGGACAGCAGCGGGCGGGACCCGGGAGGCACTTAGAGACGTTCGCGCCCCAGCGGAGGCCGTTTAGGAAAGGCCTAGGGGTTGAGACAAGCCTGTGTCCCCTCGGTGGCTCAGGAGGCGGAGTCTTCTGTTTATTTGTTTGTTTCAGGCGGCGGAGTCTTGATTCGAAATCCGGAAGGTTTGCCCCAAGGCTTCATCCCACCCCCGGCGAGTCTCCGCTCCTCCCGGCCCGGTGAGTCCTTGCCGGCCCGAGGCCGCGCTCCGAAGAGAAAGAAAGGAAAGGAGCTCTGCGGTGCCCGGGTCCCCTGGGATCCCGAGGGTCAGACTTCCCGCGCCCGGCCCTGTGGAACCCTAGTCGGCCCTCCGGCACTCCCGCCGGGACCACCTCACGGCAGTCCCGCAGGACGGGAAGCAGCCCAAACCCTGCGGCCCGATACACCTGCCACCGGGACTGATCCTTCTTCGGAGGCTGAGAGGGCACGGAGGGCGTCGGAAAAGGACTGAGCAGCGCAGAGCGAGCCCTGAAGACCTCCACGCAGTTTCCATGCCTTGGGGAGGCGCCCTGCAGGGACCGAGGGGCCAGCGGTAGCCCCGAGTCAGACTCCGTGGTGTGTACAGATGAGGCACAATAATTCAAAACCTAAAGGGAGGGGGCAGCTTTTAGGTGGACAAGGCGTCCTGATAAGGAGCTGTTAGGCGTAAGATGAGGAAGTAGATTTTGATTGTGCGAGATCTATTAAGTAAGGAAAGAAAAGGACAGACCTGTATACAGAGTGACTTTATTTTTACTAAACAACAACAGAAAACACTTGTATCAGAATATATATCGCGGTGCAAGCACTCATAGAGGGTGTATTCAAGTGCAAAAGAATTGTAAAAACATACCATGCTGCAAACTTTGTTTTTCTCCATAAGACTTTTCACTTTCTTTTTCATAAATCTGTGTACTGTAGTGCACCTTTATTAACAATAGTCATTCTGATATTTTATTCATAAAGTTGCAGCGTATATTGAAAAACAAATGTATATGTGTAAAACAATTTTATATTCTATTGAAACAACAGTTCCATGTTTTAGGGATAGATCAGCTGTTGGGTGCACCCCCAGGCCTGCAAGCCTCGTAATGGCCCAGCCTGAAGACGGAAGAAAGAGCTCAGAGACAGCTACAGAGACATCCATGGCTTAATGGGGAGGGGATCTTACTCACCCAAAGCAAGGCCCCGAGGAGCATTCCACCGTGGTCAGTAGACAGCAAGCAGGATATGGCAGCTGTCTTAACAACTTACAGGGGAGAGGGAGGTTACCAGCTTTAGAGGGAATCGCTGTCAGGTTGGCTCATATGTTATCAGGGACATCAGCAGAGGAACATACCCCTTACTGCGCCTTTCATGAAATATCCGAGTGAAGACCTTTTGACTTAGGTTAGAACAATCACCAGCTGGGGCAGGCAGCAACTCTGTAGACATTTACTGAATAGGCTCTCTGATTAAGAGGGAAGGTCAGTGAGGTGAGTAGGGTGTAGGTGAAGCAGGGACTCGTGGTGCAGGGGAGGTGCAAAGAGCAAAAGAACAGCCTTCGTGGGTGGCCTGGTCGTACACCGTTTCTCCCTGAGTTGGACACTATCACTGACTGTACAGACAGGAGAGCCTTTTCTGTGGGGACCAGAAGTAGTGCTCTCCCCTTTATCCATCTGCTATAGTGCTGCCCAATATCTCCTTTCCACCTTCTGGTCATGGTCACGTCTATTTTCTTGTCCCTGACCAAAGCTTCCAAAATGACCTTCATACCTCAGGCTGCATGTATTTCAAGAGCAATAGGATAACGTTTATGTGTTTCCTGTTACCAGTGTCTATCAACTTGGGTTGGATTCACGGAGTCTGAGATCACGTCCAAACACTTGTGATCAGGAGCACCTAAGGCTCTTTCTTCAATGCTCTTACCCCCTCCGCCGTGCTTGCCCCGCCCCTTCGTAAGGATGAATCCCTCCCCCTCCCTAGAGGTCATTTCCCAGCGCCCCCGCGACGCTCCTTGTCTTTTCCCCAGGTGATCCCGGTGTTCAGTGCCCTTCCCTGAGGCCTTAGCACTACATTACCCAGAAGATTGTGCGCCAAGGGGCAGAGACCATAGCCCAATGAAAGTCCAGAAAGGAGGCGTTTCCGGGTCAGCGAACATTTCGGAGAGGGACTTCCGGCGGCTTCCTGGCGGCCATTTTGGTTGCTGTGGAGTCCGTTGATTGCGTGAGAAGGTCGCGTGTCCCGTGAGGGGAGCGACGTGACGGGCCTAGGGGGCGCAGGAGGAGGTTGTGTCCGCGCTGCACGGGGGCGGGTGTGAGGGTCGGGGACACCGCCGCCTGCGAGGAGTGTCGGTGCCGAGCCGACCCGGTCACTAGGCTGCGGCCACTCTGCTCCGCGCAGAGGCTCGGATGGCGGCGGCTGCGCTGAGGGTCGGGGCTCAGGTAAGTGCTGCAACTGCGGGTTCTCCCCTGCCCGTTTCCCACCCAGATAGTAACGCCCCGAGCGGGGGGCGCCTGTTTCCGTCTCTTTAGTCCAGGCCCCTGGTCCAGGACCGTGAGGCCTTCGGGACGGGGCCCCTGTTTCTGCCCACCAGTGTCTTGCGGTGTCGGTGGGGCTTGGAGAGGCAAGTGAACCGGGAACTTCGGGGAACCTGGAGTCTGTCTTGTTTCTCCGAGGAACAAAGTTTGAGGCCCACTTGCACCTGGAGCGGTGCAGGAGTGATTGTACTATAATTCTTAGGGCTCTGGGACCGTGGAGAGTTTTGAGCCAAGGAAGGATAAGGTCTGAGTGAGGTTTCAGAAATACTCCAGAGCTTGTTCAGTGGAAGTACAGAATGTAGGGGCGATGAGGACACGGATGCAGAGGGCAGTTGTGGCTTCTCCCAGGTCATAACAGGTAAGAGGTTGCAGTGAGGACTGAGGCACGGAGATTAGACAAGCAGTCTGAGGTTACCTGGCTGGTACCGGGCAGAGGTCCAGGAAGGCCTGAGCCCCTGGAGCACCGCCGTGGTCACTTTCCTCCATGGCCTGCCCTTCCCCACAGACTCCCAGGGCTGCAGAAGCAGTTTAATTAAGTGGGGTCTGTCCCAATCCTTCACTTCTTCTGAGCCCTGCGTACACATATGAGGTGTCTTTGGGGGCTCTTCGCCTGCCATTCTCCAAGTCTCTTAGTTTGGGGACCCTGGAGAACCCTATGCTCAGGGTCCTGAGTCCAGGCCTGGGCATATGGAGGGGGTTGCCATTTCCCACCACCAATGGAATGAAGTTTGAAAGGTTACTGCTGGAACGCGTACCAGTTTGTGGAAAGGCACTAAAGTGAAGCTGAGCTAGTTTAGGTAATTTCTTGTGGAAATAAATAGCAGGGAGGAGTTAGGTTTGAAATGACTGCCTGTGTATTCTGGAGGCCATGGGAGCTTCAGATCAGGGAGGGAGGTTTTCTTACCCAGGTCTTCAGGCTCCATCTGGTCAGGCAGTAGGGTAGATGTGTGGGAAGATGGGCTGTGGGTTTTCGGGAGTGAGGCTATTTATGATTTTGTTTGTCCCTGTTTTTGCAGGGCAGTGTGACTTTTGAGGATGTGGCCGTATATTTCTCCTGCGAGGAATGGTGTCTGCTTGATGAGGTTCAGATACGCCTGTACCTTGATGTCATGCTGGAGAACTTTGCCCTTGTATCCATGCTGGGTAAGGTCCTCACACCCACCCATATTCCCTGAACTAGGCTCTGTCTTTCTCCCTTTTTCCAGGAGCAGCTTTGTTGTTCTCACCTTTGGACCATGGGTGCTACTTTCTTGTTCAATCCTTGGGTAGGTGCTGTGGTTACTTGGGGATGCTGAGTGCATCCCTACTCCTTAGTGCCCTTCACCTGTAGCCCCCAAGCCTTGCAGGTTAGGATTCAGGATCCTTAGGGATTTTTTGTTTGTTTGTTTTTTTGTTTTTTTGAGTGTCTTTATTTAACTTTCATTCTTTTCTTTCTTTCTTTTTTTTTTTTTTTTTTTTTTGGTGTGTTGGGAGGGCAGGTAATTAAGTTTATTTAGGTATTTTTTAAACCAACGTTTTAATTTTAGAGCATGTGCTGTACCAATAGAGCTATATCCTTCCCCTCTCAAGGTCCTCAACCTTGCAGTCAGCCTGCTAGATGCCTCCTTGCTTGCCATCTGTTTGGCCATGTGACTGTCCAAATCCATAGTATCCAAGTTTTGACCCATTCCTCTACCCGGTATTGATTTGTGTCTGACTGTGCAAGAAACTTGTCACTGTCCTGGTCACTACTAAAACAGACCATAAGCTGTTCTTAGAAGACCCCTTTCCAAGGTTCCAATTCTTCCACATCTGTGCCAGCATCTGTTATTTTCTGTTCCTTGGGTTATAGATATCCCAGTGGGTAGGAAGTAGTACATCTTTATTATTTTGATGGCATTTCCCTAGTGCTGTACTTATTGACCATTTGTATATCTTTAGAAAAACATCTGTTCAAGTCCTTTTTCATTTTTTTTAAATTGAAGTACAGTCAATTACAGTGTGTCAGTTTCTGGTGTATAGCTCAGTGTTCCAGTCATGCACATACATAAGTATACTCCTTTTCATATTTTTTCTCATTAAAGGTTATTAAAAGATATTGAACAGAGTTCCCTGTGCTATACAGAATAAACTTTAAAAAAATCTATTTTTATACACTGTGGCTAACGTTTGTAAATCTCAAACTTCCAAATCCTTTTTTTTTTTAATCATGTTGGTTTCTTGATTGTTGTTGAATTATAAGCTTTCTTCACATATCTGGATTTTAATCCCTTCTTGAATCTGTGATTTGCATATGTTTTCTCCCATTATGTGGTTTCCTTTTTTACTGTGTTCATAGTGTTCTTTGATGTACAAAAGTTGTTCGGTGGATTTACCCCATCATCACTGAGGTATAATGGACACAATGTGTGAGTTAAAGTTATGCCACAATCATTGTTCAGTTTTGAAATCCTGTTTCTTTTTTGTTGCTTGTGCTTTGTTGTCATGGTCAAAAAATCATGGCTGAATCCACAGTTGAAGCTTTTCTCCTTTTTTGTCCTAAGAATTTTATAGTTTCAGCTTTTACATTTAGGCCTCTGATACATTTTGAGTGAATTTTTATATAGGGTGTTAGGTAAGGGTCCAGCTTCATTCTTGTGTGTGTGGATATCCAGTTTTCTGAGCAACATTTTTTGAAAGCACTGTCCTTACTGAATGGTAATGGTCCTCCTATCAAAAATAAATCATATGTTTGAGGGTTTATTTTTAGACTGTATTCTCTGGTCTATTCCATGGGAATATGATTCTGTCTTTATGGCAGTAGCAGTCTACTTTGATTATTGTAGCTTTGTAATAAGGTTTGAAATAAGGTGCTGTGAGTCCTTTTTTTTGTTTTGTTTTGTTTTCTTTTTGGGGGGCAGGTAGTTAGATTTTATTTATTTTTAATAGGGGTGCTGGGAATTGAACCCAGGACCTCATGCATGTTAGGCACACTGAGCTATTCCCTCCCCAGGTGCTGTGAGTCCTTGAGCTTTGTTCTTTTTCGTACTTGTTTGGCTCTATGGAATCCCTTGAAAACATGAATTATAGACACATCATTATCACTCAGTACCTGAAGTTTACATAAAGAGTGTTCGTTCTTGGTGTTGCACATTCTGTGGGCTTTCATAAATGTAGAATGATGTGTATCCACCATTATAGCATCAGAGAGAATGTTTTCAATGCAGTAAAAGTCCTCTGTTCTCCACTGTTTATCCTTTCCTCCCCTGTACCCTTTGGTAAGCACTGATTATTTTTTCCACTGTCTCCATAGTTTTCTGTTTTCCAGAATGTTACATAGTTGGCATCATACATTATGTAGCCTTTTCATCTTGGCTTCTTTCACTTAGTAACATGCATTTAGGTTTTCTACATTTCTTCTTTTTTTTTTTTTAATTTAAAATTGTAGCATAGTCAGTTTACAGTGTCAATTTCTAGTGTACAGCATATCTCAGTCATACATGTACATACATATATTCGGTTTCACATTCTCATAGGTTATTACAAGATATTGAATATAGTGTCCTGTGATACACAGAAGAAACCTGTTGTTTAATTTTTTATAGTAGTTAGTATCTGCAATTCTTGAACTCCCAGTTTATACCTTCTCCCCCGTTTCCCACTTCCCCCACCCCATAACCATAAGTTTGTTTTTTATATCTGAGATTCCGTTTCTGTTTTGTAAATAAATTCATTTGTGTCTTTTAAGATTCCACATATGAGTGATATCACACGGTATTTTTCTTTCTCTTCTTGGCTTACTTTACTTAGTATGACAATCTCCAGGTCTACCATTGTTGTTGCAAAAGGCATTTTATTTTTTATGGCTGAGTCATATTCCATTGTATAAATATACTGTAACTTTTTTATCCAATCATCTTGATGAACATGTAGGTTGTTTCTACATGTCTTTTCATGACTTGATAGCTCACTGCAGTTTAGCTCCAAATAACGTTCCCCTTATCGGGATGTATGGTGTTCATCCACTCATCTCCTGAAGGACTTCTTGAGTGCTTCCAAATTTTGGCAGTTAGGAATAAAGATGCTGTGAATATCTGTGTGAAGGTTTTCATATGGTTATAAGTTTTCAACTCCTTTGCATAAATAACAAGGAATAGGATTATTGGGTGATAGAAGAGTTCAGTTTTTTAAGAAATTACCAAACTATCTTTCAAAGTGGGCTCTACATTTACTCATTCCAGCAAGCAATGGATGAAATTCCTGTAGCTCTACACCATTACCATCATTTGCTGTTGTCAGGTGTTTGGATCTTGGCCATTCTAATAAGAAGGTAATGGTATCTCATTTTGAGTCAATCTGCATTTCCTTGCATTTTTGTTTATGCTCAATAGTCATTTGTATATTTTAGTGAAGTGCCTTTAAAGGTCTTTGGACCATTTTGTATTTGAGTTGTTTCCTTAGGAGTTTTTTGTATTTAACATTTAGGTCTTTATGAGCCATTTTGGATTAATTTTTGTGACACATGACAGGTTTGTGTCTAGATTTTTTTTTTTTGCATGTGATGCTCAGTTCCAGTATCACTTACTAAGAAGTGTTACCTTTTCTCTGTTGTGTTGCCTTTGCTCATCTGTCAAAGATCAGTTGACTACATTTGTCTGGGTCTATTTCTGGGCTCTTAATACTATTCATTGATCAGTTTGTCCATTCAGCAATACCACACTGCCTTGAGGACTGTAGATACTGTCTTGAAGTTTAGTAGTGTCAGTCTGCCAGCTTTGTTCTTCTCCAGTATAGTGTTGGCTATTCTGGATCTTTTTTCTCTCTATATAATATTAGGATCTATTTGTTTGTATTCACAATGTTACTTGCTGGGATTTTGGTTTGGATTGCATTGAATCTATAGATCAAGTAGAGAACAACTGACGTCTTGCAGTAATGGATCTTCCTATTTGTGAATGTTTAGTATCTTCCCATTTATTCTTTGATTTCTTTCATCAGAATTTTATAGTTTCTGTAATACAGGTTTCATGTGTGTCTTGGTAGATTTATAACTATGTTTCTCTCACCTTTTTTTTTTTTTTTTTTTTTTTGGTCTTATGCACATAGTATTTTTTTTGTTTTTTGGTGTGGGGAGAGGTAATTAGGTTTGTTTGTTTATTTATTTATTTTTAGAGGAGGTACTGGGGATTGAACCCAGGACCTTGTATATGCTAAGCATGTGCTCTACCAGTTGAGCTATACCCTCCCCCTGTGATATTATGTCTTTAATTTCAGATTTAACTTGTTCATTGCTGGTATATAGGAAAGTAATTGACTTTTGTGTGTTAATCTTGTATGCTGAAACTTTGCAATAGTTGTTTTTTAGTTCCTGAATTTTTTTTTTGTTTTTTGTTTTTGTGTTTTTTACATGGTTGATCCTGTTATCTGAAAATGAGGACAGTTTTATTCCTTCTTCCCAGTCAGTATACCTCTTATGTACCTTTCTCATCTCATTGCATTAATTATGGGTTCCAGTACAAAGTTGAAAAGGAATGGTAAGAGGGAACACCATTACCTTCTTCATCTTAGTGTGACAGCTTCTTTAGAAAGTATGATGACAGCTATAGGGTTTTATTTAGATTATCAAATTGAATTTTTCCTTTATTTTTAGTTTACTAGGAGATGTAGATTTTTGTCATGTGAATGGATATTGGATTTTGTCTGTCCTTCTTCTGCACTTACTGATGAGGTCATCTGTTTTTAACCTATTGACATGAATTATATTGATTTTCAAATGTTAAACCAGCCTTCTATACCTGTCATAAATCCCACTTGATCTTGGTGTCTGATTATTTTTACACAGTGTTTGAATCAACTTAGTAATATTTCATGAGAATTTTTTCATCTGTGTTCTTGAGAGATACTGAGCTATACTTTTTGGTATATCTTGTTTGGCATTAGAGTAAAGCTGTCTCCATGGAATGAGTTAGGAAGTATTCCCTCCATTTTTATTTTCTGAAAGAAATTGTAGAGAATCATAATCTCTTCTTTATATGTTTGACAGAATTCACCAGAGAACCAATTTGGGCCAGTTCTGTTTGGGAAGGTTATTCATGATTGTTTCAATACTTTGATAGATGTAGACCTGTTCAGATTGTCTATTTCTTGTGTGGGTTTTGGTAGACTGTATTTTTCAGTTGATCCATTTCATGTAAGTTATCAAATTTATGGGCATATTTTGTTATTATCCTTTTAATGTCCATGGTATCTGTAGTGATGTTTCCTCTTTCATTTTGGATATTGGTAATTTGTGTCCTCATTTTTTCTTCTTTAGCCTGACTAGAATTTTTTTATTTTTATTTTATTGGTGTTAAGGAACCAGCTCTGAGGGGAGGATAATGCTCAGTGGTAGAGCTCTTGCTTTGCATGCACAAGGTCTTGGATTCAGTCCACAGTACCTCCATTTATTTAAAAAACAAAAACAAAAACAAACAAAACAACAACCTTAAAGAAAAATAAAGAATCAGCTTTTTTTTTTTTTGGCTTTGTTCCTATTTCTTAATTGATTTTTAAAATTATTTCTTTCTTCTTCCTTTGTATGTAATTGTCTCTCATTCTAGTTACCTAAGGAGGAAGCACACATTATGGATTTCAGATCTTTCTTCTTTTCTAACATATGCATTCAGTGCTATAAATTTCCCATGAACATTGCATCCTCGTATTTTGACAGTTGGTGTGTTTATTTCAAAATATTTTGAAATTTCCCTTGATTTCTTCTCTGACCCATGTATTACTTGGAAGTGTGTTGTTTAATTTCTCAATATTTTGGATTTTCCAAGTATCTTTCTGTTACTGGTTTCTAGTGTTGTAATTCCGCTGTGGTCTGAGAAGTGACACTGTATAATTTGTATTCTTTTAAATGTTATGAGGTGTGTTTTATGGCCAAGAATGTGGTTTATCTTGGGAATATTCTATGTCAGCTTGAGAAGGCCTGTAATCTGTTGTTTTTGGATGGTGTAGCCTAGTAGTCTGTAGATGTCCATTATATCCAGTTGATTGATGGTAGTGCTCTTCAGTTCCACAAAATCCTTAAAGATTTTCTGTGTGCTGAATCTGTCCATTTCTGATAGAGGGGTGTTGAAGGAAGACTCCAACTGTTATAGCAGAGTTAGCTATTTCTACTTGTAGTTCTGTTTTGCCTTATATTTTGACATTCTGCTTTTAGGCAGATACGTAAGGGATTATTGTGCGTCATGGAGAATTGACCCCTTTACCATTGTGTCATTCTCTTTGTCCCTGAAATCTTTGCTTATTTGAAGTCTGCTCTGTTATAAATATAGTTCCTACCACTTTTTCTTAGAATTAGTGTTAGTCTTTCTCTGTCCATTTACTTACTTGGTTTTTTTTTTTTCCTATTTTATTTATTATTGTATCATTTAATTTGGGGGGGTTGGTAATCAGGTTTATTTACTTTTAGAGGAAGTCCCTGGGGATTGAAACCAGGACCTTGTGCATGCTAAACATGTGCTCTACTTCTTGAGCTATACCCTCCCCCTTCTGTCCACTTTTTTTGAACTATGTGTATCTTTGTGTTGAAAGTGGGTTTCTTGGAGAGAACATATATTTGAGTCCTGTTTTTTGATCCACTCTGATAATCTCTTTTAATTGGTACATTTAGAGTTTTGACATTTAATATATTGGTGTAGTTGTGTAAATATCTAACAGATTTGTTACCATTGTCTATACATTGCCTGTTTTAGTCGTACGCTCTTCTATTTGTGGTTTTGAGTATTTTGTATAATTTCTTTTTTTTTTTTTTTGTTAGCCTATCAGCTGTGCTTCCTTTCTTTCCATTTTTTATGTAATTGCCCTGGAATTTACAATATGTGTTTAAAACTAATTGAAGCCCACTTTTAAAGACCACTATATGGCTTCATGGGTAGTTTGAATAGCTTATAATTTTAAAAAATCCTAGTTATTTTCTCTCTTCCATTGTATTAATGCTGCCATTTATTTCATTTTTACATAGGCATACGTAACTGTTGTGTATAAAAATGCATAATGAAAAAAAGATAAGAATGCATAATGGAGTACATCGTTGCTATTGTTCTTTTGAAAAGACTTTTATTTGTTAGATCTGAGTAGATATTTTTCCAAAGAAGATACGTAAATGACAAACAGCTATGTGAAAACATGATCAATATCACTAATGGTCAGGGCAATGGAAACCAAAACCACAATGAGATACCACATCACACCTGTTAAAATGTTTATTATCAAAAAGACAAGAAATAAGCATTGGTGAAGATGTGGAGAAAAGGGACTTCTGTGTGGTGTTGGTGGGAATTGCAACAACTATAGTAAACAGTATGGAGAATCCTTAAAAAATTAAAAAAGGAACTATCATATGATCCAGCAATTCCACTTCTGTGTATTTATCCAAAGGGAGTGAAATCATCTAAAAAGATATCTGTATACCATGTTTATTGCCACATTATTTACCATTTGCAAGACATGGAAACAATCTAAGAGTCATTGATGGATAAATGCTACCAAAAATATGCAATATATGGAGTATCATTCAGTACCATTCAACCATAAATGAAAAAAAAAATAAGGAAATCCTGCCACTTGCAACAGCATAGATAGACCTAGAGGGCATTATGCTAAGTGAAATGAGTCAGACAAAGAAAGACAAATACAGTTGTCCTTCAGTTTCCACAGAGGACTGGTTCCAGGAGCCGCTGTATATACTGAAATCTGCAGATGCTTAAGTCCCATCATGAGCTCTCTGATTCTGAAGTTTAGCATTTGTGGGTTCATCCAAGGATATCATGCAGTGCTGTGTGTATTTATTGAAAAATATCCATGTGTAAGTGGACCCATGCAGTTCTAACTCCTGTTGCTCAGGGGTCAACTGTACTACATGATCACACTTATATGAGATCTCTAAAAGGAAAAAAAAACTAACTCAGAAAAGAACAGAGGTTGCCAGAGCAGGGGATGGGGTGGGTACATGAAATGGATGAAGGGTATCAGAAGCTACAGACCTTTAGTTATAAAGTGAATAAGTCCTGGGAAGGTAATTCACAGCACGGTGACTATAGTTAACAGTATTGTATTGTATATTTGAAAGTTAATCATAGAGTAGATCTTAAAAGTTCTCATCACAAGATAAATTATTGTGACTATGATGTTAACTAATCTTACATTGGTCATCATTGCACAATGTGTACACATATCATCATGTTGTACACCTTAAACAAATACAGTGTTACATGTCAATTATATGTCAATGGAATTCTTTTGTTCTCTGATGCTCTTCCTTTCTGTGTGATACCCAAATTTCTGATCCATCATTTTTCAACTCTCAAGAACTTCATATATTCCCAGTTTTTGTGTGTCTAAGAAAGCCTTTATCTCACCATCACCTTTGAAGGGTAATTTTGATGGACACCAAATTCTAGGTTGGTGAGGTTTTCCTCATGCCTCCCAGCACTTTAAATGTCTCATTCCAGTTTCTTCTTTGCATGAGCTGGGAGGAGAACACAAATGTAATCTTTTTATTGCTCCTTTATAGGTAAGGTGTTTATTCCTCGGGCTTCTTTCAGAATTTTTTTTCCCCCCTGAATTCGAATTTGGTATGCCTAGGTATAGTTTTTTTGGCATCAAATGTGCTTGATATTCTCTGAGCTTCCTGAATCTGTGGGTTTTAGTCTGATGTTACTTTGGTGGAAATTTTCCATCAGTTTTGGTTCAAAAAAAAATTTTTTTTTTCTCTTTGTTCTTGTGATGTTCCCATACATGTATGCTAAACCTTTTTGGAGTTATCCCACAGTTAATGACTATTCTTTTTTTGAGTCTTTCTATGTTATTACCAAGAGAACATCGTGCTCAGAGATTCTTTCTTTAGGTTTGTCCATTGTATGAATAAGCCCACCACAATCATTCTTCATTTCTGTTACGGTGTTTTTGATCCCTGGCATTTGTTTTGGTTCCTTCTCACTATTTCCGTCTCTCTGCTTACATTGTGCTTCTGGTCTTGTATGCTGTCTCCTTCATCCATTAGCAGCATAACATTTATGTTCCCAATTTGATCATTCCAGCCTCCCTGTGATTTTGATTGAGTAATGAAGCTTCCTTTGTCACTTAAACTTTTTTTTTTGACTTTTAATGTGCCCTGCATCTTTTCTTGATAACTAGCATGATGTATTGGGTGAAAGGAACCATAGTAAATAGGCCTCTCTGATGTGTTGGTAAGATGTGGAGAGGAGAAGCATGCGGAGTCCTGTAAGCATTCATAGTATTTTTAATTTTAAGTCCTTCATTGAGCCTGTGTGTCAGGACTATGAACTTCACAAGTGTTTCTCAATTTTTTTCTCTCCCTTAGGTGGGACCGGATGGGTGGAGAGGCTGGATTTGGGTTAATCCTTTTTCCCAGATCAGTTAGGCTCTAATGAAACTAAAGCAGATGGTTGGGCTTTGGTTAAATAGTTTCTGCTGAAGGCAGGCCTTGTTAAGAAAAACAGAATGGTCTGGCTGTTTTATTTCTCTAGTCTTTATTGTTTCCTTTTTCAGAAAGCTATGTTTAGTTTGTTATTTTTGTATTTTGTCAAGTTTTAAAGATGGGTTTATTCATAACATTTCTTTTTTAAATGCATTTATAGCTTTCAGTTTCCCCCTTAGTACTGCATTTTGCTGCATCCTAAAAGGTTTTTTTTCACTGTTTAAGGAATTTTTGTTAAAGCAAGAATTTTATAATCCAAATTACATTTCCTTGCTCAGTTGTCAGTTCTGTTATTTAAAAGAGAATTGACATTCTGAGCTATTCCACAATAAAGAATTACAAAATTAAAGGAATGCTTTAAATTTTTGTACTTTGTTGAAAATTCTTTTTCCTAGGGTCTATAAAGCATTAATTTGTTTTTATATTTTACTATTTTTTGTAGTTTTTTGTTGTTTTAAAATCAGTAAGTAATCTAGGTGTAGCATTATATTTGCTAGACCTGGCATTTGCTCAGTACATAAAGCTCGAAGTTTCCTTTCCTTTTTAAATTCAATTCATATTTTGCAATTTTTTTCCCCATAATAGTCGAGTTATTCGGTGTTGGCGTATTTTTCTTCGGTGAAGCGCAAGTTTCTTTTCACGGCCCCTGGCCAGCTGAGAACAGCTGGAGCCCCAGTGGCTCTGTTCACTGCTCTCTGGGGCAGCCTCTTTAGCTTGGTGGGCTTGCGGCACAGCTACAGCTTCATCGGCTTTAGAACGGAGAGACTGGAGACTCGAGCAGATGAAGAAGATCTGAATTGTCAGTCTCCAACAACATGCCAGTGATTTTACCAGCAAGAGTAGGGTGCATGGCTTGAATTAGAGGGAAGAGCCACTCGCCCAACATTTGCTTCTGCTCTTGTGGAGGGGCAGAGGCCAACATGGAAGCAGTCAGAGGCTCCTGACCTTGTGCGTGAGCAGCACACTGCTGCACAGTAACTTGTGGCTGTGCATTAAGAAGTTGTTGAGGATTGGGAACTCCTGCAGTGTGTTTATACTGTGGAACCGTGCAAATGGCAGGAGTAGCTGCAGCAGCAGATGCAGGACGTGGACCCATCGTCTGTGCTGGTGTGTTAGCCACACGCTGTGTCGACAGGACTCGTGGGACCTGTGAAGAAGCTGGTCTCATAGTGCTAAATGCTGGTCTAGGAGCAGCTGGGCGGATAGCACTGGGCATGTTTTGGAATGGATGAAGTCTGGCACCCTGCGCGGTCCAGCGAGGACGTGGTCTTAGTTGAGCAGTATGACTAGGGGGATAGTACGCAACAGGTTCTGAGTTTGGGATAGCTGCCATGAAGTAACCTGAAGGGGGTGCTGGCTGGTAGGGGTTGATTCTGGGGTCAGGCACAGCTCTTAAACTCACCATTCTCTGCATATACTGGTTAGTGAGGTGAGCCTGGCGCTCTTCTTTGCGCAGAGCTAAGGCTACATAAAATGGCTTGGTGGCCACAGTTCTACCATTCTTTTCTGTCACTGCTTTAGTGGCTGCTTCTGGGGAGGAGAAACATACAAAACTAAAAAAACCTTTGCTGCAACCACCCTTCATCATAACCTTGCACTGGTGATTGTACCAAAGAGAGGAAACCCTCCGGAGACGTTCATCGTCAGTCCCGTCGTCGGTGTTTCTCACACAAAGGTTAACACCCCCTGCTGTCTGGTGATCCTACCTTGCTTTATCTGTTCAAATTTGTGCTCAAGTTCTGTCTGCTGTTACACTTTAGCGCTCGACCAGTGTAAATTTGTTTTCCATTGAGCTCCTTTCCATTCATCTCATCCATAGCTTTCTGTGCATCTTCATGCCTTTCAGAGCTTACAAAATCTAAAACCTTTGGATTTTCATCAGTCGTTACTTTCACGCTTAAGGAGGCCCAAACTTGCCAAAGAGATCCTTAAGGCACTCCAAAATTCATGATGTAAACATTGGTGAACTCTTTGGCTCTAAGCTCCAAGTTCTGCTTCTCGTTCTTTACAAGACTTAAATCGCCCAACAGGTACTTCAGGATCATTTAGAAGCATCCCATTCATTTTTCAGTAGCTCTTGCTGCTGATTCTTGTGTCTCAGAATGCACAAGTCCATAACGCTTGGAACCATTTTCATCACAAACCATCTTACATGAAAGGATGTTACCAAAAGCAGAAAATATATCACACAGGGCTTTGTTATCAGTAGATTTGTCCAAATGTTTAATGAATGTGTTACCCACTGCACTTTTGCGAAGTGATGAATCACGCTGAGACCACGTGGTGTGTACTGGCTTTGCCTTTTATAACATCAAAACTCATGGTGTCCAGAGGGCGCTCGGTGTGTCCCGAGGAGCGGCAGGTGATCATGCCCTGCAGACCCGGATGGAGAGGGTGGGCCCGGCCGGCCTGCACTTCCTGTGGGGCATCGCCTGTGTCACATCGGGGTGTAGGTCCCCCAGGTGGAGCTAGGCCGTGGGGTGGCTGTGGGCGCTGGGGTTCATCTCTGCTTGGCTGCCAGAGGGCCACCGGCCGCGACCTGCCCGGGGAGGAGGAAAGCGAGTGCTGGGCCGGGGAGCAAAGAGCAGGGGTGTGCGCGCAGGGACAGAGAGCACCCGGAATCGAAAACTGCTCAGCAGCCTCAGCGAGGGGGCTAAGGGGGCCTCGGGTCTCCTGATTCCTTCTTGGAGCTGCTGCGGGGCCGCGCGCAGTGGGCTGCGTCACCAGGTTGCTTGATACTAGAGGAAGAAAAGGTATGCAAGTCTCTGCCGGGGGAGACGCAGAGTTTTTGTAAATTTTTTTTTTTAAGTTGTTTTAGATTTTTTTTTTGTTTTTTAGAGTTTTTAAACAATAAATGGGTGTTCCCAGCCCAGAGCATGCACTCCGCACTGTCAGCACTAACCGCCAGGGAAATTTTAGTATGTTTTATTTTTTGTTTTCGTCAGTCTCCACATGTTTTTTAATTTCCCTTGTGGTTTTTCTTTTGACTGTTGATTAAGAGCATGTGGTTTTAGTTCCACAAGTTTGTGAATATTTTGGTTTTCCATATGTTACTGGTTTCTGTCTTCTGTTGTGGTTGCAGAGGATAGTTTGCATGATTTTTATGTAATTAAACCTATTTTTCCTCATTATTGAGATCGGAGTATTGAAGTCTCCAAATATTATTGAAGAACTGTTTCTCCTTTCAGTTGTCAGTTTTTGTACCATATATTTTGCTGGTCCATTACTGGGTGTGTAAATATTTGTAATTATTGCATCTTATATTTATTGACTCTCTTGTTAAAATATAATATCCTATGTGTTCTTTTTAGACTTAAAATCTTTATTGTTTGGTATTAATAATAGCCACTTCTGTGTTCTTTTGCTTACTATTTGCATGGAAAATCTTTTTCTAACCTTACATTTTCAACTTGTCTTTTGTCATGAGAATATAGTTGGATTATTTTTAAAAATCTATTCTTCCAGTCTTCTGCTTTGAGAGTTTAATACACATACATTTAGAGCAGTTGTTGATAAGAAGTATTTTAGACATTTTGCTCTGTTTTCTATATGCCATAGAGCTTTGTTGTCTCTTATTTTTGTTATTTACCTTTTTTTGTATTTAATTGATGTTTCATAGTGTAATATACTAATTCCCTTTTCATTTCCTTTGTGTATGTTATATAACTTTCCTTGTAGTTACCATGGGCATTACAGTAACTATGAGAAAGCCAGAACGTACTAATTTTAATTTATACCAGCTTACCATCAATAACATTAAAAAAAATTCTGCTTCAGTACAGCTCTGTGCCCACCATATTCAGTTATTCATTTCACAAAGTACATCTTTTGTATTTTGTGTGTTTAAACTGAGACTAATATTTTTCTAAATGTATTAGTCTCTGAAATCGTAGAAAAACAAAAATTGCAGTTACAACATTATAATGAAAGTAGCTTTTACAATTTTCCATGGACTTATTTACTTCACCAGAAACCATTATTTATTCAGATAACTTTGAATTACTCTTTAGTGTCTGTTCATTTTAACCTGAAGCACTCCCTTTAGCATTTGCTACGTGCAGGTCTAGTGGTTAAGAACTTCCTCAGCTTTTGTTTACTTGGGAATGTCTTAATTTCTCCTTCATTTTTGAAGGATAATTCTTCCTGATATAGGAGTCTTGTTTGGCAGGATTTTTTCCCTTCATTGATTTGAATTTATCAGCCACTGCTTTCCAGCCTGCCAAGATTTTTGATGAGGAATTTGCTGATAATATTGTTCTGGTTCCCTTTTCTGTAATGAGTCACATCTCTCTTGCTGATTTCAGATTCTCTTTTTCTCTGTGTTTTAACAGTTTTGACTATAATGGGCTGCAGTGTGGGTCTCAGAGTTTATCCTGCTTGGAGTTTGTTGAGGTTCTTGGGTGTTTATATTCATGTCTTTCATAAAATCTGGAATGCTTTCCTTTGTTGAATTCCTGTGGTTTTTTTCATTCGGGAATCGTACTTTTCAGCTCCTTAATTTCATTTTTGAAAATACTTATACTTATCTTTGTTGTTATTTCCATTTTGTTGAGGTCACAATTTTTTTTGGTCCATTTGGTTTTTTTAGCTGTTTGAACATCTTTTAGATAGTTGTTTTAATGTCTTTAATCGTCTGTTCTTTCTGTACCTGTTCATAAACTACAGCTGCTGTAGATTTGTTATTTTCCCTCACATGCATTCTACATTCCTCTTTCATGTATGCCTTATGACTTCTTCTTACTGAAAACTGAGTATTTGTATCTTACAATATTGTAACTGTGGAGATCCTGTTCTCACCTCTTACCAGGATTTGCTGGGGTGGTGGGTTCTTTTTGTTGTTTTTAAGGTGTCTTTTTCCTAGATACCAACATGATGTATAAACTTAAGTTCTTCTCAGTGTGCCTTTCCTTCCAGATGTGCTTTGATTTTTAAAATTCCCCCATATAACTGCTTGTTTTTTATTGTCTTTGTCCTTAAACATCTCAGTATCCAAAGGGAAAACCAGAAAAATGAAGAGCAAGAGAATAGGTACTGGCCCTCTAAATTCCTGGATTGGCTTCCCCCAGAGGAGGAGGGTATTTGTATAGCGGTGGTACAATTTCCAACAGTGGCTGTCCCCCCAGCCCCCCATCGCACATCTGCATTCAGAAGTAACAGTCAGCAACCTGAGTGCCGATCTCTGATATTTGGAGGAGCATGTCATTATTGCTCACTGTGGCTCCTGCAGGCTACAAGCAAACCACTCTAGGGACACGTGCACAGCTGCCTGCCATGGGACTGAGGGGTTGGGAATGGGTAGCTATTAAATGTCAAGAGCTGAACTTGATTGAAATGAATGTAATTTGGAAAACTGCAAGTCTTCAGTAGACTGCAGCTTTGCAAAATAGTTACATCAGTTAGATTCTGCCAGTACAATTGTTTAGGTGGGGAGATGGCTTCCTAACACTTTGTACTCCATCCTCTGTACATCCTTGCCTCTGGCTCTACTGGACATTCTCTTTGTAGTATTTAAATATCATTTCTTCATCTGTTGTGAGCTGAGTTCCTCTGGGAACTCAGTGTTGGCCACTCACCTGTTCTGACTTTCCATTAGAACTTGTATCATTTGTCTCCATGTAGTTGTTCAACTGTGGTTGGAGAGTCCTTAGTGGTTTCCTGATGGACATGGCTCTGGTCTTAGCAAAAACAGCTCAGAGGAGGCCTGGATGAATGATGAATTACGGCTGGGAGAGGGCTTGATATCTGGTCTGTGTTCAAGCCATTTCAGGAACCAATCTTACCTGATTATTTTTTTAGTGCCATTGCCACTGGCCACAAATGACCTCTATCATCCTTTTTTAATTCTTGACACTCTGCTGACTTGTTTTTATTCTGACTCCAGCCTGGGATTAATTCCTTACCACCTCTCTAGACCACTTATCTCATGTGGTCTTCACACTGTTTCCCCCATACAAATTTATGACACTGTTTATGTCCTGAAGCACACAGGTATCCTTTAATATTTCTTGAACATCAACTACCTTTTCCAGGCAGATTTTCTTGGGCCTGGACATACACTTAAGCCTACATTTTGTAAACTGAAGGCCCAGTAACACAGAGCAGCTGCTTCCTCAGTTTGACACCAACTCCATTTGCAGAACACAGTCCTGTGGACTGGTAGTTTCATGTGTCAGAGGTACAATTGTGAGAGTGTGTCACTCCCTCTGTGCTCTCCAAAAAAAGTCACCATGTACTTTACCATCACTTGTTTGTTTCCAGATTCTTTGCATGGAGTCGAGGGTGAAGAGACACCTTGTGAACAGAGCATACTTTTAGAAGTGTCACAGATCAGGACCCCCAAGGCAGCTGTGTCTCCTGAGAAGTCCCAGCCCTGTAGGATGTGTGTTCCAGTCTTGAGAGACATCTTGCACTTGGCTGAACACCAAGGAAGAAATAGGGAGCAGAAATCATACACATGTGGAGCATGTGGGAAACAATTCTATTTCACTGCAAACCTTCAGCAGCACCAGAGGCAGCTCGTTAGAGACAAACCCTTCAGATGTGATCTGTGGAGAGCCTCATTTTTGAAGACCTGCACAGCCCATGCATCAAGGAATCTTTTTACCTGTAGGGAAATTGGGAAGGACTTCTTGGCCAACATGGGACTTCAGCAACAGGACACTGATCCCAGGAAGAAAGTAAACAACAGTAGTGAGTGTGGAGCTGTTTTTCAGAGTGGAAGAAGTCATCCCAGCTGGGGAGAATGCAGGAAAGCCTCCAGCCAGACAAATGTGCTTGTTCAGGATGGAAGAGCCCTCTGTAGTGAAGGGTTGGGTGAGTGCAGCAGTTGTGGGAAAGCTTGCACCAAAAAGTGTAACCTTATTCAAGAGCTCCAGAAAGTTCCCCCTGAAGAAAACCCGTGTGAATGCAACCAACGTGGAAAATGTTACAGCAGGGAATCCAGTTTCCTTACACATCACAGAGTTCATGCTGGAGAAGGGCCTTACAAGTGCAGCGAGTGTGGGAAATCCTTTCGCCGAAGCCTCCACCTCAGTACGCACAGGAGAATCCACACTGGAGAAGAGCTTTATGAGTGCAAGGAATGTGACAAATCTTTTATCCGGAGGTGCAACTTCACTCAACATCAGAGAGTTCACACTGGAGAAAGGCGTTACGAGTGCAATGTATGTGGAAAATTTTTTAGCAGGAAATTCAGTTTTCTTATACACCAGAGAATTCATAGTGGAGAAAGGCCTTACAAGTGCAGTGAGTGTGGGAAGTCATTTAGCGGAAGCCACCACCTCAGTGCCCATAGGAAAATCCACATGGGAGCAAATCCTTACGACTGCAAGGACTGTGATAGATCTTTTATCCGAAGGTGCAACTTTATTCAACATCAGAGAGTTCACACTAGAGAAAAGCCTTATCAGTGTAGTGAATGTGGCAAGTGTTTTACCTACTATTCCAGATTCCTTACACATCAGAGAGTTCACACTGGAGAAAGGCTTTATGAATGCAGTGAATGTGGGAAATTTTTTATCAAAAAATCCAGTTTTCTTATACATCAGAGAGTTCACACTGGAGAAAGTCCTTATGAATGCAGTGAATGTGGAAAATTTTTTAGTAATAACTCCAGATTCCTTACACATCAGAGAGTTCACAGTGGAGTAAAGCCTTATGAGTGCAGTGAGTGTGGGAAGTCTTTTACTTCTAGGTCTAGCCTCTGTTACCATCAGAGAGTTCACACTGGAGAGCGGCCTTTTAAGTGCAGTGAATGTGGGAAGTCTTTTATTGGTAGATCTGGCCTCCGTTATCATCAGAGAGTTCACACTGGAGAAAGACCTTACGAATGCTGTGAATGTGGGAAATTTTTTACCAACAACTCCAAGTTCCTTATACATCAGAGACTTCACACTGGAGAAAAGCCTTATGAGTGCAGTCAGTGTGGGAAATCTTTTTCTGCTAGGTCTAGCCTTCGATATCATCAGAGAGTTCACACTGGAGAGCGGCCCTATAAGTGTAGTGAATGTGGGAAATCTTATATTGGTAGGGCTGGCCTCGTTAATCATCAGAGAGTTCACACAGGAGAGCGGCCTTATACATGTAGTGAATGTGGGAAATCTTTTATTTGTAAGTCTGGCCTCCTTTATCATCAGAGAGTTCACACTGGAGAAACCCCTTATGAGTGCAATGAATGTGGGAAATCTTTTACCGATAGATCTGGCCTTCGTTATCATAAGAGAGTTCACAGTGGAGAAAAGCCTTATGAGTGCAGTCAGTGTGGGAGATCTTTTACTGCTAGGTCTAGCCTGTGTTATCATCAGAGAGTTCACACTGGAGGAAAGCCACCTGAGTCCAGTGAATGTGGGAAATCTTTTACTGATAGGTCTGGCCTCCTTTACCGTCAGAGAGTTCCTAGTTGAGAAACACTTTATGAGTGCAGTGTGTTACATCTTTTTTCCAAGAGAGCCATTTGCTTCAACATGAGAAAGTTCACAATGAAGAAATGACCTTGTGAATGTAGAGAATAAGGATGGCACTGAGGCTGTAGGAGTTTGAGGTAAAAGGGTTGGGAGGATGGAGGTGCGTTATTAATTGTGCAGGCAAAAGACCATTTCTAGGGAGGAAACTGAGGCTCAGAGAGGGTGTGTCATTTTGTGAACTCTCAGCTTGGACAGGGATTTAGAATTCAGTGCCAGGTAGCCTGGTTCAGGGCATGGAGATTCTGGTCACTGCACTCTTCTTTCCCTCCCAGCTCAGCTCAAAGAACCTAAAAGAACACCTTGTCCATCCTGACATCCTGTTTCCCCACCCCAGGCACCCTGCTCGTACTGCCATCTCTTGCTGATGGACAGGACTATGCTTTCATTCAGAACCAACATTGATAGCTTTTTGTAAATGACTCCATTTATCTACACAACCTACCGAGTGCTCAGAGTCTTGTTATTGTCCTCATTTCTGAAACTTGGCATCTGTTGCTCAGAGAGTTTAAGGGACTTCCACAAGGGGACACAGCTGTCGAGGAATTGATGAGTGTGGTTCCTCAGGACGCCACATCTGCTGGCTTCATCCTGTCCTTCCCAGCGTGGACTCCAGGGATCCTCTCCTGCCCAGACACATCTGCTTTTCCCTGATCATGGCACCCCTTGTGCATCTCCACGAGGACGTCCACTTCCACCTCCCCCATACACATTTCCTTTCTGAGAACACCTCTCCTGTGTAGTTCCTAACAGGGACAGCAGCACTAACACAGGCATCCCCAGAGGGTATGTGGTGTCACCCCAGAAGTGATACTGCTTTCAGTTGCCATATATAGTTATTTATTTCCAAGGACTTGTCCATCTTCAAAAATCTTCCTTCAGGATGTCCCTGTCACCCAGTTTCTCAGTTGATGAGGTCACTGGCCTGGGTACTGTGAGGCAGTGGAGGACTGAGTGCCCACTGTGGCTCTCGCATGTCCCCATCCCCAGGGCTCTTCCCTGTCACCCCTTACTTGGCCCACTGCTCTTCCCACCTTACCAGGAAGATGTAAATCGCCGATTAATGATTATTAATCAGCAGGAACTTTCCCCCTCCGCCTGGAAACACACTTCATCAACCTTATGTTGAAAGATAACACTCCTGCTCACTTCAGTGAAGACTATAAAGCCCCACTCTAAAATCATGAGTTTAATTGCATCTCTCCCGGGATTCTTGAAGTTGAGTTTCTTTCATATGTCTATTTTTTGCCTGTGTGTCTTGTTTAGTTAAGTTTCTGTTCCTGTATTTTTCCTACTTATAATTTTTTGAATTTTGGCTATTTTTTCTTTCATTGACAATTAGAAGAATAGGAAATAGCAAAGACATCTTTGGAATTTCACTCGTTGAGCAATAATATGAATGACTACTTTTCTACATGGAATAGTGATTTGGAATACTAAAATAATATTTTCTTATTTTTCTTCAATGTCCTATGCAAAATGTAATGGCCACATACTTTATACACATTTAAGATCAATCTGTATTATTAACATATAGTCCCTCACTCTTTTTTTTGGGACGGGGGTTATTAGGTTTATTTATTTATTTATGTTTTAGAGGAGGTAGTGGGAATTGAACCCAGGACCTTGTGCATGCTAAGCATGCACTCTACCGCTTGAGCTGTACCACCCCCCATCACTCACTCTTAAGTCCAGACATTCGATAACAGAATCAAACCCTGGTTTGTAATGTTTACCAATTTCCCTACTTCCCTGGTGTAAATACTCCCAACGTAGGCAATGTCAAATTACCAAACTGTCACGGAGCATGGAGTTCAGAAGCATTCCCAGTAGCCCAGTGTGTTCTGTTTCCATCACACTAGGTACCTTAGCTGCAGATAATTTTAAGAATGTAACTAATAAACCATAGTACAATGATGATAAAGTGACAGGTGTTGCATGTCTTTTTAAATAGTTTAATGAATGTTGACTTTAATTTCATGTATTTAAAATGTACATTTTGATGTAGTGACATTCTTGTACACTCCTGACACTACGCTTCCTCCTACAATTTTTAAGTCATGCTCAACATTAAGATTGCTGATGCAGGAACATAATCAAATTTGTAACGACTGTTTTTCAACATAAGTATAAACAGAATAACTGTATTTGAAGCCTGATGAACCCTTCCCCAGTCTCACATCATTTATCATTTCCATGCTTGTGTGTGTGTGTGTGTGCATCATCATGCACTTAGTGGGTTTTAGTTTATAATTTCAGATATTGTTGAATGCATATCTTCTTAGAATGCATTTCTGAAATCAAAGAGCCCTTTCATACTCCATTATGTATAAATGTATTCTAACTATTACTGTATACTAGCACAACTGGGGATTCAGTGTGACAGATTTTGAATGCTAATACCCTTCAATGCAGCTTTTACCTACAACTGATACACCACTGCACAAAGGATGTGTGACAGCAGTGAGACCCTGTTGGGGAAATATAATGTAATGTACTGGCCTGCCACATCAAGTGTGGTCACACAAATGCGTAAACACTCCAGGGAGACTGGGACAGATGTGATAGGGATACCCAACAGTCTAGTGTATAAGCCATGCACACAATCACACAGTCTCTGTGGATCACCTGTGATGTGGGTGCAGACTGGCTTGGAAAGGACTTCTCCCACATCACTCCATGTTTGATGATGCACTGATGGAGTTCAGATCAGGGACTCAGTAAACACCTCAGTACAATTTGGAGACTCGTGTGAGTAGCTTTGAGAAGGAGGAGGACATGCGGTGGGGATACTTACAGCCTATGTGGAAGGTGTCAGCCTGCATTCAGCCCTCAGCATTTAGAATAAGGTTGGTCAAGTGTAGGTCTTGAGGAAAGGAGGGCACCTTCTTGATTGTATTTTTCTAATGGAGTGGAAGCAGCAATGGGGTGATGGGTCAGGAAGTTAGAGGAAGAGCCTCAGGGACAGGGCCGCATCAGACATTCTTAGTTCTTCAGTGTCTCACAGTGCCAAGAATAGTGACCAGGACAACTGGGCAATGAGGCAGAAGGGACCTCTTGAAGCGGGCTTATGAAACAGATGGACAGGACCTTGAAAAGAAATGACTGCATATGGCAGTGAGGTCACATCTGGAGTGACATTGATGACCCTGTCCAGGGTGTCTAGTTCAGTGCTGCTGTCCCTGTGAAGAACTTGAGGAGAAGAAAGGTGTTTGCAGGAAGGAGATGTGCATTGGGGGAGGTGGGCCTTGAGGCCCTGGTGGAGATGCACATGTGGGGTAGGTAATTGAAGGAGTTGGAGTCCCTGCTGGGATGGGTGGTGGGGAGAGAAGCCTGTAGACTTGTGCAGTGTTGAGGGACTGCACTCATAAATGGCCTGGCAGCTCTGTTCCCTTGTCATAGTGCCTCAGTGTCTCTGAGCAGCAGATCTTTAGTTTCAGAAATGAGGATAACAGATTCTGAACACTGTGTGAGTTGGGTAGATAACAGGTCACTCACAGGAAAGCCATCAGTGAAAAGATAGTCTGTCCATCAGCATCAGATGGGGATATGAGCAGGGCCCTCTGGCTGGGGGAAAGAGGGTGTTAGCATGGACGAGGTGTTTGCGTTTCCAGAGCTCAGGAGGCAAAGAGGAGTGCAGTGACCAGAGTCTTCATGCCCAGAACCAGGGCATGAATCCTAAATCCCTGTCCATTGCTAGGAGTTCACAAGGAGACAACACACCCTTTGTGGGACTCAGTTTCCTCCCTACAAATGGTTTTTTTGCTCATGATTAATGCAGGGGCATCCTCCTGCTGTGTTGCCACCTCAGACTCATCCAACTCCTGTGCTGTCCCTAAACTTTCCACTTTCTGCTTTACCTGAACACCCTCAGTCCCCTCCACAGTTTGATGGGGAAGAAATGGGGCTCCTCAAAAGACCCTCAGAACCTATGTTCTTGGACCAAGGCAGAGGGACAAGCAAGGGCTGCCAAGTCCAGAGCCCTCCATGTGGATTCTCTCTGAGCCCCGTCTGGGGATGTGATCTTGAGGAAGCCCCCTGTTGGCCCTTGGCTTCAGACCTTTCACCAGATCTGAAATGGAATATCATCAGTTTCACCCTTGGATTTAGAGGACTGGAGAGGGCACATGTTTGATGCAATTCCCTCAGTGCTCAGGTGGCCCTGTAGGTGCCTCTTTTGGGAGGTGGATAAGGGTCCTTCCATCCTTTGTCCACGCCTACAGAAGTATGTTCTGGTTTGACTAAAATGGAATTAACAGTGTTGAGGAAAACTTATTTTGACATCCCCCCCATTATACATATATATGTAAATATAGTCAGTTTACAATGTTCTGTCAACTCGTACAGTACAATGCTTCAGTCATACATGAACACACATATGTTCGTTTTTATATTCTTTTCCAACTTAATTTACTACAAGATATTGAATACAGTTCCCTGTGCATTACAGTTGACACTTGTTAAAATGGTAAGAAATATTTTATCCTGGATTTTTGAGATAGGTGTCAAGATTATTATAATATTGGAGGACTTAGTTCAACTTTAAGTAAAGACAGCTGCAGATCTGTAGCCAAGGAGCTAAGTGAAGGGGTCAGTGGATGGAAAATTACTAACAGGAAAGATGGTTGAATTTAAAAAAAAAAGTGAAGAGTTTTTATGCTAAACTGACTTAACAAGAATCTTGCTGAAGAATGGCTAGAGAAATCAGATACCAAGGGTAGGAAATGAGGGTTTGATTAGATGATCAGCATGGTGTTACTCTTACTAAGCTGACTTTGCAGGTATCTGTATAAAGTTGAGCTAAGTATGCCCTTCAAGGATGTGTACCAGGTTCAGGTCTAGGAGGGAAGAGAGCTCAGTGGAGTGTGACTAAAGCTTAGGCAGAGAGTCTGTCAGTCCCACTTGTTCAATAAAGGAAGAGACTTTTTTTCTCTGAATAACATAAGTTCATTTTTCATTTGTTTGTTTTCATTAATTATGGAACACCTGAGAGGTGATCAAAATGACAGAGTAAGAGGCTGTGGTACCAACTTTCCCCCACAAATAATCAAATATACATCTAGATGTGAAGCAATTCTTGCTGGAAATTACCTGGATACTGGCTGAGGAACTTGTATACACTCATGGCTGTAAGAAAGATACAGACACAAGTGGGTAGAAAGGGAAGAAAAGCAATTGGGTCTGGAGCTGGGGACTCAG
The DNA here is from genome assembly GCF_048773025.1 of Camelus bactrianus. NCBI lineage: Eukaryota > Metazoa > Chordata > Mammalia > Artiodactyla > Camelidae > Camelus > Camelus bactrianus. The sequence continues at coordinate 922,286 of NC_133547.1, forward strand.
AGAAGAAGGGTGATTGCAGGGGCAGACACCCAGCATGGGGAGCGAGTGGGTCAAGCCACAGATTTGGCTTCCCAGTCCTAGGGTCTGTGTCTTGGAGATAAACTTTCTTGAGTGGTTGGAACACCAGTGGGACAGCTAGAGACCCTGGAGAAGCCTGGACCCTGCTTGGAAGGAATGTGTGTATACTGCCTGCCCTTGATGCTGGGAAGAGGGACGTCTGATTTAGCAGCTACTTGTTTCCTCTGATCATCTAACCACACCCTCTTGGCTGATCAGGTCCAATGTACTGGCTCTGCTAACTTCACACCCTCATGACAATGGATCTGTGTCAGCCAAGAAAACATTCAACCCTGGGATCCAAAGGTAACCTGGGCCAGAGCCTAAGTGGGACTTCAGTGGCCATTGTCTGTTACTTCTCCACCAGTACATCAGAAGCAGCCCAGAATATACAAAGACCCAGGGAATAATAAATAACTCAATGGCCAGTATAGAAATCTCACTAGGAGTAATGAATAACAATGCAAGTTATAGAGAAGAATGCATAGATCGTCTGGAAGATAGAATAATGGAACTCACCCAGGCAGAAAGAAAAACAAATTTTTCAAAATGAAAACAATCTAAGAGATCTCTAGGAGTATATTTAGAATTCAACATTCAAATTATAGGGGTTCCAGAAGGAGAAGAGAATGGGATTGCAAATGTATTGAAAAAATTATGGATGAAAACTTCCCTAATTTGAAAAAGGAAACAGAAACCCATGTACAGGAAGTACATAGCTTCCCAATCAACATGAACCCAAACAGTCCAGAACTAAGACATATCAAAATTACAATGTCAGAAGTGAAAGAGAATTCTAAATGCAGCAGGTGAAAAGCAGTCATCTACGAGAGAATCCCCACAGGCTGTCAGCTGATTTCTCTGCTGATACTTGGCAGCCCAAGCCTTGGCAGGCTTGATATATTCAAATACTGAAAGGGAGAACCCTGCAACCTAAGATACTCTACCCAGTCAGATTACCATTTAGTATAGAAAGAGAGATGAAGAACGTCCAGACAAGCAAAAACCTAAAGAAATAATACTAACCCGACCCTAAAAGTAATGTTGAAGAGTATTCTCTAAATGGAAAAGAAGGAAGAATCTACAGGAAAGGGAAATGTATGTTAACGAATGAAGATCACTTAAATAAGCTGGTCAGCAGATTAAAATATAAAAGAAGTGTATAAGCAGCTATAACTACAAAAAACATTTAAGGGATGGGCATGAAGATGTAAAATATGACATCAAAACCACAAAATGTGTGGGAGGGGAGTAAAAAATGAAGACATTTTAGAATGTATTTGAAGTTAAATGACTAACAGTTTAAAACAAGTAGGCATAATTATGGGTCATATTATACGAACCGATTGGTAACCATAAATCAAAAGCCTACAACAGATAAACAAAAAGCAAAAAGAAAGGAACAGAAGCATAGTCCTAAAGAAAACATCAAACTGTGAGAAGAAACAGGAAATGAAAAGAGTACTACAAAAAACAACCAGAAAACAAGTAATAAAATGGAAATAAGTACATACTTATCATTATTTACATTAAATGTCAAAGGAATAAATGCTCTAATCAAAAGACATTGTAGGTGATTGGATTTTAAAAAGACCCTTCCAAATGCAACCTACAAGAGACTGACTTCAGGGCTAAAGACACACAAAGTGAAGCAATGGAAAAAATTATTTCATGAAAAACAAAATGACTAGAAAATGGGTGGAGGGGAACTGGTCATATCAGACAAAATAGACTTTAAAACAAAGGGTGTATCTAAAGACAAAGAAGGCCAGTAATAATCATAAGGGGACCACTAAAAAATGAGGATATTACACTCATTAATATATATGAACCCAATATAGAAGCACCTTCTCAAGCTATTCCAAAAGACTTCCAAAAGAGAACGGAACACTCCCAAATTGAATCTACAAAATCACTGTTAACCTAATACCAAAACCAGACGAGACATTATAAAAAGAAAAGAAAAAGAAAATTACAGGCCACTATCTTTGGTGAATATAGATGCAAAACTCCTCAAAAAAATACTAGCAAACTGAATCCAACAATATTTTAAAAGGATCATACACCATGATCAATTTGGATTTATTTCAGGGTCATAAGAATGGCTCAGCATTCACAAGTCAATCGTTACGAGTCACCCCATTAACAAAAGGAAGGATAAAAATCACACAATTATCTCAATAGACAGAAAAAACAATTGACAAAATTCAGTATCCATTTATGATATGATAAAAACTCATCAAAATGGGTAAGGAGGAAATATATGTCAAGAGAATAAAGGCCATTTTTGGATACACCCACAGCCAGCATCATAATCAATGGTAACAAGCTGAGAGCCTTTCTCTTAAATTCAGGAAGGAGCGAAAAATTCCCACTCTTTGGGGGAGTGTAGTAGGTCAGTGGTAGAGCATGTGCCTAACATGAGTGAGGTCCTATGTTCAATTCCCAGTACCTACATTAAAAAAAAAAATCCCACTCTCACCACTTACATTTAACTTTTTATTGGACACCCTATCCACAGTAAATAGGAGAAAGAAAATGCATCCAAATTTTAAGGGAAGAGGTAAAACTGTCACTATTTGCAGGTGTCATGATACCTTATATAAAAAACCCTAAATTCTCCACACAAAAGGTATTAAAACTAATGAATTCAGCAAAGTTATAGGATACTGAGGATCAAAATCGAGAAATCTTTTGTTCCTATACACTAATAATGTAGTATCAGAAAAAGAAAGTAAAATATCTCTTAAAACTGCTTCAAAAAGAATGTAATACCTAGGAATGAAGTTAACCAAGGGGGTGAAGGACATACACCTAGAAAACTATAAAACATGGATGAAGGAGATTGATGACAATACAAAGAAATGGATAATCAGCATGTGCTCCTGGATTGCAAGAATTAGTATTGTTAAAATGGCCATACTACACAAAGCAATTTACAGATGTAATGCATTCTGTATCCACAGACTCATGACATTTTCAAAAACGTAGAAAAAATAATCCTAAAATTCACAGGCTATGAGAAAAAAAGGACAAACAAGCAATCAACCATTGCAAATCATTTGAGGAAAAAGTAAAGCTGAAGGTAGACTTTACTTTTACTGAAGGTAGACCCTCCCAGACTTCAGATTATACTACCAAACTGTAGTAATCAAACTGCATAGTACTGGCACAAAAACAGACACATAGATTAATGGCATTGAACAGAGAGTCCAGAAATAAGTGCATGCACCTATGGTCCATAAGTGTATAACAAAGGAAGCAAGAATATAAGGGAGAAAATGCAATCTGTTCCAGAAGTGGGCCAGAAAAACTGGACAGCCACATGTAAAACAGATTTGACCATTACCTCACACCATATACAAAAATAAACTCAAAATGAATTTAAGGCCTAAATATAAGACCTGAAACCAGAAAATAATCTAGAAGAGAACATAGGTGGAATGCTCTTTGACATAAGTTGTAGCAATATTTTTTTGATCTGTTACCTAGCACAAAATAAATAAAAGCAAAAATAAACAAATGGGACCTAATTAAATTTAAAAGCTTTTGCACCATAAAGGAAACTATTGACAAGACAAAAAGACAACCTATGGAATGGGAGAAAATATTTGCAAGTGATATGACCAATAAGTGGTCAATATCCTAAATATATGAACAGCTCATGCTACTCAATGTAAAAAAACCCAAACAATCCAATCAAAAACATGGTCAGAAGCACTAAGTAAACATTATTTCTTACGGAGTTTGCTGAAAAACTAAAAATAGACTTACTGTATGATCCAGCAGTCTTATTCCTGGGCGTATATCCTGACAAAACTAATTTGAAAAGTACACGGAATCTAATGTTTATAGAAGCATTATTCACACTAGCTGAGGCATAGAAGCATCCTAATTTTTCATAAACAGGTAAATGGATAAATAAGTTGGGAGATATCTATATCTATACACATGCACGCACGCACGCGCACACACAGACACACACACACACACAAATATTACTCAGCCATGAATAATATAATGCCATTAGCAACAACGTGGATGGACCTAGAGATTATCATACTAAATGAAGTAAGTCAAAGACAAATATATTACTTATATGTGGAATCTTAAAAAAAAAAAAAGATAAATGAACTTATTTCCAAAACAGAAACAGACTCACAGACAAAAAACCTTATGGTTACCAAAAGAGAAAAGAGGATGAGAGAGAAATTAGAAGTTTGGTATTAACAGATACCCAGCACTATACAGAAAACAGATAAACAACAAGGACCTACTGTATAGCACAGGGAACTCTAGGTTCCCTAGGTTGTTTGGTTTTACTGTGTTATGTTCACTGGGATGTGCTGTGTAACCTTTTCACAATATCTGGTATTTGGAACTTTCTGCAACTTAACAATTTCTGGAAAACAAAGCACACTTTGGTTTAACCAGTTTAACTCCATCCCTTCCCTACTTACTGCTGCCTAGTGAATATTCACACACTGGTCACACCCTGTGTATCTCCAGGAGTGTCAAATGGCACAAATGTCCACCGGCACTAGACCTGAATCCCCCATCCCATTAATATCTAGTTTACAGGAAATATGGGGGATAGGTATAATAGTGAAAGCAAATTAAGAATAAAATCTCCCTTTTGCAAAAAAAAGTAGAGCACTTTCTCCACTCTTAGAGCATTTCCCTTAGCAAATTTTCACCCTCATTTTTCACCTTTATTAAGTAGAACTGTTGCAATTTGACTGCACATATACAATATACTGCATGCAAATACAAATATACAATATACAGCACCTACATACATTTTAACATTTACACATATGTACTGTTCATTGTTTCTAAGAACAGTTACAGCTTTGGCTTTTTCAACTTACATAGTTATCAAAGGAATAAAGCCAACCACAAAATAAGAATCAACAGAATGCAGTAATCCAGTCATAAAGGACAGTCAAATGTGCTTACGTATATTCACAAAATAAAAATCAACAGAATGCAGTAATCCAGTCATAAAGGACAGTCAAATGTGCTTACGTATATTCACAAAATCAATCACCTAAGTTAAAAATAGTAAGTTCATTTGTGTCCTTTATTTTTTTTTTAGATTCCACATATAAGTGATATCATACAGCATTTTTCTTTCTCTTTCTGGCTTACTGCACTTAGAACGATGATCTCCAGATCCATCCGTGTTCCTTTAGCAAATAATTGTAAATTCTTTGTCCCTTTGGGATGTATGTAAATCTTTCCAAAAGCTAAATATTTTATTTAAATCTCTTCCCAGATTTATAACTGTGTACGAATGTGCTCCCAGGGATTTAATTTATGGAGGTGACTGAGGACCGGAGAGATTAATGCGATTTGAAGTTCCCCAGGGACATGAGAGGCCCAGTGTGCAAGTAGGGACGTAGGAAGCCTGTCCCATGAGAGGTCAGGAAGCTGAGAGAACCGGGACTGTGCCTTCATGACTGCAGAGGCCCGAAGAACTAGCAGTGAGCGCCCCGCTACAGAAAATGCACGTTCTGGAGTCCCAGGCTGCGGGTTTGTAATTCGGGGCCATGAGACGCGCAGGGAGGTGGGCCGGGACGAGGTCGGGCATCCGGGCGTCTAGCGGTGGGCCCTCGCCGCCTCTCGATCCGGACCCGTCCTGCTGACATTCGTGACGGTCGTCGAGCGCCGCCTTGCGGCCACTTTAACATCGTCGCTTCCCCCCCGAGCTCCGGAGTCCTTCGCAAAGGGAGGGATTCTGTCGCAGTGCCCGAGCCAGAGTTCCGGGAGTTTGGCGGCGCGGGCAAGATCATCCCGGTCTTGAGGAGTGGGTGTGCCTTGTGCTCTCGCCGGAGATTGGATCCGTAGGATTACGGGGAGTTGCCCCCGTCGGGCTCCGGGGCTCGGATGAGGGGCCGCTCGGCCCGTAGAGCAGCCTCCGCGGGGCTCCTCCGGGTGAGGAGACCGACCGGGGCCCCGCCTCTGCTGGAGAGGTGAGGGTGACCGTGTCCGGAAGCCGGCACTCCGGAGGTGAGAACCGGCCGGGCCGGGCGGGGAGGCCCGCGGAGGGCGCGAGGAGCTCGGGTTGGACTCGAGGGGGTCACGGTGGGTGGAGGGGCCTCCGCGGAATTTGGTCCCGAGTCCGGATCCGGAGACCCGGACGGAACGGTCTTGCCCGCGCAGGAGACCCGTGGAGGCGCACCCGGGCCGCTCCATCTCACGCGGGTCCACGGAGTCGGGCAGAAGCATATGGGGGGCGCAGCGCTGGGGCCGGGCTGCCCCAGAGCCAGGCGTGGTCACTTGTTCTCCCCAAGTTAGCGCTGCAGCCCGGCCCCCAGGGCTCCCCCAAACCGTAATAGGTGAAAATACCTTCCTTTAAAATCGGGTTTTAAGGGTTTTTTTTTTTTAAACTAATTTTGGGCGCTTACTAATGAAGTCTATAAATTTTTTTTTTGAAGGGACTAGGGAGTGAACCTAGTAACATTATTACATACTGTATACTCACGCTATCATTTGAGCTATATCGTCCCCAACTAAGGGGTTTCTCTAGAGATTTGGCGTCACCTCTTCGGAAAGAAAACATGAAGGCAGGCGGTGACTCAGCCTCCGCAGGCCCGTCCTACCTGTCCCGACATAGACAGATGGGTGAGAAATTCCAGAATTCCTTTGGGTAAAAAGCAAAGAGCGACCGCAGAACATCCCCTAAATTTCCAGGCACATTTAGGATAAATTGTAACAAATGATGCTCTCACTAAAAGACTAGGTTTATTTTGAGAACTCTGCCTTCTTGACTATACAATGAAGATGCCCGTAAAGCTGTTTTCTTTCTCTCCTGACTTTGTGGAGACTTCCTGGGTTGGCAGGTTTTTTGTTAATTATTTCCCCAGCAATGGTCAGCACGTTAAACAGTATCGGATCCAATTTAGGAGAAATTGAGGTGGCATATCTATCAGGTAGAGGACCCCAGGAAGTGACAAATTAGAATTTTTGAAAAGGTCATTCATATCCTAATGGCAGTATGTTTATGTACAACGTTACCTCAATTTCTGGTGTACAGCAGTGTTTCTGTCGTACACGTTTGTTTTCATATCCTTTTTCACGATATTGAAAATACCGTGAATAGTTCCTGGGGCTATATAGAAGAAATTTGCTTTATATACGTATCTGCCGATTTTGAACTCCCAATTTGTCCCTTTCCCGCCAGGTAACTAGTTTTACTCCGTCTGAGTCTGTTTCTGTATTGTAGGTGACTTCATTTGTGTGTGTTTTAAGATTCTACTTGAGTGGTTATCGTATGGTATTTTTCTTCCTCTGGCTGGTTTAGAGATGACGATCTCCAGGTCCATCCATGTTGCTACATAATGGCACTAATTTTTTTAGGGTTGAGTGGTACTCTATTGTATGTACACACTATATATAGTGTGTTTGTATATATATATACACACGCAGGTCTTTAATGAACACTAGGGGTGCATGTGTCTTTTCGAATTAGAGTCCCCTCTGTATATGGAATTGAATATACTTTAAACACATTTTTAAGACGATTAAACGTCCCGTGAAGATGTCTGTGTCCTCATCCTGTACCTTGTAAACATTACCTTATTTGGTATTATGTAAATGTGATGAGGAATATTGAGATGGAATTAGTTTGAAGTTATCTATGTTTGCCTAGTAATGTACTCACAAGTCTCCTAGTAAAGACAGGCAGAGAGAAATCCTACCATACAGAGGAAGGAGATTTGACTAAACAAAATGTTAAGGTGCTGGCTTTTGAGAAGGGAGTGGTCTAGAAACAGAAGGAATGCGGGGGTAGGGCCTATGTAAAAATGACCCAGTAATTTGATTTGAAAAAATATTCTGATGCCAATTTTATAGGTTAAGGAAGGGAGTGAATTACAAATGGCATGATGAAACTTTTGGTTTCAGAAGTGTACACCTGTGCAAAAGCTTTATCAAACCCTGCATTTCAGGAACCACTGGGCCTGTGCAGAGATCTTGTTAAGGGCCTCCATTTTTAAGCATGCCATGGGATACAGCTGCACACATCAACTACAATCACCTTTTCTCTACCTATCTTTCCCTACACATAAGACCACCCTGATCTTTATTTGATAAATCTCTCTAAGGGCATCTTACCTCTGGAAGTGAATTTAGTTCTGGTAATAGTTTGAAACTGCCCACAGTTCGTTAACTGTCTAGACTTAAACTAATGGAGAATGTTATTCCACCCAGCAAAGTCACTGAAGAAAGTAAAGTTTCAACACATCTTTTATTGAGAAGGGAGAGGGTACAGAAATGCAGAAGGGAGTCATTCATTTCTGCCAGCGATTGTTCCCAGGGATGGGCCTTCTGGGTGGACAGGTCTGTCTTCGAAGAATTTACTTGTGGCCCGTCTCCTTGTCCTCTACTCTGTGTGGCACAGGGAGGAGCCAGAGGTCCACAACTCACTCCTCCAGGAATGGTTTGCAACAGGGCCGTGTGTGCTGTGTGGAAGGGTATGTCCAGGCCCAGGAAACTCCGACTGTCACTGAGAGAAGTTGGTATTTAAGGACATGAAGTGTAGGCCAATACTGTAGAGTGAGGAATGGACCAATCAGAGGGGTGTGAGGGATAAGCCAGGGTTGGAAGTTGGAGTAGGAAGCACACAGTCACTGGCCTATCAGGACCTGTGCCCAGGACATGAACCTAACCACGATCTCATATCTGCCACTCTGAGCCTCTCTTGCTGTGCCTGGAGTCATGTACCCAGGGTTCTTCTCCTAGCTCCAGTTGGACAACAATGGACTTTGAAGATGTAAGTCCTAAGGGAAAGAAAAGATGGGACAAGTGAGCAGTCAGTACTGGGGGGAGGGTACAGAACCTTGGAGCACAGAGGTTGCCTGGGCTTTACAGGGTCAACTTAGCAGGGAACAGCTGAGACTGATGGAACCCGCCAGACTAACTCCAAATCTTTTGACCCAGAAAAAGCTACTTGTGAAAGGAGGCAGTATATATACACACACACGGGACAGGGAAGCAGTGACAGATATGTGCAGAGCCCAGCCCAGGATGCTGTTCTTACTTAGTGAAACCACCAAGTACCAAGGCCCAGCGCCCTGTGATGAGGGGGACAGATTTGTCTATGAGCAGCCTCTCTTTAAGTACCCCCAACTCCAGCCCACATTTTCTTTCTGCTTCCTTGATCAGCAGGGGGACAGATAGCTTTCCTGCAAGATAAGAAAGAGCCCAAGAGTCCCCAGGATCACATCCCCACAAACAAACCTGGGCCCATCCTTCTAAGTTCCTAGTGCCAGGGCCCCAGGGCAGTTCATTCACACACCTTCTCCGCATGCATATTACTCACTGGACTTTCTCTTCCTCTTGCTGGCAACCTGAAGCCCTCCCCAGCACTCTAGCTCTGCATGTTCACTTGTCTCTTATACTTGGGAGTCTCTGGACCACCTGAAACTCAGCATGGCCAAAACCCAATTCCTAATATTCTCATTGAAAAACTACTCCCTCTGCCTTCCCCATCCCAGTTGATGTGCAAAGGGCAAAAACTTGGGAGTCATCTGTGACCCCTTCACATTAGACCTACTTTAAAAACAAATCTAGTAGCCAACAAGTATTCTCCTACCCTCACCATTATCTTCGCCTTCCTTTTCCCTAGTCTGTTCTGCACGAGATAGCCTATTAAGATCTAAATCAGAAGAGAAACCCGCTACTAGGCCTCTGACCTTTGCTCACCAGACATTTCATTAACACACTCCCTTCTCAACCTCATCTCCGAGCATCGGTGCATACTAACCCCTGTACCTAAGACACCTTTCACATCTCAGCCTGTAGGTTGCTGTACAGACACCAAAGCTGGGAAGAGTGGAAGTAAAAGTTCCAGAACACCTGACACTCACCAGTGCAAGGGCCATGACGGAGAGTTCTGCCTAATGTGCAAACTGCGGGAAGAGCAGGGTCATGTCACTTTGATTCTCATCAGTGACACAAAGATGAATGAGTAATTAATTAGCGGTTAGTAATTCAAGTGGTGCTAAAGGCTCAAGGGTAAACCAACCACATATAAAGTCAAGTGGGTATTGTGAGAAAAGGCTTTCCCAAAGTAGGAAAAAACATGCAAATCCTATCACATTCCTGTGTGAGTACAGCTGAGTAAGAGATCGTGTCCAGGGGGAACCTCTGGATGAGTGGGATTGCTGGATTATAGTCTCCTTTTAGCCTGAGGAATCTCCAGACTGTTTTCCATAATGGCTACACCAGACTATGGTTGTGGCAGGTCATGTGCCACAAATATCAAAATTAAGTCTGATTTTTGTACTGCTCTGTTGCTGACACTTCCACTTCATTCCAGCTCTTGTTTCTTCCTGATAATACAGTCTTCTTTTCCCGTAGGTAACAGTTGGTTCTTTCATTATATTAAATTACTGTCTTACCAAAAAAAACAACCTATGGAAAAAGAGCAGATATTTTGCAAAAGATGAGATTGACAAGGGCTTAATTTCTCAAACAATCCAATCCAAAAATGGGAAGAAGATATAAACAAGCAATATGAATGGCCAATAGGCACATAAAAAACTGTTCAATATTGCTAATTATCAGAGGAATGCAAATCACAACTGAAGTATCACTTCACACTAGTTAAAATGGCCACCATTCAAAAATGGAGAAAAGGAAACCCTCCTACACTAGTGGGAATGCAGTTTGGTGCAGCCATTATGGAAAACAGTCTGGAGATTCCTCAAAAAACTAAAATTCAAAAAGATACCTGCAGCACTACTTAACAATAGCCAAGACATGAAAACAACCTAAATGTCCATTGACAGATGACTAGATAAAGAGGTTGTGGTATAATTTATACAGTGGAATACTACTTAGCCACAAAAAACAAAATAATGCCATACACTGTCACTCATATGTGGAATCTAACAAAAACAAAAACAAAACAGGACACAAGTGAACTTATTTACAAAACAGACTCAGAGAGATAACTAAAAAATGTATCCCTAAGTTGGGAGTTTGAGATTTGCAGATATAGATATATAACCACATAACCATTTATTTATTTATTTAGAGGAGGTACTGGGGATTTAACCCAGGACCTTAGCATGCAGTTTAACAATGAACTATACCCTACTTTGGATACTAATATATATATATAATAGATAAGTTCATACTGTAATGCACAGGGAACTATATTCAATATCTTGTTGTGATTTATGGTTAAAAAGAATATAACTGAGTTTACTTTGACTAAAAATAGACTTACCACATATATCCAGAAGGAACCCTAATTAAAATAGACACCTGCACCCCAATGTTCACAGCACCACTATATACCATAGCCAAGACATGGAAACAACCTAAATGTCCATCAACAGATGATTGAATACAGAAGTTGTGGCATATTTATACAGTGGAATCCTACTCAGCCATAAAAAAGAATGAAGTAATGCCACTGGCAGCAACATGGATGGACCTAGAGAATGTCATTCTAAGTAAAGTGAGAAAGAAAAATACCACATGATATCACTCTTAAAAGAAAAGACAAACTTATTGACAAAACAGAAACCGACAAACAAACTTACGGTTACTGGGATGTGGGGAGGGATAAATTGTTTTGCTTTTTGGAGGGGAAGGTAAGTTACTGGGGTTTGAACCCAGGACCTTGTGCATGCTTCAGTGTCTTGTAGTAACATAGTGGAAAAGGGTATGAGTATAACATTACTGTAAACTGACTATACTTCAATAAAATATATATATACAAAAAGTGAACAAGTCTGTATGTGTGTGAATGAAATATGAATATGTAAGTGAAATATTATGCTGTACACCATAAATTAACACATTGTAACTGAGTATACTTTGACTAAAAACATTCCTGGGCATATATCCAGAGGGAACCTGAATTCAAAAAGATACCTGCACCCCAGTGTTCATAGCAGCACTATTTACAATCGACAAACATGGAAACAACCTAAATGTCCACTGACAGATGACTGGATAAAGAAGATGTGGTATATTTGTAGAATGGAATAAAAGAATAAAATATCATTTGCAGCAACGTGGATGGACCTGTAGACCTGTAGATTGTCATTCTAAGTGAAATGAGAAAGAAAAATGCCATATGATATCACTCATATCTTTTTTTACAGAACAGAAACAGACTCACAGACATAGAAAACAAACTTATAGTTACCAAGGTGGGAAGGCATAAATTAGGAGCTAGAGATTTGCAGATACTAACTACTATATATAAAATAGATAAACAAGTTCATACTGTACAGCACAGTGAACTCTATTCAATATCTTGTAATAACCTCTGGTGGAAAAGTATATGAAAATGAGCATATTTATGTTCATGTATGACTGAAGCAATATACTGTACACCAGAAATTGACAACACTGGAAACTGACTATACTTCAATTTAAGTTATCGTTTTATATTCCAGTTTAATCCATAAATTCTGACTTGAAATAACTGTAACATTATATAAGAGAATTCAAGAATGTGCAATTTTTATATTGATCTATGTTTTGACATTAAAATATTTCTGTAAGTGTTCAGAGAGATTGCTTGTAGTTTCCTATAGGCTGTTCTCTTCTGGGTAGAGAACTGAACCACCGTTTACTGACCACACACTGAAAATCCGGTAAGAGGGTTGTTGCTAGCATCACAGTAAAAGTGCTTGGCCTTCAGCAGTTTGGGATAACTGGACCTCATTTCTGACTGCCTCAACTTAAGAGAAATGAAACAAGCTATACGACCCAACCTCTATTCAGTTGCCTAAACATGAAAAAACCTTCTTGCATTCTAAACATCCTGTTAGGATTTAAAATATCATAACCATTTTCTCTTCCAAAATCACCAACGATGACTGAACAGTAAAATAAAAATTACTGGAAGAGTACAATCTCTTAAAATACGAAAGCTTTTTAAGTGTGTGTACACTGTAAAACAGTAAGTTTATGTAATGCATGTGTGTGTGTCAAAAGATTAAGTGTAATAACTTCAGAGAGCTAAGTTAAAAACAAGATCAAAAAACAAATATTCATTTAAATACAATAATAATTTTAACATGCTACACAAATGTGTTTAATATATATACCTCAGGACACATGGCTGGTTTGACTACAGTAGCAATGTTTATAACTGCTGAAAACATATACCAAAAAAAACCCCAAAGAAAAGTTTTCAACAGAACTTATAGACACTTTACTCATATATTCAAACTACAGAATCCTGTACAAAAAGGAAAATAAATTGATAGCCATGAAATACATCGATAAAATCACACAATAGTCTGTAACTGTAGGCAAATACATCATATACTAATATGATGCCACTCGTAAAAAAAGTTTTAAAACAAGTGAGCAAAACTGAACTACACTCATCAAATTATTTTCCAAATAGGTGGCAAGACTATCAAGAAAAGTGAGGGAAAGCTTACTTGTAACATCAGACAACGCCTTAGCTCTGGGGATGGGGATGACTGTTTTGGAAAGACTGTACAGGTGATTTCTGGGGTCACATTTCTTGACCTGGGCAGTGCACGTGGAAGTTCTGTGGGTGTTTTTTTTTTTTTTTTTTTTTTTTTTTTTTTTTTTGTTAAGCACATCATATCTGAAAATTCAGAAAGCCAAGGTTTCAGAGGATAAATATAAATAAAGGACACTTGTAAGAGAACTACGGAGAAGAACACAACTACCACAGAACGAGAAGAGCTGGGTGAAGGCCGGGAGGATGCGGCATTTAACTGAATCGGACCCACCTGTGTAGCCACTGCCACTGGAGTCTAGGGGGAAAGGTGGGGCCTGGTCACAGCGGTCTAAAATAGACTTACCATATGATCAAGCAATCCCACTCCTGGGCATATGTCCAAAGAAAAATATCATTCAAAAAGACACATGCACCCCAATGTTCATAGCTCCACCATTTACAACAGCCAAGACATGGAAACAGCCTAAATGTCCATTGACAGATGACTGGATAAAGAAGATGTGGTATGTATACATATGCAATGAAATAATACTCAGCATGAAAAAGAATAAAATAATGCCATTTGCAGCAACATGGATGGACCTGCACGTTGTCATTCTAAGTGAAGTAAGCCAGAAAGAGAAAGAAAAATACCATATATCACTTATATGTGGAATCTAAAAAAAAAATGATACAAATGAACCTACCTACAAAAGAGAACAAACTTCTGGTTACCAAGGGCGAAAGGAGGTGGGAAGGGATAAATTGGGAATTCAAAAACAGTGTATCTTGGGGAGTGATGGAAATGTTAGCTATCCTGATTGTAGTGGTGGTATACACCTATTAAAATTCATCAAATTGTACATTTGAAATATGTGTACTTTACTATACAGGAACCACAGCACAACAAAGGTGTTTTTAAAAAATTCCAGTGAAAAAGATAATGTTCTTGTAATTCTTCTAGTAATAATAAAACTACAAAAAAAAAAAAAACCACCCTAATTTTAATTAAGAGAATCTGCCCCTTCAACATGTAGAATCACTGAATGCCAAATTGTTGTCAGTAAAGAAATGGACAGTTAGGTTCATAGAATGGTTGTGGAAGATGAAGCACAAATCATGGTCACAAGTGTAGACACAGGATACTTTTCTGAGGGTTTACAATGGATAAAAGTGAGTTATCAATTACAGAGCCCACAACAAGAGCCTGTGGTTAGTGAAAGCCATTTAAATTGTTGCTACAATACAGAGATAATAATTGCTCATAATCTCCCCTGGTTACACGGTTCTACGGAGACATACAGAGGACCTCAATCAAGTGCCTCCTGCTCTCAGAGAGAAGGAAGTCAACGTCTCCATAAGAAAGTGTCTCTGCACTGAATTTTATTTTGTCTGAACAAAGAGCCATCTTGGAAGGAAGATGGCTCACACATATTATGTGAGAATTAGAGTAGCAAGGTGTGCTTCCTATCTAGCTGGATTTCACGGTAATCTTTGTATCTTGACACTTAAATACATTCCTTTTGTCTCACCCCCTACAATTATCAGCCATATTTCTCATGTACTATTTTAAGTCTGTTTTAAAAATGAGAGAGAAGTGACGCTTTCCATTCTTTAAATGGAAAATAAATGTTAACACTTTTCTACTGGTGACAGAAATTTTAGAGACATATTACCATATAGTCTATTTATAATAAAGTGCCCCTCTTCCCAGGAACCTGCATACACCAGCAACCTTCACTTGAACAACAGCAGACTGGGAGATCACCACTGTTAGCTTTTAAAAAAAATTTTGTGGGGTAATTAGGTTTGTTTGGTTGTTTATTTAATGGAGGTACTGGGGACTGAACCCAGGACCTTGTGTTTGTTAAACATGTGCTCTACTGCTGACCTATATCCTCCCTGCTATCTTTCTTTTTTTTAAATTGAAGTATATTTGATTTACAATGTTGTGTTAGTTTCAGGTGAAGAGCAAAGTAATTCAGTTTATAATATGCATATTCATATTTATATATATACATATTTTCAGTATTTGTCCAAAGAAAATGAAAACACTAAAAGAGATACATGCAACCCCATGTTCACTGCAGCATTATTTACATAGCAGATATGGATATACACACACACACACACACACATTTTCAGGTTCTTTTCCACTCTAGGTTATTACAAGATACTGAATATAGGTCCCTGTGCTGTACAGTAGCTCCATGTTGCTTATCTATTTCATATACCATTGTTTTCTTATTGCTTGTTACATTCCTTTGACTAAACGCTATGAGGTTCAGTGTGTTTAGTCAGGGGCAAGTGAGAGAAAATTTCAGAGAAAGCTTTAACAGGGAGGAGGGGGAAGAAGTACTGGGAAACCCAGAAACAGACACACATCTTTGTTGCCCTGAAGAGACACCTACCCCCCTCTCTCTCCCTCCCTCCCCTCCCCTCCCCCTCCCCTCCCTCTCTCCCCCTCCCCTCCCTCTCTCCCCCTCCCCTCCCTCTCTCCCCCTTCCCTCCCTCTCTCCTTCCCCCTCCCTCTCCCCTTCCCTCCTTCCTCCTCCCCTCCCTCCCTCTCCTTCCCCTCCCTCTCTCCCACCTAAACTTATTGTGTTCTAACCTTAGAAAGCCAATTTTTTGTGATCTTTTTCTCATTCTTTTCTTTTAATCAAGCAATTTTATTATTTTTATTTGGGGGGGCAGAGGTAATTATGTTTATTTATTTTTAATGGAGGCACTGGGGATTGAACCCAGGACCTCATGCATGCTAGGCATGCACTCTACCCCTGAGCTACCCTCTGCCCCTAGAAAGCCAGTTTTAAAAAGAAAATAGTTATCTCTGGATTTCCTGAGCTACACTCCTTCTAAGAATCTGATACTTACCTGAACAGAAAAGCTACTTACCAGGTTGGCATTTGCTGTCAGGACAGTGGGTGCCTGGGTGGCACCTGCACAGGTGTGGCAAAGGGCATCTGAACCTTGAGATGAAGGCTGGGGATTCTATGACCTCATCTCTTTGTTGGGAAGTAATCCTCATTTCAACTGTGATTGCAGTGAGAGTGTCTGCAAATGGGAGTAGAGATTATCTGGGGAAACCTTCGTGAATTGTGCAAATTACTGAAAGCTGTTAAAAATAAGTAATAAAGATATCTGACATGAGTGGCAGAAACAGAAGGGAAGACGTTAATTTTGAAACAAATGAAAATCCCATGGGAAGATGAACAGAAGACACAGTGATCTAATAAATGATGCAAGGAAGCTGGGCCAACTGGGGACTCAGTCAACAGGAAGGGTTTGTCTCTCAAATATGATTCCTGAGAGGACTGAGGGCACAAAAATGAAGATCTGGAGAATAAACAGATTAGAAAGAACACACAGGGGGATGCAAGTAGTAAGCCTGGGGTAACTATTTCTTGAATGAATTATCAGACACCACGATATCAAGTATCATGTGTAGGGAAGATCTCTTGGTAGGAATACAGGATGTGTAAGCGCACAAAACACAAAATAAATGCCCGCACGGACCTCCCTTGGTCGGTGGGATCAGATGATAAGAAAGCACTCACCCTCGGCGGTAAGCTCCTTGACAGGTCTCAGTGATGATTTTTACATCCGACACTAAAAGCAACAAAAGCAAAAATAAATAAATGAGACCACCTCAAACTAAAAAGCTTCTGCACAGCAAAGAAAATCATCAGCAAAATGGGAAGGCCACCTAATGAATGAGAGAAAATAGAACATCTGAAAAAGGCTTAATATCCAATATATATACATATAAAATTCATTCAACTCAATAGCAAAAAAACAAAGAATCTGATTAGAAATGGACAGAGGATCTCAACAGATTTTTTTCCAAAGAAGACATACAACCAACAAACACATGAACAGATGCTCCATATCATTAATCATCAGGAAAGTGAAAATCAAAACTATGATGGATTGAACCCAGGGCCTCCTGCGTGCTAGGCATCCCCTGCCCCACTGAGCTACACCCTCCACCAACAGCTCTTTACTCGTATTTTCTGTCAGTGCAGAACTAAATCCAAAGTCACACACTGCATCTACGTGTCCTGTGTTTTCCCACACCTTTATGCTCTGAGAGGCTTCATTTTTACTTTGATTTTTCTTGGATTTGTTACTTTTGAAGAATACAGTCCAACTGCTTTATAACATTTCTCTATTTACCGATAATTATGGTTATTTTTTGTGGTTTTAAAATTTTTAAATTTTATTTAATTTTTTTGGCAGAGAAACCACAGAAGTGATAGTGCCTTTATTACATCAGATCAGGAGACTCATGAATGAGATGAGATTCTCTCTAATCTCTCATAGGTTGGGTTCCCTGGACCCTTGACATTAAATTTACTATATTTTTACCTTTAAAACTGATAAGCAGTTAGTCAAGTGATACTTTGAAACTCTGTAAGTGTCCTGATCTGTGTGGATCTTTTAGAAATGATGAGCGGTTTTCCTCATTCCATCACTCTCTGTATACTTGTATATTTAACTGGCATGGTATCGCCGGGTAGAGCATCTATCCTCATCATTCATTCACCCACTTCTCTATATTGCTGTGGATTCATATACTGAAACATATTTCATAGGCTACCATCCAGTACAGTCAGTATTCATTTTGATGCTCAAAATCTCTCAGAATTAGCCAGAAAAATTACTTTCCAGGCTGATATTTAAGTCCGTAGGTTTTATTGTGTATCTTTCATTATATGGAACTCACATATCTTTCATTATATAGTGTCTTACATATTATAAGCATTTATTTAATTCACTATTTTGGCTTTCTTACTATTGAGTTGGAGTAGTTTCTTATGTATTCTAGGTAAAAGTTCTTTGTCAAATATGTGACTTGTGATGATTTTCTTAAGCCTGTGTCTTTTCTATTTTTAAACTGATGTCTGTTTATGAGATTTAAATTTTTATCAATATATTCCACTATACTTATTGCTTTATAGGTCGTGTTTAAGGTAATTTACCTTCCCCCACATCATTAAGATACCTCCAATGATTTCTTTTAGAATTACTATAATTTTCACTTTTAACTTTAGGCTCACAAGCTGTTACAATTGATTCCACGTACAGAGTGAGTAGGCAATGACAGTGATTATGCATATTCAGTTGTGTAATTAAAATATAAAAGACAACTTGTTGTTAGATGATAAAGTTGCTGATCTCTTAATCTCAAATGCATTTTTAGAACCCTGAATTTGTACTCTCCTCTCCTCTCCTCACGATGACTGTTTTTGATATCACGTTTTACATCTATCTGTTCTGTGTATCAAGGGAACTGCAATGAGAATTTGCGGGCGATGCAGATGGTACTGCCAGCCATCATATGTGATAGCGTCAGGCCAAATGCCGCTACGTTCCATCCCTTAGCCAGCCTAGTAAAGAGCAGGGCCCGGGAAACAGCACACTGGGCCAAACATCAGATACTCATCGTAGGACTGGATGTCCTGGCCAACAAATAGCCCCACCTTCACTTTTATAATGAATAGATGGACCACTGCCTAAAAATTGTCCCCTGCCAGGTAAAGGACCCTAGGAATCTCTCGCCTCACACACACCTAAAATATAAATCAAAACCACACATTTCTCTACATATAGTGAGACCATAATACAAGGCCTTGCCTAGACCCACCTGTTCCTTCTGGCATCACAGACACTACGAATACCAACCAAGGGACACACTTCACGGCTCAAAGCACAAAGATGGGGTCTCGAAAGAAACAGTCACAAGAGAATTTTCATACCATTAAGTGGTCCCAAATCGCTTGCTTAACTGAGGAAAAATAATGATCCCCTCAAACAGCTCCTCTAAAAATTCCCGTCCAGTGGGATCCAGTAAATAGCTCAGTGGTGGAGTGCATGCCTAGCATGCATGAGGTCCTGGGTTCAATCCCCAGTGCCTCCATTCAAAACAAATAAAGAAACCTAATTAAACCCCCACCAAAACAAGTAAGCAAAAAAAATAAATAAAAATTAAAATTAAAAAATATTTCTGTGGTGGGCTATTTAGGTTATTTATTTAAGTGGAGGTACCAGAGACTGAACCCAGGACTTCATACATCCTAAGCACGTGCTCTACCACTGAGCTATACCCTCACCCTAAAGTTAAAAAATTTTTAAAAGAAAAAAAAACCTCATCCAACAAATGAACTTGAAATGGGTCTCTATCCTGCTCCAGGCCTTACCTTATCTTTAATACACTTTTAATCATGCCTCACGCCATCTTATAAGGGACAGAGGCCAGAACAAGGGAGCCAATTCCCTGGGACCAATTAACCATAGACACTTCCCCTGGCCAAGAAGATGCTCATCTGCTGTGGGACCCATTTGAGCTAAAATTCCACTAAAAAAATTAAATCTGTCAAGTGCCGCTGCATTCTGTTCTGCTGAATGTTGGTCCTATTACTATGGAATAGATGCCGTCACTGGGTTCCCACCTGGAGGCCCAACCCCCACCCCATGTCAGCCACTGTTACCATTAAATAAACCAAACCCTGAGACCCACAGGAACCCGCTGTGTATCCACTTGGAAAGGATGCCCCAGGCCCACAGGCGACACCGCCCCAGTGCAAGGCCTCACCGCTGGAGCTGTCTCTGCGCCGTGCACCAGGGCAACTTCATTCTGGACACTGAAACCTCCACCACAGTGGCAACTTGCAGCTCAGGCATAAATTGGACACGATCATTTTATTCTTTTTTCCCGTTAGTTTTCGGAGTTGCACTGTGTTTTGAGACTGACGTCTGCTTAGCCCGTGATCCTTTGTACTAATTACTGTCTGCCAAAAACATTTCCCTACACCCCTAGGCCTTGGGCGAACCTCCTAGTAGTCACTCTAAATATTAACGGAGATTAGTGACGCCCCCTGGAGTTCCCAGGGGGACTCACTCCCCCCAGGGGGAGTCCCAGGTTGACTCAGATCAATCAACTCCAGGGGAGAAGAACCCTCACCCCCCAGACACGCACACGACCCCCTGCCCGGCATCTCTGACCATGACCGCCCCTTCCCCTTGGTTATACACAAACAGTGCGCATCCTTACGTGCACTTGACTGCGTCATAACCTTTCACTGTCCCAGAACGTCACTGCCGGGCCTACCTCCTTCCCTGAGACATAAACCGTTACTACATATCTCATACTTTCAACACACTTTACAACTCCACCAAGATATTGTTAGAGACCCCCTAAAATTTCAGACCTGTTTTCTTGGCGGATGCCAGAAAAATAGAAAACCTAATTATGGGCCAACCAGCAAGAGCTCCTTTTATCTCTACCTGTGTTCCTCCTTCTCCTTTTTGTAGTGGAGGTACAGGGAATTCAACCTGGGACGTCGTGCATGCAGAGCGCATGCTTTACCACTGAGCTATACCCTCCCACTCCCTTTTTGTGGTCTGTCTTTTCTACTCTCAGAATAAAATATTTTCTATGCCCCTTAGGGCAACGTATACCCCACTCCCCAAAAGTCACCACAATTATCACCGCAAAGTCTCCTTAAAATAATGCCACAGTCACAGGGCCAGTTGTTCCACGTGTGCTTGCTTAGCTTCTGCAGTTGTCAGTTTGGTAGGGATGAGTCCCAGGGCCGACCTCGGAGCGAACCTTGTTGACCTCTCTACTGCAAGCCAGCCTGCCTGAGCACCTTTCAAGTGCAGATCGGAGCTCTGCCTCCTTTCACAACCAGGGGAATGTTTCCCCTGCCCTCAGTCAACCCAGGGCCAGGTACCAGACGACTCAGGAGAAGTCCCATTTGCCCCAAAGCCTGAGGAAACTGTCCTAACCAGCCAGTCCTAGCCTGCTTACCCAGCCCTGCCTCGCTCTCCCGCGGACACCCCGATAAAGGCTGTGTCCTAGGATTTCCTGTTCCTTCCCCTGCTTCTCGCTCCTGACCACCCTGGTCACCAAATACAGAAAGATCGTCGAGGTATATTATTTCAGGGGCTAAAATGATAGGTTAACGTTCAGTTTGTGGCCTGACCACAAGATAGTACAGGAAAGGAAAGGACCAAACGAACAGAAACGATGGGGGAATACTCGAAATAGTACAGGACGCAGTACTGTAATCACACAAGAGTGAAGGGCGATGTGAACTGTTCACACTTTCTGATAACTGCACAGACTAATGCAAAGGAGGATACGCTGTGTGGATGTTATGAGATTTGTGAGGTAGCTTTTGAATTAGTTTTGAAAGACTATGTGCTTAGTTGCAGGGGGTAAAGATTTCTTTTGCAAGCCAGTTGACAATGAGAGATGGAATCTCTTCTGAGTTATCAGTACATGGTTCAAAAAAGTTGCCTTAAAAATAAAAGAATGGATGTAGGAGGTGCCCAGCTGGTGGAGTAGAGAGACTCACAGCTCATTCTCTCCCACAAATACACAGAGTTACATCTACAGACCCATGAATCTCACAGAACACCTGCTGAACTCTGGCAGTTCTCTCACTTCAAAATACAGGATTCTCACAAAATCCAATTAACAGCGAGTTCATTCTGTATAGCAAAGGGAGCTATACTCAGTATCTTGTAGTAACTCATGGTGAAAAAGAATATGAAAATGAATATATGTATGTTCATGTATGACTGAAGCACTATCATGTACACCAAAAACTGACACATTGTAAACTGAGTGTACTTCAAAAATATATATATATCCAAAAAAAAAAAGAAAAGTCAACATTAAAAAAAAAAGTCAGTATCACTTTTTTTTTTTTTTAACTAGAGGACTATTTAATGGAGATCATTTTTAATACCCTGGACCTATGATATGCAAATCAATAACTCCTGTACTAATTTTAACCACTAAAAATTACTATAAAAGTGATGAAGTTTTCTCACAGACTGGTATTTATAAAATAAGCAAAAGAAAATCACTGAATATATTTATGTTGACTTGAAAAAACAAGAAAATAGCTAAATAAAAAATTTCATAATTTTGGAATTCAGGGATATATAAAGACTCATAATTTTGGTATTAAACACATGCTATTGGCATTTCAAGACAGATGTTTACACATGTATGTACACTATATATAGACTTCACTTAGTGGGGAGGGTACAGCTCAGTGGTAGAGCACATGCTTAGCATGCATGAGGTCCTGGGTTCAATCCCCAGTACCTCCTTTAACAATAAATAAACCTAATTACCTCCCTCCTTGAAAATAAAATAATACAATCATAAATGAATAAAAAAACAAAAAATGTTTAAAAAAATACATAGACTTCAGTAAAGTTGCTGTAAGTTCAGATTACAAAAGACTGAATATGAATTTTGTACTAACAGAAGAGTATAGTCAATCTTCTAGACAGAAAAAGACCTTTATAAAATCAGCTACTGGTGTTTGGAATTAAAATACTATGAAAATTTTAATTATATGAAAAGGAGCTGAGAGAAACAAATTTTAAATTATTTAGATACCTGGGGGGAGGCTACATGCCAGCGGTGCAGTGCATGCTCAGAATGCACCAGACCCTGGGTTCAGTCTCCAGTACCTGCATTAAAATAAGTAAGTAAATAAATTTAGAAAGCTAATTGGCCCCCCAGGTCTTTCTTTTTTTAAGCATTTTTTATTGAGTAACAGTCATTTTACAATCCCCCCAAATCTTTTTAAAAAACAAAAAATTATTTACATATTTCATGTTGGCCATTAAAACCTGATGATGTGTTTCTTTTCAGGGTTAAGCAATTTCCCAATGATTACGACCCATACATTGCATCTGCCCAGGGAAACTGAAGGGTCACACAGAGCAACCACTCCAAATCCATGTGATCATCGGCATTTCCAATGACTATAACATACCCCCATAGTACCCGGATCTTCAGTCCTTATTGCCCAGTTTCACATGACTTTTTTAGACTGAGTATTCAGTCATTAATGTTAAAAAAATTTCAAAGGTAACAGTAAGCTGTTATTGTATAATTAGTAAAAGCAAGTACAGATGTTTTAAATATTTTACAAATAATTTGCAATAAGGAATGCTAGTATTTTCACCCACCTGATCACATCCCTCCCCTGCCCTTTCTTAAATAGAAGTTCAGACTTCCCCGCCTGTCCTTAGTGATTACCTCAAACCCCCCCTTCACTTCCTGCTGCTCTCCCATTTCTCATACTCCTAACACACGGGATCCATCCCACTCCAGGGAGGCTGCACACACCTTGCTCCCATGGGTCTTTCCAGGCCATTTTCCTCCAGTTGAGAACATGAACTCAATGCTTTAAAAATATATTTAAAGGAAACAAAAGTAAAAAACAAAAAACATTTCTGGAGTCTCTACAAGATCCACAATGACAGACTTTCCTGGGGCCTTAAATTCAGGAATTTTCCAACAACCCAAATGTCCATCGACAGATGACTGGATGAAGAAGATGTGGTGTGTATGTATTTCTACAACAGAATGCTGCTCAGCCATAAAAAAGAATACAATCGTGCCAGCTGCAGCCACATGGATGGACCTGGAGCTCATCATTCTAAGTGAAGTCAGCCGGAAAGAGAAAGAAAAACACCATACGGTATCACTTGTATTTGGAATCTATAAAAGACACAAGTGAACTTACCTCCAAAACAGAGACAGACTCAGAGACATAGAGAACAAACTTATGGTGAGCAGGGGGTAAACGGGGTGGCAAGGGATAAATTGGGAATTTGAAAATTGCACCTCTTGGGGAGTGAGGGTAATGTTCGCTGTCTGGATTGTGCTGGAGGTTTCATGGGTGTACACATCTAGCAAAATCCATCAAATTGTACATCTGAAGTATGTGTGGTTTACAGTACAGAAACTGCTTCATTATACACACGACCATTTTTAGTTCCCTGTTAAGACGGATACAGGCAGAGACATCACCGCCCTTACTGGCAACAGTGTCACCCGTTCTTGAACTTTAAGAGGCCCCCAAACGTCCACAGATGTTGAAATGGATAGGTGAACACCGCCGCCCAGACCCACCCAACTACAACCGGACGAGGAGACAGCGTTTTCCTCGCCCTGCAGGCAAAGCAGAACCGAGACACGCGGGTGTCACTGATGATGAGCACGAAGGGGCTGAACGTTGGAAAACACATGGCCACGAGGACAGAGACGTTCACCATCCACTGGCTGCGATTTGCCACCAGAGTCATCCAGATTGTCAAAACTATGTAGAGCAAACAGAATGCAAAGAAAGAGCTCACCAGGACCAGGAGGATGCGAGTGGCTCTGGCCTCGTGCGAAGGTCTAGGGGGGAGTCTGTGGCTGCAGAGGTGCTCGACTCGCCGTTTGTGCATGTACAGGATGAGAACGATGTTGCCACTGGCCCAGATACTGAAACCTAAACTCATAGTATCAGGGGAGAAACACAGGACAGCCAGTAATAAGCCTACAAAACCCTCTTCTAGATGCCAAGAACAGTATCCATAATTTCTTTTCATACTAAGGTTCTTCCATTGCAACGGACCCTTTATTATTAAGGGAAGACATGAATTAATCACGATATGCACAATCCAGCAGAGGGAACAGCAGAAGACGATGAGCTTTAGGGATCTGAGCTTGAGCTCCATCCACCTCCAGATACTGGGCTTGAGCTTAATGGCCTGGAAGCCGTTGAAGAGGCAGACGGTGCTGAAGGAAACGCCTGCGGCCACTCCGTGGAGGCAGAAGACCAGCTTACACCCAGGGTCATCCGGGAAATACGTCCATCCGAACACTGCCAGAGTCTGAGGTGCGCCCTTGGAGAAGAGAGCCACGGAGCTGGCTGAGACCAGCTGCGTGAGGACCGGGTCAGTGGGTCTCAGACTGTGTCTGGTGAGCAAAGTGAAATTGTAAAGACAAAGGAGGGAGGTATTTCCGACGAGGCTGATTCCCGTCTGAGTGAGGAACACGACGCCCATTTCCGAGCTGGGGGAAAACATCACATCAGCACCGAGAGGGCACCGGGTTCACTGACGTGAGAGGATTGAACAGCAGAACAAATGAAAGGTGATGTCAACACCACGTCCCTCAATTTTCAGTACGCGGCCTGCACTGTATACAGTGTCACGTGCTGTCTGCAGCGGAGTCTCTGCTCAGGCAGGCAGAGGCAACGCCAGACCCGGGTTGGAAAAAGCCTCCGTACTCACCTCCCAGGGGGACTGGAGGTGGCCAGACGCACAGCAGGGTCCTCTGTGGCTGGAGAGACGAGTGAGGGGGTTGCGTGGGTACTGACACGCATCTTCCCAACCACGTACTCTCACATGAAAAAGACAAGATGCAGAGCCTGTGGGGAGTAGGTTTCTTTTTTTATTTTATTTTTGAATGTAGAGAGGTGATGGTGTAGCTCAGTGGTAGAGCGCATGGTTCGTATGAATGAGGTCCTGGGTTCAATCCCCAGTACCTTCACTAAATAAACCAGTAAATAAACATAATTATCTCCCTCCAAGAAAGAAAAGAATAAAAATTATAAGAAGGGAGAGGAATATAAATTAGAGGGCAGAGACTGAAAATATTGATCAAAATTAGATGTCAAAATCCAAAAAAAAAAAAATTACCCTGGTTGCCTCTCACATGATGTTCTATACATACTTGTAAAAAAATCTGAAGTTACACAGAGGCATGTAGGAAAATTAAAGTACCTAAAAGAAATACTAAACACTTGTCCTGACTCATATTTTGCTAATTATACAGGCATTAATTAGAAACATTAAAAAATCTATTAATATAATTGGTAAATAAGACTTTCATTATAAAGCAAGAGAATATAGAAATAATTTATACAAAAACTCAAAAGCCTCTAAGTCTCGGGGGAAATAAGGCACACAGCATGTAACTGTAAAACACGTACGTATTCCTTAGATCTTTTCTCTTTCTGGTGGTGGTGGTGGGAGGTAACAGGTTTATCCTCTTGTTCATTCGCAGAGGCGGCACTGGGGATTGACCCCAGAGCCCCGCGCGTGCCAAGCACGTGCTCTACCACTGAGCTATACTCTCCCTCGCATTTCTTTTCCCTGAAAGAATCCAGACATCGTAAACAAGTCCACAGAAACGGCCACCTGAAGTGCCAAGACTGATATCCAAAAGCCATTTCTCACTAACAGAAAGCAAGGTATCTTGAAAGTACATAATGCTTCTGAGTGTGGGGCAGAAAACGTCCAAAATGTCCCTAAAACCTCTTGTCAAACAGACAAGTTAGCCACATTTCTGTAAATAAGCATCTTCCCGCTCCAGACATGGCAGAAAGACTGAGCCTTCCTCTTCTCTAAATAAATGTTAACATTCTTCTAATAAGGACAAAACGCTACAGGGATATTGTTACAGACTCCACCTAGGCCGGCATGCTCTCTCCCCCCAGACAAAACAAATGCCCAGAGTGGTGCCTGTCACTCGGACACCAGGCGCCAGCTCAGCAGCTGGGAGCACGTCTATCTGATCGTTGGTCACCTGCCTGGAGCCCGAGGCCTTGAGAGTGAACGCGGCGAGGCCCCCCGTGTTTGGTCAGGGACAGAGGAGGCATGATTTCAGACAAGGCTGCAGCAGGAAGGAGAGAGAGATGTCAGGTGGTTTCAATGCAGGTGAACGAGGGTGGCAATATGCCATGGCTTCCTAAAAAAAAAAATTATGAAAAAAAACTGTCCTGAATGTGTGTGTCTATAGGTGTGTGTCTAGTTTTATGTTCCCATCACCCAAAACAGAATTATTTCTCTATAAGGATGACTGACTTTTCTAGTGATGTCTGTCTCCAAATCTGACACTTACCTGACCAGAACCGCTGCTGACCTGGCTGGCATGTCCTGTCAGGACAGCGCGTGCCTGGGCAGCCCTCGTGCGGGTGTACAAAGGGGGCGTCTCAGCCCCGAGATGAGGGTTTGGCCTCTTGTGACCTCATCTCCTTGTCGGGAGGCGATTATCATTTCACCTGTCGGGGCACTGACAGGGTGGCCAGGGAGGGAAGAGGGCCTGTGAGAAACACCCGTGGATTGTGCCCTTGGAGAAAGCTGCAAACGGGAGTGACGGGCTCACCAACGGGGACGGCAGAGATGGGAGTGAAATGAACAACGGTCCCCAGGGAAGGGGAGCCGGGGACCCGGAGCGCCAGCAAGCGGGGGAAGTCCAGCACACGGCTCTGTTTGATTTTTAATCACCTTGTTGGTTTTGTCTTCAAAACATGAGTCTTGTTTTTATTCCTGAGCCTCTGAGGTACCACTGACGCTGAAGGGAGGACAGTCAATGAATACACTCAGAGCCAGGCATGTGACAGTGACACTGGGTGCTTCAAGAAATGCTTTATAGCTTATGTGGACCATGCACTTTTCTGGGCCCAGGAGATAGATCAGTACGCAAACCATTAAAGTAATCTTGCCACGGTGGACTGTTTATTCTGGCTGAGAGACCCAGACAGTAAGTGAAGCACCCAAGTTATTATGCAGTGCATTATTAGAAGCTGACGGGCTTAATGAAAAAGAGGAAAGAAGAGGATACAGATGGAGAAAAACATGAGCGTAGGCTGAACAGGATGCTCACAGTACGACTCAAACTGATAGTATTTTAGAAAATGCTTTTTAGCACACGTACAACAGATAAACAAGGACCTACTGTGGAGCACAGGGGACTACATTCAATTTCTTGTAGTAACATAACGGCAGAGAATCTGAAAAGAAAAAATATACATGTAGGTAACTGTATAACTGAATCGCTTCTCTGTACACCTGAAACTAACGTTGTACACCAACTACACGTCAATAAAAATAAAATTTAAAAAGGAAAAAGAAAACACTTTAATGAGATGAGGAAAAACTGGTTTGTTTGCAATCCAACATATACGGATATTTTTTCTTGGTGTTGCCTACTGAATAGTCCTTGTGGCCTAATGTTGAAGGACAATAAATACAGTGACTGTTTCATCACTGAACGTAGGTGAAATATTTTAATGACAGATCCTATTTCTGGTCTTTGCGGTAGGGTTTTGTTTTGTCCCCTTCCACTTCTACTTCGTTTCAAAAAATGTTAAGAAGGGTTGAAATTGAATCAAATTATGTGATCCACTTGATTAACTTATTTTTATTGAAGTATAGTCTGTTGCGATGTGTCAGTTTCTGGTGTACAGCATCATGTTTCGGTCATACATACATATATTCATTTTCACATTCTTTTTGATTAAAGGTTACTACAAGCTATTGAATACAGTGCCCGGTGCTATAAAAGAAGAAATTTGTTTTTTATATGTGATTCATTTGACATGATTATGTGATAGATCTCATTTTCGACTAAGCAGTGAAACACATGAAACCATTTTGGGATTTTAAAAATTCTGATATAATTTCCAGCTTACAGAAAAGCTGCAAGGATTTCAAAAAGATACACTTGTAAGCATTTTTTTCCAACTTTAAAAACTTTGTATTTTGATCTATTTACTTGAATCTTTTTTCTTTCTTTTTATGTTTTTACACTGAACAATTGGTGTATGGTTTGGAAATATTTTTCTTCTTTGCCAGTGAATCCTTCAGTGCTTAATTCCTGGAATAATGGGAATTTTCCTTTATAGACTCAGAATACTAGATTGAAATCAGGAATTTTAATATTGGCACAATACTACTATTAAAATAACAATACATAACACATTACCATCATTTGTTTCAATATTGCCCTTTGTAGGGGGAGTAATTAGGTTTATTTATTCATTTAATGGCAGTACTGGGGACTGAACCCAGGACCTCGTGCATTCTAAGCATGCACTCTACCCCTGAGCTATAGCCTCCCCTCATCCAGTATTCTCCTTCTTAAGTATTTTTCCTCATCCAGGTCCAAATCCAGATTCATATATTGCATTTAGTTTTCACGTCTCTTTATGCCCCTTTGACAAAAGTCCCTCAGCCTTTATTTGAGTTCTTTGGACTTGTCCTATTTTTAAGATGACAGGTCCACTAGTTTGAAAATTTCCCCCCTATTTCTCTAATGTTTGCAAATCATTAGAATAAGTTTTTTAATTTTTGTAGGGAAATGTGTCTTTCTCCCAGTATTGTACAGGAGACACACGATGTTTGTGGGTTTTTTGATACTGATCATATTATTTTTTGTCACTGAAATTTTGTCAGGCTTCCCAACGTTAAACGTACTACTTTTCCCATTGTATTTAGTAAATAATTAGAAAATATTTTGAAACTATATAAATACATTGATCCATAACAATCTGTCATCGCCAGCTTTAAAACCACTGATGACTTTCTAACTCTCTCAGTCTAGACATACTAGTTGATGTTCTACTGCGGGGGAGACCCCCGTTTCTTCTATTGGTCCTTCGTTCATTTATTCTTTCATGTATTCACATCCACAAGGATTCATGGATTCCTAGATATTTCACTGGGCTGTAAGAGGCGATTGTCAGTTGTAGACTGTGATGCTCGAGTGTCCCCGCCTGCGCTGGGGAGGGCTTCTTAGAGCTGCTTTGTCCTCCGGTCATGTCACCACTGTTCTTGGGGTACTTCCTTCTGGTGCAACGAGAAAGCACAGACTACTGCTTGCAGCTTCCTTGCACTGCTCGGCAATCAGCCTTTCCTCCATCGAGTTTTTTTAGTTCCTTTTTGTGGAGAGTGGTATTGAGAAACCAAGTTCCAGGCAGGAGATGGATTTAATGCTGCTGGTGAGCCACTGCCTCTAGATTCTCTCAGAATATAATGAAATTAGGTCCACAAATGTTATCCATCCAGGGATGCAAACAAAACTACTGGTCAGAGTTCAAGAAATCTATATATATTTAGATACGATAATACTTACATTAAAAGGAATGCACAAACTTTACCTGTACAATTTGAAGACTCTGGTAAATGCATTTATCCATCTAGTCCGTTCCCACAAAAGGCATCGATCAGTTCCACGATGCCAGAAAATTCCCGCTTGCTTGACCTTCCCTTTAGAGAGGCAACGTTTTATGTTATTCTAAAAACGCACTTAGGTTTTACTTGTTCTATAAGAGGAATTCATTTTCAAGAACCACTTAGAACTATTTTGTGTCTGACTTTTCTAACTCCTATGAGATTCATCCAAGATGGTCTATTAGTAATTCACTCCCTTTTACTGATGAGTAGGATGCAGTGTTTTAAAAATATGTCAAAAGTGTTTACCTGTCATCTTGTTGATGGACATTTGAGCTGTTTCCAGTTTGCAGACATTAAGATTATGTATGTTGATCCATAGCTTTAAGTCCTGTGTGTGCACAGACTTATATTTCTCTTGGGTGAATACATTCAGGTGGAATTGCTAGTTCATGTATTTAATTTTATTTGATTAATTCTTTGAAACTTTAAAATTATTTAATTTTATACTTTTATGTTATTAAAAAGTGACAATCTTTTTCCACAGTGTCTTGGCCATTTCCATTCCCACCATCAACATCTGTAAGATGTAGTTACATTCCTGCCAGTATTTGGTGTCATCAGAGTTTATCACTTCATGCTTTTCTACTGTATTTGTAATGGTCTATCTTTGAGGTTATAATTTGCATTTCCCTGACTGATAAAGTTAAAACTTTATCAAGTGCTTTATGACCTTCAGACACCTTCCGTTGTAAAACGTGCATTCAAGTATTCTGAGCATTTATTTAATGGGCTGTTGATGTTTTTATCACTGAGTTGTAGGGATTTCACAGACTCTAGGTTCAAGGCCTCTACTCTGTGGGATACAAGATCTGCTTCATCTTCCCTGTCCAGTGTGATCTGGTGTAAGTTGTAATGATTAGATCCATGATCCATCCTGAATTAGTTTCCTGCATAGCAGGAGGTAAAGGCTTCCGTTTACTTTGTTTCATGTGCTTCTCCAATGGTTACAGCACAATTTGTTGAAGATTTTTCCTTCCCCAGTGAATGACCATTTTGGCAAATCAGTTGAGTCCAGGTCTACACTTATTTCTGGAATCTCTTTGTCGTACACTCATCTGCTTCTCTACCTTAAAGCCAGCCTGTTATACTGTTTATCATACCTTTATTGTCAGTGTCACAGGTTTTTCTTCTTTTTAAATATTGTTTTTTCTATTTTAGGTCCTGTGTTTTTCCATATTAATGTTACAGTAAGACTGTCAATTTCTACAATTAAAAGTGCTTGCTGGATAATAACTGAGATTCTCTTGCACTATTTATTATTTTATGAAAAATCAATATCGGTTTTTTTGGAGCGGAGAGGGAGGTAATTAGGTTTGTTTATTTATTTATTTTTAGAGGAGGCACTGGGGATTGAACCCAGGACCTTGTGCATGCTAAATGTGTGCTCTACCACTGAGCTATAACCTCCCTCCTGAAAAATCAGTATCTTAGAGTCAACTTTTCAATATGTTTATTTCCATCTATTAAGTCTTCCTTAATCTCCCTCGGGATTCTTTCATTGCTTCAAAGTTAGAGAGTTTAGATGCATTTTGTTTAATTCAATCCCAGCTAGTTTATATTTTTATGCTACTTTAAATTTAATTTCCATATATTTGCTGTTTACATATAGAAATAAAAATTTTTATAGGTTGAGAATGGATCCTATAATCTTGCTATGTTCAATCCCCAGTACCTCCATTAAATATGTAAATAAATAAATCTAATCCCCCAACCCCCCCCCCACCAAAAAAGGATAAAATACTGGGCTGTAGAAAAATGAGAAAAAAGTTATTAAAAAACATTAAGGCAGGGAAGGGGGTGGGAAGGCATAAATTGGGAGCTCAAGATTTGCAGATACTAACTAGATAAACAAGTTTATACTGTACAGCACAGGGAACTGTATTCAATATCTTGCAGTAACTTATGGTGAAAAAGAATATGAAAATGAATCTATGTATGTTCCTATATGACTGAAGTATTACTCTGTACACCAGATATTGACACAACATTGTAAAACTGATTATACCTCAATAAAAATATATATACAAAAAAACCCAAGAAACAAACCAAAAAGACATTAAATTTCCTGATTTTGTTCATTATACTCAGAATATGTGAGATAATGTTCACTCATTTAGGAAATACAACCAAAGTATCCACTGATGAAACGGCTCAGTGTTCCCAACTTACTCTCAAAATGGCTTTTAAAGAACACTCTGTACACATGGAGACACAAAACATTTATACAACCAAGATAGATGAATCTTCATTAATTTTATAAAGAATACCTACCAAATTCTCTTAACAAATATTGTTACCTCAAAGTTGATTGTTAAAATATTCCCGAGATTAGGACCAAAAGACGACACACAGCCGCTCTGCGCACTCACACCGCGCGGTGCTGGAGGTGCTCGCTCACGCAGTAAGGCAAGACAGTGAACGTATGACAATCGGAAAGGAAGAAAGCTGCCGTTCCTCACAACCTCAGCTGCTTCCTCAAGTGCCATCTTCACTCTGAGTCCTACCAGGGACACCCATTACTGTGTCAGCCACCCTAATCCCCTGTAGCCTGCTCCTGCTGCTTTCTATAGGCTTCGCTGCCTTCTGATATACCAGGTATCCGAGGTGCTCTGTTTATTCTATGTTTCCATCAACCACAGTGTAAGTTCCGAAAGGGAAAGTTCCTTTTAAGTTTTGGGTTCTGATATATCTCATATACCAAAAAAAAAAAAAAAAAAAAAAAAAAAATAGTGCACGATCCACAGAAGGTATGCAATAAATATTTGTTGAATCAGATTTCCCGTTCGTTTGTATCACTTTGGAAACTTTTTTTGTTCTGCTCATTCCCTGTTTCTACTTTCAACTTCAGAAGCCTTAGTGCCCTCTTGAATGGGAAAAGACTAGACTATAATTTTGTGTTGAAACCCTCATGATGGCTAAACACCCACTGGAACCACGTGTTTACTTTCATTCTCTTACTTTTTAGACCTCAGTGTCCTCTGCTTACCTGCCCTTGAGATCGATTTTAATTTTTACGTTTCATGAACAAGGTGTTCCCCAGGTACTTCGGTAACTCCTGCTGGAAATTTTCAGCTGGAAATTAGTTTCCAGGGATGTACACCAGTCAACAATGTTGCTCACAAACAGCCTCCAGCCCCCTTGCAAATACCATCACTGCAATTACAGGTGGAATAACAATCCCTCCCCGGCAGAGCGATGAGATCATAGAGCCCACATCCCTTTCCCCTGGTACCGATGCCCACCTTCCACGCCTGCACAGGCGCTGGGCCTGCCGCTCAGCGGTCCTGGGAGCGGACAGCGCTGAGCGAGGAATGCTCCTCTTCAGGTAACGTCCACGCTCTTAGAAGGAAAATATCTCAGGAAGTCTAGTCATGCCTATTCTTGCTGAAATACTTGTTTTCCAAGTTTGAAACACATATTTTTATACATGGATATGTAGGAAATTTGTTGGCTGAGGAAACCAAAGGCAAATGACCACCCACCTGAGGATGCTCGCATACTCCGGCCCTTCCAGTTACAGCCCTCGCTGAAGTCCCCTCTCCCTTGTCCCCGACTACACATACTGAACCTCGCAAGCATGCGCTCTACAGGCTTCACGCTACAGGCACATGATGCACAGTCAGGCGGAGACGGTGGGCTCTTCGCCGCTGAGCAGAGACCTGGTACCCGTGTGACAGGTGCTGGTATAGGCTTTTCCTCTCTGGAGGAACAGCCTGGGCTTAACGGGGTCTATTAAGGTCTCTACATTTGGGGGGTGGTAATTAGGTTCACTTATTTATTTTTAATGGAGGTGCTGGGGATTGAAGCCAGGGCCTTGTGCCTGCTAAGCACACGCTCTACCACTGGCCTGTACCCTCCCCACTCTGCATTTTTAATTAGTATAAGGTTCTTAACATTTTCCTGCCATTTAGATAAGTCAAAGTCTCATTTTCTCTCCTGTTTTTGGAAATGCCAACCATCTACAAACATAAATATTGGGGAGGGAGGAAGACGGTGGACTTCAGACATAAAGGCTAATAATGAAGTTAGTGGACTTTACCAATCTTGAGGTTTAAGTATCGCTCTGCCAGTGGGTCACCCAGAAGTGCCTGGGCACTGCCATCTTTGTGCAATTATGATACCCCAACTTCAGTAAGTTCCTGGGTTGTCCAGTCTCTTCTCCCTTCCACGGTCCTCCAGCTCCCTCTCCTTCCCCTCCTTCCACCTACTTTAAGAAGAGGATTTCAAAAAGAACAACAATCTAACCAGAGACCCTGAATGAAGGCTATTTTCTACTCCCTCTTCTGAAAGCCAAAGTCCCTTAATTCTGATCTCCTCTGTGGATCCACAGTATCACTGTGACCAATAGGAAAGCATGGGCTTTTATTTCCCGTGAATCACTGCAGTTCTTCAAGTGTGGGTCGCCAGTAACCACAGCAGCACCGTCTTTTTATTTTAAAGAACGTTCTTAATCCTTAATTAATTATAATTCCCACAGTATATCTATTGACCTACTTTTTATTACTTGCATTCAATTACTGATTTATTTTTCAAAAGATTCCCAGATACACAGGTTGGTGTGTATACTTCTCAAGAGCCAATTTTCTTCCCTCAAACTTTAATTCTAGCTGCCCTCTTTATTTCAATTGTGTAACTAAGTTAATATATTGATAACTGAAATATTAGTGCAAAAGAAGTTACAAAGTATTTCTATAAATCCTACATGAAATAGCCCCTAAAATTGGAGGGTTTTTTTTAAATGCTTTTGAGGTAAAAGTGGGTGATGAGACCATACACATATAAATACATAAATCACTGAGTACTCAAGGTTTTCAACACCTCTCAACGTCCAGGCTAGTTTAACAAAGTACCAGCTGTAAAATTACTAAGTCCTGGGGATGTACTATACAGCATGGTAAAGAATTACTAGTTATAAATCATGCTTGATTAATTATGGGTGGTGAAAGCAAATTAAAGATATGTAAAGCTTCTTTCAGAGGAATTTTATCCAAAATAAAATTGGGGCAAATTAATGTATGTAATAGTTAAAAATAGTCAAATGTCATCTCAAATTCATTTGTAATTTTCTGATGATTCGTGAGACTATGTTAAAAGTTTTTATTTTTCCTAAGGACTGCATCTTCATACATAACATCAGCATTTCTTTTGTCTTTTGTTTACCTGTTTGGTATCAATACTGAAGGTGATTACTGATACTTTTTTATGTCCTACTATATTCTACTCTGTTCAGTATTTTAAGTTAAATATTTTATTTAGATTAATTTTAATGTGTGATATATTTCTTTTGCTTTCATTATCATTTCATGAAATAATCTTTTGTTTGTAGCATATGTAGTATTGATATACTCTAGCAAAGATTATGTAAAAATGCAGTCAATATTTTACCCGTGAGTTTTTTTTTTTTAGGTCCTATACATTATTTAAAGCTCTCTAAGGTGTGAGATAAAAAATTTACTTCTGTTTTTCAACCACTATTCTTTTAATACTGTGTAACAAAGTAAAATAATTATTTTTCCAACTAATCTTAATTGACTTTTATTTAAGGATAATGTGTGTATGTGTATGTTAACTGCAGGCTTCCTGTTTCATACCATCTCTAATTCTACACATGAACATCCGTAAAGGCAATTGCTAGCAGACTCTGTCTTTGTTAGGGGAAAATTCTTTTCATTGCAAGTTTCAATCTTACTAATTTTTAAAAACATTTTTAAACTGTAGAGAAAATTAAGAAAGACTGACATTCAAATAATATTAAATCAACACACTTATGCAAATTGAATGACTTTCAATATTAGAATTCCCCTTTTAGTTTTCAATGTACCGCTCTACTGATGTACATTTTGTCCTGAAGTTGACACATAAAACTAGTTCTTACTTTTGTTTCAATATCCCTTTATCAGTTTCTAGAATAAATACTCAATTCCTTAAAAACTTAACCACTGTGAGATTCTAAAGTGACCCCAGATGTTTGGGAAAGCTTCCTCACTTGGTGGTCGGAGAAGACCTTCTAGAGTTACACATTTTTTTAAGATATAAATTTTCTTCTAGTGAGAAACTGCATTTTCTGAATACAGCTGACGTAATGGGAATGGTAATTACCTGGGAGTTGGTCTAATGGAAAAATATACAATATATATTTATGCTTCAGATAAAATACAGGTCAAGATAATGAGAATTCTTCCAAATGAATGAAAAGTATAGACTCCTCCTTAAACGCTTTGCATTTTTATTTCTGTTTGTTTTTTTTTTAATTTTAGTGAAAGCCTCACTTCCAAACTACGTCAAAATACTTAATTTCAAAATATTTTTATCACTGTTTTTCTGAACAGTATGGTCATAGGAAATTTTAACATCTTTGTAGATATTTTTGCCTTGATACATTTCAGTAGAAATATATAGTCCAAACATTTTTTAAAGTTACTTAAAGTCTTATTACTTTGTATGAATAGGCCACACCTCTTATTACATAATGAGCCTTATATATTTTATCATAATTTTGCCTTTGAATTTTATGAGTTTTAATTATACTTAAAATGAATATTGTTAGTTACTTATGTAAAATATGTATATCTATCTAAAAGCAAAAACTGTAACGCAAGAGCAGTTCATACACAACTAGCTTTCATTTCTGCTCCTCCAGCTTGGATTGTCTATGCATCTGTATGTCATTCATTTCATATGGGTTTGGGGCTCATTCTTATACAGATTTTAAAAGCAATTAAATACACATACATGCATGTATTCATATCCATATTCATTATCAGAACCATAGGAAATTGTAGCATACTCTGCACTCTCTTTCCCACTCCCTGTTGTCTTCTCATTTACTTAAAAATATATCCCGGAAATAATTTCATACACATGTATAGAGAGGTTCTTCATTCAGTTTTACAGACGCTGATGTCTTATTGTGTGAATGGTACATTATTTATTTAAACATTCTCTTTTATTGGACATTTAATTTGTTTCCAACATGGGACTCAAATTATTTATTTATTTTCGGGGTTTTTTTTTGGAGGAGGAGTAGGTGTGTCTGATTTTTTATTTTTAGGTGACGTGCTGGGGATCAACCCCAGGACCCTCTCATTTTCTCTCCTGTTTTTGGAAATGCCAACCATCTACAAGATGTGCATGCTGCACATGCACTCTACCACTGAGATATGCCTTCCCCCCCAATATGGGGCTCTAATGCGCTTTGAACCCATAAATACATATTAACGTCCATTTAAATTGAGAAAATGTTTTGCTTAAAGACGAGGAAAATGTGTTATATTTATCATTAGGAACTGCTGGGTGGATGAAGGAAATACATTTTTGTTTATGTTTCTACCATTTTTGGACTCAAATTAGCCACGTCCCCTAGAGGCTGGCGTGATGGGCTCTGCCAACCTGGACGCAGGGACTGCCTTCCTCACTCAGACGGGAGCTGGGATCCTGGGCAACTCCTTCCTCTTCAGTCTTCTTAGCTTCACTCCGCTCACTGGACACAAGCTGACACCCACAGACATGATACGCCACCAGCTGGGCTTAGCCAGCAGCTTGGTCCTTTTCTCCAGAGGGATCCCACAGACAATGGCAGAGTTTGGATGGAAAAATTTCCTGGACGATGCTGGGTGTAAACCTGTCGTGTATTTACACAGAGTGGCCAGAGGGGTGTCCCTCAGCCCCACCTGCCTCCTCAATGGTTTCCAGGCCGTTAAGCTCTGTTTGAGGACCTGTAGGTGGATGGAGCGCAAAATGAGATCCCCAAAGTGCACTGGCTTCTGCTGCTCCCTCCGCTGGGCCCTGCACCTCTCGGTAAATGTCTTTATTCCAATGAGAGTAGTTGGACCAAGAAACAGCTAAAACGTAAGTGCAAAAAAAAACCCCAAAACTACAGATACTGTTTTTCACTCAGATCAGACAGATTTCCAGTCGCATTGCATGCAGGCATATTCTTCTCCTTTGATGCTGTATGTCTGGGCCGCATCACGTGGGCTAGAGGCTCCACGGTCATCCTCCTGACCAGACACAAGCAGCGAGGCCAGCACGTCCTCAGCAGCAGCCGCTCCGCCCGAGCCTCCCACGAGGCCCGAGCCACGCGCACCATCCCGGCCCTGGCGAGCGCCTTTGTCTTCTACTCGTTCTCTTGCACTTCAGCTCTTTATGTCACGCTCACGGCGTCACCAGGTCAGCGGCTGGTAGACCTCCCCGTGTTCCTGGCTTCGTGCTTCCCGACTCTTAGTCCCTTTTTGCTCATCGCCAGTGACATCCGTATCTCACGACTCTTCTTTGATTTCTGGGCCAGAATTTCATTTATTGCTGATCTGCCTAAACAGCTATAATTCATCTGATTTGTGCAGTTGGGTAAATAATAAATTTAGTATTTTAAAAACCTTTAATGAATATAGGTGATTATTAGATGCTAAGAATTCTGCTAGGAATCTGTGACACATGGAGCATAAAACCAAACATATTTCCACTTTCCTAGAACTTCTAGTGTTACCAGAAATTGAAATCATATACTCAGTCATACTGAACTTAATTTATGCTTCTTTGTAAAGAGTGGAGAGTCCTGGGAAAGCTTTGAGGAAGTACAAAGCAGCAAAACATCAAATTTTGTGATCAAGACTAGTATTGTTGTGTACTTGTTTTTCATAGAGTTACCGGAAAATTTGAGTTTTTAAAGCGTTGTATTCAGTAGTCCCAGGGAGAGAAAAAGCACTTGTAAAGACTCCTTAATTGCAAGTCACAAGGAGCCCCCAGCGACCTGACAACGTCTGCCACGTCCGGTGCTGATGCGGAGGGAGGGGGACTGTGCTGGAATGTGAAGCAGTACACACACGTGATGACTGGCTTGGCACAAACTAGCCAAGCATTCTCATCTGTGTTGTAAGAATAGTAAGTCCAGTTTAGGTTTAGCCAGACGGACAACATCAGCAGCTCTGATTATTATAAATTATTTTTGTAAATATTCAATTAAATACATATCTATTGTAAAAAGTTACATTTTCACCTTTTTTAATTTTAGTTGATTTTTTAATTGTATTAACTGATCCTAAAAAGTGAATCACTCTAATTTCTGTAGGGTCAAGGTTTTGTTACTTAACATTCCCTTTTTATGCTCAGATAATGCAAATTAATGGCCAAACTTTTAGTATAACTTAAGTTACATGTTCCTTCTTTATTTTCCCTGGTATTCAAGTGACAAAGAATCTTCTTTTCAATTACCTGATTATCATATCCTTGTCATTTAAGGCTTCTCAAGTTCTTCTAAGGCTTTTAATATCCCTGTGTCATTCTCCTGGCAAATCAGATATTTCACATAAATGTTTACAGTTAGCTACATAATGTCTTGAATTTCATTTTATTTCCTGGAAATATACAACCTTTAATCTTTTGTACCAAAATTATGACCTTAATCCAGAGCTATCTTACAATTTTTGATTACATATCACAGTGGTCTTCAAAGTCAAACACATATCAGAAAGAAAAGCAAGTCTGTGAAACCCAGATTGTGGGCCCTCAACTCCAATGTTTCTGAACTAGTTGGTCAGAGACAGGACACAAGAATCTGCACTTCTAATAGGTTCCCAGAGGATGCTATGATACTCGCCCAGGAACTTATCGTGTGACTCACAAGTCTAATTTTTATTAAATTTCACATAATTTCTATGAATTTTTGTGCCCAAACTTAAGCTTTATTATGACACGGGTTTTGTCATTTCATTGACCAATTCTTTCCAGATTTACAGTGAGGAAAGGAATTGGTATCTTTCATTTGATGCTGATTTAAAATATTTATACTTAGCAAATAAAACTCACTAGCAGCGGGGGAGGGTACAGCTCAGTGGTAGAGTGTGTGCTCAGCACGCACTGGGGTCCTGGCTTCAATCTCAACTTCCTCCTCTAAATAAACAAACAAACAAACCTAATCCCTCCCCACAAAGAAAAACAAACCAAAAGAAGCCTCACCAACAGAAGTGACA
Organism: Camelus bactrianus; assembly: GCF_048773025.1. NCBI lineage: Eukaryota > Metazoa > Chordata > Mammalia > Artiodactyla > Camelidae > Camelus > Camelus bactrianus. Next base: position 962,588 of record NC_133547.1, read on the forward strand.
TTACCCAAAGTGGTGGCGTAGGGAATCTGCAATCCCTGCCCTGCCACTAAAGCAGAGATGACTCTGGTTAAAAAAACTGTCAGAATCAGCTCTTTCGGGAATCTGAAATCTAACATGGAAACTTACAATCACGAGGGGAGTGTTTAATAAACAAAGAAGTTGCCAAATTTTGGAAAACGATATTGCAGTCTGTTAACTCACCTTCCCACCACCCCCACCTCCCCGGGTTTGCTGATGACTTGGGGGCATTATGGAACTTGTCCAGAAGACTTGGGGCTGTGAGCTGCAGCATGTCTGACCACTCCCAGGGGATCAGCTGAGTGATCTGCCTCTGTTTTGCCCCCTCCCAATAGTCCCAGAGCAGCAGTGACCTTCTGAGTGCCATCTGTCAAAAGCACTTAAAGACAAATATCCTGGCTGTTTCTCTAAAAAGATCAACAAAATTGATAAGCCTTTAGTTAGACTGACTAGAGGAAAATAAGAGTGAAGACTCAAATTACTAAAGTCAGAAATCCAAGTGGGTCATTATTACTGATCTGGCAGAAATATATACAAGTAGGAGGCAACGCTGCGAACAAGTATATTCCAATAAAGCAGATGGAAAGTTCCTACAAACAAATAAAATGCCAAAACTAACTCAAGAAGTAGAACATTTGAATAGACCTACAAGAAATAAAGACACTATTAACAGTAATAAAAAAAAAATCTACAAAGAAAATCCCAGGATCAAACGGCTTAACTGGTAAATGGGAACAAACATTTAAAGAAGAAATAACACTAATCTCTCTCAAACTGTGGGGGAAAAAAAAAGATGACCAACAGGACGCTTCAGAACTCATCCTACAAGGTCAGTAGGATGATGCCGAAAACAAAGACATCACGAGAAAAGAGTCCTCCAGAACCGTATCCCCTATGAATAAAAATACAAAAGTCATCAACAAAATGCTAGCAAAACAAACCCATCAGGGGGGTTCAACTTACAGAAATCAATCAACACAACACACCACGTTAACAGAATGGAGGGGGGGAAACCCCAAAATCACATCGACTGATACAGAAAAGCTTCTGAGAAATTCAATGCCCTTTCACAACGATGACAACACTCAACCTGCTACAATTACCTCATAAAAGGATTTATGAGCACCCCACAGGCAACATCATGCTCGATGAAAGACAGAAAAAATCTCCCCCTTGGATCGAGCACACGACAGAATGCTCACCTTCACCACTTCCAGACAACATTGTACTGAAACTTCCAACTGGAGCAATTAGTCAAGAAAAAGAAATAGAAGGCATCCAACTTGGAAAGAAATCGGCAAAACTATCTCTATTTGCAGATGACACAATCTTACAGGTATAAAATGCCAAAGAACACACACACACACACACACAATTAAAGCAATAAATGAATTCGGAAATTAAATGAAAAGCAATTCCATTTACAACAGCATGAAAAAAAGAAAAAAACTTCGCAATAAATTTAACCAAAGTGGGGGATGTGGGGATGGGTGAAGTAGGTGAAGGGGATTAAGAGGAAGGAACTTCCAGTTTTAACATAAGTCATGGACATGTGATATACAGAATACAGAATATAGTGAATAACACTGTGACATCTTTCTAGGGTGACAGGAGGTAACTAGACTGATCATCGTGATCATCTTGAAATACATATAAATGTTATCTCACTATGTTTTACACCTGAAACTAACACTGAGTGTGAATTATACATCAATGAAAAAATGTCAACCATGTGAGGTGACAGATGATTGTGGTAATCGTTTCACAATGCATATGCACATTAAACCATCATGTCGGACACCTTTAAAAAAATAAAATAGAAATAAAAATCAATTTAACCAAGTAACTGCGAGAGGAAGATTTCATATGGGGATGGGGACCTAGTCTCAGTGGGACACATGTGGACTTCAGCCAGAAGCTGCCTTCTCCCTGACTTGGCTGCGGAGGCCACTCTTCAATGCCCCTCCTCTCCTGGGTCTCAGATTGGTCTCCAGCTTCCCCCTCACGTATAGACTCTCTACTCTTGGGGCAGCTAAAGGAAAGTTAGAGGAAGGCCGAGCTGAGACCTGTTGGGTTCAGGCAAAAATGCAAAACACAGATACTTGCAGAGCAAGGACAACAGGAAGCACAGGACCAGAGCGAGCAACACTGAGCTCGGTGGCCCTCAGACATCTCCACCGAGAAAGCATCGGGACCTTTGACTGACAAGGGAAACAGAAACAAGACTGTGAAAGAGAGATGCCTGTGCCAGCAGAATGTGTGCGTAAAACCCAGGAGCAGACAGAGAAAGCTCAGAAGGGGCGGCTCCCGGATATTTCATACTGAGTCATCAATAGTGCCGAAAAAGATGCAGCTCTCTGCCAAGTGCAGATGACGCAGGCGTCGGGTGGGCAGAGGCTGGGGGAACACGGGACGAAGCTGTGCTAAGCGCATTTTCTCAGATTTTGTATTTGGCACCCAGTAATTGCGGAGCCGAACTCATGCCCAAAGTTGTTTACAACTCTCTTGCGACCCAGGCATGCAGAAGTCGCATTACAAACCCCCCAAACAGACCTGATGTCTGTTTCACTTCCTGCCCAGTACAGAAAGTCGGAGCCTAAAACACTCCCTCCACCGTGGTAACAAAGGCGCAGGCCTGAGCTCCCCCTTGGCCCTCCTGCCTCCTGGCTGGCCCTGGCCCTGGCCCTCTCCACACGGCCCCGGGTGGCATGGCTGTACCTTTCTCTGCGGAAATGTGAGTAATAAATGCTTCTTTCAAAGACAGCTGTCTCCAGGCTTGTTACCTTCCCATACATGACTGACACACATTCTGGGTACAAATTTTAGAACAGACGGTGCAGCGAGCAGGGTCGTTCAGGTACAAACGGTGATGACAGGCCTCCCGACAGCCCTCGGCTTATTGGCTGAACGCACTCACTTGCACTGTGGCTGCATCTACTTTGTGCTCTGTCTCCTGCCTTGGTTTTTCACCATAAAGGAGCTTAAGGTGACAGAGCCTGGGATGCCCTGTTCCCAGCTGGCACCTGCTCATGCTGCTACAATAAAACACCACAAGTGGGATGGCTTCAACAGAAACTTATTGTCTTGCACTTCTGAAGCCTAGAAGTCCAAGATCAAGGTGGCGCCGGAGCTGGTTTCTAGTGAGACCTGTCTTCCAGGCTGCTGCCTCCTACCTCCCTCCTCACAGCCTCTTCTGGGGACACACAGAGAGCCAACCTGAGTGTCTTTTCCTGTTCTTCTCTTTTTCTTTTTTCTTTTTTTTTTTTTAATGGAGGTACTGGGGATTGAACCCAGGACCTCGTGCATGCTAAGCACACATTACCACTGAGCTATACCTTCCTTCCTTTTCTTATAAGGATGCCAGCCCTATCAGATTAGGGCCCACTCTTATGACCTCATTTGACCTTAATTATCTCCCTAAAGGCCTTATCGCCAAATACCATCCCATCTGAGGTTTCAATACATGAATCTGGGGGAGGGGACACAAGTCAGTCCATGACCGCATCCTGCCTTGGGTTTTAAGATGTATCTTGTGTGCCAGCACTTGGAGTGACTGGCTAAGCTACCCCCACAATGGAGCAGAGAGGCTTACTGCCTTGCTGACTCTTTATTCTGCTCCACAGGCCTGGCCAACTGCAGAACACTAGGGCCACCCACGTAACTGCTGTGGTCTGGGATCCCTGGTCCCTAGCTGGCCCTCCTCAATGACACACAAGTCGATCCCTTGATTTCTATCATCTGGAATCCCCTGCTGATAATCCCTTAGAGTGTGGGCACGCTGGGTTCCGGGCCACACACGGGCAGATGTGTGCAAGGCCTCCTCCCCGTGAAGACTCATGGCACCGGGCAAACACAGTTGTGGCTCCGAGCTTAAATTGCTCTCATGCTGCCTGCCCCGCTGACGTCACAGTTCACTGGATACAAGGGATCCCATCCACGGAGACTGTGGCCCAGTGAGGGATGAAAGAGAGAAAGGGGAAGGAGCACTCTGTGTCCTCCACCCAGGACAGCAGGGGCCGTTTCTCAGCGCAGCTGTGCCTGCACCTCTCCCGGTCAGCGTGCGGGCGCTTCTGTGCCCTGCCCTGTATCAATGTGCTGAGTCGCCACTTAAAACCAAGCTGCCCAAGACCAGGATGAGGCACTGCTGCTTTCCCAGATGCAGACCCCAGCCCTCCTGAGGTGGACTGTTTTACCCTAGAAAGGGAGGCTGACCCTCACCACAGAGGCAACTCGAGACCACCAGGAGTTTACCAGGAAAACACCCCCAAAAGGGGGAAAAAAAATTTGGGGACTAACAGGAGACAAAAAGGAAAAAAGGTAGAAAGGGGGAAACTTTACCATTCTGGACATATAAGCCATTGTAAAAGATACTGTTTAAGAGAGAAAAAGAAGAGGGGGAAACAGAGTGATCATGCTGCAGGTGAGCTGTCCCAAGAGACTGCTGCCTACATTAAAGAGAATAAAATAATGCCACCTGCAGTGACATGGATGGACCTGGAGACCGTCATACTAAGTGAAGAAAGCCAGAAAGAGAAAGAAAAATACCGTATGATATTGCTTACATGTGGAATCTAAAAAAAAGGCACAAATGAACTTATTTACAAAACAGAAACAGACTCGCAGACATAGAGAACAAACTTATGGTTACCAGGGAGCAAAAGAGGTGGGGAGGGGTAAACTGGGAGTTTGAGATTTGCAGATACTAACTACTATATATAAAGTAGATAAACAAGTTTCTCCTGTACAGCACAGGGGACTATATCCAATATCGTGTAGTAACGCATAATGGAAAAGAATATCCAAAGGATTATTATGTGTACGTACATGTGTAACTGAAACATTATGCTGGACACCAGAAACTGACACACTGTAAACTGACTATACTTCAATTTGTAAAAATGGAAATAAAAAACTATATGGCAAATAACAGGAACTCAGTAAATACTTGAATTAAAAAAAAAATGAGGCTGCTGCCTAGGGGCACTGGGCCCTTCCCCATCCTCCCTCTTCCTACTATCAGCCAGAGGCAGGAACTAAAACACATGGTTTCAGGAGATTACATGTCAGAATCAAAAAGTAAAATAAACTTTAAAAGAAAGGAAAAAGAAAAAGAAAAAAGAAAACCCCTAGACAGAGGGTAGAAAAGATAATTAAAGAAATGATATGTTTTATATACTATAATTCAACATAAATATATGCTAGACATGCATATATGATACAAACTAAATTAAAACAAAGATCCTTAATTTGTCCCAACTGCAAACCTAAAATGTATATACAAAAATATATATACTAAAAAGATTTATGTAACAAAAATATAAAATGGGAGGGACAGATACTAGAAATAAGGAAACAACAATCCCAAAGCCTGTGGAAGGAATCCACAAACACACAGAAAGACACAAGATATGAGGTGGCAAAGGAATATCTCCCAGGCCAAGGCACAAGATGAAATCCCAGAAGAAGAAGTAAGTGATGAGGAGATAAGCAATTTATCTGACTATTAAGAGTATAAAGCAATGATGATAAAGATGTTCAGAGAACTCAAGAGGAGTATAGATGCACAGAGGTAAGTTTTTAGCAAAGAGCTGGAAAATATAAAGAATACCCAAACAAGAGTTGAAGAAGAAAATCACTGAAATGAATAACACACTGGAGAGAACCAAGAATAGACTAAATGAGGCAGAAGAACGGATCAGTGAGCTGGAAGACAGATTAGTGGAAATCACTATTTCAGAACAGAAAACAGAAAAAAGAATAAAAAGGAATGAGGACAGTTTAAGAGCACTCTGGGACAACATGAAGCACTCTAATATTTGCATTATAGGGGTCCCAGAAAGAGAAGAGAGAGAGAAAGGACTTGAGAAAATTTTTGGAGAGAGAATCACTGAAAACTTCCCCAACTTGGGAAGGGAAACAGTCACCCAAGTCCTGGAAACGCAGAGAGTTCCATACAGGATCAACCCAAAGAGGAACACACCAAGGCACACAGTCATCAAATTGACAACAATTAAGGATAAGGAGAAAATATTAAAACTAGCAAGAGAAAAGCAACAAATAACATACAAGGGAACTCCCATAAGGTTATCAGCTGATTTTTCAGCAGAAACTGTACAGGCCAGAAGGGAGCTGGACAATATATTTAAAGTGATGCAAGGGGGAAACTTACAACCAAGAACACTCTATCCAGCAAGGCTCTCATTCAGACTTGATGGAGAAATCAAAAGCTTCACAGAAAACAAAAGCTAAAAGATTTCAGCACCAGCAAACCAGCTTTACAACAGATGTTAAAGCACCTTCTTCAGTCATCAAACCATAAGAAAAGAGAACAAAAAGAAGAAAGAGGGGAAAAAAAAAAGAGAGAGAGAGACCTACAAAAGATTGCTTTGGCTGTTCAGGGTCTTTTGTGGTTCCTTATAAATTTTGGAATTGTTTGTTCTAGTTCTGTGAGGAATGTCATGAGTATGTTGACAGGGGTTGCGCTGGATCTGTGGATTGCTTTGGGTAGTATGGCCATTTTGATAGTGTTGATTTTTTCAATCCAAGAGCACAAGAAATCTTTCCATTTCTTTGCGTCATTTTGGTTTTTAGTGTATAGGTAATCTCCTTGGTTAAGTTTATTTCTAGGTATTTTGTTGTTTTTGATGTAATGGAAATGTCTCTGCCAGTTATAAAATTCTGGCTTTTGAAGTGAAAAAAAGTGAATGAAGGGCTGCAAATGGCAAAACGTCCTTCTTTTTTACGAGTGAGTTGTATTCCATTAAATATATATATATATATTTCATATATACATATATGTATGCTGCCTCTTCTATCTATTCAACTATCGATGTGCACTTAGGATGCTTCCATATCTAGGCAATTATAAATAATGTTGCTGTTAATAGCAAGGTGTATATATCTTTTGGAATTAATTTTTATTTTGTGGTTAGCTTTATTCCTTCGATAACCATGAAAGTTAAAAAAGCTCTGAATGTTCTTAGAAACAATGAAGGGTACATACATGTAAATTAAAAAATACATGTGCAGGGAAAAAAAATGAGCTATCAAGCCATGAAAGACATGGAAGAAACTCAAAAGACATATTACTAAATGAAAGAAGCCAGTCTGAAAAGGCTACAAACTGTATGATTCCAACCAAATGACATTCTGGAAAAGGCACAGCTACAGAAACAGTAAGAAGATTGTGGTTTCCAGGAGTTTTGGGAGAGGGAGGGAGGGAGGGATGAATAGATGGGGCACAAGGGATTTTTAGGGCAATGAAATTACTCTGTGTGATACTATAGTGGTGGCTACATGTCGTTCTGCATTTGTCAAAGCCCATAGAATGTACAACATCAAGAGTGAACCCGAATGTAAATGATGGAATTTGGTTGATGATAATGTGTCCATGTTGGTTCATCAATTGTACCAAATATGCCACAGTGATGAGGGATATTGAGGGTAGGAGAGTATATATGTGTGGGTGGGGAGGGCTCTGTGGGAAATCTATTTTCTGCTCAGTTCTGCTGTATACCTGAAACTGCTCTAAAAAAATAAAGTCTGTTAAAAACAAAACAAAAAAACAACAAAAAAGGAAAAAAAAAAAACAGATAAAATGAGCACTGATTGGCTTTTGTGCCTCTAAAATGTAAGTTCTATATTAACTTTAGTATTTGGACTTCATACTGGGGCTCAAGCTCTAGTTACACCTGTGAACACATTATATTTAAGCAATGGACGCCTACAGTCTTAGGAAGATAACTAAATATAAAATAGAGGAAAAACTACATATGCCTAAGAGTCTTGCCTACATTTCCCAAACGCAGGATACCCATTGCCTTAAAATATTACATACTAATTACAGACACTCTAAAACAACTGATAGTAAGTTAAAATTAAAGTGAGCTTTGGCACTTAAAAAATTAACTTGACAAGGGGAGAAGGGTGTAGCTCAAGTGGAAGAGTGCGTGCTTAGCACGCATGAGGTCCTGGGTTTAATCCTCAGTACCTCCATTAAATAAATAAGCAGACTTAATTCCACCCACCTCCCAAATTTTTTTTAAATAACAGAAAAGAAAGAAAAAAAAAAAGAGGAAGAGAGAAATTTCTCTCTTAAAAACAAACAAAAAAAATAACTTGATAAAATGGGACCCATGGAATCCTAGCTAAGATAGTAAATATGGTATCATATAAGTTAAACAGGGCTTTCAAAGATGAAAACTTATTATATAAAATCTAATAAAGGGGTGATTGTCCCCAATATTTCTCCATTTTACAGCCCAATTTTGCTGTTCTTAAATCTGGAAAAACTAAAGGGCTTCTCCATGACGGATAACTACAATCTTAACGCTGTGGTCCCATCCATCAAGGCCCCATACTCAATAACCAGTATTACTAAAATTGCTGACTCTGCGCAGTCAAAACCAGTAATATTTTACTCTTGAAGATTTGGCTAATATGCTCTGTTCAGTGCCTATTTCAAAGGCCACTCAACTGCAGATTGCCTTTACCCCCAAAGGGACAAAACATACCTTTTCGGAACTCCCCATCTAAGACCTCAACAGCTCTGCCATCACACACAGTCTTAGCAGACGAGGCCTCCACTGCATCCACCTTTCTCCAGGAGCACAGGTATAACAGCATATTGGTAATATCCTCTTCCAAGGGAATTCACTTGACACACTTATCAAAGATGTATGAATTGGGGGTGGGGGTGTACAGCTCAGTGGTAGAGCATGTGCTTAGCATGCAGGAGGTCCTGAGTGCAACCCCCGGTACTTCCATTAAAAATAATAAAGTGAAATAAAGTAAAAAATTAAAAAATAGAAACAAGACTATTTTAAAAAAGGATATATAAGTCCAAAAGCTTAAGAGTACTTTTTGTGTTCCAGTGGCATGTTATTCCTCATTTGTAAATTTTACTTTCAAATTAAAGTCCACGAACACTCCTGTTAGTACCCTCAGACACACCGTCACACACACGTCCTGCCTCCTGGGACTTTCTGAACAACTTATGATGGCTATAAGTTGGCCAAAGGCTGCTTCTGCTTTTTTTTGGGGGGGGGAGGGGAGGTACTTTTTTATTAGGTTTATTCATTTATTTGTATGGCCATACTGCCCAAGGCAATCTACAGATTTAATGAGATCCCTATCAAATTACCCAGGACATTTTTCACAGAACTAGAACAAATAACTCTAACATTTATATGGAATCACAAAAAACCCAGAATTACCAAAGCAATATTGAAGAAAAAGAACGAAGCTGGAGGAATAATCCTCCCAGACTTGAGACAATACTACACAGCTACAGTAACCATAACAGCGTGGTATTGGCATAAAGACAGACATATGGATCAATGGAACAGAACAGAGAGCCCAGAAATAAACCCACACACCTATGGTCAATTAATCTTTGACAAAAGAGGCAAGAATATACAATGGAGAAAAAGACAGTCTCTTCAGCAAGTGGTGTCTGGAAAACTGAACAGCAGCGTGTAAATCAGCGAAGTTAGAACACTCCCTCACAACATAAACAAAAATAAACTCAAAATGGCTTAAAGATTTAAATATAAGACAAGATATAATAAAACTCCTAGAAGAAAACATCAGTAATACATTATCTGACATAAATCTCAGCAATGTTCTCCTAAGGCAGTCTACCCAGGCAATTGAAATAAAAGCAAAAATAAACAAATAGGACTTAATTAAACTTACAAGCTTTTGCACAGCAAAGGAAACCATAAGCAAAACAAAACGACAGTCTACGGACTGGGAGAAAATATCCGCAAACCATGCAATTGACAAAGGCTTAATTTCCAGAATATATAGACAGCTCATACATCTTAATAAAAAAAAAAAAATCCAAAAATGGGCAGAAGACCTAATCAAGCAATTCTCCAATGAAAACATACAAATGGCCAATAAGCACATGAAAAGATGCTCAATATTGCTAATTATCAGAGAAATGCAAATCAAAACTACAATAAGGTATCACCGCACACCAGTCAGAATGGCCATCATTCACAAGTCCACAAACAATAAATGCTGGAGAGGGTGCAGAGAAAAGGGAACCCTCCTACACTGTTGGTGGGAATGTAGTTTGGTGCAGCCATTATGGAAAACAATATGGAGATTCCTTAAAAAACTAAAAATAGACTTACCATATGATCCAACAATCCCACTCCTTGGTATGTATCTAGAGGGAACTCTAATTCAAAAAGACACACGCACCCCAGTGTTCATAGCTGCACTACCTACGTACAATAGCCAAGACATGGAAGCAACCTAAATGTCCATTGACAGATGACTGGATAAAGAAGTAGTGGTATATTTATACAATGGAATACTACCCAGCCATAAAAAAGAATAAAATTATGCCCTTTGCAGCAACATGGATGGACATGGCAATCATCCTTCTAAGTGAAGTAAGCCAGGATAAGAAAGAAAAGTATCATGTGATATCACTTATATGTGGAATCAAAACAAAAACAAAAGCCACACACAAATGAGCTTATTTACAAAACAAAGACAGACTCACAGACATAGAAAATAAATTTATGGTTACTGAGGAGCGAGGGGAAAGGGGTGGGAAGGGATTAACTGGGAGTTCAAAATCTGCACCTCTCAGGGAGTGATAGAAATGTTAGGTATCTTAATTGTGATGGTGGTTTCATAGGTGTACACACCTATCAAGATTCTTCAAATTGTACATCTGAAATATGTATAATTTACTGTATACAAATTATACCACAATAAACTTGTTTGAAAAAAATAAAATTCTAGTCTGGCAACCAAACCCCTGGGAGTCTCTATCTTGCTCCAGGCCATTTGGCTGGCTCATACCTCACACCAACTTCAGCAATTTTCCCATTGTCTCTTCTATATTGAATGGGAGACATGTTTCACTTCCACGTATAGGAAGCCCTTTAACTATGTCTCTCCCTATCTTCATAAAACTTGATCTTGCTCATCCCATAAGGGCTGAAGGCAAGATGGAGGGCCCTGAGATCCTTTAACCACAGTTTATCACCTGGACTATATGTAGCTGCTCATTTGAGCCTAAAAATCCACCACAAAAACAAAATCCTGATCCAGCAGTTCCACTCCTGGGCATTTATCTGAAGGAAACAAAAACGGTAACTCAAAAAGATTCATGCCTTCAGGGGGTGGAAAGGGATAAACTGGGACTTCAAGATTTGCAGATACTTATTACTATATACAAAATAGAAACAAGTTTATACTGTATAGCACAAGAAAGTATATTCAATATCTTGTAGTAACTTACGGTTAAAAAGAATATGAAAACAAATATATGTATTTCCTATATAACTGAAGTATTGTGCTGTACACCAGAAATTGACACAACATTGTAAACTGACTGGACTTCAATAAAAACGTATTTAAAAAAGATATGCACCTCCATGTTCACTGCAGCAGTATGTACAGCAGCCTAGGCATGAAAGCAACCTGAGTGCCCATCAATGGATGAATGGACGAAAAATGTGGTGTGGTGTATACATTCACATACAATGGAAAATTATTCAGCCAAAAATAGATGGAAATCTTGCCATTTTCAACAACATGGACGGACCTTGAGAACACCATGCTAAGTAAAACAAGTCACAAAAAGAAAGATACTGCATTATCTCACTTATATGTGGAATCTAACCCTCCCCCCTAAAATAAATTCACAGATACAGGGAACAGTCTTGTGATTGTCAGAGGCTGGGGATAGGGAACGAGTGAAATGGATGAAGATGGTCAAAATGTACAGTCTTCCAGTTATAAAATAAGTTACTGATGATGTAATGAACGGATGAGTATAATTAATACTGTACTGTATATTTGAAAGCTGCTGAGAATAGATCTTAAAATTTCCCATCACAAGAAAAAATTGTAACTATGTACAGTGATGGATATTAGACATATTGATCATTGTGCAACATATACAAATACTGAATCACTATGTTGTATACCTGAAACTAATATGTCATATGTCAATTACATTTCAATTTTTAAAAATACTCATATTTTGAATAGGATTGGTGACTGCAATTCACAGAATGAAATATTGTTGGCAAACAGATAACAGAAAAGCCAAATGTGTTTCATTAATTTTATCCAAAGATGGTGAGGGTTAGGGTGAGTATTTCCAGAACTGATAGATACAGAGGAAAGGGCAGTGTGGAGAAAAAGAAGGGTTCAGCACAGAGCTGAGGCAAACACCAGCATGTTGGTAAATTACCTGGGATGAATTAGTGAGCTGGTTTCCACCTGAAAAATTAGTGCTCAATCACATTGAGAAGCTACAGGTTGCCATGCAGAATATGCCCAAATGCTAGAAAGGGGGAATTCTGCAGCAAATAGTGATGTTTCTCTGTTTCACTACAACCATAGAAGGAAAAATACTGGGCTGAGTATATGTCCAGTATTGTGGACAAGCCCAATTATCCATCCTCTTTCCTGGATTGTGTAGACCCAAAACTAAAACGGAGTCACTTATACGACGGACAAAATGAAGTTGGCCAACACAGCTGCATTAAAGAAAACCAAACTTAACCTTACCTGACGCAGCTGCAGGAGTTTACAGTTCTTCAAAATCAGCAGAGGATACCAGCCAATTCTCAAACTCCAAGTGTGTTCACACCATCTCTGGATTTCCTTCTTCCTGACTCAGCTACCCTGATCCAAATACGAAAGAAGACCAATCAGATGAAAAAGTCAAATTCCCACATTAACCCCATAAAAATCCCTCAGTCTGTGAGCAACTGAGAACTCAATGCTCCAGTATCCTTGAGATTCCCTCCTTGAAGGCTGAAACCGTTGCAAAAAACTCACCTTTCTGTCTAGAGTGTATACCTACTTCAACTTTAACGTGAGTACCCAACCCCCACACCTCGTGGCCTTTCTCTTGTTTTCTGAAACAGCCTACACTCTATGCAGTATTTATCTAAATAAATCTACCTTTACTCAAAACAAACAAACAAACAAAACTCTCTCATCTTTCTGCTCCATTCTACTTACTGCGCGGTTTGGATTTTCGACAGCCATATCCAGGTTGCTGTTGTGAACACCATCCTACACGTCATCATCTCGTTCACGTGAGGCGGGGCCGCTCTTTAGCAAAAACCTTTCTCAGATGGGAATAATTTTTCTCAGAGTGGTTTTACTAATTGCTACACCATCTGTAAGTAATATAAGACCCCAAATATCCACGTCTTCTGAAACAGTGGGGCAACCGCTCTAATACCTGACCCCTGGCTACGGTTATCGGCGTAAGTACAACGCATGGTGTAATAAAGCTCTACCCTCCCCACCCTGCACTGCCAATTCGCTGGGCGTCTGCAGGGGAAACGGACGCTTGACCGGTCCCCCGACACAGCAAGTGCCCGTCAGCTCCCACGGGCCAGCACACACTACCGAAGCCCTAACCCACCTGCGGATATCCGCGGTCTCACCCAGGGCTCCCGGAGACGAGGGCCTTCCGGTCAACTTCCTGCGCTCGCGCGCCTGAGCCCGCGCTTACAACTCAGTCAGCGTTAAACTCCCAGGAGCGAAAACGCCGAGGGCCGAGAACTCTTCCCACGCCTCCCGCGTCCACGCGCGGTGCTTTCTGGGAGTCGAGGGTAGTGGCGTTCTCTGCGCAGGCGCACCGTGACCGCTGATCTCGCGAGAGAAGGTATCTGCGGAGGAAGTGAGCCCGCCCACCCGTGGAAGGTAGAGAATCTTGGCTGGAGACCTGGTTGGTTGGGCCTGGCGGATCCCGGAAGCAGGCGGTACGGTTGCCTGGAAACCACAAGCTTTCCGCTTGAACGGATTCTCTCGTTTCGTGGGCCTGTGTCCACCCGCATTAACTACGTTCCCATCTTCCCTTGTAACTGGGCCCAGTGATTATATGGCATGAAATCCCACGTGATACCCATCAATGGCGGCGCATGAATCTGAAGGCTGAGACGTGCCTTCTCCAAACTCTCCAACGGTGAACGGGGAGAATTTGAGACCTGCTGCTGAACATAATAAACCTTTTTGTGGAGGAGCTCACACAATTTGCCAGTTCGCCACAGTAAAATGCTTCATGCGAAAGACAGGATGTGAACGTGAACAGGGGTCAGCTGTGGTTGGTGGGGAAAGGAGAATGCCAGGTACACTATTGACGTGTATCTAAATTTCTTCACAGGTCGGTATTGTTTTACGTTTGAAATGAAATTAACTATTGTCATCTCTGAGTGGCCGGAGCAGAGGAAAGTCTCACATTCACTGGATCTGAGCTTTTAGGGACAGGGATCTCGCTTCGGCCATTCTCTGTTATTTCCCCTGCATGGCTGACAACTATAGAGCCCTCAGGAATGGGATATTTCTCTGCCCTGATATTTCCTGCGTCATGGAGACAAAAACAAACAAACAAAACCCCATAGCTTCAGGGTCAGCCAAGGAGGCTGAAGAGGGATTCGAGGAGTTGAGCTGCCCAAATGGAAAAATGTGCAAGGAGCAGCCATACTGCGAAACAAACTGCGCGAGGAGCTGACATGGAGCGAAACAGCACCTTATTCTAGTTCAAGAGGGCGCACGCCCGCGTGGCGCACTTGTCCTACTTTTATCTATTCTGCTCACACATGTGCATTATTCATTTCTTTGTTCATACTACTTACATAACGCTACTAGCGCATGCGTACCTTTACTTTCTTTGTTCATAAAGCTTACATAACTGGTGCATGTGTACATTTACCTCTTACCTCATACACAGGCAAGTTGTGGTGACCTTGAACCTGGGTCCCACGGCCTACTCAGTAAGGCTGCTGACATTCAGCCTACTTGCTTCTCCCCCACAGTGAGGGATACACCTAGGTCTGTCCATATCTCCACCTCAAGCCCTCAAACAATGTAGCCTGGGAAGAAGACTGTGAAAACCCCTAAGAATGTTCTCCAGGCTCATTTGGTCAAATGTTTCAGACATCCCAGATATCCAGAACAGAGTCTGAAAGTTGGCGTCAGTCTCGAAGAGGAGAAGTCCCATTTGTCTCAGACATCTCTTCTGAAAATAGAGGACCAGAGCGCATTACAGGAACCCATCGACTTGTAGCAAAAAAACTAGTGGACTTACCTATGTGTTTTTGTATCTAAAATTCTCAAAAATAATAATCATAACCATCTCTATACTTCTTACTATTTATTGGAAAATCTAAACTCGAATATCCTCAGGTAAAGGTTTTTAATTCCAACCATAGTTGGCTGATGGAGACCAGATTTACCTACCAACCATAAATTACTAGAAAACCAGTCAAAATATACACAACAATGTTTTTCAGATATTCCATAGTAGACAGCACTGGACAGTGAACCCTGAGAGCAAGGAGTCAGATTACATGAGCTCTACAATCTTTTCAAAAAAACAGCTTTTGGATTCACTTCTTTTCTCTATTGTTTACCCGTTTTCAAAGTTCATTTATTTGGGCTCTATTTTTGTAGTTTCTATGGCTTGATTTAGGATAAATTTGCTATTCTTTCACTGGTAGGCTAAGGTGTATTTACCAGCTTCCAAAACTCCAGCCATCACTGATTTCTTTCTTTCACTAAATTATGTTTGCATTACATAAATGGAACAAAAAGTGTTTACTCTTTTGTCTGGTTTCTTTCACACAAGTGAGTATTTTGAGAGTCATCTGTGTTTCTGGTATAAACTGCAACACCCCACAATGTCAAGTTAAAATCTTACACTGGTTACGTATCTGGTATCCAACGCACAATTGCTATACCTGCCAAGAAACAGAAATACAAGACCTATCAGCACTAGAAAAAAAAGTCTATTGGAAACAAGCACAAACATGGCAGACTGACATACAAGCATGTTACATAGATTTTATTGATGTCTTACATTTTGTTTTGGAGTTATGGGTAGAAAAATTGAAATTAATAAAGAGAAAATATAAGATGCCAAACAAATCTTAATCAACCTATAAAAGTTTAAAGAAACACAACATCTAAAATATAAAATATGCTGCATGGAATGAGCAGCATATGAGATATTGTAGAACAAAAGATTAGCGAACTGGAAGATGTAGCTATGGAAATTATGCGGAAAGAACCACAGAGAGGGAGAGAGAGAAAAAAATGTATATAAAATATTTATATGTGTCCAAAATTCAAAACTATCACTCAGGTTAATTCATATATGTCTAGTTTCTATTTCTGTTCCTCCATACTATTTCAGCTCTGCCCTTTTATATCCTCATTCATTTAAGATTCTGGTTAATTCTTAAATATTTTTAAATAGTAAAATAAAATAAATATTTAAAATGCAGTTGTGTATATATGTGCCTGTGTGTCTATTTACATTTATTTATATTCTTATTCCTTCACAACCATAAGAATAATTGTAGAATACTATACAACCTCTACCTGATGAAATAAAATTTATATTTTAGGTCTGAAAAAAAAAAAGAAAAAGAAATAAACAAGTAAATAAATAAATAAATAAAATTTATATTTTAGGTCTTGACAAGTAAAATTAAAAATAGAATTCTCTGTCTGTGTTTTTTTGGGCCCCTCCCTCACGTGCAGAGTGCATCTGCATCACACATTAGCCAGAGCTTCTCAAAGATGGGAGTGCCTGTTTGACCACAAAGATCAGTTTTCTTCCCTCTCTTCTGATGTTAGCAATGTAACTTCTTAAAGGAATAGCATTCTTTCCCAGCACTGTAGGGGATCATGGTGACTTGCTGTTCCTTTGTACGCGCTTACCTGCACTGTGTATCCTTGGTGAATTTGATGCAAAATTGCAGCATGTCCTTTTGATGTATGATCCTTTGTCTTGGAGATGTATATGACTGTGCCTCCAACTTCTAACAGGCAAACTAGTTCTCAGAGCTTTCTGAGAATCTGCTCCCCAAGGTAAAATTCTCAGTGTGGCTTGAATAACCCCCCCCCCCCATTTTTTTTCCCTTAACTTGATAGTTCATTGAATTTTTGCCAACATATCTCACCTCCCTTTTTCCACTTAAGAATATATCCTGAAAGTAACATCACACAAGGTTAGAGAGGAGCTTCATTCACTTTATGCCAGTAGAGAAATATAGTATGTGAATGGTCCATCATTTATGCAAACAGCAGCCTTTATGTGGACATCTAGATTGATTCCACCATAAGACTTCAATTAATAACCACTGCAGCAATAAGCACATATTCTTAAAGTCCATTTAAAGTAAGAAAATGTGTTACCAAAAAAGGGGAAACATGGGGTGGGGGGAATAGCTCAGTGGTAGGGCATATGCTTAGCAAGCAGGAGGTCCTGGACTCAACCTCCAGCACCTCCATTAAACAAACAAACAAACAAACAAATAAATCTAACTATCCCCCCAGCAACAACAAAGTAATAAAAACTTTTTTAAATAAAAAAAAGGGTTTTTTTAAATAAAATGAGCGAGGAAAGGATAAATTGAAGCATGGCATAGAGAAGGCTGAGTTAGAAATGGCCTAAGCAAATTCAGTATTTACTGTTATTTCGAGGTGGTTCTTCCTGGGAGGGGATCCCATTAAAATAGGGTGGGAAGTGTTTCCTCTATGGGTCCGTCATGTTCACATGTAAACTGAGTTTAGTCAGATCAGCATCAAGTTCTCAACGACAAATTTCATTTTATGGTTATGAATTGGAATGGATAGGGACCCAATGTTTGCGGACTGCAAATGCCAGCTGGCAGCCTTGGTTTACTAACTGGAAAACACTTGGTTGGTTTGACATGAAAAGTACTCCCCCCTTTCCCAAATGTAAGCCCTGTGAGAACTGAAGTGATGGCAGAAATAAGGAGTCTTCCTTGTCTGCTGTGTACTCACAGGCAAAAAAGCCTACCAGGGAATGTGAGAATTTCTATTTTTAAAAAATGGAAAATGTAAACCCAAAATAGTGAGAGCAAGCTTTATAGTGGAAAAATCACACACCTGCATTCTCAAGAAATGAAATATAATTCCAGTGGACATGTAGATAAGCCAAAAAACATTGCCCTAAAATCCCTGCGTCTCTTAGGAAAAATAAAAGCTTAAAATGAGATTCTTATTGAAAACACGAATAGCTGGGTGTGTTAGTGGATTATAATTGGCTTTTTGGTATGAAAATTTAGAAAGTAGAATAGAAAGAAAAATTGAATTTAAGGTCTTCTCATTATTGTTTTGATGTGGCAGTATGTGAAAAAATTATTTTTTACAGAAACCTAGTTACTAAATTGCTTTTATAAAAGACTGGTTAATACTGGTTATTACAAATTGGAAATGAGTTCTCTTTCAGGACCAAGTAATGTTCTGCTCTTTTAATGTAAGCAGAAATTAAAAGTGTATAACTTTTAATACAACCATGTGTATTTATTTTTACTGAGTATTTACTAAATAGTTTACAATAGGCAGAGATGCTTTCACCTACAAGAATGGCCCTTTTTAAAAAAAATTTATTGAAGTGTGGTTGATTTACAATGTTAGTTTCAGGTGGGCAGTAAAGTGATTCAGTTATATATACATTTTTTTTCTTTTCAGATTCTTTTCCATTATATGTTATTATAAGAAATTGAATACTGTGCTATATGGTAGGTCCTTCTTGTTTATCTATTTATATATAGTAATGTTTGTTGACACAGATGCATTTAGAAAAAAATATATATATATGTGTGTGCTTGTGTGTGTAGAAATATGTTAAGTATACGTGTAGAAAAAAAGTCAAACACACACTGATATTTTACCTGTATTTTAAAATGTAGGCATTACCTACATTACACTATTTCTAAATACCCTCAGCTAAAGGACATGGTGAAAATAAGGTTCACGTTCTCTGTACAAGTATTTACAGAGACGTCCTGTTTTGGGGAAATTGGAAAATTGTGAGGGCAGGTTCTGGTTTTTTGTTGTTTGCTTTTTTATACATTACCTTTTTAAACATTTAAAATATTATTTTTCAAAAATTTCAGGCCTTTTTTGTTGTTGTGGGAGATAATTAGGTTTATTTATTTGTTAACGGAAGGACTGGGGATTGAACCCAGGACATCGTGTGTGCTCTAGCTCTGAGCTATGCCTTGCCCCGATACATTGCTTTAATCAAAATTGCCTAGGAGAGCTGGCACTTGGTAGACATTTGCACAGGAATAAAGAAGGAAATGAATAATCGAATGCCCTGCAGAGGACAGAAGATTACACCACAGGAAGGAAAAAGCTGTCTTTCCCTGGAGGCAAAGCGTAACTCAGCACCACTCCTGTCCTGCGTGATGAGCATAATGGGGCTGAGAGTTGGGAAACACAAAGCCACAAACAGGGAGGTGTTCACCAGCCATGGGGCTGGATTCACATTGAGGGCCACATGGAAAGTCAAAACAGAGGAAAGAGAATAAAATAAAACAACGGTGCTCACCAGGATCAGGATGGTGTGGGTGGCTCTGGCCTGGTGGGCAGGTCTGGGGGAACGGCTGTTGCTTTGAAGATGCTGGGCTCACTGCTTGTGCCTGTGCAGGACAAGGACCACGGAGCCACTTGCCCAGGCCATGAGACCCAGAAGTACATAGTCAATGGAAAACACTATGCTTGCTGTCAGTGAGTTTGTTAAGTTTGACCAGAGTGGACCCAGAACAGTACTTACATCCTTTTCCCAAACTATTATTTGTGGTGTTGCTTGGGCCAGTCACCTTTATAACAACGTGTATAGTTAGTAGGAGACTCAGGATCCAGCAAAAAGAACAGCAGAAACCAATGTACTTTGAGATTCTAGTTTTGAGCTCCATCCATTTAGAGTCATGGGAGCAAAGATTTAAGGCTTGGAAGCCACGGAGGAGGCAGGTGGTGCTGAGGGAAACACCTCTGGCTACTCTATGAAAGTAGAACACAAGTTTACATACAGTGACATTCAGGAAATATTTCAGCCCAAATGGTGCCATTGCCTGAGGCATTCTCTTTTCGAGAAAAGAACTAGGCAGTTGGCTAGGACAAGCCGGTTGAGGATTTGGCCTCTGGGTCTGAGATTTTGTCCAGTGATCAAACTGAAAATATAAAAACCGGGAAGTGAGGAGTTTCCCAGGATCCCCATTTTCATCTGAGTGAGGAAGATAATCACCCAGTCGAGGTAAGTAAAAACCATCACATCAATACTTAAGGGATATTGTTTACTTGGAGTCAGAAGAATCTGGAAAAGAAAGAATATACTAAATCTTATTTCCAGAAATGTTCAATCTTTAACCTGACATATTTCCCCACATTAAAAGCAGAGACATTGAGACCACCTCACACTCATTCCGATGGCTAATATAATATAAATCTTAAACACACACACATATAGAAAACAACAAGAGTTGGTGAGGATGCGGGGGAAAATGGAACCCTTGTGCACCATTGGTGGGAATGTAAAATGGTTCAGCTTCTGTGGAATACAATTTGGTAGTTCTGAAGGAGGAATAATAAAACGGCCACACTTAGGCTAATAGATTTCTTATTCTTATGCTTGCCCTTAAAATGGTCAACTGACCTGACTGACCGGTTGCTACTCACAGCTCCAGGCCCACTGTTAAAACTAAAGCTATTGACCTTACTGTTTCTACTTTAGTCCAGTAATTGAAAGTAATAATCCTCCTTGGTCTCTGAGCCCTTCTCCAAGAAGGTCACAGGACTTTAACCTTACGAAGTAGGCTAAATACTAAGAACAAGACTTGAGTGCTTATGAGATGAAGAGATCTAACTGATGGCCTCTATAGAATTGGTCCCCTGGAGGCATCATGACGCCATTCTGTCTTCTGATGAGAAAATGATTCTGCTGATTGTTATGGATGCTTTACTGTTTGAGCTATGGCTGTATAACCACCCCACCCCATCCCCAAGGTGGGTTCACAGCTTTGAAGGCACTAACCTGCTGTGAGTCCCCTTTGCCCAGCAAAGCAATAAAACTTCCTCTTTTCTTCTAAGCTCCAAGACCTGGCCTCTGAGTTATTTGGCTCATTAGGGACAGGTGCCAAATTTTTGGTAACAGTTCCTTCAAAAATTAAAAATAGAATTACCATAGATCTAGCAAGTACACTTTTGGGCATATCCCAATGAATGGAAAGCAGGATCTCGAAGAGATGTTGTGCACCCATGTTCATAGCAGCATTATTCACCAGGGCCAAAGGTAGAAGCAACCCAAGTGTTCACTGACAGATGAATGGATAAAACAAAGTGTGGTATATACACAGAATGGAATATTACTGTCTTAGAAAGGAAAGAAATTCTGAAATATGCTACAGATGGTTGAATCTTGAGGATATTTTGCTAAGTAAAACAAGCCAATCACAAGAAGACACATACTGTATCATTCTACTTCTGTGAGATATTTAGTCAAATTCATAGAGACAAAGTTGAATGCTGGTAGCCAGGGGATGAAGAAATGGGAGTTGTTTTATGGGTACAGAGTTTCAGTTTTGCAAGATGAAAAGAGTTCTGTGGGTGGATGGATGTTGGTGATGGTTGCACAACAATATGAATGCACTTAATGCCACTAAACTGCACATTTGATACATGAAAAATGGGGTGTGAGAGGATGGCTGTATCCCAGGTCTTGGTGGAGTCCCTGGGACACACACCCCCATTTGAGGGTCCTTGGCTTTGCACAGGAAAGATATTCAAGAGCGAGCCATAGTGGAGTGAGGTTGGTTTATTCAGAGAGATGCGCACTCTGTAGACAGAGTGCAGGCCATCTCAAAAGGCAGGAGAAATGCAGGGTTGTTCATTTTTCTGGGCTCGGTAACTTCATATGCTAACAAGTGGGAGGATTATTCCAACTACTTTGAGGAAGGGGCTGGGGTTCCTAGGAACCGGGCCATCACCCACTCTTTGATCTTTTATGGTTAGCCTTGGAACTGTCATGGCGCCTGTGGGAGAGCCATCTAGCAGCTGTTGTATTATAATGAGTGTGTAATGAAGCCTAAGTTCCACTGGAAGTTGAATCTTCCGCCATCTTGGTGCTAACTGCTGTGCCATTCTTTTAGTGGTTGTATCCTGCACCCTTCCCTCCTGCCTCACATTTAAAATGGCTAAAATCTACGATCAATTAATCTATGTCAAGGCAGGGAGGGTATAGCTCAAGGGGTAGAGCACATGCTTAGCATGCACAAGAGCCTGGGTTCAATCCCCAGTACCTCCATTGAAAAACCAAATAAATAAATAAACCTAATTACCTCCCTTCTGCCAAAAAAAACCCAAAAAACCTTAAATGAAAATCTGTGTCAAAGGAGGTAAAAATACACAATGGAGAAAAGACAGTCTCTTCAACAAGCGGTGTTGGGAAAGCAGAACAGCTACGTGTAAAACAATGAAATTAGAACCTTCCCTCACACCGTATACAAAACTAAACTTAAAGACCTAAATATAATACAAGACATCATAAAATTCCTAGAAGAAAACTAGGCCAAACGTTCTCTGACAGAAATCATAGCAAAACATTCTTAGATCAGTCTCCCAAGGCAAAAGAAATAAAAGGAACCCCCTTACACTGTTGATGGGAATGCAAATTGGTGCAGTCAGGTTGGAGAACAGAAGGGAGATTCCTTTAAAAACTAAAAATAGAGTTACTATATGATCCAGGAATCCCACTCCTGGGCATGTATCCAGAAAACATGAAAACTAATTCAAAAAGATTCATGTACCTCTGTGTTCACAGCAGCACTCTTTAGAACAGCCAAGACATGGAAGCAACCCAGGTGCCCATGAACAGATAACTGACATAAAACACGTGAGATGTATATAAATATTACTCACCTATAAAAAAGAATGAAACATTGCCATTTGCAGCAACATGGGTGAACCTAGAAAATATTACACTAAGTGAAATAAGTCAGACAGAGAAAGACAAATACTGTATGATATAACTTATATCTGGAATTAAAAAATAATAATACAAATGAATCTAGAAACAGAAACGGACTCACAAGCATAGAAAACAAACTCACGACTGCCAAAAAGGAGAGGCAGTGGAGACCAATGAGGAGTCTGGGATGAACAGATACACACTTGTGCACATAAAATAGATAAGCAACAAAGATTTAATGTATAGCACGGGGAATTATACCCAATATATTGTAATAACCTATTATGGAATATAATCTGTAAATAAAAAACCCCAAATCTCTGCGTTGTACACCTGAAACTAACACAATATTGTAAATCAACCATACTTCAATAAAAAATAAATAAAATAAAATAAATGGTTAAAATAATAAATTTCACGTAATATGTGTTTTACCACAAGTAAAGAAAAAACCCTGAGGATGTTTTTATGAGAGCAAAGGCTTTTTTACTGAAGTACTTTATGTAAAATGACAGTCCTGAAAACAATGTAAACATAGGGTAAAGCAGATATATACTCAGCAGAGGTATGCTCTGCCATATACACAGACTGTAAAACTTCATAGTTGTAACAAATGAATGTGGAAATTCTCTATACACTGCTGCGGAGTTACCATCAAAATGTATTTTAAGTGCAACAAGAGTCAGGGTGCAGAATAGCATTGTGAATGAGAAATACTGCAAACTATATCAGTAAACAAAGAATGCTGAAACCATCAAGTCATTAGCAGCTGCCGCCACCCTCCAGTGAAGACAAGCCTGCAGCCTGGCCTCTGCAGCCACTCACAGTGGTGCCCTTTGAGGGGACTCAGAATAAGAAAGGACAGGATACTGGCCCTAGGTAGCTAGGTGCTTGTCAAAGGAATGTATTCGATGAACCCAAATGTTTGCTTCCTCCCATACATAGAAAAGCACTAAATTCTTTAACTTGAGATGTCTGTTTTTCTTTAGTTAGCAAGCAATCTTTTATTGTTCCAACTACCTGGTCTTTGTTGTAAAACTCCTATATATCCTAGCCCCTCCCCTACCTCTTCAGAGCAGTCCCTCAGAGCGATCTGAGAGGCTGTCATCCTGGCTCGAGTCCTCCCGCCAAATAAAACATAACTCTCAACTTTTAGGCTGTGCTTTTGAGACAGGAAGGGGGCAGGGCACAGCCATTCAAGGAACGCTACAGCAATTAACATCAAAATGGTGAAAGATTCAACCCCCAGGAGGCCTTGAGGAGCAAGATGTGAGAGATTTAACTTCTAGTTGAGCTTGAGCTTCATTATATGCTCATTGTAATATATTAACATGGTGAATAACACGCCCACAGGCGCCATGGCAGCCCCAAGGCTGGCCACAAAAGGTCAAAGAGTGGGAAATGGCCAACTTCCTGGGAATCCCAGCCCCTTCCCCAGGCTACTTAGACGGATCCTTCCACTTATTAGCATATGAAGCCACCAAGCCCATAAAAACCAGCAACATGGCAGCCAGCTCGCAGCCACCCCTCTCCCTCTTCAGAGATGGCCCACGTTCTGTCTATGGAATGTGTACCTACTTTTAATCTGAGCACCCAATCCCCACACCTCATGGCCTTTCTCTTGCCTTTCATGGCATCTCTGAATAAATCTACCTTCACTCAACCGTGGCTCCCTCTTGAATTCTTTCCTGCGCGAAGCCAAGGACCCACACTTGGCGGGGCACGTCCCGGGGGCTCAACCGAGACCTAGGACACATCCCTTCTTACACCCCACATCTGTTTTCCTGCATCACATTTATTTGTCGACAGCATGTATACTATACTATATTTTCTAAAAAAAAGGAGGGGGAGGATATATTTTAAAGGAAAACAGTTAAACAGCCAAAACCATCGAATGGTTATCAATGGAGGAAGGAATTGAGCAGAGTAAAGGGAAAGTATGTAAAGGTGTTTTTCTGAAT
The DNA here is from genome assembly GCF_048773025.1 of Camelus bactrianus. Classification (NCBI taxonomy): domain Eukaryota; kingdom Metazoa; phylum Chordata; class Mammalia; order Artiodactyla; family Camelidae; genus Camelus; species Camelus bactrianus. The sequence continues at coordinate 987,344 of NC_133547.1, forward strand.
GGTCTCACATTAAAGGCTTGGCTTGTTGGAATAACTACTATACTATATTTAAAAATAAATTAAAGATTCTGTAGAACTAAGAGAAGAAAAAAAGAATCTTTAGATCTAAAAAGGAAATGAAACCAACATGAAGTTGATTGTGTAGACGGTGGTGTAACCATGCAGAGAGAAACTGTTTTTTAAGTTACTTTAAAACACGAGTTTTAACCAAATCTTCAAAGAGGGATATGGGCTAAAGACAACATCCTGCCCAAAAAATGCTTAAAATGTTGTCTTTAATCATGTAGTTAGTCAAAAAATATTGCTATTGTTTTAAAACAGATACAAATAAATAATAATTGCATCATTGGGGAAAAAGCTTCTCAGGAACAAGAAATATAAATATAAAACCGTGAACTAATGTAAAACCTCCACATCACTAAGTTTGTTTTGAAGAATCAGTAGGTACTCATAACAGCGTGCCTGGCACCCAGACTGTCAATGCTAAATTCAATTTCCCCATAAAAGGAACTGAAGGAGGATTAATAAAATGGCGGCATTTAGGCTAACAGACTGCTTATTCTTATGCCCGCCCTTAAAACAGTCAACGGACCTGATTGACCGGTCGCTACTCACAGTTCCAGGCCCATTGTTAAAACTAAAGCTATTGATTTTACTGTTTCTACTTTATTCCAGTCATCAAAAGCTGTAATCATGCTTGGTCTCTGAGTCCATCTCCAGGGAAAAGATCACAGGACTATAACCTTACAAAATAGCCTGAGTTACCAAGAAGACCACACCTTGAGTGCTTACAAGATAAAGAAATCTAACCTCTGGCCTCTAGAGAGCTGGTCACCTGGAGGCATCATGACGCCATTCTGTCTTCTGATGAGAAAATGGTTCTGTTGATTGTTAAAGATGGTTTATTGTTTGAGCTATGGCTGTGTAACCACCCCACCCCATCCCCAAGGGGGGCTCACAGTTTTGAAGGCGCTAGTCTGCTGTGAGTCCCCTTTGCCCAGCAAAGCAATAAAATCACGTCTTTCCTTCTAAGCTCCAAGACCTTGTCTCTGGGTTATTGGCTCATCAGGGATGGGGGCTGATCTTTCAGTAATAGAACTAGAGCTTTTCAGAAAAGAAGACTGATCGCAAATCTGGAACAGAAACTTCACAAGATGAGGCTGAAACACTGTTTGACACAGTATTAAAACAGAGGGAAAGGTAAGAAAGATAATGAAATAGGTGGTCGTGTTTAAAGAGATTCTCCCCGACACTGATGAGGCAAGTTAAGTATGTTATGAATGAACTGAAACACAGCAAGTTAAAAATCTATATATCCCTAATGATATTATAAAAAGAATAATCCAGCATTAGATAACCTTGGAGTGGTTCAGGGAAAAAAATTCTGAAGACTCATAAATAAGGGACATAGTATCAAAGCATTTATTTTGCCTTTTCTGCCCAGACATCCTTTCCAGGCAACCAAGGAATAGATGAGTCAATGTCTTTCTTCCTAGAAGATTCTGTCTGATGGGTTTCAGAGCCCAGTTTTCCCCTAAAGTTATTTTGACAGAGCTGAATTCATTACATACATATATTAAAAAGAAGGATACCAAAAGAAATACTTTGATGTGAAAATATTTAATAGATAAATCATATTAACTCAGAAGCTGTCCTATTTTCAGTACTCATATTAATCAGTTTGATAAAAGACAAAAATTCTGGCTAATCTTATAAATAATTATTCTAGGAGGAAAAAATCATAAACATATGTTAAATGCTCACCTCACATGTGATTGTGAAGATACAAATTTAATATTAAATGAGATTTGATTTTTCACCATTAAGATACATAATTTTCCATAATTTCTTCCATTTAAAATTTTTTATTGTGGACCCCCCCCGATAAATATTTGTATCATTCTTTGTGTCTATGAAAAATACTGATGAATTAAATACAATTAATATTTTAGAATTAAGCCACGTAAGGTTTCAACATGTTTCAGAAATCTTCTGAATACAGAATGTTACAGATACATATTATATCCTAATCATTTATGACCTTAACACCCGCTTTTAACTCTTATGGAATTGTATTGAAAGGATCTAAAGTTCTGGTGTTTTCCAGAGCTTTGAAATGGGGAATCCTTTAAATAAAAGCTTTTATCTGCAGTCATATTTTAGTGGTATATCTTGTGTTAAGTTAATAATGTGATTTTTAAAAAGGGAAACTAGAATTAAGAATTTGGGGAAGAAATACAAATTTCAAACTCCCAGTTTATGCCTTCCCACTCCCTTTACCTCCTGGTAACCGTGAGTCTGTTTTCTATGTGAGTCTGTTTCTATTTTGTAAATAAGTTCATTTGTGTCTTTTTTTCAGATTCCACATATCGATGAAAATGTTGAGTACCTTGATTGTGGTGGTGGTTTTATAGGTTTATACATCTATCAACATCCTTCAAATTGTATACCTGAAATATGTGTAGTTTACTGCACAGAAATTATAACACAATAAATTTGTTTTTTAAAAAAAGAATTTGGGGAAGAAATCAACTGACTCTTAATAAACATAAGATTTTCTAGGTGGGAACAGAACACATCCTCCAAGCAATTATGATTTACATTCTGAGGACTTCAGTGAGTGTATTTTACAGACGGATTGAAGAGAATGACCCACTAAGCCAGAAGGGCAAGTGAGAGAGAAAGCACTGTTTTTCTAAATCACTCAGTGTTTCTGCAGGAACCCACTCTGGTGCTGAGAGTGTGGATTTACCTGTGTCTGGATACAGAGGAGGCCCTGGTGGAGCCACAGAGGGTCCTCCGCTCTCCTGTTACACACACACACACACACACTGCTGGTTCAGAGCTCTCACGGCAAGTGTTCTAATTCATGCAGCAGCACTTTAAATGAGAAGAAAAAGATAAGGAATCACATTCAGCATGAAAAAGACAAACAGAATTAGATCAGTGGAGCAAACGAAATGAAGGGAGAAGAGACAGAGTCACATCACAGTATAAACTGAGATACATGCAAATCATGAGCAGATTGTTCAACCAACTTGGTGTGAAAAATGCACAAGGTTTGCATTGCCCAGACTTCCACTGAGCCTGAGAATCCTAAAATTACTGTGGTTGCCGACGTCCTCTGTCTACTAAGGGCTGCAGTTACCCACGCAGGGTAGAGTTCAGCCCTTGTCTTTTCACGGGTATTTTGCAGATAACTTTGTTAAGATCATCCTGCGCTCAGAAAAACAGGGACGTCTGGAATTTTGAATGTCAGAATAGCAAAGCGCCTTGATAGCAGTGAAGGGACAGGTGGAGTGACCCTCGGAGTCCTCTTTGATCTGGGGGCCAGTAGCTGAGGCCCTCTGCACAGATATGTTAATATATTAAATGAACAGAAATATCAGAGCTCATTATAAAGCCTCACTCTTTTAGTGGGGAGGGTATAGCTCAGTGGTGAAGTGTGCACTTAGCATTTACAAGGTCCTGGGTTCAATCCCCAGTACTTCTACTAAAATAAATAAGTAAATAAACCCAATTACCTCCCCCCAAAACAACAACAAAATCTCTCTTTGAGGGGAGGGTATAGCTCAGTGGTAGGCTGAATTCTTAGCATGCATGGGGTCCTGGGTTCAATTCCCAGTACCTCCTTTAAAAAAAAAAACAAATAAATAACCTAATTACCTCCCCCACAAATTAATTAACTAATTAATTAAAACCTCATTCTTTAAGTCTCATACCCCTTAGTGAGAGTTACTTGTACACAGACAGGTGGAAGCGTATGACTACCCACCGAGGGTGGAAGCGTTAGACCCTCTATCACGACCAGTTGAGGACAACGGGCTCCCAGAGCCGAAGAACCCACAGGGCAGCTCTGGGTGCCTGGTGGGCCCCAGGCGTCCACTCGGGGCTGGGGGCTGACGCACCTTCCCTCACTGCCCTTCCTGGGTCTGCAGAGAAGAGTTTCGAGGAAGTAGAGGCAATCCAGAGTCAGGCAGAGGCGATTTCAGACGGCGGGGAAGACGGAAGGGTGATGCCGGGCGGCGCGGGCCTCAGGGCGCCGCCCTCCCTGCGTCTGTTTCCAGGTTCCCACGCCCGCGGGCAGAGCTGCTTCCTCCACGCAGTTTCTTCCCGGGAGTACGAGGACGGTTGCATTCCTTCTAAGAGCCTAATGGCTGTTGGAAAAGAGCAGCCGCGTACCAAGCGGACGTTTGCGGCCAGCACGGTGGCTGCAGGGCCGCCCGCGCGGGCTGGGAAGCGGCGCAAAGGGTCCGCACGCGGCGAGCTCAGCTCCTCGCTGGGCGGTGACTGTCATTCCACCTGTTCTGACGCTGGCGGTGTCTGCCCGGGGGTCGCAGGTTCGCTCTGAAAAACGTTCGTGCCTTGTGCAGAAGGCTGGCAGCGCTCAGCGTTATCAGTGAAGTCATTCAGGAGGGTCAGGGGAACCAGCTCCGGGCGGGCAGCTTTGCTCCGCGCGGCTGAGAGGCGGCGAGGGGCCGTCGGGGGGCGCGGAGCTCTGAGGCCCAAGGCGGCGCAGCGGGGCCCGGCCCGTGCTTGGCCCCTGCGCATGCTCTCTTTTATTCCACTCCTCAGACTTTTTTTTTCACTCCCAGGAAACCTGTACCCGAGCAGCCCTGAAGCAAGCGAGAGACAGAATGCAGCAGGAAGGGCGCCAGCGGGTAGCGCCGCTCATGCTTCCCTTCCTCGCACTCGTGGGCTGCGCTGTGCCGCGTTCTTTTCTGGATGATTAAATAGATAAGGGAACCAATTACGCAGAGAATCTCGCTTTCTAGAGCTCACATTCTAGTTGAGGATGACAAACAGAAAGATAATTTTATTACTCTGCTAACAAGTGATGGCACTGTGGACAATGAGGGCCAGTGGCGTGTGCTGTAGGCGGTGGGGACGTGTGACAGTGGTACTGGAGTGGTAAGGGGAGGCGGCCCACAAGTTAGAGGATGTTTGCGTAAAGACCTGAGGACAGTGAGGGGTTGAGCCATGTGTACATCTTATTTCCAGGCAGAAGAAACAGCCAGTACAAAGGCCCAGCGGCCAAGAGCTTACCTGGTGTGTCCGGGGAAGAGCAAGCAGGGTGATGCTTCTAAAGCCACGCCACGTAGAAGGAGAGGCTGGGGAGACAACGTCAGAGGGGCAGCACTGCTCCCTCATACGGGCGCTGAGAATTCCCATCAGGGTTAGGGCTTAACTCTAGGGGAAATGGGAGCCTAGACCAGAAGTGAGCGGGGCGCAGCTGCTCGTTGAACAGATACCATCGGTGGGAGCCCAGAAACCATTTCGGAGATTCTGAGTGTGAGATGATGGTAGCTCTGACTTGGGGAGAGCAGGGTTGATGGTCAAAAGTGGTCAAATCCTGGTAAATTCTGAAGGTGAAGCCAACAGGACTCCTATGTGATAAATGTGGGGAGAGAAAGGATTTGAGGGCGAGTCTGAGAAATTTTGCCTGGGCAATTGTCTAATGGAATTGACAGGCCAGCCAAGAAACAAGCACCACTCGGAGGGTTGGAGTACTCAGATGTATTACGCCTGCGGGCTCAGAGGGGCTTCTGCTCCGAAGCTCTGAGCACCTCCAAGACGTGTGCATGAGGTTTTATAGGGTTAATTACAAACTTGGGGTATTTGGCCAATGGGCATGGAACAGCTTTAGCAGCATCATTATCACAAAAGCAGAGGCAGGGAGGCAGCAAACCGACATTCCAAGGCCAGATACGTCTCTGAAAATCCAGCTGGCTAGCAAAAAAACAAAAACAAAAAACATGAGCAGGGAATCAGCAAACCAATAATTATTAACTTAGATTTACGAGTTAGTCCAGCAGAACTCAGCTCAGTAATCCAACACTTGTTACACTTAGATTTATGAGCTAGGCCCAGCTCAGCTTTTCCTTTACAATTGGAATATGAATCGGAGGAGACAGAGGATTGAAGCTGGTGTAGGTTTTTCAGGGAAGATCAGGAGTTTGGTTATGAACCTGCTCTGTCTCAGGTAACTACTAGACATCTAATGAAAATGTCCCACAGGGAATTGAGTACAAGTCTGAACTGTGGGAGAAGAAACTTGGCTGAATACATACATTTGAGAACAGTTAGCTCATAAAGGGTTTATCAGTCATAAGTCACAAAAATGAAATGAGAGTTCAGGATGTGAAAACAAGGGTTACAGAAAATTCTCTTGAGAAACTGTCACACAAAAGTAACAGACATGAAAGAAGCAAGGAGTGTATTCAGCCAAGAAGTGAGTGGGCTATTATTTATGGAGAAGATAGTATTTACAATGTAGTTTGTAAAAGAAAAAACAGAGCATCAGTGGTTGAAATCACACGAGATTTGATCAGCCCCGGGGTCAAGTTCAGATTGATGATTTTCTCCGGGAAGCTTTATCTCTTGGGCTCTTCCAAAGTGAAGCTGTTGGATGGATACATGAGGCATTGTATTACCATGTTTTCACAGCAAACTGAATCTAATCACTTGAAAGTGATCATCTCTATACCACATTATGGCACAATTTTGAAATAAAGAATATTATTTTTTGACATAATACAGCTATAAGCTGGTTAATATTTTCCTGGCATAGATATTTTCATCCTTTAGCTTTATGATTCCCTTTTCCTCGTGCTTACTTGTATCCTTAAAAACTCATTTTGTTCGATTTGACTGCGACTGTATGAAACAATACCAATGTGGCTATGTTTTTTGGCTCTTGGTCCATGGGATGTAATTTCTGTGTAGGAGAATTGACCCGTAGAAGATCTAAATTGATTAATAATAAATAAATTGGTTACAGTTCTTAATTGCTCAACATGTGTATACCATAAAGTACAGACAGACGCAGATCAAGGAGGCAAAGTGGTTGTAAAATTAGAATAAAATATTGTAAAACACTTGTGCTAGTAATATCTGATGCTGCAGGTGTCTATTTAAATTCATACTAATCACTCACTGTTTATTGCATCACGCATAGTCTGTGCACTTCATTGTCTGATTATATGATGTTGTAAGGCAAGTGGTGACTGTCCAATTAAGAATCATCGTCTTGTCATGAAAAAGCCGTGGGTCACAGGGGTGGCCAGTTCTGTGAGCTGAGTCGGGGGCCTGGCACTAGCCTGAGGTATTTTGCTGAAGTACCTTCCACAGCAGGGACTCATGGTCAAAGCACACCACATATGAATTATGAGTGTTGTTGGCCCCTGTAAATTCAAGGTGAATGTTGGCAGTTTTTACAAATTTATTGACATTGTTTATTGATACTCACCATGTGGACGATGTGTGCCTGGTTGCTGTGAGTGCCCCAGGGCTCTGCTGTTGGGGCTGATTACCCGATGTGACCAGGACAGGGGTCCCTGGTCCTGAGTGTTCTGTCTGCACGGTGGTGGTTCCTGACCTGAGAGAGAGAGTTGGCGGGTGGAGGTACCCACAGCAGGAGGGCAGCTGCAGGACAACCAGCTTCTCTGGCCTTCGCTTTGAGACAGCCTGTGTTTGGAATGGATAGTCTTAAATGTTTTTGCTCTACTATTTTCTCTTCCTGCCAAAAACTGCAGATTCATTATCAAAGCCATTTTGAACCCTTGAGTCTTCCTGAGCAACTAAACCCTGTGTAACCTCTGTCAGGACAAGTCTAATAAGACATTGACTTTTAAAAGAAAAAATCAATCTATTTAATTTTTAAAATGTGAGGGTTGGATTGATTCCTTCCTTCCTAAAAATTCCTAGCATTGCCTTTATTTCTGTGAGGTTGTTGTGGACAACTATTTATTTATTTATTTATTTATTTATTGGGGAATTAGGTTTATTTACTTTATTATTTTTTTAATGAAGATACTGGAGGCTGAACCCAGGACCTTGTGCATGCTAAGCACATTCTACCACTGAGCTCTACCCTCCCCTGTAGGTTAATTTCTAACTTGTGTGGTGTATTTTACCTTAATCATAAATTTATAAATTTATGTTCCTCTTTCTATCCTTTTCTTTCTACTCTTTGATTTGTTTAAAATCAGTTTAATCCCCGCTTGTGTAGAAGACCCTTTTCCCATTTTTCTTGGAGTTTGACTTGAATAGTTTAACTTTCATCTTTACAGTGTCCCTGTCTAAAATTAGTAATTATCTTAACCCCTTTTCTTAAATTCTTCAAAGCTGTTAGTATTCTTTTATTTCAAACTGTTCTTATGTACATCTCAGTATTGTCTAGCATCGGAACTTTTCTTAAGTACATAATTTATTTACACAGCATCACTGGTAGTAAGACACTGAATATTGATCTACATGTATTTTCATGATCATTCTCATTCTCCTAGGATCATTTGGAATTATACGCAACCCTGAGTTGACAGTAATTTTATTTCTACATCTTTAAAATATTTTGTGACTCTCCTCCATTTTCCATTGTTTCTTTTAAAATTTCACTCTCAGTTTGAGGACATTTCTTTGCAGGCAGTCTATCTTTCCTCCCTGGCTCTTCCTCAGATTTTTGTTTCTTTTTTCACTGGAGTATAATCTGATAAGGGTGTATCTTTCAGTGTAATTTCTTTTTTAAAAAAATCTTTATTTATTTTCTTTCAGTATAATTTCTTTTGTTGACTTTTTTGGTATTATATATATATTATTGAAGTATAGTCAGTTTACAATGTTGTATCAATTCTTTTGTTGATTTTTATTAGAATCATTTTGCTTTCATAATCGAGTATCAACTCTAGGAAATATTTAGTCATGATATTTTTAGGTAATGCCTGAATATCTTGCTGTTTTTTCCCTTAGGAAAAATCTATGTGTCTATCTATCTATCTAAAGAGAGATGAGAAATACATACAATTAATGATGTTGGATTTCATTTTGGACTTGAAAAAAGTTGTAAAGGATGATAAGAAAACAACTGACATTTGAACACAATCTTCGGATTATATAACACTATTCTATCAATATTAAATTTTCTTATTTTGGTCTTTGTGTAGTTAGTGAGATAGTTATATATTTAGGAAAGATACTTTTATATGTGTAGGCATATATTTATATTGCATATATATTTTTACATATTATATTTATCACCTCTCTAGGGTGAGGGTTTAATCTTTCTCTATCATCACTGTATTCTATTTTCTCAAATTTTGTTAAGAATGTTTTGCATCTGCGTTCATGCAGTTATTGGCCTCAGATTTCTATTAATAGTTCTGCCTGCTTTTGGTATCAACTTAAAGTCAGTCTCGTAAAACTAGTTGAGAAGAGTTCCATCCTTTTTTAAAAAAATGATTTGAGTGTAATTGGAATTATTTCTTCCCTAAATGTCTAGAAGAATTCACTAGTGAAGTCATCTTGGCATGAAATCACAGTGGGGAAATTTTGAGCTACCAGTTCAGTGTCTACCATAGAGAGCACTTCAGATGACTCATTTCTTCCTCTGTGAATCTGGGTACTTGCAGTATTTCAAGAAATATTTGTCATCAATTTCTAGTTTTTGTCGAGTTGTTGGAAAGAGCTGTTTAAAGTATCCTTTTAATGTCTTTACTACATCTAGTAAAGACATCTTTTCTTTCATTCCTTATATTGATAATTTGTTTTTTTCTTTTATTCTGATCAGTCTACCTAGAAATCTATCAATTACCCTGATCCAGTCAAAGGATAGCTTTGGAGTCCACTGGTTTTCTTTATTTTCTATTATCTATTTTATTAATTTCTGCCCTTTATTCTTTCTTTTCTTCTGCCTACTTTGGCTTTAATTATTTTTTATTTTAATAGTGTCTTAACTTGGATATTAAATTTTTAACTTACCTCCTTATCTCCAAAATATTTAAATCTATACATTTTCTTCTAATCTCAGCAATAACAAATCTTGATATATTGGGTTTAGTTTCATTCAGTTCAAAATATTATTTAATTTTTCTTGTCATTTCTTTTTTGACCCAAACATTGTTTATCGATGTTTTCTTTAACTCCCAAATATATGGGTTTTTTTTTTCCAGATAGTGTTCTTTTATGAATTCTAGTTTAATTTCCCTGTGGTCAGAGTATATATTGTCATGATTTTAATCATTCTACATTTATTGACTTTTTTATGGTCTAGAATATGGTCTATTTCAGTGAACGTTCTTTGTGAACCTTAAAGTATATTCAGCTGTTGTTGGAGATTCTCTAAATGTCAGTAAGACCAAGTTGGTGGATGTGTTATTTTCCTATGCCTGATGTAACACATGATCACAAACTGAATGCTTTAAAACAACAGCATTTTATTTTCAGTCCTGGAAGCTAGAGGTCTGAAATCAAGATGCCCGTAAAGCCGTGTTTCTTCTCAAGGCTCTAGGGAAGACCCCTTCCCTGCCTCTACCTAGCTTCTGATGGTTGCTGTCTGGTGTTTAGTCCTAAACAAATAGAGAAATGCCTCAGCTCTCCTTCCTCTTTTTTTCTTTCTTGGTGTGCTCTTGATTCTGCCGTTCCAAATTCACGTCTGCCAGACCACTTGGTGTTTTCTTGCAAGTCACGGTTGCTGTTAGTTTGTCCACTTATTCCCAATGTGGTTCATTTTGCATTATCTCTACAACTACATCTTTAAATTCACTGAACTTTTCCTTCTGCGTTGTCTCATCTGCTTTTCATCCCCCACAGCATGTTTTCGGTGTTACATTATACTCCCCACAAGTTCCATAGGTCTATTTCCATGTCTGTTTCCACATCTCTTTCTTAGTCAACTTGTTTTCCCCATACAGCCAAGAACAAATGTAGGATATTTATAAGTTATTTAACATTCTCGTCTGCTGATTTTATCATTCTTGTCATTTTTGTTCGCTTCTATTGGTTTTCTCACTATGCTAATATGCTGTCTTAAATTCCTGCCCCTTTGTGTGTGCAGTAATTCTTCACTGGGTACCAGACAAGATAAACTATACACTGAGTGTGGCATTTGCTGTATCCGTTTAAATAGGGTCAGTGTCAGCCAAGGGGGGCTGATGTGGGGTTCTAGGAAGTGAGCGGCCCCAAAACGAAAAAATGCACAAGGAGTTGCCATACCGCCAGACAGACTTCAGCAGGAGACACCACGGGGTTAACAACACTTTATTGCCACAGGGAGGTGTGCCTATGATGCACCTGTCCTGCTTTTTATCTGTTCTCAGCCAGCACGTGTGCAATGTGAATTTCACTGTTCATCAGGCTTACGGAGTACCTCAAGCGCGTGCGTACTTCTATTTTCTTTGTTATAAATCTTATATAATTGACGCATGCGTACAGCAATTATTTACTGCACACTAGAAACATGCTCTGACCTTGGCCTTGGGTCCCACGGCCTTAACTCATCTCAAGGCCAGCTCACAGCCAGGTTTTGACAGGGCTTTCAGTAAAGGTACTTGGCAACGGTTTTTCCTTCGGAGGCTTGTTCTTAATTCTTCTCAGGGTGGTTCCAGAGCAGATTTTGAGACTCTATTTACAAGTCCCACTACCTAGTGATATATTTCTGAAGATCCTACCTGTTGGTCTGTAGACAATCGCATCTACATTTTTTTTTTGAGGGTAAAGCAAACAGTTTAATCATGAAGGAAATAAATGTAAAGGCAAATAAAGTCGAGAGCTCTTGTTCAAAGCAAAGTCCCTCCTGACGCAGCCTGTCTCCCCCGTCCACACGCATTCTCCGTCCACACGCATCCCCTGTCCACATGCGCGCACACACACACGCACACACTTTGTCTTAAGGCTGACTTACAAGCCTACGTCATCCATATTTACAGTCTAAATAAACATTTGCTGATTATTCCCATGTAGAAGAGTCAAGGCAAGGTCTTGAACAGACAGGGCACAACTGTGAATGAAAAATGGAAGCTGCATTTCAGGGGCTTATAATCTACCAGGAAGGACAAGTCACTTGGTCCCCTACACATAACAGACCTAAAAGAAGTATCTTTTAAAATACGTATTTTAAAAAATAAGCAATTCATAACAGCTTGTGCAACAGCTTGTGCTCATATTGTAGCATTGCCTTCCCACCTACAGAGCTTAACGGACTAAATAAACATCATCCAACAGGGCATCCTCGTTACTGACGTAGCTGAAAAGTATTGTTCATTCTTTATCGAAATGAGGAAGAGGCTTTGGAAAGTTAAATTAGTTGCTCACAGCTACAGAATTAACAGTAAAATAGGGACCAAAACTCAGGGTTCCCTAAGCTATTGCTCCAGATATTTTTTTCATTCCATAAAGAAAATATTTCTCTTTTATAAGTCTTTCGTGATCTTAAATAGTTTTTCATAGTAAATTTATTCATGAAGCAGTGCCTTTTTACCATCAAGATAATTCATTATATCAAGTTTCCATTTTTCTACTTTAAAACCTACCTTTTTAAACATTTTTTTGTTGAGTTATAGTCAGTTTACAATGTGTCAATTTCCAATGTAGAGCACAATTTTTCAGTTATACATGAACATACATATATTCATTGTCACATTTTTTTCTCTGTGAGCTACCACACGATCTTGTATGTATTTCCCTGTGCTACACAGTATAATCTTGTTTATCTGTTCTACATATGCCTGTCAGTATCTACAAATTTCGAACTCCTACTCTGTCCCTTCCCACTCCCCTCCCCCTTGGCAACAAGTTTGTATTCTATGAGTTTGTTTCTGTTTTGTATTTATCTTCTTCTTTTTTAGATTCCACATACGAGCGATCTCATACAGTATTTTTCTTTCTCTTTCTGGCTTACTTCACTTAGAATGACATTCTCCAGGAAAATCCATGTTGCTGCAAATGTCGTTATGTTGTCATTTTTATGGCTGAATAAATTATATAAATATTGTATAAATATACCACTACTTCTTTATCCAGTCATCTGTTGATGGACATTTAGGCTGTTTCCATGTCTTGGCTGTTGTAAATAGTGCTGCTACGAACACTGGGGTGCAGGTGTCTTTCTGAAGTAGGGTTCCTTCTGGATATACGCCCAGAAGCGGGATTCCTGGGTCATATGGTAATTCTATTCCTAGTCTTTTGAGGAATCTCCATACTGTCTTCCACAGTGGCTGCACCAACCTACATTCCCACCAGCAGTGTAAGAGGGTTTTAAAACCTATTTAAATGGACATTATTTTTTTTGATGAAAATTTTCCACTCAAGAAAACTAAATTCAAAACATCACCTGGACGTAAGTCAGGTAAAGAAAGACAAATACTATGATTTCATTCACACATGATACACTAAAAATGAATAAGTAAGCAATAAAACTGAATAAAATAAATGAACGAACCAAATGAAACACATAGATACAGAGACAGAGCAGTGGTTACCAGAGGAGGAGGGGTGGGGAGGGAGGGGCAGTGAAATGGGTGAAGGGGCTCAGCTGCATGGTGACAAATGGAAACAATTTTTGGTGGTGAGCACAAGGCAGGGTTTGCAGAAGTAGAAATGTAATGTACACAGGAAACTTGCATAATTTTACAAATCAATGGTAACTCAACTTAAATAAAATGTGTCCTAGTAGAAAAATAATGTAAAATCAGCATATGGTTTAACTTGTGTATCACATTTCCAAAGTACAAATAATGACCTGCATTAAAAACGCACCTACATTTATGATAACATAGACCGTTTGCAGCTCTACACGAGCTCCAGGAATCTTTTTGGTATGATGCCCTCTGGCAGTTCTATTCTTTAATGGAGGTACTGGGGACTGAACCCAGGACCTTGTGCGTGCTAGGCATACGCTCTATCACCGAATTATTCAAATCAGGCACGGGTGAGGCTCTGGGTGTAACCCACCCTGGGGCACAGATCTTCTCCATCTGCAGATCTCTAAAGCTAGAAAACAAGGTCTCTATTCCCCAAATAAAGTGGAACAGACCTAGAATTCATTATATGTGTACATTTAAAGATATACAGTTTCAAAGGGGGAGAAAATGGAAGGAGAAAAAGAGCCACGCGTCCCAAGACATTTTGAAACCAAGCTTGATAAACTACATGCGGTATCGAGGCCTGGAGATAGCACCTGTGGTGCAGGATTCTGCCCACCGGCCCCAAAGCGCCCTTCTGGACTGTAATCTGCTGTATCATGTGTCCTCTCGTGAAAGTGAACAAGGCTTGCAGCCTGTAGGTTTCTCAGCCAGTGTCACACGCATAGAGTACTGGAGGTCCTCCATCCTTCAATTTCATGCTCTTTAGATCCACAGTGCATTCCTAGCAAAATAAAATTTTCAAGAACGTTAAGGGTCTCCTGTAACTATCAGAGATTCACTCCATCAGACAAGAGGCTGGTCTACAGATTTTTTTCTTCCCCAGATAAACCCGTATCTCTGGCTTTCGCCGAGACAGCTGAGGAACACCTTTAAGCTTCCTAGAGGCTCTCCGGTTATACTGAGGGCACTTGCTTAATCACACAATTAAGCTCATTAGACTCAATACCTTTTTTTTTATTAAACATTTTTTTACTGAGTTATAGTCACTGTACAATGTTGTGTCAAATTAGACTCAGTATCTTTTGATCTTGCTGAAATATCAGCAAGGTTGACATTTGCTGAAAGGTTGTACAGCCACACCCTCAGTTATTTTTCTAGGATACGCTTTCCTGACCATGGATGTCTTAATTTCGTTGTCTTTCACAATTAAAAATGCGCTGAGAATTTCCCAAATCAAGTCTTGGATCTTTTCCATTTAATAATTCTTCCCTGTATTTACTTTTCCCTGTCATATTTTTTTCTATAATCACTAAGAAAAACAAAGCCACATTTCCAACACTTTTGTTGAGAAATTCCTTCAGCTAAATGTCCATAAAAAGTCTTGCCCAACACTATTTGCAGCAACTTTATTTTTAATATTTAGAATCTGGGGGGGGCTAAATATCAGTTAAGATACACTGATGTGTGGTATATCTAGAGAGAATATTACTCAGCAATAGAGAATGAACTATTCATACACACAATAGATGATTCTCAAAATAATGTAAGACAGCAGACAAAAATAAACTATGGTTCTGCTTAGATAAAATTTTAGAGAAGGGAAATCTACCTGTATTCAATCAACAGTTCCCTAGGGACGGCAGGGAGAGCACTAGGAAGGGCACTGGGGGGATCCTGAGGGGCATGAGGTAACGTTGGGGTGGTGGGGATGCCCAGCATCACGTCTCTGGGCGTGATTTCCAATGTGTGCACGTCTACCGAGGCTTACCACGTTAGGCACGTGCCGTACACCGCACGCCGACTACACCCCTATTCTCAGCCCCAGGGTTCCTGCCCGTGCAGCAGGGACATCAGGTGAAGGGCCTAGGCAGGAACAGAAATTGAGGGAAGCTACCTTCTTTGAAGAAAACTACATCCTTCGCTCCGCCACGGACCCTGGTCACAGGAGGGACCCGGCCCTGGAGATCAGGGGAGCATCTGCACACCCTGACCTCTCAGCCAGGGACTGGGATGTGTGTGGATGTCTGTCCACAGGCACACCTGCTCTCGTCCGCTGCAGTCTCCCCAATCCCAATCATTCACACCAGTGTTTCTGTCCCAACTGTTTCCTTCCTGGACACAGGTCTTCCAGCCAGCGGCCTGTGCACCGATTCTGGCCTGCAGGGCACAGGGCGCTTGGCAGGTCCTGAAGAAGAGCTGGCCCTCAACGGCGCCGGGGAACTGGGGACACATGGTGGAAACAAGACACTCAAGCCATACTGCTTCCAAACACTGTAGGTTGTTACAACAGCACCCTCCTCAAGGTGATGTCTGGCCCCTCTAATAACTGAAATCCAGACAAAACCAGGCCCGCAACGGCCTGAATTCCCACCTGAGCCTCTGTCAGCAATGGAAACTAACACCAACACTGGACTGAGAACTGTTCTCTGCCAACCTGTTGCTCCATTTAAGGCAAAGCCAGAAACCCCCACATGGTTTACCTCTTCAGTTGAGCAAAGCCTAATTGCTTCCAAACCATTCCAAACAGTGAAAAGAACCTCCAAGGTTAAAGGTGGCTTAAATAATGAAGTCTTTATTAGCACACAAACCAGAGCAACACGAGACAAGCAGTTATCCAGGCTGGGTGCCCTGGAGGCTGGAACAGTCTGTCCCAAGTGTCGTGTGAGTCCAACAACGTCCATGAAGTAAAGCTTTTCTGCTACCGGAACACAGCTCAGGACCTCCTGGTTCTAGATGGGTCATGTCCACACGTCTTCCAGGGCGGAGGAAACGCGGACCCCCATTAACTCACATTTCTTATACTTCCCTCCAGGGACTGGAGGGGGTACAAAGTTCCGCCTCCGCTGAGGGTATCAGGGTAACTAGGCTGGTCAGGCTGAAATGGTTCCAGGCACGGGCACTGACACTGACAAATGAGGCAAGGGACCTGAGTGGGTCTCCCCCGTGTCGAGGTTCAGACATATGAAGCTCAATGTCCGATCAACAGCTCCCTCTCGAAGGGTAATCCCTTCCGCGGCCCTGCTGTGCTGGAGGCGCCCCTAAAGCCTTCCGGCAGCGTGAACCTTCTGGTGCCTGATGAGGTGGGAGCTTAAGCTGTACGACTTCCCACACTCACTGCACTCATATGGCCTTTCTCCAGTGTGGACTTTTTGGTGCCGAACAAGGTGGGAGGTTCTGATGAAATCTTTCCCACATTTGCTGCACACAAAAGGCCTCTCACCTGTGTGAACTCTCTGGTGTGCAATAAAGTCAGAGCTGCGACTAAAGAATTTCCCACATTCGATGCATTCAAAAGGTCTTGACTCAGTATGAATTCTCTGGTGTTTAATGAGGGTGTACTTGTGGCCAAAGGATTTCCCACAGTCACTGCAAACATAAGGATTTTCTCCAGTATGGATACTCTCATGCTGAACAAGCGTGGATTTGTGTCTGAAGACTTTCCCGCAATCGTTGCATTTATAAGGTCTCGCTCCATTGTGAACTCTCTGGTGGACAATGAGGTTGGAGTGATGGCTGAAGTACTTCCCACATTCGCCACACTTATAAGGCATCTCTCCAGTGTGAATTCTTTTATGCTGAGTAAGGTTGTCTTTGCGGCTGAAGGTTTTCCCACATTCACTGCATGCATAAGGCCTTTCTCCAGTGTGGATTCTCTGATGCTGGACAAGCGTGGCTTTGCGGCTAAAGGCTTTCCCACATTCGCTGCAGTCGTAAGGCCTTTCTCCAGTGTGGATTCTCTGGTGCTGGACAAGTGTGTCTTTGCGGCTGAAAGCTTTCCCACACTGACTGCACTTGTAATGCATTTGTCCAACGTGAAAGGCCTCCTCGCTCTCAGTGCTCCTTGTCTTCCTTCTGCTGCGGGTGGCCTTTTGCTGGTGACTGCCCAAACTGGCCTGCAAGTTCTGCTCCTGCTCACATGCAAAGGGCTTCTCTTGCAGGAGAGGTTCTTCACAAACTCTGTAGTTCTTCACAAACGAGGTCTTGCCTTTGTCTCCTTTTAAGAGTCTCTCTACACTGTACAGCTTTTGGTGCTGATCAAGGTTTGCACTGACCCAGAATTGTCTCCCACATGCCCCACAAGTGTAAGGTTTCAGTCCATGGTGTGCTTCCTGATGTTCATCCAGGTGCAAAATATCTTTCAAGACGGGGCCACATAACTCACAAGGGTGAGCCATCTGGGCTGATGCACCTGCCTTGGACGTATGAGCACGTGTCACTCACACAGAAATGCTCTGCGCGGGAGGTGCCTTTTCATTCTCCACTCCATGCCAACTACCTGAAAGCAGAAAACTGCCATTAGAAGCATGCTGACTTCAGTGGGATGTGTGTCTAGCATGCCCAGGACTTAGTCCACAGGGCTGCTGGCAGGACAAGAGATCTGGGATCAGGTTAAAGAACAGCTGCTGTATAGTTCTGTACTCTCTGGGTCACAGAATGGGGAAGGCCTTGTAAGAGACAAAGACACAGGCTGGGCTGTGGCTCAGGAGGGAGAGTCAGGCAAGATCTACAACTCGCACCCTGCAAATGACTTTTAGAAGGGCCCTGGCTACTGGTGACAGGGGAGCACTTTCCCTGCCAAGCCTAGGAAACCTGATTTTTTTTTTAATTGAAGTACAGTCAGTTACAAGGTGTCAATTTCTGGTGTGCAGCACAATGTCCCAGTCATGCATACACATACGTATATTCATTCTCATATTCCTTTTCATTAAAGGTTATTACAAGATTTTGAATACCTGTGCTATACGGTAGAAATTTGTTTTTTTAATCTATTTTTATATATAGTGGTTAACATTTGCAAATCTCAAACTCCCAAACTTACCCCTTCCTACTCCCTTTCCCCTCATAACCATAAAATTGTTTACTATGTCTGTGAGTCTGCTTCTGTTTGTAGCAAATGTGTTTTAAGATGAGTAACTGGTATTCAAAAACCATCTCAGAACATATTTGTGTCTCATGACACATCAGCGGTGTCCAACAGCAGAGAGCTCTACAGGAGGAGCAGGAGAGAGCACTGGTGAGTAGGGTGGACAGTCCTGGGTCACAGACCAAAACAGAAATCACAAGTGTGTGAAGTGTCCAGAATGTGGAGGGAAAGAGAAATAAGGGGTGGCCTACAGCCGGAGCAGTGAACAGGAGTGGGCACAGGACAGGCTTCTGGTGCTATCTGAACCCATCCCTGAAGTCACGTCCTCCCCAAGCTCCCATTCACCAGGCCTGTGCTAGTCCCTTCTCCGATGGCTAGAGTCGTGACATCTCAATCAGGCACTCAGAGTTCTTTCTCCTGCTACAGTTCGGCAACCACAGAGGATCTAGAAAATACAAGTTACAGAAGACAGACAGGGCAAGCGAGTGGGAAAGCACTGGTCTACGGCAGCCCACCCATGAGAGGTTGAGAGAAAACTAAGAATTACGAAATGAAAGTCTTGAAGGAACAGCCCAATGGGACCCACAAGCAGTGACTGTGACTGTAGTTCATTACACAGGTAGGCTCACGGGAATGTCAATTAAAAGGAAGGGAAAGAACCCAGAGCACAGAGGTATCATGAATGTAGACAGGGCCAGCCACCCAGAACAGGCCAGGCAGGGTGGTACCCACTGGGCGGACCACAAGACTCCTGACCCTCAAATCGTTCCTGGCAAGTCTGGAGCCACAGAAGTTGGGCAGCATGAGGAGCGGAGGAGGCAGTGCGCACAGCCGAGCCCGGGCACCCGGAGGACCTGCGCGATCTGTGTGTGTGTGATGCGTGTGCCTACGGTCCAGCCTAGGAAGGAGACGGCGACCTCAGCGGGGGGAGAAGAGCAGAACACAGCCCAGAACACTGGGCTGTGCAGGGCCTTCAGGAGGGCTGTACGAGCACAGCACAGAAGGCACTGCACTGTGACAGGAGAGTCTCTGAGCCTCATCAAGGAGCCCCCACAGCTCCCAGGAAAAACGCAGACACATCCTCAAAAGCCACATGACCCTGCATGAAGGGAATGACCGAGCGCCAGGGCAGCCTCTCTCCCCAGGATTCCCAGTCTATCCACATGCATTCCCCTTCCTTCCCAGCTCCCCAAGACAAGACAGCAGGCCCTTGTGTGACTGATGCCTGCTCCTTCCTCATTTCCCATTAATCATTTTGTCCAGCCTAGAACACAAGTGGACAGACAGACACTACAGAGTCTGGGCCTGGCAGGCAAACACCAACCCTTCTCCTGCCAGCTAGTTCCCACGGGGTCCAGAGCTTATGCCTCCCCCACACACAAATTTGAGCTCAACATTCCCCCTAAAGCCCTCAGTACCAGAGCCCCCAGGACATGAATTCAGATTTCACTTCCACATACACACCACTCTTTAGACCACACCTCCATCACGTACACGGAGGCTCACAGCATAGGCACCCCCAGACGTCATCTGCATGCATCACCCAGATAATGACTGGTTAATGCACCCAGGATCGCACCAGTGGATGGCCCCCACTGCCATAGGTATTTCTGAACTCAGCTCTTAAATTCTTCCTTCCTCGATTCAACCTCAGGAATGCCGAACAACGGGCAGATTATCAGATAGAGTCGGCCCTTTTCCACTTTCTGCTGTTGGCTGGTAATGCTACATACCCTCATCAGTCACAGGCTTACCACTAAACCTAACGCTAAACTCTCAGAGTCCACACCCACTGGCCTTCTACCCCCGGCTGACCCCATTTAGGCCTGAGCTAATCTGCCAGCCCAGCTGGAACTCCCCAGGTCCCGCCAAAGGTGACCACAACAACCCTGGAAGCACACAGGGAGGGCAATGAGCACCAGCTTTGGTCTCGCTTCCATCTGCTCTGACTCCTTTACCCGTGTCCATCCCGTGTCTGCTTTCTCCTCAGAAGGCTCCATCAACTGCCAGGACCTATTTTCTCCGCCCACCATGGAGACTAACCTCCCGCTTGCCTTTCAGGTAACTCCTACTTCCACTCTACTGGCTCACCCGCTTCCCAGACTCCTAATGGCACTGCCACCATGACTCAAGGTTCTTTCTCTAAATCTGACACACAGCTCTACCCTAATCCACAGACTGGCCGTCCCCGTGTGGCTGTCACCAATCTGAATCCCTCCTCTGAACGCCAGACCCCTGTGTCCATGACATCTCAACTCAGATGTCTTTGGAACATCAAAGAATGAACATGATCAAAACCTAACTCCTGATGTAAGTTACCTCTGAAAGTTACTCCCACCATCAACTTCACTATCTCAGTTGAGGATTTTATTCTTCCTTATGTCTTCTCAGACCCAAAACTGTGGGGTGTTCCCTGACTCTTCCCCTTCTTTCTCTCATCCTCCACATCAGAAAACCTGGCTGGTCCTACTTTAAAAACAAAAACAAACACAAACAAAAATTCCACCAGAATCCAAGCACTGTCTCTCACCCTCGTGGCCACCAGTCTGGTTCAGCCATCATCAACAGTCCTCTTTCCTCACTCCCATGTCTTTTCTTCACTGTGTAGCAAGGGAAAGCCTGTTATGACCAGACTCAGATCACTCCCTTCTCTGCTCCAAACTTTCCATGGCTCCTGCCACTTTCAGAACAGAGGCCCAGCTCCACAGGCTGCCATTCCAGAGCTGAATCCTGCCTCCCGCTCTCTCATCACCAGACATAATGGAGACCTGAGATTCTGAACACAACCAGTTCAGTCTCAAGTCATGCATTTGCGCATGCTGGTTTCCGAGCCTCAGACAGTTTCATAGTTCATCCCGCTGCTTGCTGGAAATGGAAACCCTTCCATATGATCCCAGAACGGTTTTCACGGCACAACACCAACGGTAACAACAGGATCCCCAAACCCAATGGCAGGCAAAAGGGTAGGTTGCGATTCCAAAGACACTACTATTCATCATACTGGGTTGCCGAGATTACGGAGAGGTGGGCTGGGTTGACTGAGGACCTCCACACTTTGCACGCACCTCTGTAGGGCTCATAAGCCCTTCTGTCACCACAGCAACCTGGCAGGAAGAGGGAGCAGGGAGTGGCAGGTTACCACAATGGGGTCTGACTGGCTAAACTGTTCCCCTAAGCCCTGCCCTTTGGTGAGGATGATTTTATGTTGTCTAACTTCAGATACTCAGACCTTAGTGTCACCTCCTACTTGCAAATGTTTTTGGTGCAAATGAAGTAATAAGTTCTTTTAAATTCCGGGTTTGTGTTTTAAGAAAACATTAAGACTTTCCATTGTAATCAAATACTTAAAGGCAAACACTTCAGTTGATTATTAAGCATTGGTATAAATATTCTTAATTTGTAACTGCGTCCTTATGTATACTTAGCAGGTATACACAAGTCCTTTCACCAAACCAGCCTAACTGGAGCATACTCCTCTGAAGGGGAGCACACTGGTGGCCCTTCATCAGAGATGCTCATTATTTCTTCTCACCTGGGGAGCGGGGGAACTGATGTACCAGCGCTCTGGTTTGGGGTGAGGCTGCTCCACTAGCCTGGCAGACTTTCCCTCTCCACAGGCTGTGCCTAAGGGGGCACACCGAGTCCACAGGGTAGCAGATCTACAGCAGTTTACACCTTGATCCCCATCTCTCATCAGGCTCCTAACACCCTACAGCCCTCTCCTCCTGATGACACCCGCCATATCCCCTTCATATTCCAGGACCTCTCCTTTCTGGAGGGAATCTTAGAGATGTTCACCCCTTCTTCCTTGCACTCCAATCTCTCACCTCAGGGACCACATAAAGCAACATATTCTCTCCCTAAATCTGACTTGAGGCCTCATTCTTCAGAGGTCTTCAGCCCAAAGTGCTCAGCAGAACTCCAGACCATCACCTCCAGATGGCCATGTGACACCTCTGTTACGACACTTTGGATTTACCACGTCCAAAGTCCAACTCCTGCTCCCCCTGAAAGGTGTCCCTGCTCCAACTTACCCACTTCCATTTTTTCAGACGTTCAGGGGAAAAGCAAAACAAGACTTGGGTATTCCTTCAAACCCCTTTTTCACTTACAGTCATAACTGACGCAGCAGAAAATTCCATTGGTTCTACCTTCAAAACCTCCCCAGAATTTAACGAATTACCCACTCTTCAACCCCTCCTGCCACTGTTCAGGTACAGCCACCTCCACAACATTCCTGGGGTTTGTGGCCCCCCTCACCGGTCTCCCTACCTCCACCCTCATCACTTCCACCCCAACCTAGCTTGTTTTCCGCTGAGCGATACTTCGGAATATTTTCAAACATCTTTGACCAGATCACGCCCCTCCACGGCTCCCGGCGTCCTCCTAATGAAGGTACTCGCCTCACCCTGCCCCTGCAGGCATGCCAGCTACTCACACGCTCTGCTCTCGGGTTACCAGCACCCAGTTTCCCGAACGCTGCGCGCTCTGTCGCACCCCCAAGCCCCCGCTCGTGCTAGTCGCTCGGCCGGTAACACTCCTCCACGTCTCGTCGCACTGGCTGTTAGAAGTGGTGGCGCCACCCACACAAGCCCTGGAGCCTGGGCCACACTGACCTCAACAGGCACGGCTCACTCGGAGGCCCACGACCCGGACACGGGGGCGGGACGCGTCGAGTTCCGGGGAACGAGCACCCACCTACGCCGGGTCCCTCACAGCCGCCGCCGCCATCAAAGTCGGGGCACACGGGGTCGGGAAGGGGGCCCAGGCCGGGACCCGGGCACCGCCATCGCTCGGCCCTGGTGGCGGAATGCTCGCGGGCGCTGCCACCGCTGGGGCTGTAGGAATCGGGGGCAGGGTCTCCTCCCAAATCTTCTCGCTTTCTGTCACCTCTGAACGGAACCCCACTTCCCGAGATTCCGCTCTGACGGCTCGACCAAGAGCCGACAAAATGTCCGCCGCGAGGAAGACGCCGGAAGTCCCTCCCGGACGACTTCCGCACGCACGGAAACGCCCTTTAACTGAGCCGCCGCTCGCGGCGCAGGGGCGTCTGGGTAATGTGGTTCCCGCGGAGCTCTCGCGGCCTGGGCTGAGGCCGAGGTACCGCAAGGGGCGCCGGGAAGCGGGCCTCGCGGCTCCGGGGACGGGCCGGGGCTTCACTCCGCTTCCGAAGTCGCGCCCGGATCCTTGCGGCGCGGCCCGCCGGGATCGAGGGGCCGCTTAGAAGCGCTCTCCCAGATAGTCCCGAAGCCACGGGATCTGGTGGACGCCGCACGTCAGGTGTCACTTCGAGTCCACTCATACTTCCTTTTTAAAAATACGGACCACGGACGGACGCTCTCAGCCGGTTTCGCGAGCCCGCTGAAGTGGCGGGTCCCGGCGCGGGGAAGGCACGGTGCGGGCGCCCTGCGGCGAGGGGCGCACGAGCTCGCCTCGGACGGAGGCTGCTTTCCCGGAAGGGCTCCGGACAGGGCCTGGGAGGACTGGGGTGGGGTGATTTTGAGGCAGGAGGTCAAGGTCACCGACCGCGTCCAACCCAGGGAGCGGCACTCTTTGGTGCAGATGACATTCTTAGCCCAAGAGCTGAGGTGTATTTATTTCCTTTCAAGGATAGGCCGCCTCTCTGGAAAGAACCATTACACAAGACTTTGTGGGCCAGGACAGTGGCTGACGGGCGCCTCGGCGGAGACGAGCAGAGAGAGATACTGTAGTGTCATGCTTATTCACCGTTCTAGCAAGTATTCAGCGAACTCCTACGGCATTTCAGGCACTGCCTTAAGTGCGAGGAACCAGTGTGAAAACAAGAGACGATGATCCCAGCCATCAGGGAGCTTACCCTGTACTCAACAGAGGAAGAAATATGAAAAAAAAAAAAAATACAGAATTATACACACTGTTAGAACGTGACAGGCACAAAAGGAAGGAGAGGCGGTGAGGGCACGGGGAAGTGAGGAAATGACATACTGTAATACTACACAGCCAAGGGAGGCGGATTTGTGCCTGGGTCTTAACTTATAAAGGTGACTTAGTGACAAAAGATGGGCAAGGAAGTCCGAAAGTGCAGGCCTAGTCGGGAAGAGCGTTCAGGGGAGCCTGAGTGAAGTTTGGTCAAGGAGACCCTTTGTCAGATCTGACCCCTAAATATCAGTAATTAGGGAATGCATTATTTAACTACTTTTTTTTAAATGAAAAAATGTTACAAACTAACATAAAAGTAGTAAACTACAAAGTACACTAAATTTATTTAAATTGAATTATTTTTATCATAAACGATTTTGATTATTTCACCAAGTAGACACAAATCTCAGCGATCTCTGATCTCTCCTATGAAGAGCTGTGATCACTGATGTGACTGCCAACACCCACCAGAAAAAGATGTTGTCGTGGGGTCTGGCAAGCCGGTGGGAAAAGAACTTACCAAAGACAAAGGGTGAAAACAGAAAAGGGGTTTATTAGGTACAGTCACAGAACAGCAGCCACACAGACTAGGGGTGCCTGTGTGTGTGCAGGGGGCCGGTTACTGAGGTCTTTTATAAGACAGGGTAAACTTTTAACTCGTGCTTACACAACATCAGGCACAAAGAGGGTCACAGGATGCACATGTGCACACTTCTCTGACTGATGCGGAGTTAACAGGGGAGAGGGGTTGTGAAGGGTAGGGCTAGGGATTTTGGTAGGGGGTCATGCCCGGTTCTGGGTCAGGCTTCCAGGGTTCCTGGCATTGTATAGATGACCATTAGCTCAGCTAAGGCAAGTATATATTAGGAAAGATGGGGGGGGGGGTTGTTCTTGATTTGTCTTTAAGGGCCAGCAGCCAGGTGTCTTGACGGGCCTTGGAGCAGGAATCTGCCAGATGTCCGTGGACCCCACAGAAGCTGGCTCCCATGCTATTACTTTACATAGTGGGAGAGGAATGTTCTTTGTGTTTTCTGATCTATGTCTTCCTGACTTGAGTGACTAGGGCACAGGTAGATGTCTTGTGACTGGAGCCCCCTTGGCTCAATATGGGGCCTCTTACTTGTCCCCAAACCCCACAGATATCACCTACTTTCCTTTCTCACCACACTATATACCATATACTGTTTGTCAAATGCCATGAACTTCCTCCAATTTTTGAAGTCCACCTGTGCCCTGCCAATTCAGGGTATTTCCAGGTCATTTTATTTGCACGTGAAACACCTTTCACTTACTCTGCTTTGATAATGCAAATACATCTTTTGGATGTCATTTCAAAGTCTGCATCAACAGTGAGTTTCCACTCCAGAACTCCCAAACACTGACAGTCTTCCCATAGGTCATGATCTTTATTGCCTGATGTTCTCCAGTGACCAGCATTATATAATTTTAGAAAGTCATCACTGAGTCATTTACTCCATGTTCATTTCTGGCAATCTTATAAGCAGTGGGAAGCCAGGGTCCATTTTTGCTGTCACTCCATACTGAATCCCAATATGGTGACAGATTACCTGGCATAAAACACAAGCCTACGAACCATGATAGGATGTCTTAGAGGGAACTTACTATCCAGAGACCACACTTGGGAAAATTACTCTTTTCAGCAGAAGGCAGAGTGGAAGTGAGAGGCACTGGTATCGATGCCAAAGAGCAGAAGGGGCTGAATGTTGGGAATCTGGAAGACAGCACTGCAGAGGTGTTCATGAGTGAGTGGCTTGGGTTCACGATCAGTGTTACCAAAAAACACAAAATGGAGGAGAGAAGAGAAAAGAAGATGCACCAGGATCAGGATGATGCGTGTGGCTCTGGCTTCACATGAAGGTCTGGGGGAGAGGCTGTTGCTGTGAAGGTGCTGGACTCCCCGCTTGTGCCCTTGCAGGACAAGGACCATGGAGTCACCTGCCCAGGCCACGAGGCCCAAACACGTAACATCAATGAAAACGAACACAGATGCATGCAGTGGGACTACAGATTTGTTTGGTACGGGTGAATTACCATAGCCATAACTTCCTCGCATACTCATGTTTGTGCTCTTCCTTGGTGCAGTAACATTCATGGCATTAATGATGTTTAACAGGAGATGCAGGATCCAGCAGAGAAAACAGCAGAAGCCAGTGCACACTGGAAATCTAATCTTGAGCTCTCTCCACTTAGAGGTTTTGGGGTTGAGCTTAATGGCCTGGAAGAGACTGAGAAGGCAGGTGGTGCTAAGGCGAACCCCTCTGGCCACTCTCTGTAAACAGAAGACAAGTTTAAGTTTACATCCAATATCATGCAGGAAATATTTTATTTTAGTACGCTTTATAGTTTACCATTCTTTTAGCTTAGTTTACAGTATTTTTTTCATTTAAAAAAGTAGTAAAATAATGCATTTCTCTACAAGTTTCCACCTAATATGAGAAAAAGGAAACAGAAGTGGGACATAACCTAAACTGAAGCAATAATCATTCCTTACTGTAGGATCACATAGCAGGTCCATGATGAATGTCACAATGGGCGGATGAAGAGGTCCAGAGGGCAATACAAGAACCTGTGAGTACTGGCTGGAGGGAAGATGAACTGAGTTGGCCCTGGGTTGTTTATGTTGTAGCTGTGATGAGTCCATGGGTGGTCCACCCTCTTTTCTTTTGCAGATGCTTCAAAAGATCTGTACTGAAGTTGGAAACTATTTGTTGCAGTAATTGAGAAACACCGAGTTTGCTCTCTGCTTGCCGTGACTTTGTTACCTTGTTCCCTACAGTACCACATACTTCCTTATTTGGCATGCTTACCCTGTTATTTTCAGACTGGAATTCACTGAAATCTCTTTGCATTACTTCTTTCTCACCATCTTCCTAAGCCAGCACCAACAATCTAAATGCCTTCATTTCAGGAGAGGGGAAAAACAGCCAGCCATGTAGGTAGAGTTGCAAAGTGGGGAACGCAAGACCCCACCGAGTAGGTTGGTGTTTCCCAGGGGCAGCCAAGTTTTTACTTATATTGTAATATCAACACACCCAGGTGGTTTCTGCAATAGTCTCAATTTTCATAAAAACAAGGTTCCAATTAAAATACTACCAGGCAGACAAGAGACCTACTCTTTAGGAGTAGCATCTTGGCTCCCAACCAGGAGCCTCAGCAATAAAGAAAGGTGCAGTATATAAAGAGGACACTACCTCATGTTCAACTTTGATCTCTTCCAAAATCACTAGTGTGAGCTGGCCTTGAGATGAGTTAAGGCCGTGGGACCCAAGGCCACGATCAGAGCATGTTTCTACTGTGCAGTAAACAATTGCTGTACGCATGCGTCAATTATATAAGATTTAAAACAAAGAAAATAGAAGTACGCATGTGCTAGAGATATTCTGTAAGCCTAATGAACAAAGAAACTCAGATTGCGCATGTGCTGGCAGAGAACAGATACAAAGCAGAACAGGTGCATCACAGGCGCACACCTCGCTGTGGCAATAAAGTGCTGTTAACCCCGTGGTGTCTCCGGCTGAAGTCTGGCGGTATGGCAACTCCTCGTGCATTTTTTCGTTTGGGCTGCTCACCTCCTAGAACCCCACGTCAGCCTCCCTCGGCTGACAACTGGGTACTGGTAGTTTCGCCTTTTCTTTTTTATATTTGTATTGCAGCGGTTAAATATTAGTAGCACTTCAAAATTGTTCAGAAATGAGATCACAATGCTGCACACACACCACCACTTTTTGTTCAATATATTTCAAGCATGGTCCATCAGTAAGGTGAAATATTATCCTGGGTTTATTTACGGAAATCACAAAACCACAACTAACCATTCAGAGAGAAATGCAGGTGCATAATGGCTAAATATAATGAATAAAATAAATTCTTATTAATGCTAGTAAGTATTTAGAATACACATATATACTATGTTTAAAAATTAGTAATATACAATATTCTTCTCTACAATGTTGTATCTAAAAATGAGGGAAAATGTTATGAGAGATACTTAGTTGTGCTATTCAACCATAAAATTAAAGAAATATAAAAGAAACATTAAAAGAAAATGTATGACTTTTAAAAAAAGATCTAAATAAAGGCGAGATAAGCTTTATGGTCCCACATGGGCAGCTTTAATATTGTAAATAAATTCATTAAAAAATCAAAGTATGCTTAAATAATGTAATTTGTAATCAAATAATATTTACAAGTTTCCTGGGATAGTGAAAAAGAGAAATAAATGAAACTGAGTTTAAGGGGAGAATTAAGTCTATCAGTTACTGAAAAAATGCAATTACAGCTTGGTTTTTGATCAATAATTAGACAGTAAAACTGACGCTATGAAACAGATTATGAACAGAGTCTACAAAATGTTTTAAAGCACTGATATGCATGGAGGTAGGCAGATAAATAGAGATATAAAATTGGATAGATATTTTTGTACATAAAGCAGACAGATAGATTTACAGCTATGAAAAAACAGAAACAGTGTGAGTAAAAATGAATTTTAAAATTAGTTGGAAAAGAAAAGTCAATATAAATTATTAAAATACTGGTACACTTATTTGAAAAACTAAAGTTAAATTTCTACTACATGACATTTAGACAAATAAAAACATTTATATACATGTTTTTAAGTGTTTTAATATTTAATAAAAACATGTATATAACTACAAAAATCTGAATCTAACAGATAAACTGTATAGGACTGTATATATATTTTTAAAACATGATTTGTGATAAGTACTTAGTAAGCAATGTATAAAATAGAAGTCATACAGTAATTTAAACTTACTGGAAGATCGTCATTTTAAGTGAAGTAAGGCAGAAACAGAAAGAAAAATACCATATGATATCATTCTATGTGGGATCTAAAAAAGGAAACAAAAAGACACTAACAAACTCATCTCCAAAACAGAAACAGACTTAGTAAACAATCTTATGATTACCAGGGTAAACGGGGTGGGAATGGATAAACTGGGAGTTCAGGATTTGCAAATATTAACCACTATATATAAAAACAGATTAAAATCTTTTTTTCTGTATAGCACAGGGAACTATATTCAATATCTTACAGTAACCTATGATGAAAAATATGAAAACGAATATATGTATGGATATGTAAGACATTGTGCTGTACACCAGAAATTGACACATTATAACTGACACATTGTAACTGACTATACTTCAATTAAAAAACTTATTGGAGTAGGTGAAAATATACAATTTATGTATGTTAAAAGGCATGAAAAAATTAAAATATAAAGATGAAGCACAACAGAAGATACCTTACACAACAATAGAAAGGAGAGATTAATATTCTATGTGTCCTCCCTTATTAATAAGATAAATGATCATACATTTTAACACTGAAAGTTAAACATTTCTCAAGAGAAAAATACAACATATAACATAAATATAAAATGAGGTTTGTCTCAGAAATTTTCATGCAAACACATAAAACATTTAAAAGAAGATATCATTTTATATGTAAAAATACACTCATTTGCCAGATATTTAATTCAGGTTCACATCCTTACTTTGCATAATAAATATTCTCACTGGAATCTCATCTAACTTTGTTGAGACAAACATAAAATAAATATGATTTCTTGGTTTGAAAATCTTTATAATGGTGTAAGAGTAGGATTTTTCTAGATTTATAAAATATTATTATTAATTGTAAAAATCTTCAGTTCCATTATCCACACTTACTTAGATAGTAGTTTTTTATAAAGTACCTGAATGGTAGATGTTTTCCAGAAAATTAAATCAGTATTCATCAAATAAGAACTGTCTTCACTTTTATAATGATCTTTCACTTGTTAATATTAATAGGCAATAATGGATCAAGTTATAATAAATATATAAATGAATTAAAGTTTGGGAAACATTGGAATCTTAGTAAAGTACAGATTAATTAAGAAAAGAAATGATAATGAATCACAGCATTAAAAATTTAAGAAATCACTGGTAAAATTTTTGAAAATAAACTTTAGAAACGGATTAACAAGTCCAAATGAGAGAAAGACATAGGAGGGTTGCCCATGAATCATTATCGTAATAAAGATAAATCATAAAATTGAATTTAATAATAATCTGATATTTCAATTAAGCAGGAGTAAGAACAACAGAACTTGGGTAAATAACGTAGACACAAACGTTTTGTCAATTCTGGTCCCATATCACCTTTAAGAAATGCAGACATTCATGCAAAAATAAAACCCCATCTCATTTCTTTGATCTAATTGCTGTCTCTGGAGGCACAACTAGGAATTACACTGGGCACATTTTCCTTCATGGCAAAGTGACAGAATAATCCCTATCAAAAGCTCCTCTGACTGGGATCTCAGTGGTCAGAATAGACCAAGTTATTACTACTTCTAAAGTCAAGTCGGGGTCATGACTTTAGAAACCACAACAGATTCAAAGCAGCTGCTGAAGTTCAGGGAATTTCTAAGGATCTTTACATCTAGTTAAACGTCAGAGTTACATGTAGACTTTAATGCAGTATTATTACCTGATGATCCCTGCTCCCTAAACCCAGAATTTCAGAGAGTTACCAATATATAAAGAGGAATATTTCCTGAGAGTTCCCAAGAACTAAAAGGGACAGCCCAAGGAAAGGAATGTTGGGGGTCTGACTTCCTGGGAACTCTCAGAAAAGATCCCTCCTTATACACTGGTCTCCATGGTCTCACTTCAGGAAAATAAGATTATATTCACACACAATATTCCTTAAAATGTTTTCTAAGGAATATCGTATTTCTCTAAGAATTTATCTCTTTACCTAAAAGGAAGTTCCACTTACCAAACACAACTGTCACATCCTGCTGGGAGAACCCACTGTGGTCACATTTGGAGCATGTGTGCCAAGGGGACAACCCCTGAGACAAAGGTCTGAGACACCATGAGCTCATCGCCTGCTGGGGAGTAATTATTTCACATGTAATTGCAGTGACAGCGTCTGCATGGGGAGTTGAGATTATCTCTGAAAAAAATTATAAAATGTACAAACTACTAGAAGTTATTAGTATGGTTAATTAATTTGTTCAGAAAGAGAAGCAGGAACAGCCTGGGGAAAACAAGGTTAAATAGTCTGAAAAGTATCAGGTGGAAATGACAGATGAGACAAAGACATTAAGATGTGTGAAGTGAAAGGAGAAGGATTAGCTCAAGGCTGGGCTGTGTCTCTGGTCTAAAACTGCTCTAAAAAAATAAAACTTATATAAAAAAACTTTTTAAGTGAAAGCTGAGAAGTTTGAAGGTGTTGAATCTGTGATATCCACTAGATGTCCAGGAATAAGTTGCAAGTAAATAGATAATCACTTGATTTTTGGATGGAGATATACATTTGGAAGTTTTGAGCTTGTTAATATTTACAACCAGGCCACTGTAGAAGATTACCAAAAGAATGTGTACAGACTGTGAAGAGAGAAATACCTGCTGACTGAGTTCTTGTTTATTATAATATTAAGGGAATGCATTAAAAAACAATGCTAGCATATTCATTTAAGAATTACAAAAAAAAAATCAACGGTGTGAAAAGCTGCTGAAAGAACTTGAACAAAAATCTTGGATGACACTATTGTGTTTAGAAATTCATTAATCATGATGGAGTTGAGAAGATAAAACCTCTCATTTGAATGAGTGAGAACCACGTAGGAGTTTAGGTAGTAGAAACAAAAAGAGAAAATGCTCATAAAGCTTTAGCCATAAAGGGTGAGAGGAAAACATGGTAGAACAGAAAATGTACTAGATCATAGTGTGAAGGGTAGTTATTTTATGAAGGACACAAGTTTTTTTGATGTTATTTGTAAAAGAGATGAAAAGACTGAAGATAAGTGATGGGGGATTTATCAGTGAAAAGATTTGATAAACCAAGAACAAAACCCCCCAAATGCTGAGACAGGGGAAAGTCACCCTGAGGTGCCATTAATGGGGGCACTGGCCCTAAACTGAGGTGAGGCATCGCTTCCATTTTAACACAAGAAGAGATTTGTTTTAGATGTGAGAGGCAGAGGGTGTTGTCAAATGAAATCAAATGATTTTCTTTTCTCTGTTATAAAGTCAGCAGAATATTAATATAGACAGAAGTAATCCTGGGGGAACTTTATAAAATAACAAACAGTCTTAAGATTCTTGAAGTGTCTGGTGGATCTGCTGAGCTAGGAACACCAAGCTTGACACGCAAGCAGCAAAGAGGGGAAGGTGGTGCTGGCACAAAGGCCAGCCGGAGGATTTGGGTGACGTCCTTGACCAGGATTTGGAAGCCTTTAAGTGACAGGTCAGTAATGACATCCCTTTGAGTAGATGGACCTAACATAAACAGTAGGACAATCAGACTAGAAGAGGTCCTATGTTATCTGGACATTCCCTAACTAAGTGACAGAAGGTTTGAAGGTGGTGGCAGTTAGTAAGACTACGAAGTAATCAAAATGTGGAGTCTTTTCAGCCAACAGGAGCAGTGGAACGTTAGAGCAGTGATTGGCGAGCTCAGGAAATTATGCAGCTCTAAAGAGCAGACAACATGTTTGTGAGCCCAGCGATGGATCTGGCCTTCCCTGTATCTGTAGTCATCTTATGCTCCACACTGTAAGCATGGACCAAGGGTTACTGGGGCAGGGTGCAAGCACACTCCCCTAACTGCTGGGGTCTAGTGGTTGTGCTGGAAGGGCAGTTCCCACTAGAACCATAAATAGGAATTATGTACTTTACTGCAAATAGCCTATAACCTGCCATGAAGATGCTACTGGGTCCATAATAATTGAAGTGGGGTGAGTGTACAAAGCAAAAATAAGATTTCAAGAAGCCCTTAGCATTCTGAATGTGATTCAAAGAATGCAGATTTAGGGTCAAAACAAAACTTACAGATTAAAAAAAAAATCTTAAAACTACAACTCCTTAGATTTTAAAAAATCTTAGAACTGCAACTCACCTTTGCAATATGTATTCCCTTGAAACAAAAGGGAACTATAGGCATACGTCATTTACTGTGATCTGCAGATACTGTGTTTCTCACAAATTGAAGATCTGTGGCAACCCTGCCTCATGCAAGTCTATCAGTACATTTTTCCAATGGCATTTGCTCACTTAATGTCTGTGTCACATTTCGGTAATTCTCCCAACATTTCAAACTTCTTCATTATTATCATATTTGTTATGCAAAAAAATTATGACTCACTGAAGGCTCAGATGATGGTTAGCATTTTTTTAGCATCAAATTGTTTTTTAATTAAAGTATGTAAATTTTTTAAAGACATAATGCTATTTATTGCACACTTAATAGCCTACAAGATAGCGTAAACATAATTTTTATAGGCACTGGGAGACTAACAAATTCATGTGACTTGCTTTATTGCAATATTTACTTTATTGCAGTGGTCTAGAACTGAACTCAAAACATCTGAGGAATGTCTGTAGTGAGGCTCTTTGTAAGAGATGGTGGCTGAGCAAATGGAACATGGAGACTGCAGCAAAGGTTCTTTGGGCTGATAAAAATGTAGGTGGACATTATGCAATGAGGAAGTCACCATCAATGCCCTCAATAAAATTTCCATGCACAGACTATCCTAAAGTTTAACTCCAAGTTTAATGGTACTGATTGATATGAAGATCTTTTAAACTTTTTCCCCTCTTCCCCCAACACCCTAAACTGGTTTTAATTTAAGAACATCACAATAATTTCATAGCCAGAGAAAGATTAAGCACTTTGTATTTTCCTAATGCATTTTAGATAATCAGGCTTCACATCATGTTGCATCATTCGAGCGCTACTGATTCTCCTCACTGTAACTGGGAGAAATTATGTTCTAGATACTGCACTTGCAGAAGTATAGTAGGTTGTCACAGCTGTGCCCTCTTGGGTGGTCTTTGGGCCTACAAGAATGCTGGCACTCAGGCCACTTATTAGGACCACGACGCCAGCAGTCTTTCCTAGAAGGCCTAGGGCATTGTGTGCCTTTCACGGACACCAAATACATCATTCCAACACCAATTCACCGATCCTCCAACACCAACTGGGTGTCCTACAATTCAGTTCAGTTCTGACACTAACTACTCGGAGTTAGTGCAGACCCCCCAGGCTAAGGATTTAGTCCCAGCCACAAAATGGGCCCCAAGGCTACCCCCACTTCTGCCAGGTCAACTACAAATCTGGTTTGGTAATTTGATAGAATGACTCATAGAATTCAGGAAAATGCTACACTTACAATTTATTTTAAAGGACACAAGTCAACAGACAGATAAAGAAGTGTGGTCCAGAAGAACCCAAGTGCAGGAGCCTCTAACCCAGTGCAGTCAGGGTACAGCCCACTTCCTGGCTGGACGTGTTTACCAACACAGAAAACCCCCAATCCCTATTGTTTAGGGGTTTTTATGAAGGTGTCCTAACATGACATAGGCCTGGTTGACTAAATCATTGGCCACTGGTGACTGAGCTTCATCTCCAGCTCCTTCCCCTCCTCAGATGTCAGGGGCAGGTTTAAAAGTTCTAAGGCTCTAAGGTCTGGCGACCAGCACCCATCCTGAAGCTCTTTATTGCCCTCCACCTTGAGTCATTTCGTTATCATGCCAAAGCCACTCTCATCACTTAGGAAATTCCAAGGGTTTTGGAAGACTTCCCGCCAGACACTGGGGACACACACCAAGTATTTACTTTTTTATTTTACTACAGACAGGAATACAGCTTAGGCAACAACTAGCCAGAGATTTTCGGCCATCACGCTGTCCCTTCTGAGGCCCTCGTGAAAGCTATCTACCCGCTCACACCAGCAGAGTCAAATACTTTTTTTCAAACCACCTCCACATAGTGAATAAAAATTTTAAGATTAAAGGTGACTTAAACAATAAGACTTTTACTACTGCACGAGCCAGAGCACTGTGCAGCAGACAATTCCCAGGTTGCTGACCTGGAGGCTAGAACATCCATCAAAAGTATCACCTAAGACCAACAATGCCACGAAGAAGGTAAAACTTTACAAGCCACCAACAGTTCCTAGACTGGATCTTTGGGGCCAAAAGTGGGTCAGATCCATGCCATAACTAGTCAGAGAGAAAAGAAGAGGAACCCTCTAGGGGCTCAGACTGCAATCTCCTCTAGAGAATGGGAGACAGAGCAAACACTTGTCTTCTCTGAGCGTGCTGTGGTGATGACTGCACACTAGAGGACCTGCCAGGTGGAAGAGGCAAGATGACTTCTGCCACAGAACCAGGCAGTGACTTATGGCAAGGGTTCTGAGCAGATTAAAATATGAGACGTAGCCCCTTAAGACTTCTCACATACCTGGAACTCACGGCAGATGGTTCCTCACACAGGCTCTCACCGAACAAAGAGAGAGCACGTTCCTTAAAGTCTAAGGCTGTTATTTTATGCAGATTCCTGCAAGCAGGAGGCTTTT
Source organism: Camelus bactrianus (assembly GCF_048773025.1). NCBI lineage: Eukaryota > Metazoa > Chordata > Mammalia > Artiodactyla > Camelidae > Camelus > Camelus bactrianus. The sequence continues at coordinate 1,022,863 of NC_133547.1, forward strand.
CCACATGTGATGAATTCATAAAACTTACCTGAGTTGTGAAATTTTGGTGTTGACTGAACGTTTTCTCACGGCGGCTGCCCTCTTGAGAACTTTTTCTAGTGTGAACTTGATGGTGTTGAATGAGGTTGTAGTTTTGGCTAAATGACTTTCCACATTCACTGCATTCATAAGGCCTTTCTGAAGTGTGAATTCTCTGATGTAGAATGAGGCTGACGCTTTGGCTAAAGGATTTCCCACAGTCACTGCATTCATATGGCCCTTCTCCAGTGTGAACTCTGCAGTGCTGAATAAGGCTGGCGCTTTGGTAAAGATTTCTCACATTTGCCACATTCATAAGGCCTTGCCTTCTGTGAATTCTCTGGATGAACAAGGCTGGAATTTTGTCTAAAGAATTTGCCACAGTCGACACAATTCTAAGGCCTCACTGCAGTGTGAATTCTCTGGTGCTGAACAAGTCTGGATTTGCACCCAAAAGCTGTCCCATATTCGCCACATTCATGAGGCCTTTCTCTAGTGTGAATATTCTGGTGCTGAAAACATTTATATTTGAACCGGAAGGCCTTCCCACATTCACTGCACTCAAAAGGTCTTTCTCCAGTGTGAACTGTCTTGTGTTGAACAAATGTGTGCTTGTAGCTGAAGGATTTCCCACATTCACCGCACTCGTACAGTCCTTCTCCAGTGTGGATTCTTTGGTGCTGAACAAGTGTATATGTTTCCGGCAGAAGGCTTTCCCGCATTCACACTTGTAAGCACTCTTTCTGTTGTGGAAGGCCTCCTCACACTCAGTACTGCTGTGTATGCTTAGTACCACTTTGGGAGTGACCTGGTGCTGAAAAAGGCCCACAGTGGCCAAAAAGTCCTTTCCATCTGGCCCACCAGTGAAAGGCTTCCCTGATGAACGGATTCCATGGCTCTTCATGAAGGAGGCCCCGTCCATGACCTTGCTGTAGGGTTTCTTCCTACTGTGCCCCTCTGTTGTTGCCGACGATTCCCACTGAAACAGAGTGGTTCTCCACATGCCACACATGTGTATGATTTCTGCCCAGTATGTGTTCCTTCATGCTCAGCATCGTATGAAATCTCTTCCATGACAGGAACACACATCTCACAGAGACAAGCCTTCTGGGTTGATGGATCTGGCTTTAGAGCCCTGATCTGCAGCATTCTCTCCAGAGAAACACTCTGTCCTGAAGGAGCCTCTTCACTGTCTATGTCACACAAACCGCCTGAAAACAGAGAAGTGTGAGTTAAGTACATGTTGTCTTTGGGGACAGGTGGCAGCCACATCACAAATGTGTGCCTGACACATCAAAGAATGAATACATGAGGTTGTATTCAGGAGGAGGGAGGTTAAGTCAGGATGGGGAACAGGCTGTTTTGAAGCACTAGGACTCGAAAAAGTCACAGAAGTAGGGAAGCCTCACAAAATGAAAACCTAAGAATGGGACACAGCACAGTGAGGAGAGGCAGGCAGTTTTCAACCCCCTCCTCTGAGGATGACCTTCAGCTACCGCTACACGTGAGTGTCGTGCAGAAGTTTTCTGTCTAGGAATAGAAAAAGTCGATTGCACGTAGTAAGTGGTGTTCAAGGGCTACTAAGGATATCTGCCCACAACCTGTTCACTGTGAGCCGATGCTGGAGAACATTACAGAGAGAGCAGTAGAGAGGAATGGGTAATGGGTAGAGGCAGGAAAATCGAGAGTAGCCAGGGTCTAGAAGTCAGAGTTAAAATGAGAAGCCGGCCAACAAAAACAGATGTATGGATCAATGGAACACAACAGAGCCCAGAAATAAACCCACAGACCTACGGTCAATTAATCTTCGAAAAAGGAGGCATGAACATACAATGGAGAAAAGGCAGTCTCTTCAGCAAGTGGTGTTGGGAAAACTAGACTGCAGCATGTAAATCAATGAAGTTATAACACTCCCTCACTCCATTCACACAAATAAACTCAAAATGGCTTGAAGACTTAAACATAAGATAGGGCACGATAAACCTCCTAGAAGAAAACATAGGCAAAACATTCTCTGACATACAACTCAGCAATGTTCTCCTAGGGCAGTCTACCCAGGCAATCGAAATAAAAGCAAAAATAAACAAAAGGGACCTAATTGCACTTAGAAGCTTTTGCACAGCAAAGGAAACCATGAGCAAAACAAAACGACAGTCTACGGACTGGGAGAAAATATCTGCAAACGATGCGGCCGACAAGGGCTTAATTTCCAGAATATATAAACAGCTCATACATCTTAATAATAAAAAAAAAAAACCCAATCCAAAAATGGGCAGAAGACCTAAACAAGCAGTTCTCCAATGAAGACATACAAATGGCCAATAAGCACATGAAAAAAATACTCAATATCACTAATTATCAGAGAAATGCAAATCAAAACTACAATGAGGTATCACTTCACACCAGTCAGAATGGCCATCATTCACAAGTCCACAAACAATAAATGCTGGAGAGGCTGTGGAGAAAAGGGAACCCTCCTACACTGTTGGTGGGAATGTAGTTTGGTGCAGCCATTATGGAAAGCAGTATGGAGATTCCCCAAAATAGACTTACCGTATGATCCAGCAAACCCATTCCAGGGTATATATCTGCAGGAACTCTAATTCGAAAAGATACACACACCTCACTGTTCATAGCAGCACTATTTACAATAGGCAAGACATGGAAACAACCTAAATGTCCATCAACAGATGACTGGATAAAGTTGTGGTATATTTATACAGTGGAATACTACTCAGCCATAAAAAACAAAATAATGCCATCTGCAGCAACATGGATGAACCTGGAGATTGTCGTTCTACGTAAGCGAGAAAGAAGAAAAAGAAAAATACCATATGATACTCATATGTGGAATCTAAAAAAGAAAAAAGAAGACACTAAGAAAGTCATCTACAAAACAGAAACAGACTCACATAGTAAAAACCCTTATGGTTACTGGGTGGAAGGGGAATGTGAAGGGATAAATTTAGGAGTTCGTGATTTGCAAATATTAACTACTACATATAAAAGCATTAAAAAACAAATTTTTTCTGTATACTACAGGGAACTATATTCAATACCGCGTAATAACCTTTAATGAAAAAGATTATGAAAACAAATATATGTATGTATCTGCATGACTGGGACATTGTGCTGTATACCAGAGATTAACATGTTGTAACTGACTGTACTTCAACTAAAAAAAAAAAAAAAAAAGACAAGCTGGTCAAGTATAAAGAATGGGGAAGAAAAGATGGAAATGAGGTATGTCATCCAGCAAGGGCACCAAAACACTAGTTTAAACAGGTTCCTGGTATGATGTGAACACAGCCCTGCATGTCATGTCCTCGCTCAGCAGGGCCAGACCCCCTCTAACCCATCTTGCCAGGGCAGGAGTGGTATCCATTTGAAGCACCCAGAACTAGCCCTTGCAAGCTTAGTTGGGACTTAGAAAATCCAAGTCCTATGGGAAAGATGGGATAGGTGGAAGTGACCAGTATGAACCCACAGCAACTTATCACGTGACGTATCACAGAAAAGAAAACTAAATGTTAGAAAAAGAACCCCAGACGAGGGTCTCACAAAAACAGCTCACGATGCATGTAGGTGATAGCAATTCCTGCCACAGGCAGGCATGAAAGAACTGTCAGAAGAACGGAGCAAAACAGGTATCATGGACCTGGACAGTCACCCAAGCAGGGAGAGGAAGCAAGGTGGGATCCATCCAGCTTCCTACCAGGCGTTGAGGCAGCAGGAACTGGGGCTGGAAGGAGGGAAAAGGGCGGTGAAAACAACTCAGCCCCAGCAAAAACAGCATCTACCCAGAAAACCAGGAAAGGAGTAGTCCCCCCTCAGCCCAGGGCTGGATGCAGGAAGGGCAGAGCAGCCCCTAAGGAAGAGCAGAAAGGCAGCATCGAGCCCAGGTCACAGGGGTGGGTGTGCAGGCCTTACCCAGTGAAGATGTAAGCGCACAGTTCTCCAGCATGAGCCTGTGCTACAGGCGTCTCTGAGCCTCATCAAGGAGACTCCATTGCTCCCAGGAGAAGCGCATGGCAATGTCCTCCAAAGTCCCACTGCTCTGTCGTGACGGAGACAGATGAAACCACGGCCTCCCTCTTGAGGACCCACAATCCACCCTGCACACACCTACCCCATGCCCAAGTTCCTCCCTGGCTCCTCATCTCAGATGAGACACCAGAACCTATGCCATTGGCAATGTCTCTCCTCGTGGTTCCACTAAGCACGGGGCCAGCCCTCAGCAACCACAGGCAGAGAGATGTCATCTAAGCTCAAGGAATGGACTGCGGCGCCCCATCTCTTCCTGCCAGGCAATCCATGCAGTCTTCTACATCATGCCTCAAAATAAAATCTGGGGTCACCCATCACCTTTAAGTCCTGTACCAGGCCCAGTGGCCATCAATAAATGCTCCCTCTCCCCATATGTATCTTTCTTACATCTTCAGACCCCATAGTTGCATTGCCACTGCCAACTCCCTGTCCCATACCATAGTCACCTCCCTGGACTCACCCCAGAGAACGTGGCAAATATGAAGAGAATCCAGTTCTATCCAAGGAAGACTTCTGATGGAGCCCACCACCAGGGGAGCCCTGGATGCTGCTCTGAAGGCCTCTCTGCATGTCTCTAGTTTATATTTCAACATTAGACACACAGATCCGTATGAGAACTCAGGTGCCTATAACCCTCTCTCACTCCTGGGCTGTGTCAGCAACCACAACCCTCCTCTCTCCGCCTATCCGTCATTAAACCCCAGCCACATCGGTACCCACACCAAGCACAGTGATCCCACAGATTATCATATTTGCCCATGACGTCTCTACCAGCAAAACTGAAACACCCTGCATCCCACCGAAGCTCACCACAAAATTATAGCAAATGTGTCTTATCTCAATTAGTCCTCTGCCTCATGTCTACTCTTCCTTTGAAGTCCTGGACACCTGCCATGATCACTTGCCCCACACAGACTTCCCACACTTACTCCCCTCGTGGCTACCTCTCTTCCACATCCGCGTTTATGATGCCCATAACCTCCAACCAGGTACCCAAGCAACAGATCCAGGGCTCGGAACTCATACACTTCTTTCTGAGCTGCTAGTAACATTACTGCTATGACCTAATTCCACCCTCTCAGTACAATCCACAGCTCCACCCTGGTGAGGACACCAGCCACCACTGTTAGATGTCTCCATCCAGAACCACACTGCAGATTTCCAGACCTCTGTGTCCAGCTGCCCACTTGATCCCACCACCCATTTGTTCTCTCAAGTTTCTTGGAATCTTGACACAGCCAAACACAGAAGTCCTGTTACCCCTGTTGAAAATCACTCTGACTACTACTGATCATCTCATCTCAGTTAATGAAGCTTCCAGTCTTTCAGCTGCTAAGACCATAATTTCAGTGTGTCATCCCTGACTCTTACCTTTCTCGGCCTCAAACTCAGAAAATCTAGGCAGCCCTTCTTTAAAAAATGGATCCAAAACCCAATCGCTCCTTCCATCCCACAGCCAGTCCTCTGGTCCATGAACACTCACCAGAACTACTGCAGTAGTCTCCCTGGTCATCCTTCCTCCTTCCTCACCCTCAAAGTCTGTTTTCCACTCTGCAGCCAGATGGAGCCTGTTTAGACCTAAGTTAGATCACCCCCCTCCTCTGTTCCAAATTTCCCATTACACCACAAAGATGCCTAAATTCTCAAACAGCCACAAGCTTGACCCCTACCCCGCTGGTCTCTGTTCCTAAAAGAAAGGAGACCTGCTGTGCCCTGTTCCCAGCTCGGACACACCACCAAACATCTGCGCATGCTGGTACCTGTTCCTGTTCTTCACCTTCTGTCACTGGTGGTCAGAAATAGCAACTCTGCCATGAAATCCACCGCCTGGACTCAGAAGGAGTCTAGAGGATTTCTCCCAGGTCCCCAAAACCAAGGGCTGGGAGAATGGCGGGTGAATAATCCCAGGGCACCACAATGCCAAGTGCATCTGCGTGGGATCCAAACCAGTGAGGGCCTGGGTCACCCTCCACCTCCCTGCGTAGGTCCCACAAGTACTTCTTCAGCCAAGGGGACCCATGGGCAGAAGCAAGGCATAGAGCTGGGGATCATGGTGTATTCCAGGGAGCTCCAGGCTCCCTGGCACCTCTCCCCAGCCCTGGACGCCAGACGACTTTGGGCTAAAAGACTTAACTCTGCTTTAGTCCAAAGTATTGCCTCTTCCCAGTTCTGTGCTGGACAAGGACTCAGCCTCCCTGAGACTCGTCTTCCTCATCACTCCCATTCCAATCTGTTTTCCCTGTAACTCTTGGGAAACTTTTAAAACCCTAAATCAGGCCATGTCCCTCTTCACTTCACAACCCTCCACGGCTCCCAGGGCCCTCAGAACGGAGGACAAAGCCCGCAGCCTGACAGTCTAGGTGTGGCTCCACCTCACACGCTCTGCTCCACGTGGATACGAGCCCGACCCGAATCGGGTTTCCCGAATCCTCCCGCCTCAGCCCGGCCTCCAGGCCTCCGCACCTGCGGGTCCCCCCGCCTGGGGGCCTCTCCCCGCGCCGTCACGCCGTCTGTCAGAAACACGGCCCCACCCGCGGCCGCCTCCCCGGCCTGGACTCCGGGGCCCGGGCCGCAGGCACGCGAGCAGGCGCCCCGCACTCGGGGCTCTAGTGTCCGGCGGGAGAGGGCGGTGCGGGCCCGGAGGACGCGCGTTCACCTGCGGCGGGTCCCTCAGCGCGGCCGCCGCCATTGGGGTCTGAGGGCGGGAGCGGCGGGGACGCGGGCGCGGGGGTCCCCGGGCGGCGTCGCGGGGCCTCGAACCCGCCTCTGTACCCCGTGGACAACGGCTCCTCTCGGACCTTCTCAGTCCCGTCACCTCAGGCCGGACTCAGCCCTCCGGGGCGGAACAGACCCAGAGCAGTTAAAACAACCGCCACAGCGAGGAGGCCGGAAGCCCCGCCCCGAGGCGCAGCGCACGCACGGAAATGCCTTCATCCTGGGCTTTCATTGGCTCATACGAGGAGCGTCTTGGCGCAGAGTCCTCTGGGAAATGCAGTTCCCAGACCTCTCTAGGGTGGGGGTGGTCCCACCCGCACAAACGCAAAGGCCCAAGGGCAACGCCAGGGGGCTGAGAAGGTTGGAGGGGTGGCTTTCCTTACTTCTCGAGGTGGCTACACGCAGACCTATGGGGAGTTGTGTGTGCAAGTGATCACTAAAGTTTTCAGAAATGCTGTTTCCGACCCCATGAAGCACGTTCTCAAGAGACTAAAAACTGTATTTTACAGGCTCCTAAAGTCTACAGATACAAATGGGAAAATAAGCGTGTAAGTCATCTGAACATGAAATATGCACATGCTCAGTGCCAGCTAAAGGCTGTTGCTAGCCACCTGGCTCTGTAAGGGTTGTCATTAGCCACGGCGGTTACTCACCTTCGGCACACGGAAAGGAGTTCAGATCAGGATGAAGCGCTCTGTGCTCCGGGAAAACTGACAGAACAGGCCTTCAGTTAACTCTTTGGAAGAGAAAATTCTTATGAACCCAGATTCTTACATCTTCCTGAACTTAGACAAGCACTAAAACCATTAACGATGATTCCCCGTGTCCAGCAGCATCCTTCCACCCAGATGGGTGTGTGGTTGCAGACTCCAAAGTCACCTACACATTGACCTCCCTTCGGAACAGTTTCTCAGAGCTCTCTAAGAGGCTGTCTCCTGGGCTAGAGTTCTCAGTAAGATACAGAATAGACTTGACTCACAGCTTTTCCTTATTGTTCTTCACATGCATGCAACCTGAAGCATTAGTGTCAGGTCCGTGCCTTTCAGCAGTTTGGTCAGGAACAAGAGGAAAAGTCTCTAGACGGGGCTGTGGCAGGAGGACAGAAAACAGACGCGGGGCTGCCCGGAAGCAGGTGGACAAGGGTGAAACTCCACTTCTAGTTCCCACAGAAAACATCTCTTCTGCATGTATATTTGCTGATTGTGTCCTACCCAGTGAAGAGCACTGTTTTATCCACATGATATTTCTTTCTCCATAGTCTAAGATACATTCAGTTCCTTCGAAAGATCTGACATGAATTGCAAGTGGAGACCAACTAACCAAATGCTGTTCTGGCCTGGAACAGTGACTGTGGTTTTCACACTCACAGCACATGTGCAAAAGGGGCATCTGAACCCAAATATTAAGAAGCATCCAAACCCCATGATCTCACTGCCTTGCTGGGGAATGATGATTACTCCTACTACTGAAGGGACAGTTCTGCAAAGGGAGTTCAGACGATCTCAGAAAGTTTTGAAATAAAAATGACAGAACATTATTAATAATGTTTATGTTGTTCTTTAAAGAAAGTGGCAGAAAGTCTGGGGAAACATCAGTGAAGGGTAAAACATTTAAGGCCTCAATGAAATTTGAGAACTCACTGAAGTCTGAGAGGACCAGAATGCAGTTGAACATGTGACTGTGCTAGAAACGTGGTCACTGAGAATACTACCTCCAAAACGTGATTGCTTTTCATTCATAAGCACATTGAGCAAAATCAGCTTGGAGAAGGACTTAAAGAGGACATTTAGAGTAGCCAGAAGAGAAAACATAAACAAGGACTCTGCTTGTTTGTTATTCACTGCTCTGGCAAGTGCTCATTGAACACATAAATAAACCATACAGAGGTGTAGGTGTTTTTTAAAACGAGAGTTATGGCAAATACTTAGCAAGCAATGCAAAAAATAGATGTTAAGATAATTTAATTAAATGAGAGCATGTAAAAATGTACGATTTATGTAAGGTGAAACACATCAAAAATTTAAAAATACAAAGGTGAATTAAATCTACAAAGTTTTCCTGAATCCCTGTGAATCTGAGAGGAACATGCCTTCTAAGAACTGAAGTCATTCACGGGCAGACAGAGTCCCACTTCATTGCCTTGACCAGAGTAGTCACTGTGGAGGCACAACTTGGGACTAAGTTAGGTACATGGTTTTTTTTTTCAGGTCAATAATAAGAAAATCCCCAAGCCACAGTTCTTCTGGCTGGGATTTAAGCAGTTAGAACAGACTAGGCTGGGGTAGGGCAGAGCTCAGTGGTAGACTGCATACTCAGTATGCACGAGGTCCTGGGTTCAACCCCCAGCGCCTCCACTGAAAGTAAATAAATAAATAAACCTACTTACCTCCCCCTCTAAAAATAAAAATAATTTAAAAATTAAATTAAACAAAGAACAAACTAGATTATCACTGATAAAAGGCTCAAAGGGATGAAAGTTTTAGAAATCCCAACAAATCCAAAAGGGGTGCCAAGTTAGCATCTATCAAAGCACTTTTACATCTGTCGACATGACTGGGTAATATTCAGAGCTTAACTTATCTACAATTCCTGGTCAATCCTGTTCTCCAACACTTGCAGCCTTTTAACACTTTTTAAATTTAACATATCTTCTATTTTTCTAAATAGGAGATGAACTTCAACTTCCTTTGCATTGGCCACCCACATCTTCTAAAGTCATAATGTTACAGACACAATAAAGGGAACCTTACACAAACAGAAAGAAAGCAGAGGTTTTCAGTCTCATGGTTATCACAGAGGTTTTTTTCTTGTTTTTTTGTTTGTTTTAAGAAATGTACTATTAAAGACATCTATGGAGGAGAGAGTATATAGTTCAGTGGTAGAGTGCATGCTTAGTGTGTACTAGGTCCTGGGTTCAATCCCCAAAACCTGCATTTAAATCAATCAATCAAATCACTCTAACTACAACCCCCTTAACCAAGATACCTATAGCGCAATGTGGTCCCTCAGATAAAACAATGAAACAACACACACACACACACACACACACACAGAGTATGGTCAATTTTTAAAACTTCCTGATGTTTCAACAGCCTCACAAACAGACTGAACACCAAATGCACCAGTGTGATAAGGCTGACACGTCTGCCTTCTTGCCCTCGCATGCCTGTCTCCGTCTGTGTCTCTCTGGGCCTCCTGTGCGCTCCTCCCACCTGGCCCCTGGGTCTGCATCTGCCCTTCCTCCTCTAGGACCTGTGAGTATAATAAATTCCTTAATTTCACATGCCTCCGTAAGTGTAATTTCTTCCGCCGTGTTGGAATGATCCTTAAATATCCCACCAGGGGGACTTACTCCTCCTCTCAGAGCACGATCGGGGACAGGGACGTGAGGATCTAAACCCTGGGGAAAGTCCCCAGGAGGGGCCCTCGGATGCGCACGGCACTGACTGGCCCTCCCGAGGGCTCCCCGACCTGGGAAGGGTCAGGCCGCCCGGCGCCTCCTCCCCACCGCAGCCCTCCTAAGGCGCTCTTGTCCACCGGCCCCCTGAGGGGATGCCCTGGAAGAAGAGACCAAGGCTCACAGCGGGCCCCTGCGGACCCCCAGAAAGGACCAGATCCAGCAGGAAGGGGGCGGGACTCAGCCGCCTAGAGATAAAAGCCATTTTAAAAGATTTGCCACTTTTTTTTTTAAAGACCAGAAAAAGACTCATTATCCTGTGGTCGGGGCCTCCCCAGGGAGAGGCTACTTCTTAGAACATCAGGGCCCTTCCTCCTCCCCCTTTTCTGCTTATAAACTGGAGACAGCAGCTAAGGACCACGGCTTCAGGAAGTTAAAAGCTTTAATTTGAAAAAAAAAAAAAAAAGAAAAAGAAACAAAGAAAGAAAAACAAAGTAAAATAGAACGTCACTTTAGGCAGCTGTGAGCTTAAGATTGTGTGGGAGGGAACTCTGCGAACTCCAGGTAGAGCGAAGATAAAGGTCGCTCTAGGTTACTTACTGACTTAAAAACAAACCCCTAGGTACAGGAGAGAAAAATAAAAGGTAATTAAGATTAATTAAATAAATTAAATTGTGTGTTTATGTATGTATGCATGTGTTATAGTGTAAATATAAGTGAGGTAAAACAAGTTTCCATAATCGGATACAACTGGAAACCCAACATTTATATACTAAAAAACTTCTGTTAAAAAGTTAACATTTGCTAACATGCACCAATTGACAAAACTTTATGAACTTAATACTGGGCTCAAATTGTCGTTCTGTCTGGGATCCCACTAAATTTAAATCTTGTATGCCCTGTAACCTCAAGAAAGAGACTAAATAGAAAGTAGAAAAAATTGGTAATTCCTCAGTTTAACTGGAGCCTTGCCTAAATTTTCCATAGTCATAGTACCCACTGCCCTAAAACATTCCACACTGGGCAGAGACGCTCTAACATAATGAATAATAAAGTAAAATTAAATTAAAGCTTTTGACACTTACAAAGTGGCTTAATAAATGGGACCTCATGAACACGCAGTTAAAATAATTAATATGGCCCAACAGGGACATATATGATGGCTGGAAGTTTTCCAAGGGCTTCTTTTTTTTTTTTTTTAACTATTCAACTTTTTTTTATATTTTATTTGTTTATTGTTGTTATTTATTTTCTTTGGTACTGGGCGAGGTAATTAGGTTTAGTTTAGAGGAGGTACTGGGAACTGAAGCCAGGACCTCGTGCATGCTAAGCATGCGCTTTGCCACCTGAGCTGCACCCTCCCGCCAAAGGCTTCTGACAGAAGCAGCTGCCCACCCTGGCCTTGGGCTACACCCCACTAGAGCCACAATGACTTCGCCCTTACAGTAAACCCTCCACCTCGGCCATGCCCATGACTGCGTCTCCTAAGGCACAGGCTGGACACAGGACATTTTTGCATTTCTTCCTTTGATATTAGGGATTCCATTATGTTCTTGAGCTTCCTTAAGAGCTTACTTAGTAAGTCAGACAGAAAAAGGCAAATATCATATGATATCATTTATATGTGAAATCTAAAAAAATATGATACGAATTCTATTTACAAACCAAAAGCAGACTCATGGACACAGAAAACAAACTATGGTCACCAAAGGGGAAAGGGTGGGGAGGGATAAATTAGGGATGGGGGATTAACAGACACACACTACTGTATATAAAACAGATAAACAAGACCGACTGTACAGCACAGGGAACTAGATTCAATTTCTTGTAATAACATATAATGGAAAAGCATCTAAACAGAAAAAGCATATATGTATGTGTATGTGTAACCGAATCACCTCGCTGTGCCCTTGAAACTAACACGGTAAATCAATTACACTCCAATAAATTTTTTTTTAAAGCTTATTTAGCCTTTGACCCTGGAATATTCCTTACTCTCTGCTAAAATATCCGCCCCTACACTCCCATGCCTTAATCTGGTGGAGGCTGCCACTATCTGTGCCATTCCAAAAATTAATGGCAGTTACTGTTTCCTCCAGGAAGGACCCGCCTCTTATCGGTCAACCCCTTGGCCCCCTGGGGAGAGGATGGCCCACTTCCCGATGTCTTTTCCTATGACCCCCCCAGCTTTCACCACAATCTCCGACCATGACCACCACAGCCACCCTTTCCCTTTGGATAAACACACCACCACATGCTCACGGGCACGTTGTGCTCTAAGTAGTGGCATCTTTGGCTTCCGTTGTGGCCCAAACTCACAGCACCTTGCATATTTTTCTTTGCTGACACCCCCCCTAGTTCTGCCCTGGTGAAACCACAGCCCCATGTGCAGTGGGTGCCCGGAGGACTCCTGCAGTTCTTCATCCACTGAGTTCCAAACCCTCTTCATGTGCTCACAAGACATTTCCTCGTTGTCACCCTTATCAAAGTTTACCTAGAGTGGCGAAGTCAAGCCGTCCCACTCACCTTTAACATCTCTACAACCCAGGTGACCAGTGGTGTCCCTCCCAATCAATGTTGTTAACGATGCTGAGGTGTCACAGGTTGGATTGCTTTGTAAATCCCCTAAACTTCAAACTTCCCTGATGTGTCGATGTCCCCACCAGCAAGCTGGGAGCACTCGGCCCAGATGAGGTGCACCAGTGTGATGAGGTGGGTCCCTGTCACAAGTTCCTTTTCCTGCCCTTCCCTGACCATGGCCCAGGGACATGCAAACACTCCAGTGCAACCCCCAGGCCTTTTGCCTCTGGATTCCCCTCCTCCATGCCAATAAAGCCACTTGCCGGGGGCCCTCACTCTTTCTCTGGGCTCCCCATCTGCTTGGTTGACAACAATCCTCGGGCACCCTGAGTGGGGTGTGGTGCCCTCGATCAGTAGGACATAGGAGTATAGTAAATCCTTTAATTTCACATGCTTCTGCTAGTGTAATTTCTGCAGCCCTGTTGGGATGATCCTTAAAATCCCAGCAAAAGGGACTTCTTCCTCCATTTACAACACAGTGGCACACTGTGAATCCTAAGCTGCCATCAGACAGTAGGTGTACACTCAGTAGTTAAGAGCTGAGCATGCCCTTCTCTGTCTCATGAGCAGGAGGATGAAGATTTTGAGTTCAGTGTATTTACTCAGGAAGAAAACTTCAAAGAAGACAGAGGTTAGCAATCAGGCATTCCTGGATCAGGAAGGTGAGAAGGACTGAATATTTCAGGAATCCTCCGAAAATATGCCTCCTACCTGTATTATCAGGGCTCATGTCGCAACCCAAGGAGAAAGAAATAATTAAATTTCCATACAGCATTTATTGGGTTGCCCAAGGAATATTCTACTTGCCTAAAAATCTTGTTTTGCCTAGGAAGAAGGTCCATTTGCCAAGTTACATTCCCTGTGGGGACAGGGGCTATCATGGTCACAGAATACATAGGGAAAGGGGGCATCCTATCCCTAAGATAAAGGCTCGGGCCACCATGAGGTCAGCCCCTTGCTTGGAGGTGAGTCTTCCTTCATCTGTCAGTGCAGCAGCGTCTCTCTAAAAGGACTTGAGACCACCTGAGAGAAAAACCTTCGCAAAGTCTTTAAATGACGGACTGCTACCGACGGTGACTAAGTAATCCACCCAGAGAGAGGAGGCAGGAGGGGCTGGGCAAGGCATATCCGCGACGCCTGAACAGGACCAGACGGAAGTAACAAGTGGGAGGAGCCAGAGAGCCTAGGAAGTGAGGACGGAAGCGGAGGACAGGGCGGGGCTCTGTCTCTGGCCAACCGGGGCTTTTGTCTCCCAACTATGATTATGTGTTGTTTCTGAGAGCCAAGTACCGTAACAGCCTTGAAGAGGAAAAGAAACGGGAGAAAATGGAAAGGAACTGCCAGAGCGTTAGAAGCGCCCCGGGGAAAGTGGAGAAATCTTCCTCAGCAAAGCTACGCACGGCCCCTAGCGGGTCACCGTTAGCCTCCGTGCCCGAGGAAGATCACGGAAGACAACGGGCAGCAACCCAGGCGTGGGCAGAGCAGAGCGGGGCCGGGGGGGGGGGGGGGGAGGCGTGCGGCAGGGAGGCGGGGAGGGCTCGCTGGTAAGATGTGCGAGGCGAGGCGTCGTGCGAGCAGCCGGGGAGACGTGCCCCAGCAGAGGAACCGGCGGGCGGGCAGCCGTGCGCTGGCTCGGGGGCTGACAAGGAGCTCGTCAGAGGCAACGTGGGGCCGGGTCCTGCCAGGCTCCGCTGGTCTCTGCGAGGATTTTGCCTTTTCTCAGAAAAACTGCGAAACATTCCAGGGTCTTAACCAAAGGATTGCCATTTTCTGTCTCATACATCGAAAGCGCCAGCACACGTACTGGCTCGGGAGCTCACACCTGACCATTTTTCTCTCTTCACCTGTTGTGCACTTCAGTTAGTCAGAGGGGGAGAAGCAGACGTTCACGTCTTCTTTCACAGGCGAAAGCAGTTATCCGCGCCGTCCCTGCACGCCTGTGCGCACTGCAGGCTGCCACTCACCGCCCACGGGCGCCCCCCCCCCCCCCCGGCGGTTCCTTGGGAAATACCCCAGCAGGGTCCACAAAGTGTAGGAAGTGGGGATACAGCTCAGCGGCAGAGCGCCTGCCTAGCATGCATGCGGTCCCGGGTTCAATCCCCAGCACTTCCACTAGTAAATCAATAAACCTAACTACCTCCCCCTGAAATTCAACAAACGACTTTTTTTAAGTTTAGGGGCACTGAATGCAATGGGCACTTCCAAGCCGTTTAAAAGTCATCCTCTAGGATCTTTTGATGCGTTTAGGCTCTTCTTTTTCTTGAAATTGATTCTGTCCTCTCCCCTTACTAACAGGAAGCCACCTGTCAACAGCTCGTTTCCTGATCCTTTTGTAAGATGCTGTTTCTCTGCCCACATCGTGAGGGATACTTCCCTGGGATCTGAAGCACCGTGGGTTAGTAAGTTTGGGAGAAGCCTCATCACAGAAGCACACAATCCACTGACATCGTCTCCTTGGTCTGTGGTGTCCCATCACCCAGACCTCACTACCTTTCTGCTCGTCTCCACGTGACAGACACTGCAGCGTCCACGGGTCACAGGCAAGTTTCCCTCACTAACGTTTCTCACGGCTCCTTGGGAGAGCCTTCCAATCGCTAGTGATTGTTTCTGCTAATTGGCAGAAGTGACGCACGTTTCCCAGAGTTATTTTCAACTCCCCTGGCAGGCACTGTCCTCACCCCACCAGGCAACGGGATAATCACAGCTCTGCAGGGAGGCGAGGTCAGAGAATTGCAAATTGTGTCTTGGGGCTCTGCTGTCTCCCACCACCCATCCTCTGATTGTTTTGACTGTCACCACTGGTCCAGCCTCCTGACAAAAGAAAACATTTTGGATGACTCCCTACAAACCAGTCCAAGAGACACAGGCTCAGAAGAACAAGGCTCTGTCCTGGGGTAACAAGCAAGGTTTACCATCTGGAAAAGTAACTCAGCGCGCCAGCGCTGGGACCAGTATGAACACAAGCCTCCACACAACAGGAGGGACATTCTGAAGAGAGCCCGCAGGTAAGCAACTCCACGTCCTCTCTGCCTCCTCCAATTTCAGGTGGTGTGACCATCAGTGTTACTGCTTGTCGGTGTGGGACATGCCAGGGCAGGGATCTGGCTTTCTGGTTCCTTCAGATGACAGTTCTGTAGTTAGAATTGCAGCCTCTGCTGTCAGGGTCAGTAAGAGTCACACCGCTGTCATCACTGTGTGTGTGACGTGGGGTGGTGAGAGCTTTGGTGAGTTCTCAGACCGTGAGCAGCCACTACGCACGCGAATGACAACTGTTAGCATGTGCACGCTGATTTCTCTAAGCCCCCGATGTCATTCAAGGAGACAGCGAGAGCTTCTCTGTAGACAATTCTCTAATTTTTTGTTAAAAACAAATTTTCTTGAGAAAGGAAAAGTCTTCAAGGCAAAGGTCACTTCTTGAATGCAAGTTTCAGACAGCAAAAGCATGCAGTGTCTTCAGCAGACAAACAATTCTAGCACTTCTTGTCATCTGTTCTCTGCTTCTCATGGGTGGTTTCTAATCTCCCTCTGTGGTGTGTTTATTCACATTCTGCCTTTACCGTCTCCTCACCCGGAGTTCTCCATGCCTTCCAGAATCCCTTTCCTCGCTCTGTTGATGAACAGTTGAATTTGTTCTCTCTCCCTCTCTGTCTCTGGAGCAGAGGAAAGGGAGAGGTGTATGCTGGTACGTGTCACAGTTGCTGGTCTAATTATCCTTTAAGTAATTTCAAGTGTAACAACTCAAAGCTTGGTCCCCATGAGGAACTGTAATATTCGCGACTCATTGTGTAACACTGGACCTCCTCCCAGTGATCATGTCAGGGGCAGATCTGGGTCTCTATTTACGGGTTCTCCTAATGCCTTTAACATTAACTTATGACTATTCAGGTGATGCCCTTTTCTTGTCTTCATTGTTCAAGGCTTTTATGGAGATAGAAGGATGGTATAAAATAACTATCTTTAATGTTTTATATTAGCTGATGCTGAAGTATGTAAAACCTTGATTTTGTATCTATTTTGCTTATATTGGGGTGTCATTAATTCTAGAAAATTCTGAATTAATCTCTACATACAAAAAGGAGTTAATTATATTGTCTACAGATGAAATTACTTCATGTTTTTGCTTTACAGTGTATTACACTTTAACTTACACGCCCTGTTGCTTAGGGGAGATCTTAATGTTTCTGAGCATTTTCTGTGACAGTGGCCATTGTACATTTGCACCTGAATGAAGCAGGAGTAAATGTGTGACCTCACCATCCTTGTATAGAAAGGAAATTATATAGACTAATCCAGTTTGTTTGTGCTGACTCATTCTGGTACCAGACTACTATGAAACAGTTCATCTGTATTCTAATTTGGACTCCTGCCCTTTCATGCAAATAGAAGATTGCCCTATGGAATGATTACTTAATCAGCAAAAGGATGTCTGACCAAAGCGCTGTGCAGAAAGATACTGTAACACAAATAGAACAGAAAATGGTATACAAGGCCAAGATAAATATGGATGTGAACTAGCAGGAAACCTAAGCAACTCATGTTATATGAATACAAATATGTGTATATTACCCTAACAACAAGCATTCAAATTCAATCTTAGAAAATTAAAGGGTGTATTTTTGTAGCAGGCATTTCTGAGGGGGGAAAATGATTAGTGCTAAGCAATGGACTTAACTTATCTCAATAAAATACACGACTGGCGTTTCTTTCTAGGGTCCACTGTCCCCAGACACACTTGCTGTCCTCATGACTGAATGCCATCCAGGAGCCTGACAATAGGACTCATCCTGGTCTCTCTGACCGAAGCTGGGATCTTAGGTAACGTCTGGCTCCTCAGTCGCTATGCCTTCATTTACTGCACTGAGGGGAAGTTGAGGCATGTGGATCTGATTCTCAAGAACCTGTTTGTGGCCAACTGTTTAACACTTCTCTCTAGAGGAACTCCTCAGACACTGGTAGCTTTGGGGATGAAGTTCTTTCTGGATGATTTAGGGTGCAAACTAATTTTCTATCTTCACAGAGTGGCCAGAGGAGTGTCCCTTGGCACTACCTGTATCTTGAGTGGCTTCCAGGCCATCACAGTCAGCCCTAGCCGACACCAGTGGATGAAGCTCAAGGCCAAAGCCCCCAAGTACATTAGGTTTTGTGCTATCATCTGCTGGACCCTTCACATGCTGGTACGTGGTATTGTTCCTCTGCATATCACTGACGGGAGCGAACGCCAAAACCACACAAAGACAATGGATCTGGGGTACTGTTCTGGCACAGGCATTGACAGAAACGTATCTTTATTGCATTTAGCAGTATTTTCTTCCTTTGATGTGTTGACTTTGGGGCTCATGTTTTGGGCCAGCGGCTCCATGATGTCCGTCTTGTACAGACACAAGCAGACTGTTCTACACATTCACAGCACAAAGCTCCCTCCCACACGCTCATCTGAGACCAGAGCCACCCAAAGCGTCCTCACCCTGGTGAGCACATTCTTCTTCTTCAGTGCCCTGTCCTCGTTCTTCACCTTCTACATAGCGTGCTCTGATGAGCCTGGCCAGTGGCTGGTGAGCGCCAACGCCCTCGTGGCCGCGTGCTTCCCCGCCCTCAGGCCCTTTGTGCTCACCAGCACAGACCCCGGGGTGTCTAGACTGGTTTTTTTTTTTTTTTTTGCCTGCTGCACAAAATAAACCATTTCCATAAACTGGTCAGATCACTATAAATGTCAGAATGTATGTCTCTGAATACTGTCCACTTATATAGTCACCCTTTGCTCCATTATATTAAGCACTTACTATGGCCAAGTCAGGTGGACAGAATCAGGAACAAGATGGACTGAGCCTGACCCTAAATTACTTGTAATTGTGCCACAGCAGGTGCCAAATGAGAAAGGTGCTCTCATTTCTACTCTGCAGTGCTCACCTCTCACTAGGGGCAAAGCGGAATGGGGTACTTTCCTCACAGTCTGTACTCCATTCAAATGAAAGGAAGGCACTTTTTCTTAAGCATTCTGATTTGGGATTGGCATGCGTGTCTTAAGGACATTTGACAGGACATACGTGTCTCCTTCCCCATCTCTGCCAACAGTATATTGGCTTAGCAGATACTGCGAATCTATACAAACTCACTGTAAAGAGTCAGGGAAAACAGGTTTTTCCCTCCACCTTAATAAAGGAAAACACTGATACTGAAAACTTCCCCAGTGTGAGAAAGGGAACAGTCACCCAAGTCCCGGAAGCACAGAGAGAGCCACATGGGATCAACCCAGAGAGGAGCACACCAAGGCACACAGTCATCAAAGTGACAAATACTAAGGATAAGGAGAAAATATTAAAACTAGCAAGAGAAAAGCAACAAATAACACACGAGGGAACTCCCATAAGGTAATCAGCTGATTTTTCAGCAGAAACTCTACAGGCCAGAAGGGAGTGGCATGATATAGTCAAAGTGATGCAAGGGGGAAACTTACAACCAGGAATACTCTATCCAGCAAGGCTCTCACTCAGCTTGATGGAGAAATCAAAAGCTTCACAGAAAACAAAAGCTAAAAGAATTCAGCACCATGAAATCAGCTTCACAACGAATGTTAAAAGGAACTTCTCTAGTCACCAAACTGTAGAGAACAAAAAGAAAGTAAAAAAAAGACCTACAAAATATTGCTTTGGCAATTTGGGGTCTTTTATGGTTCCATACAAATTTGGAATTGTTTGTTCTATTCTGTGAAAAACGTCGTGAGTCTTTTGACAAGGGTTGCGCTGGATCTGTGGATTGCTTTGGGTAGTGTGGCCATTTTGATAAGTGTTGATTCTTCCAATCCAAGAGCACAAGATCTCTTTCCATTTCTTTGCATCATCTGCAATCTCCTTCATCAGTGTTTTACAGTCTTCAGAGTATAGATAACCTCCTTAGTTGTTTATTTCCAGGCATTTTGTGGGTTTTGATGCAATGGAAATGTTTATGCCAGTTATAAAATTCTGGTTTTTGAACTGAAAAAAAAAAGTGAATGAACAGCTGCAAATGGAAAAATATCCTTCTTTCTTATGGGTGAGTTGTATTCCATTATATATATATATGCTACATTTTCTTTATTCATCTAGTGATGTGCACTTAGGATGCTTCTATATCTTGGCAATTATAAATACTGTTGTTGTAAATAGTGGGGTGTATGTATCTTTTTGAATTAATGCTTTTGTTTTTCTTGGATATATGACCAGGAGTGGAATTGCTGGGACATATGGTGGTTCAGTTTTTAGCTTTTTCAGACTCTCCATGTTGTTATCCACAGTGGCTGCACCAACCTGCATTCTCATCAACAGTGCACAAGGGTTCCCTGTTCTCCATATCCTTCCAGCGTTTGTTATTTGTGTTCTTTTTGATGATGGCCATTCTGACAGGTGTGAGATGATGTCTCATTGTGGTTTTCATTTGCATTTTCCTGACATTAGTGATGTTGAGCAACTTTTCAAGTTTCTGTTGGCCATCTGCATTTCCTCTTTTGGAAAAAAAAATGCCTGTTCAGTTCTTTTGCCCATATATTTAAATGGGTTGGTTGTTTGCTTGCTTGATTTTTAATTGAAGTACAGTTAATTTAAAATGTTGTATTACTTTCTGGTATACAACATAGATGGACTTGGAGGGCATTATGTAAAGTGAAGTAAGTCAGAGAAAGACAAATACCGTAAGATACCACTTACATATGGAATCTAAAAAAATACAGCAAACTAGTGACTATAACACAAAAGAAACATACTCACAGATGTAGAGAAGGAACTAGTGGTTACCAGTGGTGACAGGGGAGGAGGAAGAACAAGATGGAAGTGGAGGATGAAGAGGTACAAACTATCAGGAATAAAATAAGCTACAAGGGTGTAATGTGCAGCTTGGGGAATAATAACTATAAATGGAGTATAACCTTTAAAAATTGTGAATCACTATATTGTATACCTGTAACATATAATATTGTACATCAACTATACTTCAATTTTTAAAAATATGATATTGTAAAATAAATACATAAATAAAAAAGAAAACAAAAGACACAGTAAAGACTATAAAAAAGAAAGACACCTGCACCCCAGTGTTCCCAGCAGCACTACAGACAACGGCCAAGACATGGAAACAACCTAAATGTGCATTCCAGATAACTGGAATATTACTCAGACATAAAAAAGAATGAAATAATGCCATCTACAGCAACATGGATGGACCTAGAGATTATCATACTAAGTGAAGTAAGTCAGAAAGAGAAAGATAAATATTGTATGATATCACTTATATGTGGAATCTAAAATATGATAAAAATGAATGTATTTACAAAGCAGAAATAGACTCACAGACATAGAAAACAAACTTATGGTTACCCACATGAAAAGGAGGGAGGGGTTAACAGATACAAACTGCTATATATAAAACAGATAAACAACAAGGACCTACTCTATAGCACAGGGAACTGTGCTCAATTTCATGTAATAAAATAAAATGGAAAGGAATCTGAAAAGAAAAAACATATTTGCAAATAAATATAAAAATAATTATTCTATGTGTTACATCTCTCTGGTAAATGAGAAAAAGTCTTCCTTGCCATAAATCATGTTACCATGAAAACATGACAATTAAAAAACCCACAATAAAATCAGAATGATGCTATTATGTCCCAGCATGGCTGGCCCTGTGGAAGGGAAGTGAGCAAGACGTGAGCATTAGAGCCTCAGCGCTACCCCAAGATTTCCTCCCAACAATAACCGGGAGGGGACGAGAAAGGGAGGAAAGGACCAGCTTCTCAGTGTGCCCACCGACGCTATCTGATGTCACGTCTGTGAGCCCTCCAAAATCACCCCTGCACCCTTGGGGGACTGTGGTCTGGGCCTTAAAATACACAGGCGTGGCTGTGAAGGCACCAGGAGCCTTTCCACCAAGACATGCTGCCACCCCGACCCCCATCAGCACCTTGTCAGACCTGCAGCGACACAGCGGGAGGAGCTGCTTTCCACACCAGGTGGTCTACGCCTCACCACACTTGGTCCACAGGGGCTGTACAGCTGTATGTGTGCCCCACACAGCAGGTTTCAGGGATCCCTGTTACATGCCTGTCCCACAAGTCTCCGACAAGAATCTGTGGGTGTGTGTGTCCCATACACTATGATGCGTCAATACCCCCCCTTCTCTCTCAGGTCCCTGGTGTGTTTTACACATGCTGGTTGTATGTGTTTCGAGTCCATCCCACACCCACTATTCTGTGGATGTGGTGTGTGCCTGTGTGTGACCGGCTGTGTTGACGGTGTCGGCATCCCACATCCATTGTGCATGATCCGAGTGCACATCGTACGCTGCAGGGATGTGCTGAGAAGTGTCAGTAACACACGCCTGTCACACAGCCCCCCCAGAATGTGCGTATCTCCAAGTGGTGCCCTCACCACACATCTGACACACACCTGTCTGCTGGGACCAGGCCGCAATCACTCGTCAGTATCCAGTGCACAGGAAATTTGGCGGAAGACTCAGCAGGTTAACAGTAAGAGGGGTGCAATAAGCCAGATCTAGAAGCAAACTGTAATGAACACATGGCTCACGACTTCAACCGGTAAATAAGAACAAAAAAGAGGTTAGTGGTGCCAACAGGCTAAGACTTACAAGATACACATTTTGTATTCTGACTGCAATGATAGGTATACCTTAGACATACCATTGCAGCCTTGGTTCCAGACCACCGCAATAAAGCAAATAATGCAATAAAGTGAGTCACACAAACTTTTTTGGTTCCCCAGTGTACATGTTGTTTACACTATACTGTAGTTTATTAAGCATATGACACATTATACCTTTTTTTAAAACCCTAATTAAAAAATACAACCAGCTAAAAAATATTAACCATCATCTGCGCCTTCAGCAAGCTGTAATCTTTTTGCTGGTGGTGGGTCTTGCCCGGATGTTGATGGCTGCTGGCTGATCAGCGTGGTGGTTGCTGAAGGCTGGAGTGGCTGGGCAACTTGTTCAAATAAGACAACAGTGAAGTTTGCCTCATTCATTGACTCTTCTTTTCAGAAATGATTTTGCTGTAGCGTGCAACGCTGCTTAATAGCACTTTATGCACAGGAGAACTGCCTTCAAAACTGGAGTCAATCCTCTCAAATCCTGTTGTTGCGTTGTCAACTAAGTTTAGGTAATATTCTAAATCTCTTGTCATTTCAGCAATCTTCATGGCATCTTCACCAGAAGATTCCACCTCAAGAAACCACTTTCCTTGCTCATCCACAAGAAGCAACTCCTTACCCATGAAAATGTTATCACGAGATTGCAGGAATTCAGTCATCTTTGGGCTCCCCTTCTAATTCTAATTCTCTTGCTATTTCTACTACATCTGCAATTACTTCTTCCACTGAGGTCTTGAACCACTCAAAGTTATCCATCAGGGTTGGAATCAACTTTTTCCAAAGTGCTGTTCGTGTTGACTTTTTGACCTCACCCCATGAATCACAATGTTCTCAATGGCATCTAGAATGCTGAATTCTTTCCAGAAGGTTTGCAATTGACTTTGCTGAGATCCAGCTGAGGAATCACTATCTATGGAAGCTTTAGCTTTACAAAATGTATTTCTTAAATGTTAAGACTTGAAAGTCAAAATGCTACTTGATCCACAGGCAGCAGAAAAAACCCTGTGTAAACAGGCATAAGAACATTAATTTCATTGGAAATTTCATTCAGAGTTCTTGGGTAAACAACTGCATTGTCAACATTTTGAAAGGAATCTTTTTCTCTGAAGCAGTAGGTCTCAACAGTGGGCTTGAAATATTCAGTACACCATGTTGTAACCAGTTGTGCTGTCATCCGAGCGTTGGTGGTCCATTTCTAGGGCACAGCAGAGGAGATTCACAATAGCTCTTAGGGCCCTAGGATTTTCAGATGGTAAATGAACACTGGCTCCAACTGAAAGTCACCAGCTGCATCAGCCCCTCAGAGAGTCAGCCTGTCCTTAAAAGTTTTGAAGTCAGGTGTTGACGTCTCCTCTTTAGGCATGAAAGTCCTAGATGGCATCTTCTTTCAACAGAAGGCTGTTTCATCTACACTGAAAATCTCTTGTTCAGTGCAGCACCTTCATGGAGCGTCTTGGCTGGGTCTCCTGGAGAACTTACTGCAGCTTCTGCATCAGCACTTGCGGCTTCACCTGCACTTTCATGTCACGGAAACCACCTCCTTCCTTACACGGCACGAACGAACCTCTGCCGGCTTCAAGTTTTCCTTCTGCAGCTTCCTCACCTCTCTCAGCCTTCACAGAATTGAAGAGAGTCAGGACCTTGCTCTGGATTCAGCTTTGGCTTAAGGGGCTGCTGTGGCAGGCCGGATCTTCTATCCAGACCACTGTAGCTTTCTCCAAATCAGCACTAAGGCTGTTTCACTATCTTATCATTCATGTGTTCACTGCAGTAGCATTTTAAATTTCCTTCAAGAACTTTTTCTTTGCATTCTTGACTTGGCTGCTTGGCACAAGAGGCCTAGCTTTTGGCCTGTCTTGGCTTTTGACATGCCTTCCTCATTAAGCTTAATCATATCTAGCTTTTGATTTAAAGTGAGAGACATGCTATGGCTCTTCCTGTCACTTAAACACTGGAGGTTACTGCAGGCTTATTAATTGATCGAATTTCAATACTGTTGTGTCTCAGGGAATAGAGAGGCCCGAGGAGAGGGAGAGAGACAGGGGAACAGCCAGTCAGTGGGGCAGTCAGAACACACACATTTCTCGATAAAGTTCACCACCTTTTACGGGTGCGGTTCGTGGCACTCCAAAACAACTGCAACAGTGACATCGAAGATCGCTGACCACAGATCGCCATCACAAATATTATAATGAAAAAGTCTGAAACACTGTGAGAATTACCAAAATGAGAGAGAGACACAAAGTGAGCAAATGCTGTTGGAAAAATGGCGCCGAGAAACTTGCTCAATGCAGGGTTCCCACAAACCTTCAATTTATAAAAAAAAAAAACCACAGTATCTGTGAAGCACAGTAAAACAAGGTATGTCTGTAGTCTGCCTTCAAGAACAAACACACTTTTGAGAAAACTCACAAAATTCAGCATGGATAAAATATTTATCACATTTTAAAATATTTTTATTTTCTGTGAAAAAGTTATTGTCACTATCAAAAAACTCTTGCATTTTAGAAAAGCATTTTCAAGAAGCTATGCATTAAACAACATGACGTCTGGGTTTGTAAGTAACATAACCCACTAATGTGCATGAGAGATGAAACAAGAACAATTATAAATAATGACGGAAGATGGGGGACCCAGAAGATAGTCTTTTCCACTTTTGTATATATTTGAAAATAGCCATTACAAATGGTAGAATATATCCTATATCAGAAATCTAGTATGTCGAAAGGATGAATTTAACATTGAATAGGGGAGGGTACAGCTTAGTTGTAGAGTGTGTGCCTAGCATGCACAAGGTCCTGGGTTCAATCCCCAGTACCTCCAATAAGTAAACAAACAAACCAACCTAATTACCCTCCCCCCAAAATTTAAAAGGGTGCAAAGAATAACCAATCAAAAAAAATTAAAATGGCACAAGGAAACGTTTATGCATCAAAACATCAAAATTTTTGGTGTCTGAAATATGTACATAAAGTCAGTTATATTTCAGTTAAACTCTTCTAAGTCACAAACACTCAAACATCGTCACCCTCTATTCATTCCTCTCTGTTTCACAATCTGTTCTCAGGAGTGTGGCCACTCTCCTCGCGTGAGGGAAACGCAGTGGTGTGCTACTGCCGCTCTTCCCAGCCCTGCACACTGACACGTTGGGAGTCTGAAGTGGGTCATGGTTGAGTACTGACACCAAAGAAACTGCCAAACATCACAAACCAGGGCTTGATTTATACTATTGTTAAATGCAATGTATCGGATGTCCACACTTAGAAACGTGATGGAGAATGTTAATGATGTGTTTGGTAAATGTGTCCATTACACTGTGCACGCCACCAAAAATAAAGAGGAAAAAATGACGGATATTCTTCCAGTATTCAAAAACAATTATTCCATGCAGCAAAGAAGTCACTCACGCCATTGAAGAATAAGTAAAATTCCAACATGTCTTTCTTGTTTCTTACTATAACTAAAAGGCAAACAGCCAAACTCACAAAATACAAAACAGGCCAAATACAAGAAGTATCCTACTAAAGAAGTTATGTGAGTAGCAAACACATGACATAATGCTCAACAAATCCTTAGGGAAATGCAGTTAAAACCATAAATGACCAACACACACTTATTTTGAAAGGGTAAAATTCAAAAGTGACCTTATGGGGGGTGGGAGGTGTAGCTCAGTGGTAGTGTTATGTGCTTAGTATGCATGAAATCCTGAGTTTGATCTCTAGTACCTCCATTAAAAATAAATAAAATAAGATAAACAAACAAACCTAACACCTTTTCCCCTGCAAAAAAAGTGACCTTAGCAGGTATTGACAAGGGTGTGAAGGAACTAGAATTCTCACACTCTGCTGGTGGGAATGCAAAAAACAAACAAACAAGAAACACAACCATTTTAGATCAGTTTGGTAACTTCCTAAAAAGTTAAATATCCACCCACAGACTCAGGCACTATATTCTGAGTTATCGATAGAAAAAAAATGAACCATATTCATATAAGTAATTGAAAACTAATGTTCATATCAGCTTGGAAATACACTCCTTACCATGATGATGGTTTCACAAGTGTATACATGTGAAATCTTATCAAATCGTACACTTTAAGTGTATACAACTTATTCTACACCCACTGTACTTAATGCAGGTTTAAAACATGGTTCATGATAAAAATCTAAATCCCACTTTTCAGAAAATCAATCTGTATTGACTCCACTATCTCACTCCTTGTGCTTTGAGGTACAGTCTCTCCTCGGTGGCAGGAAATACTGGCAAATAATGAAGGCCATTTCCAGCTGAGTCAAGAAGACTGCTCGCTAAACCACAGTTACCTCTCCATTCTTCTGCTGCCTGCATAGCACTGGCCTTGAGGTGAACGGCTCTGAAAGGCTGCAGGAATCCACACAACCCTTACTTTGTCTGCCGATGACTTCACAAGATAAGCACACCTGGAGGTCCTGACACCTCCGTACACACTTACCCTGCAGTCACTGTCAGCAGGACGTGCGTGCCTGTTATCCTTAGAAGAGGTACATTCCACGTATTTTGCTGCAGCCTCCTCCACTATCAACCAGTGTTTATCCCCCACTGTGGTCTCCCCTGCCCCTGAAGTCTTCCAACTACGGGCACCAGCCCACTGAATTGTGGGTATCAGGGTCTATGTTCCTTTGGAGAAACTGGGGTTACGATTCCCCTCAGTAATGCTGGGCACTGTGTGTTGTCCTCTGTGAGAAAACAGAAAGAAAAACAAAAACCACCACATTGTCTTCAGAAGCACTGTCACAACTGCCCCTTCCTCAGGATGACTCTGAACCACAGACCTCTGGTATCCAGGCAATCACGACTACAAGCAGTCCTTCCTAGGAGGCCTTGCCAGCAAAGCAAACTCGGCCAAAATGAGAGCGCCATGATCCACCATCACACTGCCCCTGGAGGCACCTGCACTTTGGATCCCCAAAAGTGAAGCTTACTCCTCAAGTTAACAGTCCTATTGTGCTTTCAAACCACTCCACACAGTGAACAGAATTTCTAACACTTAGGTGCTTAAACAGAAAGGCCTTTATTATTGCACAAGCCAGAGAAATGTGCAGCAGGCAACCTCCACTCTGGTAACTTGGAAGCTGGAAAACCGTCACAAGTGCCATCTGAGACCTCATCCCTGAGACAGCGAGTCCTGCTCTGCAAGCAGAACTCAGATTGCGTTCTCTGGGCCAACACACATGGTGAGGTCCACACGCTAACTTCTCAGAGAGAAGGGAGTGAAGACCCCTAAGGGCTCATGATACTCATGATTCCAACAAAGCACAGACCAGCTGCACTGAGCAGACGAGGGTGGTGACTGACGCCAACCGTGTGGACCTGCCAGACGCTAGAGGAGAAGTGGCTTCTGCCACAGGAACCAGCAGTGATCTACCTGGCAAGGACCCTGGACAGGTTACACATGCTTCCCACAGCACTCAAATTTATGGCGAATCCATCTCCAGCCTGTGGATATGCGGACACGAGATTCAATTCAGGGAGATGGCTCCTCACAGAGGCTTTCCTCCGACACTCACACTAAATGAGGGAGGAGCACACTCCCTGCACATACAAGGCCTCCCTCAGTGTGAATGCTTTGGTGTTGACGGACGTCAGATTTGCAGCCGAAGGGTTTCCCACGTTCACTGCATGTGAGCTCTCCTGTGCCGAAGGAGGCCAGAGCTCTGAGTGAAGGATTTCCCACATTCATTGCACTCGTAAGGCCTTGCCCCAGTGTGCACTGTCTCGTGTCGAATGAGGTGGGTTTTGCGGCTAAAGGATTTCCCACATTCACTGCACTCGTAAGGCCTCTCTCCAGTGTGAACTCTATGGTGTTGGATAAGGACAGATTTCTGGCTAAAGGACTTCCCACATTCCCTGCATCTGTAAGGCCTTTCTCCAGTGTGAACTCTTTGGTGTTGAATAAGGACGGATTTCTCGCTAAAAGATTTTCCACATTCAATGCAATCATAAGGCCTTACTCCAGTGTGAACTCTCCAGTGTCGAATGAGGTGAGTTGTACAGCTAAATGATTTCCCACATTCAGTGCACTCATAAGGCCTTGCTCTAGTGTGAGCTCTCTTGTGTCGAAGGAGGCCAGAACTTTGGCTAAACGATTTCTCACATTCACTGCATTTATAAGGCCTTTCATTAGTGTGAACTCTTTGGTGTTTCTTGAGGATGGATTTCTGGATAAAGGATTTCCCACATTCACGGCATTCATAAGGTCTTTCTCCAGTGTGAACTCTCTGGTGTTGAATGAGGTCAGATTTCTGGCTAAAAGATCTCCCACATTCACTGCAATCATAAGGCTTTGCTCCAGTGTGAACTCTCCAGTGTCGAATGAGGTGGGTCCTGCGGCTAAAGAATTTCCTGCATTCACTACACTCATAAGGCCGTTCTCCAGTGTGAATTTGCTGGTGCTTGACAAACCTGTCTTTGTATTTGCTACGTTCAAGACCTTCTCCAGGGCAGACTCTCTGGTGGTGAAGTGTGTGAGTGTTGCCAAAAACTTTCTGGCACTCAACCAGCTTCTTACGGCTTTTTCCACTGTGAAAGCGCTCCCCACACTCCATGCTGCCGTGTGGCTTCTCACTGCTGAGAGTGGCCTGGTGCTGAGGAAGGCCCAAGGTAGCTAGAAAGTCCTTTCCATCCTCCCCACAGGGGAAGGGCTTCCCTGACACATGGAATGCGAGGCTCGTCACAAATGAGGCCTTGTCCACATCCACTTCAAAGATTTTCTCTCTGCTGTCATGCTCTTGGTACTGCTGAAGATTTGTATTCAACCAGAAGCCTCTGGAGCCCCCATCAAAGTACGATTTCTGCCCTGGATATGCTGCCTGGAGCTCAATCAGCTGCAAAGTGTCTTTCAAGGCTGGGACACACTTCTCACAAGGGCGAGTCTTCGGGTTTAAAGGCACCAGCTTAGAAGTCCTGATCTGTGACTCACTTATAGAAACACTCTGCTCAGACAGTACCTCCTCATCCTCTGCTCCACGCCAACAATCTGAAAGCAGAGGAATGCTAATAAAGTGCCTGTTAACCTTAGTGGGAGAAGGAAGTCCCACAAAAATGTGTGTCATACACGTACATTCAGACCAAAGAACGAATCAATGGGAATATTTTCAGGACGTGGCAGTAATCTGAAGGGAGGGCTGCTCTGTGGTACTGGGCCTCTGAAAATCACAGAATGCGGTAACTTTCCAGGACAAAGGACACAAGTATGGTGTGCCACATGGGGAGGACCGGCAGGATCAATGACTCACTCCTCTCCCAAGAGTCTGCAGCAAGATCTTGTCAGCCAGTAACATTATGCAGAGGATGGCTGTGTCTGGGCCCAGGGGAAATCAAGTGGAAGTGACTAGCTGGTGTTCAAGGACTATTTAAGAACACATGCACACCTCGCAGTACTTTACTGGCATATATCGTTCCATGCAGCTTTACTGCACTTTGCAAACACTAAGCTTTTTACAAATGGAAGGTTTGTGGCAACTCTATGTTCAGCAAGCCTATCAGTGCCACTTCTCTAACAGCATTTGCTCATTTTTATGTCTCTGTGTCACATTCTGGTAAATCTCACCATCTTTGAAAACTTTCTGTTATATTTTTCAATGTATTTTCATTTATTATATTTGTTATGGAGATCTGTGAACAGTGCTCTTTGACATTACTACTACAACTAGTAAAGCTGAGATAATGGTTAGGATTTTTAGCAAAAAAATACTTTAAAAATTTTTTTGTTAGGTTGTTTTTTTATTATTATTATTATTATTATCATCATCATCATCATCATTATTTAATGGAACTGGGGATAGAACCCATGATCTCATGCATGCTAAGCATGTGCTCTACTTCTGAGCAATACCCTCCCCCCTGCAAAAAATTACTTTTTAATCAAGGTAGCTATATTGTTTTTCAGGCATACGTCTACTGTACACTTAATACACTGCAGTACAGTATAAACATAATTTATATGCAGTGGGAAATCAAAACATTCGTATGACTCACTTTATTCCAGTATTAGCTTTACTGCAACTGTCTGGAACCGAACCTTCAACATCTCCCAGTCATATCTGCAGGTGTTAGGTCGCTGCAGAACTGCACGTGGTGCAGTGGAGAGGGACACGACACACGCAGAAGACGCAAGTCACAATTGAAATGACAAATCAGAGAGGTGTCAAGTATGTAGAACAAAGTGTAAAAACGATTTGCGTCCAGTGGCACTTGCATTAAAACACTGGTGGACAGACATAGGACAGTTACTTGGTATGAGTTAAACACAGCCTCAGCCGCCTTTTTGCTCCCTCCTCTCCAGAGGCGGCCCGCACTCTGTCTATGGAGTGTCTACCTACTTTTACTGTAATCTGAGCACCCAACCCCCACACCTCCTGGCCCTTCTTTGCCTTTTGAAACAGCCTCCACTCTATGCACTATGTATCTCTCTAAAAAAAAAATCTACCTTTACTCAAAATAATAAATAAAATAAAATAAAATAAACACAGCCTCACTTTCATGCCCTCCCCCAGGTGCACTCACCAGGGCCAGGCCTCCTCTGAGACCATCTTGCCATGTTCACCCTGTAAAGCAATCAGGGCTCTCCCCACACCCTCCACTGTACAACTACATGAGACCCGAATAAAATGTCTTAGGGAAAGACACGACGTGTGAGTGCTTGGCACTGGCCCAGAGCAACTCAGGAAACGACAGACTGCAGGCAAGGAAAGGATATTACAACAAAATCTCTCAACAGGGTCTTTCAAGAAAAGCCTACATAGAAGCAGTGACCATGACGATGCCTGCAACTCCTGATACAGGCAGTCACAAGGAAGACTTAAAAGGTCTCATCACAAGGAAAAGCAGAGTGTGGGACTCTGCGTGGTGATGGATGCTAACTAGACACAGTTAACTACCTGTGGTGGCATTTTACAATATACACAAAGACCAAGTCATTATGTTATACACCTGAAACTAACAGAATGTCATATATCAATTATATCTCAATTTAAAAAAGAAAAAGGGGCAGACTCTGGGGCACAAGGTGCCATAGATCTGGATACAGTCATCCTGCCAAAGAGAGGACAAGAAATGTGGGCTCTCCTGGGCTGACTGCCGGACTGACTCCTAGACATTTCCCTGCAGGCCTTGTGCTAGTAGATGGCGAGATGCTTGAGGAGCCCAGTGCTCCGGGCAGTGCACACAGCTCAGCACCACACAATACATGTGCCAGGCAAGTGGGGAAGTTTGCAGAGACCTGGTCTAGCTGTGGAATGGACAGAGGTGCCTCTCGGACAGGGGCAAAGACAGAGGCCAGTTAAGGACACCGCGAGGAATATGAAGGACTTACCCAGGGACCTTGTAAGTGCAAAGTTCTCCAGCATCACATCCCGGTACAGGAACTTCTGTGCCTCATCAAGGAGCCCCCACTCCGCCTGGGAGAAGTAAATGGCCACGTCTTCAAAAGTCACAGAGACCTGCCATGACAGGGACAGTTCATTCCATGGTCAGCTTTTCTCAGAGGACCCCAAATTCACACACCCACCCGCTCACACCCTGCTTACCCACCTCCCTGTTTCCCCATCTTAGCTGAGGCACCAGGCCCTGGTGACACTTATGTGCACACTCTTCTCTTGGTCCCTTTGATTACTATGTCCACCCACACCAACAGGCAGGTGGGCAGACAGACGACATCTACGCTGTGGGCCTGGCATGTAGGGAAGGACTCCCTCTGACCAGGCAATTCTCCTAGGGTGCCCAGGTCACGCTCCCAAATATAACCAAGGGTGTGGGCTCACATTTCACCCTCAGGTCCTCCATGCCAGGGCTCTCAGCCCACTGGCCCTCATCCCCTTTCTATGCAAACTTCACTCTTTCTACAATCCCTCTCTCAGTCACCACCTCTTCCCTGCCCTGCAACACAGGCAGCCACCAGTCCTTCCTACGTGTTACTGAACACATGGCATAGAGAGAGTGCCTGGCAAACTCAAACAGGATCCAATACTGCCCAGACCTCCAACGGTCCCCACTGCCTGACTCTGTCCCTTGCTTCAGCTTCTGCCACCCAGAACCAGCTGTGGATCTCACATGGCCATGACCCTCCTCCAGGTGTGCTACACTTCATGTGCTCTCATCAGAGACTTCCCCTCTCTTCCTAAGTGTCATTCAAAACCCAATCCCAGAGGCTTTCTACCCCAGGTCCACTGACTCTCCCAGATGACCATTTGTGCCCCTGAACTAATCCACCAAGCTGACTAAAACTCCGCGGACACACAAGGTCACAGCAAATCCTGGTGAGCCCACAGAGCAGTGAATAAGCAGTAGATCTGGCCTGTCATCTTGCCTCAATTTCTCCTGTAACTCCACTTCCGTCTCACATGCACTCAGCCCTCAGAAGCCTGAATCACCTGCCAGGTCATCCTCTCTCCCACACTGTTCCCACAGCCACTTCACCTGTGTTTGTGATGTCTGTCTTCTTTCACCTTGGTGCCCAAGCATAAGGCCCAGCCCCCAGACCTCACTCTCCCTTTCCTGGGCTATTATTAACTTAACCGTGACCAAGATCACCACCTCTCAAAGTGACCCACAGTGTTACGAACTCAATGTATGCATCCTCCCAAAATTCATATGTTGAAGCCCCAACCCTCAATGTGATGGTAGTTGGAGGCAGGGCCTTGGGGAAGTAATCAGGTTTAGGTTAGGACATGAGGAGAGACCCTTATAAGAGGAAGACAGAGACATCGCTTCCATTCGCCACCTCCTTGCACCAAGAAAACGCTACGTGAGGAGACAGAGAGAAGGGAACCACCTGCAAGGCAGGAAGAGAGCCCCTCACCAGGAATCCAATCTGCAAACACTTTCATCTTGGATTTCTCAGCTTCCAGAACTGGGAGAAATGAAAGTAGTTTGTTCTAACCATCCAAGCTAAGACACACAGCCCCACCCTGGTCCACATACTATCCACCACCTTCTTCATCCTGAAACTCTCCCAAGAAACCTAGACCTGTTCGTACAACCGCCCTCTTAACACCTCCATTTACTTGTTCTCTGAAACATCTCATACATTTAACATGGCCAAACTCTTAATACCTTGCTTGAAAATTACTCCTGCTATCAAATTTCATATCCCAGTTGATGGAGCATCCATCCCTCTGGCTGCTAAACCCCAAAACCTTGCGGCCATCCCTGACTTCTACTTTGTTCTCTCACCTTCAAAATCAAAAAATGAAAGATCCTCTGGGGGGAGAAAAAAAGATCCAGAATCCAACCATGTCTACCACCTCCAAGGCCACCACACTGACTCACATCATCAACGCTACCTGGACTATGGCAGTAGCTTCCTCCCTGGTCTCCTATCACCTTCCTCACACCCCCTAGTCCGTTCTACACGCTGCAGTCACAGGGAGCCTGATAAAAGCCGGCTCGGATCGCCGCCCTCCTGCACTCCAAACCGCCCATTCTTCACATTACCTCCAGGACAGACACTCAGTTTCTCAGCCATTCCAGGCACGCCTCCTGCCCCCTTGCTCTGTTCCCGAGATAGAAGGCAGACTCGAGATTCCCTTCAACTAGTGCAGTCTCCCCTCCAAGCATGTGCACACTGGGGTACCTGCACCTGGGCCAACCAGTCTGCTGCTCCCAACGCCCTTTGGAAAACTTCTGAAAGCCTCATTCAGGAGAGGCCTTTTCTGTTCACAACTCGCAGTGGCTCCTGGCCTGCTGAAAACGGCACCTGGCACCCCAAGCGCGACTCTGCCTCACATTCTCTGTGCCCTGAACACACAAGGCAGACCTCGCGGTTCCCGACCCCCCGCCTCAGCCCGGCCTCCAGGCCTCCGCACCTGCGGGTCCCCCACCCGCGGCCGCCTCCCCGGCCTGGACCCCGGGGCCCGGGCCGCAGGTACGCGAGCAGGCGCCCCGCACTCGGGGCTCTAGTGTCCGGCGGGAGAGGGCGGTGCGGGCCCGGAGGACGCGCGTTTACCTGAGGCGGGTCCCTCAGCGCGGCCGCCATCGGGGTCTGAGGGCAGGAGCGGCGGGGGAGGAGGGGAACGCGGGAGCGGGGACCCCCCGGGCGGCGTCTCCTCTCGAACCTTCTCAGTCTCGACTCTCTCCGTAACCTCAGACCCGGTGAACACACCGAACAACCGCCAAAACGGCCGCCACGACTGGGCGCCGGAAGTCCCGCCCCGACGCGATGCACACGCACGGAAGCGCCCGTCTTCTGAGTTCTCATTGGCTCAACTCAAGGCGCCCGGCGCGGAGACCTCTGGGGAATGTAGTTCGCGCAGCTAAACCCCCCTCCCCCGCGCGGGCTCTGCTCAGCGGACATGAATGGGAAGTGGCGCGGTGGGAGCACCTGTGCAAAGATGACACCAGGACCCTGAGAGAAAGGTTCGGGACACCGGCCTTTTTCTTCCAGCCATCTCGGCCTCTGAGGAGGCCTGCTGGGAACAGGACTTCTGAAAGGACAATTATGTCTGGAAGGAAGGCTGCCGTCCCAGGCCATTTTTGCTGGGTATAAGCTGAGGGTCCAGAACCAGAGGGAGCACAAAGCTCTTCTTAAAAACCAAAGGTGTTTATGCTCGAGGTGAAACTCAATTCTATCCCGGTAGGAGATGTGCTTATGTGTGCAAAGCAAAGAACAACAAAGTAACTCCTGGTGGAAAACCAAACAAAACCGTAGTAACCTGGGGAAAGGTAGCTCCTGCTCAGAGACAGTGCCATGGTTCTTGACAAACTCCAAAGCAACCTCTTTGCTAAGGACACGGACACAGGATCTGTATGATGCTGTACCCCTCGAGGATTTAAACTTACTGGAAAGTAAGTAAATACATGTATGGGGAAAACAACCAAAAAAAAGCTTAAGACGCCAAAATCTCTTTGATGGGAGGGGATTATCATTTGAGGTGTCATGTTTATTCAAGTCTTTAATAAATGTTCAGTGAGCATCTACTGAGGTTCAGGAACTACTGGAGGCACAAGAGAAAAGTCAGAAAACAAAGACAAGCCTGCCTTTGTGAGTCTTAGACTATTTAAGGAACACAGATGGGAAACATGAACAAAGAAATACCTAATTAAAAGTACATTAGAATGAAACAGAAGCGGTGAACATGCCCTCTTAGGACCTGAGGATGCAGCTAAGTCTCGCGAAGTTAGGAGGGCGTCTGGCCATGTTTCTCTCAGGATTCCAGGAGGCCTATGACAGTTACATCGTCCTGCAGTCTCGGGCCAGTCCCAGCACTGTCTAGGCAGTTGTGGCATGAAGGGACTGGCAGCATTCCCTGCCAGAGTCCGGGGTTCATGCTCGTGGCTCAACCCCCACGTGGGCCGCACCCCCCACCCTAGCTTGGAAGATGAGGAAAAGTGGGGACTATGCCCAGGCTGTGCACGTGGTACAGTAACTGGGGCAAAGCTTAATAGCCTTGAAGTCACTCAAGAGGCAGGTGGTACCCTTGCAATAAACATTAATCTGCTTAAAAAAAGGAAAAAAGAAATAAAGAGAGGGGCAGATAGCGCTGAGGGAAACCCTTCTGCCCACTCGTTGTAAATAGAAGACATTTACACCCAAAATCATCCAGGCAATATCGAAATCCAAAAGCTGCTATTGTCCAAGGAGTTCTTTGGAGAGAAGAACCAAGCAGGTGGCTATGACCAGCTGACTCAGAAGTCAGTGGATGGAAGAATGTCATGCAGTGAGTGAAGTGAAGTTATGCAGATGAAGGGATGAGAAATTTAGAAATTGGATCCCAGCCCTACTCTAAATGAGGAAATTAAGACTCAAATTTACATTAGTAAAAACCATTATTTTTAATTTAGAGGGAATGTTGGAGTTTGACTATCACAATCAGAAGACTCTGGAGAATACAGTAAAATACTGAATATCTGTCATTATAGTCAGGAAATTTCTTCGCTCTCCTAAGAATGATTCCAATTTTATATGAACATTAAAAGCATATATTTTCCTAAGCACAAAACCATTTTTGCAGCTTTCTTGATAATAACCAATATTGAAACCCACTGAACATCAATGAACATGGATTGGATAAATACACAAGGGTGCGTCTTCCTAAGAGATCACAGGGCAGCTGTGGTTGTGAGGAGTAAGTTCTTTCAACTATGCTGACCTAAACTGGCAGTAACTATCAGAATACCATGTGCAGTTAGTTTTATTTTGGCAAAAAAGTGAAGCTGATATGCACTTCTATATATTTATGCATTTATATCTTAATAATGGAAAAATAAAAACGATTCAAGTGGGCAGCTGTGAGGTGGGAAGAAGGAAGAAGACAGAGCAGAAAGTATGAAACTATGTCACTCAGAACGTACTTGTTTTTTGTCTTAGAATTATGTAATTATTGTGCCTGAATAGATATGACAACAAAGGAGTTTAATATATAATCACATAAATGGAAACAAAACCAAAACAAACCCATGTACCAAATTTGGGATTTTAAACAAAAAAGAGGAATTATTTCCAATGAAAACTGAAGTCAGTATGACTATGTTCTACATTAATAAATAAGAGAATAAACTAAAGATAAAACATTTTATATGAAATGTTGTAAAACATATAAAAATATAATATTTTGAGTAAAATCATGGGTAATTAAAATTTGAAATTACATGTATGTTGTTTCTAAAAAGTCTTAAAAGAAATGGTATTGGTAGAAAAAAAATAAATTAAAAAAACCCAGACATGGCATGTGGGCAGATGTGCAAACAAGAAAAGGCAAGAACTTAGTGGGCTCTTTTTCCTAGTTTTGTTCCTCATTCTGCCTAAGTTTTTACTGTGTCACCAGGTCATCTGATCCAGATTGCTGTCTCTCTCTATTTTTAGTTAAAAACTTTCAGTTAAAACACTATGTGGGGAGTGACATCAGCAAAGTGGTGGATTTGTAAGCTCCAAGTCCTCTTTCCCCAACAGAGATTATAAAAACAAACAAACAAACAAACAAAAAAAAAACGAAACAAAACAAAGCTGTCAAGTGGGAATTCTATACCTGGCAAAACTGTCTTCTAAAAAATGAGGGAGAAGTAAAGCTATCACCATAGGAACAAAAGCAGAAGGGAGCTCGTGACCATGGGACAGGTAGGGATTTTTATCTGTTTTGCGCCCCCACTGTGCCCTCGGTGTTTGACACATACCTGCATTTGATGGCAATTCATGACATACATGTCAGGTTTAAGTGAATGTTCCGGGTGGAAAGGGTGGGGGCTTAACGGAGGCAGCAGCAGTGAAGAGAGGAGAACCAGGATGAATCGCAGGAGAGCGTAGGGCGTAGAAGCCTCGAGACTGCTTCAGCGCTCTGCTGAGATGATGGACCTGTAACAACCTTTAAACTTCAACAGAAAAAAATCTTAAATGACTAGTAGAATAGTAATACCAAAAAATTATCTTAGGGGGCAGGGTATATAGCTCAGTGGTAGAGTGTGTGCGGGGGTCCAATCCCCAGTGCCTCTGTTAAGGAAAACAATACATGCCAACAATGACTACAGGGATGCTAAAGGAATCCTCTAGCTGTGAGTTAAACACACTCTTTCCTGCTATTCACTTCATGCACAGTGAAGGCTTTAGAGTGGATGTAGTGAGGATGAGTTTGGTCAGAAATGAAAGAGGAATCCAGCCTGTCAGAAAGAACATGGAGAAGAAAATGAGGCAGACCTAAAGCAAGTAGACACGGATCACGCGTGTCTTTGGGAAACCATCTCTCAGCTTCTGTTTGTCAGTATTTATGTCCCAACCCAAGCAAGCAGAGCTGACATTCAGGACAGTGCTACTTTCTGATTTTCATAATCTGGTCTGTTGTTTCCTATCATCTGACACTTCTCTGGAAATAGTAGTTACTTACCAAATTGTCATTTCCTGCCAGGAGGGTGGCTGCCATGTTGGCATCCATGCATGTGCGCAAAATGAATATCTGAGCTCTGAGCTGAAAGTTTCTGTGACCAGGATCTCATCTCTTTCTGGGGACTGATTACTCATTTTACTTCTAACTGTGACCACATCCACATGAGGAGTTGAGATGGTCTCTGCAAAACACTTGGGAAATGTGCAAAGCCGGAATGCTTTTAATAGTAATGTTAGCCATGAAAAGTGATAGAACTCCATGGGGGAAAACATATATTCAGTTACTTAGATAATTTGAATATTAATAGCAGATGAGCGACTAAGTTCTGTGAAATTTGGTGATGCAGCGAACAGGCTGCCCTCTGGGTTCCCAGCTACCCTGAGGGTTTGTTTTCCAAATGCGATATTTTAAGATTCCCGTGGACACTTAAAACTACCAGATTCTGGGGACTTGTAGAGGAAGAGGACAATAAGAGAGCATTTCCAGGGCATAAAGATGAAGAGGGAGACAGTGATGGCACATATTTTTGATCATTTCCGTAAACATTTATTGAGGTGTGTGGTGTGTTGGTCCTTTTATCAGGTGTGCGTAATGTGCCAGGAATGAAATGAGGCAACGAGCCCTATATCATGTGACTTATAATCACATTGAGGATATTAACTAGGATAATAAAAATAAATGTAAACAATATAGTATGTTATAAGGGGGTAGGTGTTTGTAATAGAAAAAAGAAAGGAGGGGATAATAGCTCAGTGGCAGAGCACGTGCTTAGCATGCGTGAGGTCCTGGGTTCTGTCCCCAGG
Organism: Camelus bactrianus; assembly: GCF_048773025.1. NCBI lineage: Eukaryota > Metazoa > Chordata > Mammalia > Artiodactyla > Camelidae > Camelus > Camelus bactrianus. The sequence continues at coordinate 1,061,909 of NC_133547.1, forward strand.
CCTCCATTAAAAAATAGAGAGAGAGAGAGATGACCAAGATGTGTGACATGCGGCAGAGTGCAGACTGGTTGTGATATTAAAGGGGTTTGTTCATTACACCTCAGCAAAGGTGGGGGAACAGGGTTACACTGAAAACTCCACTTAGAAGAGGAAACTTAGGGAAACACTTGAGGGATGTGTGGTGAGCCTTGACTCCAAAGAGAGGAAACAACTAGAGCTGAGGCCCGGGGCCAGTGCTCACCTTTCACGTCCCAGTGGGAGTCAGGAAACAACTGCAGCTGAGAGCCTCTGAGTGAGGCGGAGCGCGGCGACCTGATGGACAGGTCACGAACTTGCCCGGGGTCACAGGGCTCATCAGTAGCAGGGCTGGGATGTGACCCACGTGGGGTGGCTCCAGGTGTGCACAGGGTGATACACCAGCAGGAAACAGCTCATGGCAGCTGTGTGGGGCCAACAGCCGTGGAGGGAGGGAGGGAGACACGAGGGAAGAGGGATGTGGGGGAAGGAGGGTAGAGTGGTGGGGGAGTGGGAGGGGACGGTTTGGTGACGGTGTTGCTCCAACAAGGACGTCGCACAGACATCAACTGTCATCTCCTCTCACTCGCGTTTCATAACAGAAAGGGCTTCTCCCGCCAAACCCATTCCCTGCAGCTCTAAGGCCTTTCTCAAGTGTGAACTTTCTGGGGCTGAAAACGTGCTAGACCTTGAGGCGATGATTTCCCACACTTGCTTTTATGGGGCCTGTCCGTGGGGACATTTTCGGTGGGGAGTGAGGCTGGAGTGTTCTCTAAATGACTTCCCACATTTGCTGCATTCCTAAGGCCATGCTCCAGTGAGAATTCTCTGGTGCTCAACGTGGCTGAAGCTTCCACTAAAGAATTCCCACATTAGCCACCCTCATAAGGCCTTCTCCAGTGTGGACTCTCCAGTGGTCATTGAGATGGGAGTTTTGGCTGAAGTATTTCCCGCATTCGCTGCACTCGTAAGGCCTTTCCCCAGCGTGGACTGCCTAAAGCTGAGCACGTGAGTACTTGCTGCAAAAGGTTTTGCACTTTTGCTGGACTCATAAACCCTTTTTCCGGTGCAGACTCTCAGGTGGTGATCGAGAATGTCTTTGTGGCTGGAAAGTGGTGACATGATCAGCCGTCCCTCACTCCCTGCTTTAGAACCGGGGTTGGGGGGAGGCTGGGTGAGGACCTAGGGGGGCGCAGTGTTCACCTCAGCTGCGTCCCTCAGTGCAGGGCTGCCATCACAGCTGTGTGTGGAGTGGGGTCAAAAGTCTTCAATAGTCTTAAGATTGTGAGATTACTCTAGTATGTAACGTAACCAGGTGTCAAAGCGCCACGTTATTCCCATTCTGCTATTAACCTACTGCTCTCTCTACCCTCCAAGATGTGTCTTTATCAGACTAAAACATAAGAATAAAAACAATAAAGTCCTGACCAGAGAACTTGTTTGATGGCCAAGGCTACATGCTTCTCTCTGACAGCGGGAGTCACTCACTTCAGAGCCTCCCGCTGCTGCCTGTGATGAGGGAAGTATCATGATGCCTCACTGCCATGCACTGCTGAAGCCTTTCAGAGCTGGAATGGTCAGTAACCACAGCACAGCGACTTCCAGCCCAAGCCTGACAGACGATCCCTCTGGATCTGACCCAGCTCAGTTTAAAGGTAAATTCATGTCTTCAACAGGTATTTTTTGGTTGTTTGAAATGTGTCAGCTATTTCAAAGCACTTGAGATAAGTCAGTGAACAGAGCTGACGAACTGCCTGCGCTCCTTAAATTTACGTTTTATTGGGGTGAAGCAATAAATGGAAAATACAATCAGGAAGTTATAAAGTATATTCTAAACAGAGAAGAACTCTGGAAATAAACATCCTCGCATACACATTTATAGACATTACATTAGGGCCGTGGCCAAGGAAGCTTGTGGCGTGGAGGGGACACTCCTGAGGGCAACCTTCCGGTGCGTCCTCAGGTGGCGGTGGTAGGTGGATGACTGGCGGTAGCTTCTCCGGCAAAGGGGACACGCATAGGGCTTCTCCCCCGTGTGGATTCTCTCATGAGCCCGCAGGTTGGTTTTGTGGCTGAAGGCCGCTTTGCACGTGCTGCATAGGAAAGGCTTCTCTCCGGTGTGGGTCTTCTGATGCACACGCAGGTCTGATGCCTGGAAGAAGCCTCTGTTGCACTCGGCACAAACAAATGTCCTCTCATTCCGGTGTCTCCTCTGATGAACTTTTAACCGAGAGAAGTACCTAAAGACCTTGGGACAGTCCTCACATTTGTATGCTTTTTGGACTCCGTGGAATCCTTTTCGTTGTTCCTCGCAAGCAGACTTTCCCTCAGTGCTCCGATGGGCAGGAACAGGCTCCAGGGTGACCTGGTCTGGCCCAGAGAGAAAGCCTGGTTCCTCCAGAAGGACATCTTCATAAGAGGGTCCTTTCAGGGACCCTTCCTGGGACCTGGAGGTGCCTGGACCTGCTCTTCTGGAGCAGAGTGGATTCTCCAGAGAAACACCCCCTTCTTCCAGCCGAGGACAGTTCTCTTCTTGGACAATGAGTAGGAAAGGTGTCTGATCACTTTGACTAGTAATACTGTCATTTGCTTGACAGGTTTTCGAAGAAACATTGCCGCCATTTTCTTTATCTTCATTTCCTGGTGGGGGGTGTGGACAGAAAGCGACTCAGTGCAGCTGTACCCGAGGCCAAGTCCACACAGAGCACCCCTGCTACCCGGACTTACCCTTCTCTCTCTGCCCTGTTTCCACGGAAGTACCTTGGGGAGTCCAGAAAGGTGTCCCCACATTCTCTCCCACTGGGGTTCCTGTCAACAAGTGTTTTGTGAAGTGAACGATGACTTCCCTTAAGGGCATATTTTCAGAAAAGAGGGCTTCCTGTCCCTGCATGTGGACGTGGACCTGTTTAAAAAAACAAAAAGCCTGATCATTCATCTACGGCTCTGCTGTTTGACAAAACCCACCTAGAAACCCCACCTCAGTCCCAGGGTCTTTACACTGTGGGCCCCCACATCTCTGTCCCGCCCTCTTTTCTGCTATTAAATTTCATGGTGATTTCTTCATTAGTGTGTCTTCCCTAAGGAAAAAAGATGAATACTAAGGCTTTCTGAGGCAAGAACCAACTCTTGTTAAAGCATTTCTCATCCTGAACTTTCTACCCAGTTGGCAATTTCTCACTGAGTCCTCCAACGGTTTCACAAATGAAAATCAATTACACTAATTAATATGTTGGTTTCTACGTGTCCCACTGAATAAATGCTCATAAAAGTTTTATTCTTGCTCACTTAGAACAGTAAGTTCTATTTGCCCTGCTGAGGAAGAGTGATGTGACTAATAAGTGGGTCTGTAGTAAGTCTCCCTTCTCTGCCTCCAGGCATCTCCAGCTGGATGTACTTACACCTCCGTCCTTTCTGCCTCTCGCCCCAGAGGGTAGAACCCGCTACTCACTAAGCCAGGTGGCTTCATGCAGCCATCGCTCAGGGCTTCCATGAATTTCTCCAGGTTTCTGCCACTCGATTCCCATTTTTCTTTCAAAGCGGGCCTTTCACTGAAATGTCTGTTGATCATAAATTGTTCCAGGATGACTTGAAACATCATTTCATCCTTGCTGTGCTTCTCTGGCTGCAGCCATGAGTGAAATGCTTTATATAGCCTTTGCAGCTCCTGCCTTGCACACGAGTTATTGCCGCTTTGCAATAAGCTATGCTGAGGGCTCTGGAGCTCAGAGACACCCCCCATCTTCGGCGGAGCAGGTCCTTGGCTGGGCTTCAAGTCTGTATTAACTGGTCCTGGGTCATCCCTGGATGGTTCACATAGAAATGCGTTTCTGAGATCTAAATCCATTCTTGGCAATGTTGCTCAGAGAGTCGACTTCCAGGATTCAGGTCTTGATTGATGTCTTGTGTTTCTGAAGATCTGTTTCAAAACAAAATCAGGCCATTTATAAAAGGGAACCCTCCTTCACTGCTGGTGGGAATGCAGTTTGGTGCAGCCACTGTGGAAAACAGTATGGAGATTCCTCAAAAGAATAGGAATAGACTTACCATATGACCCAGGAATCCCGCTCCTGGGCGTATATCCAGAAGGAACCCTACTTCAGAAAGACACCTGCACCCCAGTGTTCATAGCAGCACTATTTACAACAGCCAAGACATGGAAACAGCCTAAATGTCCATCAACAGATGACTGGATAAAAAACAAGTGGTATATTTATACAATGGAATACTACTCTGCCATAAAAACTGACAACATAACGCCATTTGCAGCAACATGGATGCTCCTGGAGAATGTCATTCTAAGTGAAGTAAACCAGAAAGAGAAAGAAAAATACCATAGGAGATCACTCATATGTGGAATCTAAAAAAACCAAACAAAGCATAAACACAAAACAGAAATAGACTCACAGACATAGAATACAAACTTGTGGTTGCCAAGGGGATAGGGGATGGGACGAGATAGACTGGGATTTCAAAACTGTAGAATAGATAAACAAGATTATACTGTATAGCACAGGGAAATATATACAAGATCTTATGGTAGCTCACAGAGAAAAAAATGTGACGATGAATATAAATATGTTCATGTATAACTGAAAAATTGTGCTCTACACTGGAATTTGACACAACATTGTAAAATGATTGTAAATCAATAAAAAATGTTTAAAAATCAGGCCATTTATAAATAGTATTTGATACACTTTCTGGTCTTCTGCTACTTAGGTAACAATCAAATGTTGCATAAATGTTGCATGAAATGTTGATAGTGGTGGATGCTCAGAGACCATAAGCTAGTAATAGAAGAGATATGCATTTATTTATATCACTGACATAATTTTAAAAGTTAAAAGAAAGCATCCATTTCAGGCTCAGATTACTTCATAGGTAAATTCTGAGAAGTTTAAGATGTAACTCTAATAATATACAGGTTCTCACAGAGCATGGAAAAACAGGAGACACTTCTATTTTAATTAATTAGTTAACCTTTCTGATAATGAAACTTTACAAGTACATTAAAGGAAGGAATGCTATGGCTAATAATTCATACAAGCATGGATGCAAAAATCCTAAACTAAATATTTGCAAATCAAACGCAGTCATATGTAAAGAAAATACATCATGGAGACGGATATTTTATCTTCTACATGCGTTCTGGGTTAAATTTCAAAAAAGAATGTAATTTGCCACATTAATAGAATTGAAAAAAATGGTATCATATTAGTAAAGACATTAAATACACTTAGTAAAAATCAGCACTCAGTCCCAACAAAGACACTTAGTAAACCAGGGATAGAAGGAAACTCCCATTGTGATAAAGCATTAAAAAATAGCACAACAATAGTTATTCTTAAAAGTTTCATCCTTGAGGCTGAGCAATGGAAGCCCATTATCAATTCTATGCAACATTTGACTGATACCTTAACAGTGAGAGAAGATCAGAAAATGCAAAAAATAAATCAGGAAATGCATCAACTTAAAGAAGATGTGGTGTATATATATACAAAGGAATACTTCTCAGATATAATATTAATAAAATAATGCCATTTGCAGCAACATGGATGGACTTGGAGATTTTCATTCTAAGTGAAGTAAGCCAGAAAAAGAAAGAAAAATACCATATCACTTATATGTGGAATCTTAAAAAAAAAAAGATGCAAATGAATTTATTTACAAAACAGAAACAGACTCACAGACATGGAAAACAATCCCATGGTGACCAGAGGAGAAAGGGGCTGGGGAGGGATAATTTGGGAGTTTGAGGTTTGCAAACACTAACTATTGTATATAAAACAGATAAGCAACAAGTTTCCGCTGTACAGCACAGGGAACTGTATTCAATATCCCGTGGTAACCTACAATGAAAAAGAAAGTGGAAAGGAATGTATGTATGTAAATGTATGACTGAAACATGATGCTGTTGACCAGAAGTTGACAAAACATTGTAAACTGACTACAATTCAATAAAAAAGAATGGAAATTTAAAAAAAAGAAAATGTATCAATTATTACTTAGAGATAGTCTGATTTTGTTTGTAGAGAAATCCAAAATATTCTGTAAATATTAGACGAGGTGAGTTTAGCAAGGTGCCTGATACAAGATCAGTATTCCAAAATCACTTTCTATCGTAAGAGAATCAGAGAGTCAAAGTAAACGTTGTACCACTAGTACCAACATTAAACACCTGTGAAGAGAGCTAATGAAAGACATGCAAGCTCTCTGCACAGATAACTACAAAAAATTATTAAATGTACGGAAAGGAACGCCACGTGTGTGAATCGATTGAAAGACTCAGTATAGTAGGAAATGTCATTTCTCTCCAAACTGGTGATGTAGTCAAAGCGTTTTCAAGGAATGTCCAGAAAATGTGTGAGTGTGACAGAGAAATGACAAAGCAATTGCAAAATGACATGGATGTCAAAAGGCAAAAAAGTGGACGGGATATTTCTGAAGAATTAATTGGGAGGATGTATACAACCAGGTAGTAAAATCGTACTGAGATTCTAATAATTAAGATGGTGTCATAGCGGCACAAGGATAGACAAACAGATCAACAGGACAGAACAGTGTCCCGGTGCTGAGTGACAGGTACTCAGTCACTTGATGCATGAAACATGTGACACTGGGTTGTTGAAATTAAATAAAGCAATGAGCTATATAAAGCATATTCCTTTGATTATCGTAAGAAAAAGTATTAGAAAAAGTAGAGAAAAGTGAGTAAAATAGAAGCTACAGACCAGAATCCACACACGATTCCCTGTGCTTCTGATAACCTGTACGTTAGGCATGGGCATCTGCCTGGCCGCGCTCGCTTCACCGCTGCGTCGGCCCGCTGAGCCGTTCCCTGGGAAGCTTTCCCTCACCGCCTTCCCTGCTTCTTTCCTCCAGAGCTGTTCTTCCTTGTGATTAACACTTGTCTCCGCTTCACTTCTATCAAAGTGACAACATTGTGTTTATCAGTCCTTTCCCACCGGAGTGTGGGAGCCAGTTCAGACGAAATCGAGTTTCCACTACTCAATGTTTATAGCTATTTGCAAGTCACATTACCTGGACAACTGTAGGTACAACACTTGGAAGGTCAAGTTGATAAAAGCAAGTTTAAGAGAAAAACAAATCCTTGTGCACTGTCAATGGGAATGTAAATTGGTGCGGCCACTACGGAAGTTAGTACGAAGGTTACTAAAAAAATTAAACATAGAACTACCTTATGATCGAGCAATCCCACTCTGGCTATTTACCCGAAGAAGACAGGAACACTAACTCATTGCACTGCAGCCTTACGTACAATAGCCAAGATACAGAAACAGCCTGAGTGGCCATTGATGAATGAATGGATGAGATGTTACATATATACACACACATGAATATTAGTCAGCTGTGGAAAAGAATGAAATCTTTTGTGACAACATGGATAGGACCTGAGGATATTATGTGCTAAGTGAAATAAGACAGACAATGGCAAATACTGTGTAATCTCACCTATATGATGAATCTTTGAAAAAGAAAACGAAGAAAGGAAAAACCCACAAGCTCATGTATACAGGGGACAGGTTGGTGGCTGTGAGATAGGGGCTGGGCAAAACGGGTGAAGAGGTCAAAAGGTACAAACTTCCAGCGATAAATGAGTCAAGGGGACGTAACGTACAGCACGGCACTGCAGTTAAGAAGACAGTCTTGCGTATTTGAAAGCCGCTAAGCAAGTAAATCTTCAATGTCCTCATCTCAAGAAAAAGAAGTTCACAACTGTGTACAGTGATCATCCCATCCTAACTAGACTTATGGTGGTGATTATCTCACAACGTATATAAATATCAGATCACGCTGTACATCTGAAACTGACATAACGCTTCAGTATATCATTTATAGTTGTAGGATGTCAGTTATAACTCAGTTGTTAAAAAAGATTAAGTCCAACTTCTATATGATTTGTCTATTTTTATGCCCTTTTCAATTTTATACACGGTTAGTAATTCAAGGACTTGTAGTTTTTTTAAATTTCTTACCGTAAAACAAAAAGGGTGAAGGATTGGTGGGAGTACAACATGGGCACAGAAAAGAAATTTACTTCTGTCAGTTGATGATATATCACACTAAGCATCAAACACAGTTAGCAGTCTGATCGGATCAACTGCCTTGATCCCATCAGAAAAATCAATTACAAAACCTAATACGGGGGGCGGCCATAGCTCAGTGGTGGAGCATGTGCTTAGCAGCATGAGGTCCTGGGTTCAATCCCCAGTACCTCCAATTTTTTAAAAAAGTTTAATTAATTAATTAAACCTTATTACCCCATTCTACACCCTCCAAAGGAAAAAAGAACATAAGAAAAAGAGGCAAAGATAAATCCAGAAAAACCCTGTAGGAGGAAGTTTAATACATTCTTTCCTTTTCCTAATCCATTTATTACAAACTACTAGATGGCCTTAATATAATGTAATCCACTCAGGTCTCACTCCCATGTTACTTTCCTGTACCCCCAGGAAAGAGTACCAAGTGCTCCCTGGTACAGCAGGGCCTGGCCTGGGCCTGCGACCACCCCCATCGTAGGTGTTGGGGCTGGTTCTCTATATCCAGCTACACTGGCTTTTTTTTTCCTTCTGTAGATCCCATGACTTCTCCTTCATCTAAGCCTCCCTGCAGGTTCTCCTTCAGGGCTACCCCAGGCACACACTGCCACATGGTCACAGCGACACATCTGTGGAACACTGCAGTTAAGAGCCAGGAATTCAAAATCAGACTTTCAGGGAGGTGGAACCAGCTCTTTGACCCAGGCAGGTTACCTGTGAGGTCCCCATCTGTGTCATGGACTCTGTTACCAGAGCTCAGTGAGTTAATTTATGAGAGGCACATGCAGAGGTCCTACAGGGCATAAGGTAAGCGTCAGTGAGGGTCTGTTAAATGACCCTGTAAACTTCAGCCCCACCCTCACCCTAATCCGCCATAGACTAGCACTGTCACAGGTTTTCATAAAAATGAACTACTGGGGGGAGGTTATAGCTCAGTGGTAGAGTGCATGCTTAGTATGGGCAAGGTCCTGGGTTCAATCCCCAGTACCTCCACTAAAAAATAAATAATATGTATTTATATATTATTATATAATACATTATTTATATAATGTTATAAATAATATTTAAATAAATTTATTTATTTATAAGTATATAAAAATTTTTAAATAATTAAATAAGCCCAATTAACTCTCCCCAAAACAAAAACAAAACGGAAATGAACTACTAGAAACATAAACCTACCAAGACAGCAAAGCCATACAACAAGACTTTCACAGGAGTCTCTTTCAGTCAGACCCTTTGAGGCCAGAGCACTTGTCAAAATAACCATCCTCCATGCCTGGAAAAGCAGGTACCTGAGGATTCCCCCACATACATATGCACAAAGCTCGAGAACAAAGTTAGAAGTTTTCTTGTTGTTCAGGAAACTCACCGCGTTCGGAAGACTGGACTTCCGGCGGGGTCACCCCGGGCTGAAGGCTGAGCTGCTGTGCTACTCTCCTGCACTGCGTTCGTCTGGTGGGCCTTCCCGGGGCTCCTCCCTTTTATAGGGCCTGAGGCAGGGATGCAGTTAACAATGTGATTGGATAACATGTGCCTGCTGACGTAACCCTTGATGGAATTCTCATCCAGCTCCGCCTTTCCAGTAATGAGACTCACTGACACTTCTGCAGTGAGATGCAGCAAGGATCGCACTAAGCGGGCGCATGTACGTAGGCTCACGGACATTCTGCTCAACTTTTGTCCCAGGTGGCTGTGACACAAACTTGGTAACACTTTCTAATTTTCTAGGATTTGGGATTGTGAGTGAAGCAGAGAACAAGGCTCATATCCTCTCCTCCTGCGCCAGTCCAGGGCTGCTGAGTCAGAGGGCACCCCAGGACCCCAAAGGAGGGGTTTCTAGTCCAGCTGAGAAGTCAGAGGGCTGAAACTAAGACCATTTGGGGACAAGGGGAAAGAGTGATGCTTATTTTATGCTGAGAAAGCACGTCATTTGAGAGACTCAATGTGGAAACTGGGGGTGATGCCTGAGTTACAACGTTCTGCGTCTCTGGGTGTGAAAATCTGGCTGGCAGAGGGCGGAGGGGTGGGGCTGGGTGTGGGAGGGGCGGAGTGGGAGGGGCTGGGTGGGCTTGGGGTTGGCGGGAGGGTGGGTCGCGAGTTGAACAGGAAGAAAGGCAACGGGATGAGATTCAGTGAAACTCAGCACCTCCATCTCCTGACTCACGTGGAGTGACCCCCGTATAAGACGAGGGAGAGAATGGGGAGTGAAAGAATGTATTTGACCAGAAAGGGACCCTGTGCAGCAGCCTAGTCACTGTCTGTCTTCTGCTCAGTTATACCAGAATCAAACCCCTGTTCACCCCTCCGCTGCCAGAACCCTCAGCCCTGCCAACGAAACGTCAGTTCACAATGAAGTTAAGAGGAAAAGGAGAATTCTGCTCAAGCCACATTGAGGATTATAAGCCAGGAGACAACTGTCAGACGCTCTGAGAACTGTTCCGCCTCTCAGAAGTTGAAAGCATAGTCATGTACACTTATGAGACAAAGGATCGTACATCAAAATGACGTACAGACATTTTACAGAAAGTTCACCAAGGATACATAGTCCAGGTAAGCAGGTACAAAGCAAGCAGAAAGTCACCATGACCCTCTACGGAGTTTGGGGGAAAATGCTAATCCTTTAAGAAGTTACTTTGCTAGTGTCAGAAGAAAGGAAAAAACGTTTATCTTCAGGGTGGAGCTGACATCCCATCTTTGAAGGAGTCTGGTTAATGCAGATGCACACTAACTAGGGACAGACGAGGCCCAAAGAGACACACAGAGGGAATTTATACTTACATGTTCTCGTCCTGCCCTCAAAAATAAATTTTATTTCATCAGCCCAGCCCTCAGCCTCTCGCCCTGGGATGGTCCAGGCTCTAGTCTCTTCAGTCTATTCGCTACGTGGCCACAAGAGGGAGCGCGTTACAACCACGTTCCTCGCGTCAGGGCACATCCCCGCCTGGACCCTCCAGCCACGCAGGCACAGCTCCCCCAGCTGCCTCCGGGGAAGGACCTGGCCGCCCCCACCCCGCCCACTCCTTCCCATCTGTCGTCAACACACTGTCACCAGATGCAATATAAAAGAAAAATGACTTACTAGGAATAGAAAATAAACCGGAAGAGGAAGCCATACAGAATGGAAGGTCTTTGACGTCACTAGGGTTAGCTGGGCAGCCCCGACTTAGGGTGGAAGCCAGATTCCCTGCTGTGGCCTGGAGCCCCTGCTCACCTGGCGTCCGCGTCCGGGCGGCCTCAGCTCCTGCCCTGACCCCTTTGCTCTGCTCCAGCCTCACTGGCCTCACGTCGTGTTTGGAATTTCTGTATCTTCTTCATAATTTGCCACAACTGTGCATACACACAGTTATTTTTAGTCCCTTCCTTATTGTTTCTTTGCATTCTGTTGCTCGAGGAGACGTTTGTCCATATATTTTGACTATACTTACTTCAATTAAAATGTATGTATTTTCATTAAATTACATTTTTTATTTAATTATATATTAAAAATATATATATATATTTTAGTTGAAGTATAGCTCCTTACAACGTGTCAATCTCTGGTGTATAGCATAGAGTCCCAGTCATGCAATACATACATATATTGATTTTCATACTCTTTCATTAAAGGTTATTATGAGATATTCAAATCTAGTTCCTTGTGCTATACAGAAGAAAATTTTAAATCTATTTTTATATATAGTGTTTAACATTTGCAAATTTCAAACACCCAGATTTATCCCTTCCCACCCTCTTTCCCCCAGTAACCATAAGATTGTTTACTATGTCTGTGAGTCTGTTTCTGTTTTGTAGATGAATTCATGTCCTATTTTTTCTTCCTTTCTCTTTTCCTTCTTTCTTTCTTTCTTTCCTTCTTTCTCTTTCTTTCTTTTCTTTCTTTCTTTCTTTCTTTCTTCCTTCCTTCCTTCCTTCCTTCCTTCCTTCCTTCCTTCCTTTCTTTCTTTCTTTCTTTCTTTCTTTCTTTCTTTCTTTCTTTCTTTCTTTTCCACCTATGAGTGATATCATATGGTATTTTTCTTTCTCTTTCTGGCTTACTTCACTTAGAATGATGATCTCCAGGTCCATCCATGTTGCTGCAAATGGCATTATTTTGTTCTTTTTTATGGCTTAGTAATACACGCGCACGCACACACACACACACACACATTACCTAGTCCAAACTTGTTCTGCTCACCACACAACAGACCAGTATATCAGGAGACGCAAGGCATAGCGATTTTATTTGGGAAGCCATAGACTGAGAAGATGGCAGACTAATGTCCTGGAGAACACTCTTCACCAAGTCAGAATTTAGGCTCCTTTTATACTAAAAAGGGGAGAGGGTGTTCTTGGCTGTTGCAAACTTCTTGGTGTTAGAATTCTTTGTTCTTGGAATCCTTTGTTATTGCAACTACCCATGTGGGTCAGGCCATGGTGTCCCTGTAAAACCTCCAACAAAAATATTATTTTCTATTCTGCAACTTAACTTTATATGTGTGCAAAAGTGTTAATATCCTCAAAGATCAGAGCCTTGAGAATGGGCTCTCCTGTACATTTCAGGCTGTAGACAACATTCTTTTACAAAAGGTGCAGAACCAGCAAAACAAAGTCTAGAAAATAGAGCACAGGTCTAAATCCACAGGAACAGATCTAATATGGAGACAGATCTGTTCTTTTCCATTACATACACATATATATGAAAAAAACCTCCATGTATCTTCATAAGACTTAAAGTGACAGATGTCTCCTAATTCCCTAAACTTAGAATTTTCATTCTATTACAGTATTTCAGAATCCCCTGAACTTCTCCGCTTGTCAGCCTCACATAATTGGATTGTATATTCTTCATATAATTAAGAAAATATGTTCATTTTTAGCTCTTTGGTAAAGATTCATGTGGTCAGGGACACCACTGGCCTGATTTTCCATGGCATCAACAATCCGTGGTATGTAATAGTTAACCAAATATTAACAAATGTTGAAATGACTGCGTGCCAGAAAGAAAACAGACAGACTACAATTGCATCAGGAAGACAGTTTCTCCACGTGCACAGACAAAGCGGAACTCACCGTAAGCACAAAGGGGCCGAATGCTAGAAAACACGAGGCATGAGCACAGAGCTGTAATGAGCTCAGAGCTGTTCACTGTTCCTCGGCCTGGCTTTGCAGCCAGAGTCATCGCAACAGTCAGAACAGCATAGGTTGGACAGAAAGCACCGAAGGAGCTCAGCGAAACAGCGGCGCGTGTGTGGCTCTGGGCTCCCGGGAGGCCCAGGGCGCGGCTGTTGCTGCAGCTCCGTTGGCTTTGCAGCTCGTGTTTGTGCAGGACAGAGATCATGCAGCTACTGGCCCAGATCTGAAGCTCAGACCAGCAGTCTGGGAACGAGACAGGACTGCACGTCATGTGCAGTCTTCCCGCCCCGTTCCAGCTGCCGAATCCATCATCAATTTTTACACTAAGGTTTTGCTATTCAGCGGACCACTCACAATTATAGGAACACGTACATTTGTCAAGAAATGTAGGATCCAGCACAAGAAACAACAGAAGTCAATGAACTTTGGGACTTAATCTTGAATTCCACCCACCTATGAATACAAGCACTCAGCTTAATGACCTGGAATCCACTAAGGAGACAGATGGTGCAGAAGGAGACCCCTGTACCCACTGTGCAGTAATAAAAAAGCAAGTTCACTGGCAGGGCTTGGGGGCAGGCTGAGAGACATCTATTTATCTCTGATGTACACTCTTATATGTTTCAAGTGTACAACATAGTGATTCACAATTTTTAAAGGTTATATTCCAATTACATTTAATATAAAATGCTGGCTGTATTCCCTGTGCTGCACACACATCCTCGTGTAGCTTATTTATTTTATACACATCAGTTTGTACCTCTTAATCTCCCATGCCATCTTGCCTTCTCACCTCTGGTAATCACTAGTTTGTTCTCTGTATCTGTGAGACTTTTGGTTTTTTTGTTATATTTGTTAGTTTTATTTTTTAGATTGCATATATAAGTGATATCATACAGTATGCCTTTCTTCGTATAACTTATTTCACTTAGCATAATACCTTCCCAGTCTATCCTTGTTGCAAATGGCAAAATGTCATTTTTTTATGGCTGAGTAGTATTTCATTGTATATAAAAACATCTTTATCCATTCATTTGTCGATAGACACTCAGGCTGCTTCCGCATGTTTGCAATTGTAAATGATGATGCTATGAATACTAGGGTTCATGTATCTTTTTGAACTAGTGTTTGTGTTCTTTCCAGATGCATGTCCAGGGGTGGGATTGCTGGGTCATATGGTAGTTCTATTTTTAGTTTTCTGAGAAGCTGCCATACTCTGTTCCACAGTGGCCGCACCAATTTACATTCCACCAATAGCGTCAAGGGCTCCCTTACCAGGATATTTCTTAAGTGAAAAACTATAGTCCAGAAGCGCATACAAAATATACTGTTTCGAGTCAAGTAGAAGAGTAAAATTTAGGGACAGAGATTTAACAGTTTGGAAGGACAGGAACGAACATGAGGACATTTTCCTGTGCTATAGTTTTTACTCTGTACCAATTTAAGTATTTTCCATAATGTTTAAACAATGTTCAATCAAAATGGAATTTTAAAATCCATAAAATCAAAACAAAAATGGAAGGAAGTGTGTGTACCCTTGATGAGGTCCCAGGACAAATAAACTGGCTTTAAGGCCCAGAGGATAAACACACACGTCTGAGCACAGGTGTAAACAGGGTGACCTGAGTAAGATCAGGTGGCAGGGTCAACACCAATATCATTCTTAGTTGTGTCATAATATAGTCCTGCGAAGTGTCACCCTTGGGAGCACTGGGCAAACTACACACAGGATCTCTCTGTGTTCTCTTACCACTGCATGTGAACCACTTCTTTTCACAAGACATATTTCAATTAAAAAATCCAAGGGATCTATACGGTGCAAACATTTCTCCAAAGATACTTTAAGGTGTTTTCCATAGCACGTTTTGGCAAACTGCATCGGTACTAAGACATTTAAAAAATTAATAATCCTATTAACATTTGGCAAAGTAACACTAAAATTAGGTAACTTCAAAAACAAGCAAAATTTAAAACTCTATTAAAATACAAAGATCAAAAATAACAGCAGAGACAAACTGTAGCCCAAGCAAACATGGCAAACAGTTTTTACAATCAAAGTTTCTTCTTTAACATAATCCCAACACTCATATTTTGATAATACTTATTTTGGGAAGTATTTCCAATGTTTAAAGCTAGAAACATGTAACATTTCTAACATTTCCCAAGTAAATATAAAATAGTCAAAATTTTAAAACCAGAAGTCTCAAAAGCAATGGGTGTTAATTACTCCTTTATACTGAAAATAAAAAACAAACTACTCAATGGCACAGAACAGGGAGCATCTAAAACAAATCACACACACATGTCAATGGATATAGTTTTCCTGGTAAATATAAATTATCAACATCTTGAGAAATCCTTTATTACGTGATTATTTAAATATTTGTACCATAAAACAGAGATTCAATAAAATAGAAGTAGACTCGGCCTTCACAATTAAAAGTAAATAACACCCTAGATCTCAAAATGTAAAGAACGATAAATCTCTAAGGAAGTATGTTGGAGCATGCTTTCATGACTTTGCACTGAGGAAATCACTGCTCCACACGGTCCAAACTAGAGGCCATTTTATTTCATAATAATATTCATAGATTATTTTTGTAATAATACTCATAAATTATATTAAACAAATTAAAATTAGCCTTCCATTTTTATTTACAGAACATAGAACAGAAATCTATTACCAATAACTTGAGTAACAATAGTAATTACATTTCTGAAGGACCCAAAAAGATGCTGGGCACATACATGGATAGGCAGTACTTAACAGACATTCATGTGTGCATCAGACACCTTTCACAAATGATAGAAATGCCAGTGAAACTGAAAACACTCTCCCATTGTTTCTCAACACTAACATACGTTAATTTGCCAAAATATATTGTGGGTCATAATTCTCTGATGCTGAATTTCTATTTTTTCTTTCCAATCACAAACCATAACTAATCAAACACGATTTAGATATTGAAGCTCATGTAAGGTGGTGTTAAAAGCAGGGGACATTTAAACCTTTCTTGAGTGCAGAATATGTACAGGTTTACATAGTTTTCTTTAAACGTATCCCATCTTTTGAATCACCCCCTTTACCCCAACAGCGTCTTTCATTCAAATCTAGAAGCTGTACTCTTTAGAGTAGTTAATTTGGGATTAAGAGAACAGAGATCTTATTGAGCGTTTGTGTGGATTTGGAAGAAACTGTCACTTCTTTCTGGAGGGATCCTCACCATTTGCGAACAGTGTTTGTTCCCTGGATTGCAGACTGTGTGCAGGAGGAGTATGGTGTACCGATGTCCTTATTCAATTTAACTTTATACACAAGTGGATCCTTTCAAAATATTAATAGTAAACATTATGAGTCTTACACTATTTAAAGTGGAAGTAAAAAATACCACCAGTGTAATGAAAGTAGGTTAAAAAATCAAAAAATGAAGTGAAATGGACAAAGGAATGAACCAGGAATCTTGAGAAGACTCAAGATGAGGTTAAAAAACAAAAACAAATGTCAATAGAATGACTGTGGGAATCTCGAAGTTTGCATAAACCTGAGTGTCTGCAACTATGGCAGTGCTGAGGCTGCGGGTCACTCCACTCCTGACAACCTGCAGTGACTCACCGACAATGACTGGTAACTTCCCAAAGCGTCGTGTAGACACAGGAAGGGTCTAAATTAAATTCTCATTGAATGTAGGGTGGGTCTATTCTTCTAAGAGGGTCTCTGGTCCAAATTTTTATTTTCTGTTTAAAAAAATTATAAACGGGACATGCAGTTGAGGTGAAATTACAGTAAAGCAAAGATGACAGATAAAAAGACACAGATAGATGTATCAGTAGGTGATAGACTGTTAGAAGAGAGGAGAATGGATCCATTTTCATAGAAGGAATGGAAGCCAAGGCCCCAGGAGGGCAGTGTGTCGATTAGTATGATAAAGAGAACACCCAGGAATGTGAGGTGCCATGAACAGCCTTCCACCAAGGATGGAAATGTAGACTTCATTAAAGGCTCCATGAAACATGTCCCCAATCAACAGATGTCACACAGACACCAGGCTTCCATTCAGAGTGAGAGCTCATCTTCATCTGACTACCCACAACCTACCTTAGCTTGAAGCCTCGACAGTGAACCCTTTTATAGTCAGTGTGGTTACTGAGAATCCAGTGAGTCCAGTTTCAAAGCAATGAGGGGAGATGCCAGGTACTCCTGGAGCAGGCTGATGACAGGCAACATGCCTTTGCTTTCCTCAGCAAACCTTTCCTGTTTTTATGGGTTTCTTCTTATCTGTCTGTCTAAATCTCTGTTTCTGTATATCTAATCTATCTAAGGTTTTATTTCTATTGTTCTAATTTCAGGAAGCCAAATTTAGTTTTAAAATAGTTAATCTTTGGTTTCCTGAGATAAATATTTCCAAACAATCAGATTGCTGAAGAGATACTTACCGAATGTGTATTTGCTCCCAGAACAAGGACTGCCATGGCAGCATCTCTGAAAGGGAGCAATAGGGGTGACATATAAGCCTGTGATGAAGGTTTGTAAGTCCATGATGTCATCTGTTCATGGGGAACTGATTAACACTTCACCTGTAAGCGCACTCGCAGTGTCTGCACAGGGAGTGGAGATGACTCTGAAAAACACGTGGGACTGTGTACCTACCAACAGCTATCAAAAGTGCTTCATAAGACAGATACCCATCAGGAGTGGCATACATTGATGCAGGAAAACTGGTTTTTGGAATCAACAATCAAAATCCTGATGGAATGTGAGGAAAAAAATCTGAGATCTAAGAAGAGAAGGAAGCCAATAAAATGGTGTTGGAGCCTTTTAGTTGATTTAAACACTTTTTGCAAAATATGGTTTCTTCCCATAACTGAAGAGCATTAAGGGTAATGAAGTAAAGACAGTGTGAGGAGGTGTAGAAAGTATATTCACAGATGTGCAAATGAACGTTACATTTGTGCTGATAGTTTGTTCCGTATTTTAAGACGTCAATATGCACCATATGTATTTCAGGCATTTTTCCGGGACTATGGAATCTATCAGTGCACAACATATAAACACACATTTCCCTCCTGGAACTTACTCTGTATTTGCTGGAACAATACAATGAGCAGCTCATCTATGATGCTGAGTGCATAGTGTAACAGAAGGGGAAGGGTCCTAAGGAAGCAAGAAGGGCAGCATATGGGTGATGAAAAAATTAGGAGTTTATGATGGATTCAGGCACTAAATTGAGTGTCCACATTTGGACTCTGTGAAGATGACAAATGAGGATGTAAGTTTGGTGATTTATTTCTTCCTTTCCCACTGCGGCATATTCGTCATTTTGCGTCACTGAATGAAACTGGAGCTCCAGGACAGCAGTGAGTAACAGAGCAATGGGCAGCTGTCCTCCTTTTATTTTATCCTAATGCAAGTATTTTAATAATGGTTCAAAGGTACAGCACTTCTAACAGCTCTCTGTAGATGTCACTTATAAGATTAAGAAGGATCACGTCTATCCTTACTTTGATAGCTCAGTGTCCTAGAACTGAACAACTCACAAATTAAAAAAAGTGTTTAAAATTCCTATTCACAGAATCATCAGTTGTAGAAAATACATACGCAAGACCTGTGAATAGAAATCTAAAAAAACATTACTAAGAAAAATTAAATCAGATCTAAATAAAAGGAAATATACCATGTTCATGGACTGGGACACTCAGTATTTCTTTCTGAACTAAAGATTAAATGCAATCCCAATCAAGCTGCTAGGAAGATTTTTTGTGATGTACAAACTGAAAACTGGACTCTAAAATTCACATGGAAAGGCTAAGAACCAAGAATGGCTACAATGCCTCTGAAAAATAAAGAAAATTGGAGTATATGACTTTGATTTCAAGACATATATAAAACAAATTACTCAGCACATCAAAATACTGGTATAAACACAGTAGATAAAGGCAACAGAAGAGAAAGTCCAGAAATAAACATATACCTAAATTGATGGACCTTCAATGAAGATACTAGAGCAATTCAGGGGAAAAGGTATAATCTTTTAAATCAGTATCACTGCGATAAATGGGTATCCATATTTTTAAAAAATAACTTCTAAAATTAACTGAAAATGATTCATTTACATCAATAAAAACCCTAAACCATACAAATTACAGAAGGAAACATAGGAAACAGTGTCTTTAAATTTGGAAAACGCTGCTTATTTACAACACCAAAAGAATCATCAGCAGAAGAATAAATGGACAAATTAGACTACACTGAAATTAAAAATATTTTCCTAGAAAATCGACTGAAAAGGCAAACCCAATTCTGGAAGAATGTATTGGTAAATATTTCCATTAGAGAACCTTGATGAATAATCCATGAAGAAATGTCAAAAGTCAGTAATTAACACAAGAAAGGATATGAACAGACATTTCAAAAATGATACATGGTTGGGAATTAACACAGGGAAGACCACTCAATACCATCTCGTTAGAGAAATGCAAATTTAAATCACTTGCTACCACCATACACCTATGATGTCACTGATGTTAGAAAGCCTAACCACACCAAGTGCTGGTGAGAACGTCAAGCACGGGAACGCGGGCTCTGGCTGTTCTGGTGAGACTGTACAAGGACACCGCCACTTCAGGAATGTGTGACGGGCCCCACAGAAGAGGAACAGGCACCTACTCTACGACCCAGGGGCTGTGCTGCTAGATACTAACTCAAGTGCAGGAAGGCTCAAGTCCAGAAGGCATCTCCCCAGTGTGAAATCCCTTGTTTATCATGCACTTAGGAGCTGCCTACAAAGAACTGCACTCGTAAGACTTTTCCGCAGTGTGGATCCTCTGGTGGACAATCAGACTCGTTCTGTAACTGTAGGGCTTCCCACACTCACCGCACTGGAAAGGCTTTACCCCAGTATGAATTCTCTGGTGGACAACAAGACTTGTTTTGTTGCTGTAGGGCTTCCCACACTCACCGCACTTGAAAGGCTTTGCTCCAGTGTGGACATTCTGGTGGCCAACAAGGGTATTCTTTAGCTTGAAGGCTTTCCCACATTCATTACACTCATAGGGCCTTTCTCCAGTGTGGATCCTCCGGTGCTCAATAAGTCTAATTTTCCTCTTGAAAGCTTTCCCGCACTCACTGCACTCATAACGCCTTCGTGCAGTGTGAACGTTCTGGTGTTTATTGAGGGCAAAGTTGCTTGTAAAGAAGTTCCCACATTTGTTACACTCATAAGCCCTCTCTCCAGTATGAATTCTCTGGTGGACAACAAGACTTTTCTTGTTGACATAGGCTTTCCCACACTCACTGCACACGTAAGGCCGTTCTCCAGTGTGGGTTCTCTGGTGGACAATGAGACTTGTTTTGTAACTGAAGGACTTCCCACATTCCTTACACTTAAAAGGCTTTTCTCCAGTGTGGATCCTCTGGTGCACGAGAAGTTTATTTCTGTAAAGGAAGGGCTTCCCACATTCACTGCAGGAATGAGGTTTCTCTCCAGTGTGGACTTTTTGGTGCTGAACCAGTGAATCCTTGCGGGCATAGGCTCTCCCACATTCCTTACACTCATAGGGTCTTTCTCCAGTGTGGACTCTTTGGTGCTCAACGAGTTTACATTTGTAGAGGAAGACTTTCCCACATTTACTACAGTCAAAAGGCTTGTCCCCTGTGTGAACTCTCCGATGATGAGTAAGACCCCCCCTGAGTCTGAAGAACTTCCCGCAGTCACTGCACTCATAAGGTTTTTCTCCAGTGTGAACTCTCAAGTGCTCTGTGAATTTATACTTTTTATTGAAGGCTCTGCCACAGTCGCTGCACTTGTAATGCCCTTGCTCAGGGTGGGAGACCTCCCTGCTCTTCCTGCTTCGACGTGGGTGCTCTCCGCTGTGGGAGGGCTGGTGCTGGAGAAAGTCCAGGGTGCCTAGGAAATCCTTCTCGACCTCCCTGCATGTGAACATGCTGTCGGATACACGCGCTGTGCAGCCGGTCACGAGCAAGGCCCTGCTCCCCTCCCCTGTGAGGTGTTTCTCTCCCCTGGGCTGCTTCTGGTGCGGCTCTAGGTAAGAACTGAACATTTCCCCAGAGGCCCCAGGAGAGGGTGGTTCCAGACCAGGAGGGACTCCTTGGTGCTCGGCCAGGTATGAAACATCCTTCTCTACCAGGACACACGTATCGGAAGTAAGAGTCTTCAGGATGGATGGGTCTGGCTTTGGACTCCTGGCTTGTGTCACTTGTTCTACAGAAACACCTTGTTCAGAAGTGACCAGCTCGGCATGTACTCCAGGACAACAACCTGAAAGCACAAAAAGTGCTGAAAAGCTGCATGGAGATATTGGTGCAACAGGAGCCCATTACAACTCTGTGCATGACACATAGGTCAGTGGGCTTGTTTTCAACACAAGGGAGGAAGGATCAAGTAGCAGACGAGGGCACTGTGCAGTGCTTGCCTTATGATGGTCACGGGATGGGAAATGTCTCAGACCAGCAACAACCTGGATACCTGGTTATGGTGCTTGCCAGGAGGAGAGGCCGGGAACCACCCACTCCTTGGCCAGGGATGTTTAGCAGGGTATGGTGGTGACAAGTGTGTGCACATAGAATGTGTGTCGGCCTCCACAAAAATGCAATCTTACCTGGCGACCCAGTGTTTGAGGACCACATACGTAAACATGCACCTCTCAAAAAACATCACACACAGACATGTACAATAGATGAAATGCATCATGTTGGAGAACCCTGAAGAGAGGGCAAAACAGAGATGTGGAGGACGCTAAGGGAGGAAAGAGACGGGGTCAGAAAGCACAGAAGTGAAAAGTGGCCAACTGTCAAAATGAGGAGGAAAGGAAGAAAGAAATGAAGTGTGACAACTGTTGAGTCTTGGCACTAAATCAGGGGAGAGCAAAGGACATTTGCTTGTAGGATGAGTCTCACGGATGCTGCCACGCCTTCCTACAGCTCCTCTTCACGGCCCCGGATCCAGTCAACCCTCTTCCTGTGTCTAGAGAGGTGTCTGCCTCGTCAGGCACCCAGGGCTGCCTCCACCCCTCAGCTCAGGCTGGGTGGCCGTGGAACCTACCAGATCCAAGTCCTCACAGGAAAACAGGGCCACTATGAGAAAGACACTGGCCCAGAGGGAATCAACCAATGACAGACTTGAGGACAGATATTTACTGCTGTAGGAACCGTGGGGAGAATACTGAAAAACATGAGTGTGTGTGGACCACAAATGCTCAGCGGTAAGTACCTGGGACCCCGGGGGCAGGCAGGGCACAGAACAGGAGGCGGAGCCTGTGACGCAGACACCCCCCCCTCACGTCTCCACACTCAGCGCGGCAGCAGCGGGGAGACAAACTGGAGGTGGACGGGCAGGCTTCCAGCCTCGGAGCCCAGCGCCTCCTGTGAACGGCTTCCGGGGACACGGCGCACACACAGGATGGGGAAACAGCCAAATGCCAGGACATCAGGGAGTCAGCAGCGCCCACGGTCCAGGCTGGGAAGGCGGGGGGGGAGGGGGGGCGTCACGCAGAAAGAAGGGCGGAGCCCAGCACAGGGGAGGGCGTGGGAACGCGGGGCCTTACCCAGGGAGGCTAGAAGGGACAAGGTGTCCAGCATCACGTCGTGGTACAGCAGCCTCTGAGCATCACTAAGGAGCCCCCACTCCTCCTGGGAGAAGTACACAGCCACATCCTCAAAGGTCACAGGGCCCTGTCAGGAGGGGGACAGGTGAGTTCACAGCAGCCTCTGGAACCAGGACCCCCAGGTCATGGTCGTCCACCCAGGGCCCCCCTCAGAGTGGAGACTGATGCCACAGGGACCGCCATCATTCAGATCATTCAGTTAAGCCAGAGAGGGAGGGGCGGGCTCACAGGTGCTCTGGGCGGCCGCACACACGCCCAGTTACTCTCCTTCCGCTCGGCTCTCCTGGGATCACACAGACCGTGCCACCAACAATGACACTGGCACTCAGCCTCCTGGGGGAAACCTGAGCACAAGGGCCCCGAGTCATCCTCACACTCCCTCCCCACGGCCCAGCGGGGAGGATCTCACCTCCCGCACCCGCAGACCATGACCCCACCCCCACCCCAACACTGCCACCTCTGCTCCAGGCCTCGGGCGTCTCACTGTGTTCCCCACACCCCCTCAGCACAGGCCAGCCACTCTGACAGTCTGCAGGCTCCAGCAACACTTATCACAAACCCTGAGCCTGCGGAGGGGAGATAGTGCCCCAGGCCTCACCTCTGGGTCCCTCTCAGTAGTACCTTCTCCACCCCCTAGGATCCTGTGCCGCGACCAGGATGCACCTGAGGCCCCTCACAGCCCCAGCACACACACTCATGGTCACTGTACCTACGCATCCGTCACAGTGATGACACCCACCCCTGTCCCAGTGCCCAACAAGTGAGCCAGTCCACGGAGAAGACCCTCCTCCCCCACAACCTTCATGCCATCGCCCCCATGACCTGTGAGAGCTCAAATCTGGCCTGGGCCACGTGCTCTCCACCTGCTCAGGAGCACCTTCAAGCCTGACCCGCCTTCCCTGATCTCCAGAGGTGTTTCCTCTTGCCCACCTGACACCTCACACTCAGCCTGGTGATGCGTAACTCTGGCTAGCACTTCTGTTAATTACTCCTACTTTGGACTTCCCATCTCAGAAACGGCATCTCCACTCTCCCCTAAAGGCACACATCGCGGGGTCGTGTCAGGCCACTGTCCCTCACCCTGTACAGCAGAAGGTCACCTTTACTCACACACGAGACAGAAACGAACCTCCTCTCCTGCTACAGAGCCGCTGCTGGGATCCAGTCTCAGTGGACCTTCACCAGGACTGTCCCTCCACTGGGTCTCCCTGGCTCCACCCTCACCCCCACAATCTCCTCCCCTGGGCAGGCAGAGCAGCCTCTTCAGACCCAGAGCCAGACCACTCCCTCCTCTGCTGCAAACCCGGCACGGCCCCCACACCCTCAGGAGAGCCCCAGCTCCCCAGGCTGCCGTCCCAGGAGCGACTCCTGCCCTCAGTCTTTTCAGCGGAATCCTGCTGCTCCCTGAGCCCTCCCAACTCACTCTCGTCTCCAGGCATGTGGACAAGGCCAGCCCCTGTGCCCAGGGACATCTCACCATTTGACCTTCTTCACTGGACATACAGGAACACCTCAGGACCACTTCTGACCTCCAGGATCCTGGGCCTGAGGGGACCCCAGGGCCCAGAACCAAGGACAACATCCTAGGACAACAGTGTCTCCAGATCATGTGCCAGGACCAGGGGTAGGGATGGCATTTCTGTAGGTACCGGGGCTTCTTCCCCTTACCTGCCCAGGGACCACAGATGTTGCTCCTACCATGGCAACCTGTGCAAAGAAAGAAGACCTGGGATCAAAGTGATCATCACGAGGATGTTAAAGCTGACCTTTTTCCTCTCTTCCTTTTATTGGAGATGAATGACCTCTGGTTGACCTCAGATCTTTATCTTCAGCGCTATACCTGGACAACTCTATGGCCCTGAACAAAGGCTCAACCTCCTTCAGACTCAGTGTCTTCATGTGTAAAATGGCAACACTTAGGACGCCCATCTCATAATTTTGTGTACACCTCAAAATGCGTCTCCCAAGCTAAGATTCACCTACGGAATTACAGAACACAGGATTAACATTTTCATAAATGTTTTTGAAATTAGTTTTTTCTTACATGTTTTTCAAGGCATTCTGGGACCAAATATCTCTTTTAAACCACCAGCTTTTTGCTTTTATGACACCACTGGGGTGCCCTATAACTTATTCCTATTACTATAGTACTGAAATTCATTAGAGTCCCAGGTGTAAGGGATCAGTCCCACAAGACTGCCATCCTTTAAGAAACCACTTTTGATCCCTGGTCCCCAGGCTACTAGTGCTTCTATGCCACTTGACTACAAACTCAGGCCTCCCTATGAATCTCACCTCAGTGCTGATAATTTACTAAAAGAACCAACAAAAATTAGGAAAATACTTTTCTTACTTTTTCTGATTTATTATACTGGATACCTTAGGAACAGCCAAATGGCTAAGAGCGGCCTAGGTCCAGGTAGAGGTGTGGAGGGCAGCAGACAGTTTCCAGGCCCTTTCAGTACATGCCACCCTCCCAGCACCTCCATCATTTCAATCTGTGCACCAATTTAGAGGCTCTTTGAATTTCACTGTTCAGCACCTTTTATACCTAATTTCTAGTTCTCCTCTGATTCTTGGGAGGCCCCTCATGGTGATGAAAGTTAAACTTTCAAATCACCTGATTTTTCTGGAGACCAGTCCCAAGCTGAGGATATACAGGAGACGGACCCTAAGGCACCTCCTTATAATAAACTGCTGTGTATAAAATGGGCTAGTTGTAAATAACAAAAAACAGTCCCAACTCCCAGAAAACTCCAATGGGTTCAGATTTCAAGGTGAAGGGCCCAAGAAAAAGCTAAACATCTATATGTTATTATAACACAGACATATATAGTCCTTTTAAGCAATTACTACTTGCTTACACAGGGTGTTAAATCTTTACATCATTACCTTTCAGTTTCCTGGGGGAGCTGAGGCACCTGTGCCCGTGACCAGGCCTGGGCTGCCCCACCAGCGGGGCTGACCCATTTCTGGCCCCACAAGGAGTGGACAGTCGGCTGTGTGCAGAGCAGTGAATCTACACAAGCTCACGCCTCCTTGTCCATCTCCATCCCAGCCATGGCTCCCGACTCCTTACACCCCTGCTTCCCCAGAAAGCCCCGGAACCACAGGACCCTCCCATCTGCAGGCAGCCTCAGCAAGTCCCACCCACTTGGCCCTGCCCTCCAGCCCCAGCTCTCCCTTCCCTCATCTCACAGATGAGAGGGTTTCAGCTCACAGAAAAGTGACAGGACTTCCCCCCAACTTGAGATCCAGACTTGGCCCCCCAATCCAGGACTTAGGCTGTCAGCACATGGACATCACTGAGCCAGCGACGCCCCCCCGCCTCAATTCCAGACTATGGATTCCAGCAGCCTACATGTTACCTCAACTTTGGGATCTCAGAAACAGCATGTCCCAAATTCAACTTTTGATCTCCCCCAGAAACCGACTTCCCACATCAGTTTCTCAATCTCAAGGCTTCCAGACGCTCAGCCAAAAGAAAGCCTTAACTGTTTTTTCACTCTGTCCTTGATCTCAGAGCCACATTCACTGCACCAGGAAATCCTGCCAATTATCTTCAAGGTTTGTTGGAATCTAATTACTTACATTCCTTTGTAAAAAATTAATAAACAGAAACCTCAATTAGAGTTGGCACGCCAGAAGGGTGAGCCCTCACTGACCTCAGACAATAGCGGAATCCCGAAGGAAGAGGGGCTCTCTTTCCTGGAAAGGACTCAGCCAATGAAAGCCAAGGACGCTTCACTGACTACAGCCCTTCTAACTTCCTTTTTAAAATTTCTGTAAAAGTGTTCGCTACCCCTGGCAGCACATCCCAGTTTCAATATTCCCTGATGATCCCACAAAAGAAACATCTTTGCAGGAGAAATCGCGGGCAGTCTATTTGTTTCAGGTCAACAACTTCCACAGCCACCACTCTCGTCCAGAAACCACCGTATTCTTCCGAGTCTAACGCAGTCGGCTCTCCCAGTCTCCCTGCTTCCACCCTCATCGCCTTCCCTAGTCTGTTCTCCTCTGAGCAGCCTTTGAAATACTTTCCCAACTCTAGCTCAGACTGTTTCTGATTTATTCACAACTCTCCATGGCTCCCAGAATCTTCACACTGTTGGCCCAGACTGTTGACTCCTCCTTAAATTCTCTGCTCCCTGCAGAAAGGACTCCCACCCCAGGTTTCCCGAATGTTCCCGGACTAACCTGCACCGCCAAGGCGTTGGACGCGCTGGGTCCACCGCTGTTAACACTGTCCGCACTCATCACATCGCCAGTCAGCAGCGGGGCCACCACACGTGCACACCTCCTGTTCTGGAAACAGAGTCCTGACCCGCAAGGCCCTGAGCAGGAGCCCCTCACTGGGGGCCTGACGATTTGCCCAGGATCTGGGGAGCAAGTCACCTGGGCCGGGTCCGTCAGCGCGCCGGTTGCCATAGGACCCTCTGGGGTCCGTGGGGCCACGAGACACGCGGGATAATGGCGGACACCTGAGGTGAAAATCCCGGAAGTAGGTTCCGCAACCCGCTCACTCCTGTGCAGTGTGGACGGTGCCCCCTCGGAACCTTTCCGGGTTCCGTTACTTCAGCGAGACCCAATGATCCAGAGCCCCGGATCCCACCACCGGCGGTAATAAGCAACCAGACGACTGCCGTTAGAAAGACGCCGGAAGTCCCGCCTCGTCCTATTTAATATTCACGGAAATGCCCCAATTAGGGGCCGTCATTGGAGTAGAGGGAAGGGCGTCCGCGCACACCCTTCTGGGTAATGTAGTTCCCGTCGCCCCGCAGATTGAGGTGCCTGTGAGGCCCTCCCCCAACCTCGGGGACAGGAATGGGCCGAGTCCCTGGGGGCAAGACCGTTATACGCGTATCAAAATAGACTCAGCAAAGCCTATATATAAAATCTTTATAAAAATCTGACTTAAGTCACATTTCTCAACATAAAAATTAATACAAGATTGGAAAAAGA
The DNA here is from genome assembly GCF_048773025.1 of Camelus bactrianus. Lineage (NCBI taxonomy): Eukaryota > Metazoa > Chordata > Mammalia > Artiodactyla > Camelidae > Camelus > Camelus bactrianus. The sequence continues at coordinate 1,089,679 of NC_133547.1, forward strand.
TATTCCAGGTATGAAAAGACTGAGACGCCACAGTCCTTGTTTTTGTTTTTTATGTGAATCTTGGAAGAATTGACAGGAAAAGCCATGTCAAGAAGATTTTGAAATTAAAAGGGGAATTATATGCCACAAAGTATCTTTATTATTGGCCAAAAAAAAGTAAATACATAAAATAAGGTGACGAGGTCTAACGTTGATGGTGTTGATATAAATGAACCTGAAAGATAGTAATCATGCTCAACTCATTTACTTGGGACCAACGAACTGCAATTTGGGGCACACATTCAATCGGCAACCCGAAAGGTGTCCAGCTAAAAAGTAAAACTCAGGGCCTTAAGAGACAAAAAGAGGTTTGAATTACAAAACACTTTAATCAGAGTTGGAGGCTGAAGCTAGTCTTGGCGGAACATGATTGAGGCTAAGGCTGTCACTAGGGCGAAATAATTGTTCATTTTGTGACAAGTTGCAGGCGTTCTTGAAGAGTCCTTGGAATATTTACAGTTTAACTCAGATTGAAAGTTCATGCTTTCAGCAGGTGAGGCGTCGCAGGTAATTAATACCTTCCCAGCTTCAATTTAAACCCCTTGACATAAGTGACTCCATTTTATTTCACATTTCAAAAAACTATTTATTTGGCCTGCCTGGCAACACCCCTGGAGTTCTCAATCCAAATATAAAAATTACCACAGCATATACACAAACTATATGGTAATAGCAGGCTTCTTTTATATTTTAAAAAAAACATAAAAATTGAAACGAGCAGAAAACACATAAGAAGCTATTCAGCCATGTATAACTTTAAAAGTGTTAACCTATAAATAATAAATGAGTTCAATAAGTATTAACATTAATGAGAGATTTAAAACCCAAAAAGGCAAAATTCTTGTATGCCAACTTGAAATCAAAATTACAAGAAACAAACTAAAAATTTTTGAAAGAACCTTGTTTTCCATCAGGAAAATACAAATGCAAATGAAACCAATCAGATTGATGAGACTCAGTAAGTCTGACATTACCAAACACTGCTAACACTGAAGAAATTAGTAAATATCATGAACTATCACTGGGTATCTATTAAAATCAGTTTGTAGATGAGTTTGATATTATACAGTAACTACAAAACTGTGTCTTTGTGCAAAAAACTACTTTCTATTGATACCTAAATAAGTGTAACAAGAAGGACACATGTCAGGTATGTCTAAGTAGCATTGCCATACCTGCCAAAAACGTGGGTGGTGGGGAAGCAAAGAAATAAAATTTCAAGAATTGAATGTAAAATTGAATTTTATAAATTCAGACCATAGAAATCTATTAAAAGAAGGGAAAAAGTCTAGACACATGTATGTTAAAAGAAAATTTCACAGACCTGAATTTTGGTATCTGGTTGGCTTTTAGTAGCAATTCATGAACTGGGACGCTCCAGTCTGGACAACAAGAAGGTGTTCAGAAGAGCTATTCAGAATACGCAGATTATAAAGATAAAATTACCTGAGAACAAGGAAGTCAAACAGCACAGTTACTTTTCTTATAGGGGGCAAAGGGGAGTTTGGACTTGGGCAATGAAAATATAAAGCTAAGCAGGCATATTCCGATTGGCCGGCCTTGGGTTTCCACTCCTAAAAGAGCCAGATGTTTGTAAGAAATAGAAATTGAGGTAGGTTTCAGCATGCGGACTTGGATCTTAGCATGAGCCACTCTCTTGAGATTGGTTTAGGTATTTTAACCCATAACAGGGGAAAAAAAGTAAAATCACAAACATTATATTGCTTTTTGGCTCTTGTGAATGAAGCTGTTATTACTGTGAATAATTTCCCCCAAGTATTTCTGAAGCGTATGATTTCATTTTTCGTATGGATAGACCCTACAAGTGAGATTACTAAATCATGGATGTGTGTATGGGTAGCATTAAGGAGAGTAGCACAGTATTTCTAAAGTTATTTATCAATTAGTATTCCCTCAAGAAATACAGGAGAGCTGTGGCTGTTTTACATCGTCATCAATTTAATATTTGAATTTTAGTCATTCCAACGATTGTGTGGTACTCCCTCACTGTGGCTTTAAATTGTGTTTATGATGGCGAGTAATGACAAGAAGCACATTTTCATTTTCTTATTTACCATCTATACTTCTTCTGTGATATATACCTTCCAAGCTTTTCTGAACATTTTAAAGTGTAATCTTTTGTTATTATTATAAGAACTATTTATATATTAAGAATTACAGTCATTTATCAGGTATATTTCTTGCAAGTATCTTTCCCCAGGTTGCGACTTGAGTTTCTACTTTCTTAACTGTCTCTTGCGCTGCAAAGTTTTAATTTTGATTAACTTCAGATGATTTATTTTCCTTGGTTGACGATCTTTCTGTTTTTAAAGTAATGATTTCCCTGAACCAAGGACAAAAAGCATTTTTCCTGTGTTACCTTTTATACTGTGTTTTCGCTCTGACGTTAAGAACTGTGTAGGATCCATTTCAAATTAATCGGTAAATGATTTGAGGGGAGGCTTTACATTTTTTAATTTATTTTTCACGTAAGTCTCACCATATGATTTTTCAGGACAATTTGTTGAAACTGTTCTCCTTTTCCCTTTAAATGCCTTTGGCAACTTTATTGGAGAAAAATTGGCATTATTAGGGTTTGGATATATCCAGGTGCTCTATACTTTCCCATTGCTCTACAATTAGTGTAGATATATGGCAAATTTTTTTTAAAAAGAAGAGAAATATTTTCATATTGGTTTTTAAAAAAAAGCATTTAATCTATTCTAACTTCTTGGCATTACATAATAATTTAGCATCAGTTTATTGATTTTCACCAAGAGACTGCTGGGATTGTTCATGGATACTGTGTTTGTACAGAAAAAGTAGGGGACAGTTGACAACTTAAACTGTTGCTTGCTTAGATGAAGGTAAGTGGGTAACCTTCATGAATATCTTTCTTCTGTAGACTTCCAGGAACAAACGTTGGATATTTATAAAAGCTCTTTTGATGTCATTGTCTGATAATTCTTGTGTGTTTCTGTTCAGTTGGTTTCTTTTGCTGCTAATTATGTATTAAATTCCTGTCTCCTTACTGGCTAATTCTGTTTGGATACCAGGTGTTTTTGACTGCGGCATTTGATTGCATTGCTTCACATACTGTTATATTTTGAATTGACTCGGAAATGGTTTCTCAAATCAGAGACCTCTATCAGCTACAATTCCATTCATGGTACAAGCCACATGGCCCTAGTCCTCCAGGCCAGCACAGAACCCATCCCTCAGGAAGCCTCAGAGATTCAGGACCAGGGCTCTCTCCACCTTTCCCAGTGAGTGAGTAATAGTAAAAACCCAAGGCCAAATGGCCACCTCTGTCTCTCAAGACATTGGTGACCTTAAATGATATGACTGTGCCTTCACCTAGGAGACATAAGGGCATATGGACCTGGCCCAGAGGACACTGTAGGGGCTCGTGATGGAGAACTCTGAACTCCTAGTCTTGTTTGGTAACTGCCATGTGGGCAACCCAAGGCTTCCTCCTTGATCAACCTTTTGCTCATTCCTGGCTGGTAAGCACAGCCTCTCAGGCCTCCCACCTCTACCCACTGCCCTGCTGTGTGCTGTGTTTTGGTCTCCTTCTGCCTGCTCTTCCTGGTTCTGCAACCAGAGACGTCAGACAGGAAACATGCCTTCTGAACACAACCTTCACCCCAGTGCCCGGCACAGTCTGTCCTCGGTCTGAGGTTCTTGTTCCAGAATCCACAAGAGAGAGGCTGACTGGCCCAGCCTGGTTGAGGTGCTCGCCCCCACTGTCCATATAACAGGGCAGTGAGGGATGGGCTGTGCTCCGAAGAGCGACTGAGCCAGGCAGGACCCCGAGTAGTGTCTGTCATCAGTGCCCTCCAGGTCTGGCGTCTCTCTTTTGCAATTGGGTTCCAATGTTATTAGTGTTTCTTTCCAGTACAATCTGCCATGTGTCACTAGTCTACTGCGTCAGCATGCACTGACGATCATTGGGTAGTTGATTATTTCATAAGCTGTTGAAACATTTGCACCCTACTTCGATGGCTATTTCTGCATTTATAAACTAGAAATCCTCTATAAAGAAGAATTTTCAATAATTTTCTGTTCATTTACCTCAAAAAACAGTTTGTACAGAAAAAGTAGGCCAGAGCTTGTTCCCCTCACTCTATTTGGCAGTTTTCAGGATAATTAATAGGAGCACTGACCTCATCCTCAGACAATAAGCAAACGTTTATCTCGGGGATACGATGCTCCCGTTGCACACGTGCTCAGACTGTGATCGTGGCAGCCTCTGTCGTAATAGCAAAACATTTGATTAGTGGCTCTTCTTTTCAGATAAGTCCCATATTTTAATATTAATTTTATCTGTTTTAGTCATACAAACTGCTAGGAGAAAATATCATAGGTTCATTGGCTTATAAACAGTAGACATTTACTTCTCACAGTTCTGGATGCTGGAAGTCCAAACTCAAGGTGCCTGCAGTTTCACTGTCTGGTGAGATCCCACTTCCTGGTTCATAGGAAAGGTCCTTCTTGCTATGTCCTCACATGTCAGAAGGGGAAGGAAACAATCTGGGGGCTCTTTTATAAGGGCGCTAATTCCATTTAAGATGATAGAACCCTCATGACCTAACTGCCTACTAAGTGTCTTATCTCTAATGCCATGACATTAGGCATTAGGTTTTGAACAAATGAATTGAGGCGGACAGAAATGTCGAGACCATAGCAGTATGCACTTCAGGAAATTGATTCAGAAATAATATATGGAAAAAGTAGTTGGGCGTGCTGGGCTTGCAACACAAACACTGAGATGTTTTCAATGTAGGGAAGAGTTTTTTTATGTGGGAAACTACACATATCTACTTTCTTCTGGGTCTCCTGACAGCCATCATCCATTTCCCCGTCATGTTCCTGGCTGACCTATATTCTTTCTTGTCCCTTGACTGCACGTATGGAGGCCTACACAATTATCTCTGAAGATTTGATCTATGTAAAGTTGAAGAGTAATACGATAATACTTGTTGGTTGCCAACTGCTGAAAGCATGCACTTGGTGACTGAGTGGCACCACACTGTGCTCATTCTGATTTTTCTTTGGTTCCTGTTTGCTGAATGCAGTCTACAATGTAATGTCTCCCTTAAAGGGAATATATGTTCAAAAAAGAGAAAGGACAGAAAAAAATATACAGATACTTGGATAATAACATAAGCTTAAAATTATAATTTATGTCAAAGCTCTGTCTTTTTTCATAAAATAAATGTATTCTATATATTGAACACAAAGTTCTTAGGGCTTCAGAAATTTATTTAAAAATTTATAGGAAGCAAAATTTTTCTATTATCCGTCTGTTTCAGGCACATTTAACCTCTTCTTCCCCAACATACCAGTAATGGCCATGTGTGAAGTCCTTTCTCACCTGACCCTGAGCAAACATAATGAAACTTACAAAATTATTGTAAAGCTTCAGTCTGCATATCTCTGAAGAGTAACAAGGAATTTATTGTTCACGCCTATGACTTAAGGTATACTATATCTTAAGGGTATCATGATATCATGTAAGGAGGCTTCAACCAAGCAGGACCAGATCCCGGAGGGAGAGAGAGAGTGAGACCCCGAGACAAGTGCCATTATTGGGCGTCAGGGGAGTATGCAGGCAAATGTCATGAGTGGATTTCACTGGTGCATTGAGATGTCACTAGGTCACAGGGGAGGACACGAAGGGGAACTTGTGTCAGGGGCCAGCCTTATAACACTGGTATACTAGCTCACCTGGGCGGGGTGCTCATAACATAATTGTGAGGATAGCAAAATATGAAGCTTCAAAAGTTTACAGTACAATGTGTCCACTTGCTCGGTTAGGAGCATCTTAAATACAAGATACCGAAAACACAACCGGGAAATCTGGGTGCGTCTCCTTTAGAACATCCGATGCCTCGCCTTCATTAGAGCCTTTGCAGTCTCTTTTCCAGTGTCAGAGGCCACGTCTTTGGGCCCAGAGGTCCTAAAGAGGCAGAGACTCCCTCTCCTGGACAGATACAGAGAAAAACTACATTACCCAGAAGGCTGTGCTGCACAGGAAGGCGGTGCCAGCCGGACCGGTGACGTCACAGGAAAGGGGCGTCGCGGACGGTTCTGTCGGGGGTGGGGCTTCCGGCGCCGTTGGGGTGGGCGTTTGTTGGCGTCGGGGCGGTTGTCTCTGGTCGGTGAGTTCTAGCTCGGCGTTGGGACCGCGCGGGGAGGACCGCAAGGAGGAGCCCCGTGCGCCTGTGTGACCGCGGGGAGGGTCAGCTGAGCCCCCGACCCACCCCTCTCCCTCGCACGGCCCCAGCCTCCCCGCGGCCCGATGGCGGCCTTGGTGACCCCGGCGCAGGTGAGTGGACGGCGCGCCAGGCCACGCCCGCCCGGACCCCCAGCGCGAGGCCCAGGCGCTCTGCTGCGCGGCCGGCGCTGTCCTGGACTCTTCGCCGTGTGCTCTCCAGGACGTTGTTCGTCGCGCCTCCGGAGGGGTCCCTTGTGCTCCAGGTCGGAGTCCAGCCCAGGGCCTCCGGGGGAGGGTCGTTTCTGACAGTCAGTGGCATGCCGTGTGGAATCCCTCCTGCTTGCGTGGAGCAACCCGCGGGGAGGAGCGCAGGCCGGACATTTCCGAGACCTTTCTGTGTGTTGCGGCTACGTTCCTTCCCAAGGCTGTGACCTCGAGCACCTTCCCCTGCTGCCTTGGCTTCTCTTTTCTCCGTTATAAAATAGGAAGATTAAAGTTTCTGCACCTGGGTTAAGGGAACTAGAAAAGGGACGTGGGTGGTGTGTTCCCTGGTGTCCAGCACAGTCCAGGGAGCATCGCTCTGGCTCTTTCTCCGCGGAAGTGCCTCCTGGGCCTACACTGATCTTAGCGGCCCATCTCCGGGGGAATCTGACCCTTGGGCTTCTCTGTCCTGTAATCTCAACGAAGAAAAGAGCTGGGGAGGGGAAGAGCCAGGAGTAGCCTGCAGCAGTTTGGTTATAGCGGTTCTGCTAGGACAGAATGGGTGTCAGGACAGGCTGGGGGCCAGGAAGGCCAGGGAATTTTATCTTTCAGGTTAGAGCAGGTGAACTGGCTTCCCACTGACAGTCGTGAATCTGTTTTCCTGTTGAGATTCAGTTATGTTGATAAGTGAGTCCACTCAGATGGTCATTGAGGACAGTGTGTAGGAGTGTGGTGTCCGTCTGGACACGAAAGCACAGCAGGTCCTGGGTAAGTCCATAGCCGTCACCCTGAGTACCCTCATCCTAGTCCTCATTGACTGTCAGGACCTGTCTGATTTGTTAATCTCCCGTCCACGTGGCTCCCCTCCTCACTTTATTTCAGACTCACTCCAGTGTGCTGTCCTGAAACAGGCCTTTTCCAGTGCCCCATCTACAGCAGACTGTAACCTCTTTAGTTTTCTCAGTCTATTTTCTTGACTTTGGCATCTTAGGTCCCTCTGACATTGTCTTGCTCGTTTACTTAGTTGCTTGTTTAGGATCTCTTTCCAGCCCGGGATTGTGAGTGCCTGGGCTTGTAAAAGGTACTCAACAAATGGTTAAATGAATGACTGGGTCTCCCCAACAGGTGGTCTCATCACACTTATAATAAATACAATCTTCCTCCCAAGCGGGACCCACAGAGCTCTGCTGGCTGTGCCCCTTGCCTGCCTCCAGGCCTTTTTCCTTTCCATTCTTAGCCAGCTCACTGCACCTGGCCAGGAGGTCCTGAACTTGCCAAACTCCTCCCCAGTTTACAGCTTTTGCCCTTGCACTTTCCTTTGTGTGGGGCCCTGTTCTCAGGTCTCTGCAGGGCTGTCTCTCCTCACTCTTCCTGTGCATCAGTATCACCTCTTTGGATAGTTTTTTCCTGGCTGTGTCAGTTCTGGCCGAGGTACCCCTGGCCCCCACCTGCCCATGTGACATCTCTGACAACTGTGTTCTGGATTTTGCTGAATGTTCAATTCCATGTCCACTTCTGTTCCTTAAATTTGAGATTGTGGGTGACTTTCTAGAGCTGCCTGACCCTCAGGCCTCCGACTGTGACACGCAGGTGATTTTGGCATTTAGCTCAGGGGCTGGCAGAGGATTAGAAAAAAATTCACAAGATACATTGAGCTGTGCCAGCATCTGCTGTGTGAACACTTTCTCTTTAGTTCTCAGAATTGGCATAGTGGGAATTGTTTCCTGTATTGGTGCAGAAATGGATGTTGAGAGAAATGGTGGGATGCCCGCCCCAGGGTCACACAGTCAGCAGTGACAGATTCAAGAGCCTGGATTCAGACCCTGGAATTCTGGCTCCAGAGCCAGGGAGCTTTAGTCACTTTACCTGAGCATGTGAAGCCCTCAGCCCAGGACAGGTGCACGGTGAGGACCAGGGCGGCTCAGCTGTTGCCTCTGCCGTGATCATTGTCGGAATTGCCCTCATGAAATTTTTCCCAGAGCACTTACCTTCTGCCCCTCCACCGTCCTCACAGAACACCGTTGTCTGTGTCATTGCTGGTAGATTCCCCTAGGGGAGGCTTTTCTCTGAGCCACAGTTGCCTTATATCCAAAGGCTGCTTCCACCTTCACCCTGAGTCCCGCACAGAGCTTGGCCCACAGGAGGCCTCGGTGATTCAGGCCTGAGTCCCTGCACCCTAACCAGCACCTGAGTAATAAGCTTGATCTCATCCGAGGGCACAGGGCCAATCCCATGACCTTTGTTTGACTCTCCAGGTATTGGTGACCTTCAAGGATGTGGCCGTGACTTTTACCCAGGAGGAGTGGGGGCAACTTGACCTGGACCAGAGGACCCTGTATCGGGAGGTGATGCTGGAGACCTGTGGGCTCCTGGTGTCACTGGGTAAGTGCTCATGTCTTACACCTGAGGGGGACCGCAGCCTCCTCTTGTTTCCTGGCCAATAAAGAGGGTCACAGGAGTCACATTCCCTCCTCCCCACAGGCCCTGCAGTTTTCTGGTCTCCCTCTGTCTGTATCAGGGATCAGTGCGATAGAAACTTCCTTCTGAACACCAACTTTCATCCCAGTGCCTAGCACACCCAGGCCTCAGTCTGAGGTCCCCGTTCCAGGTTCCACAGGAGGGAAGCTGACTGGACCAGCCTGGTGGGTCAGGTCTCACAGCCCTGTTACAGGGGCCGTGGATGATGGGCTGTTCTCAGAAGGGAGGGTGAGTCAGGCAGACCCCTGCTTGTCATTTGTCACTGGTGCCACCCAGGGATCTTCTGAACAGCACAGTCTCGATTAGAAGTGCTAATATTGTTACCACACTTTCTGACACTGGGCCATGACCCTCCACTGGGCAGGAGGTGATTTGGAAGGTGCACAGGAGTGTAGGAAAGGCCATGGGATATCCCCTGCAGAAGCCAGTCCTTTCACCTTCTCTGTCTCACATGCTGATCGTTGTCAGGAGAAAGTCTCAAATCAGTGAGAGTGGGTGAGGATTCCGTGTCCCCTAATGGTTAAGTTTTCTTTTCAAGGAAGGAACAGCCTCAGCTCACAGCCCTGAGCAGTCTACATGAACTCCCTGGGGCCTTAAATGGCATTAAAAAAAAAATAATGTTAGTATTTTCTTTACTCAGCCATTTCTGGGAGAGGTGGGGAATTAGGTTTATTTATTTCTTTATTTTTAATGGAGGTGCTGGGGATTGAACCCAGGACCTGGTGCATGCTAAGCATGCCCTCTACCACTGAGCTGTACCTCCCCCACCCCCGCCATTTAATGGCATTGTTTTGATTTCATTGTTGTATTTTGATGGTAAATTTCCATTTATGGAAAGTGAAATTGACTTTGCTCATTTACCAAAGCGAAGAAGTGTTGTCAACTGTTCAGGAAAAATTTTAAAAAGGGGCCAGTTTAAAGAGAAGCCATCCATCACTGTGTGTGCTTTGCAGACCCATGACACTGAGTTTCATTGTGGAGGCAGACATCGGTTTTTTTTTTTTAGAGGTTTTTTGTAGTTTTTTTTTTTTTTTTTTAATTTAAATGTAGTTAGTTTACAATGCTGTGTCAATTTCTGGTGTACAGCATAATGTTTCAGTCATATGTATACATATATTCTTTTTCATATTCTTTTTCATCATAAGTTAATACAAGATATTGAACATAGTTCCCTGTGCTGTACAGTAGAAACTTGCTGTATCTATAGACATCAAACCTGAGATGAAGTGTGATGAGTTGTAGAAGGAAAAATAAGGAATTCAGGAGTGTATATCCAGGAGGCCATAACCTATCATGGATGATTCGAAAAAGGCATCTCAGGCAGTGATGTTGGATCTGAGACTGGAAGGCTGAGCATTGGGAGGGAGGGTGAGGAGAGGTTCCAGGTGGAGGAACCAGCAGGAGAATAGGCCCTGAGGGGAGAGAGTGCACAGCTCCCGGCCGATTCACCTTTCCTCTGCCCGCTCCCTGAGCGTGGTGTCCGGCACATAGCACACATTGGTGACCTGTACTGTGACCTGTTGGAGTGAATCCTGGGCTGAGAATCAGAACCTGCCAGTTGAGACTTGGGTGGCTCCTGGAACCTCAGTCCCTGGGCTTCGGTACAGAACCCCCCCTCCATCTTTGTTGAGATGCGTTTGGCTGCATGTAACAGAAAAGTGACTTAGAGTGGCTTCCCCGTTGGGTGGGAATTTACCACCTCAACTCAGGACAAGCCCCAGGGCCCCCACAGCAGCAGCTACATCATCAGTGGCACGAAGGTTCTGCTGCTCTTCTTCCTGGGCTGGCGTCCCCCTCTTCCTCGGGCCAGCTTCGCGGTGGGGGTGGAGGATGCTGCAGAGACCCCGTCTTCAGCCCTCTTGTCCCACGTTGGGATAAAGACTCTCTTCAGAAGACAGGCCAGCTGAGGTCACCTGCCTCCTTCAGATGACTGATGACCAGGGATGCCATTGGCCGATTTATTTCCACCAATGGACTTCAGTCCTCTCTGGGCGTTAGAATCTCCTGGGGAGATTTCAGAAATAGCGATGCCGAGGTCTGACCCTAAGAAGTTCTGTTTCTTTTGGTTTGAGGTTGGGATTGGGCATCCATGGGGAGTTTTGAAGCACAAGGTGTTTGAGGACCAGTTGACTTAGGTGAGTTAGGAAGCATGTCCTGGGTGGAGGGCTGACCATCCCAGCATCCCGGGGTTGTGTGTGAGAGCCACGTGCACCTGCATGGGGTCGGCTTCCCCTGATGAAGTTCAAGGGCAGCGGTGTTGTGTAGACAGACAGCACCGCCCTCGACAGCAGATGTGGCCCAGGAGTGGTATTATTGCCCTTGGTTTCCAGGTCACCCATCAACATGGTCTTTCCTTAGGGGGCAGCTACATTCACGGTCTCACTTCTGTCCTGAAGTACCAGACAGAGTGGAGGGGTTTTCATTCTTCTCATCCAAACACTTATGTGCTGTTTCTTCCTCCATCAACAGGGCATCCAGTTCCCAAAGCAGAGCTGATGCACCTGCTGGAGCCTGGGCCAAAGGTATGGACAGTCACGAGGGGCCTCTCATGGAGCACATGTCCAGGTAGGAACCGGGAGCTCGCTGGGACAGTGGATTCAGGGCAGCCTTTGGAACGCACGGGGACCCAAGCCTCTCACCTTCTGGAGGGAACTCTTTGCAGAGTCTGGTTGTTCTCTCACATCAAAGGATCGTGTGCATCAGCAGGTCAGCCCTGGCCCATGCCGTTACTTAGAGACCCAGGCACCTTCCACCATCATTGTCTAGCTTCAAGGTCGGTCCAGCTCCATCCAGCAGGCGGAGGGGAAGCGAGGTCGGGGGTCACACCCAGACGCTCCTGTACTTTGCTCGCAGAAATTCCACTGACAAGAACTGGGCCTTTGGCTGCACCTGGGTGCTCAGGACTGGAGAGTGCGGGGTAGCCGTGTGCCCGGGGGGCCGGTGGGCTTGATTTCTGTGACCTCAGGCTACTGTACGCTCCCCGCTCTCAGAAAGTCAGAGTGAGGATCGTTTCTGGGTGAGCGCTGGTCGAAGTTGTGATGAGACAATGCAGCAAGCCGTTCAGGATAGCGTCCGGCCTCTCGGAGAGGCCGGCAGAGGCCAGCTCTCCATGCACCCGTGTGATGTGTGGACCGTCGGCAGTGGCGGCGGTGTCGTGCCTTTTTTCCTGGGCTTCTGGACTCAGAGGGAAAAGGCCTCTCTTCCCCTTGAGGTTAGGATCTATGCTGTGCTCTGTACTGAGCCCTTGCCCACCTTCTCCGTCCATCTCTCCATCCTCCTGTCTGTCCATCAGACACTCAGAAGCAGCCCCTTGGACAGTCTTCCTGCCCCTCTTGCCCGAAAAGACACCAAGGAGATGTTGGCTTTTTTGGCCCCACATCCGTGCTGCTAACTGTGACTGGAATAATCCGGAGCGAGTCTCTCCAGTGGTCCTTCGGCTTCTCGGCCAGCCTGAGTGTCTTCAGCCAGCTCCACCGCAGGCCCTCTGTTTCAGTCGCCACTCCTCCACCCCCATTTCCTTAATCCCGAGTCTCCATGTTAGTGTCTCAGCGGCACCTCAGGTGCATCAGACCTTAGAAGACACCCGTGATCCTGCCCACGCCTCCCCGTGCCCAGTTCTGAGAACCTCCTGCCATCTGCGCAGATGAGAAGATTGGGAGTTTGGGTCTTTTGAACCTGACCCGCCTGTCCTCCTTGCTTGACCCTTGCAGTAAACCTTTCTCTGCTTAAAACAAACAAACGAACAAACAAAAACACATTGGAAACACCTCAGACAGGGTCTCTGCCTCCATCTGTCCATCCCCAGCCCTGCCCATTGGATGTTGTCCATGTGTCCTGAATCCATCACCAACACCCTCCTCCAGGCTTGCATCATCCTTTGCTCAGATGATGCCAGAGTCTCCACCAGGTCTCTGCACATCTGTTCTATGCTTCTGATCAGCAGTCGTCCCTGCACCTGCCCTGTGGCCACCCAGACACATTCCAGATCTTCTCACATCCTCCATCGCTGGTGTCTTAGCTAAAATCAGCATCAGAAAAATTAAGGCATGGGGATAGTATAGCTCGTGCTTAGCGTGCACAAGGTCCTGGGTTCAATCCTCAGTGCCCCCATTAAATAGATAAATTAAGTAAATAAGCCTAACTGCTCCCCCTGCAAAGACATTAAATAAATAAGTAAAAATAAAGGCTGTGTCCTTCTGTGTCTTGCTCCTGAGCCCTTGAAGACTCACCTTTGTCTCTCCCCTATGGTCCCCCCACACCCCACAGAGGATGTCTTCCTCTGATCGCGTCCACTTCCTCTGCTGGAGCCTGCTTGGTACCTTTGCCTTCTTGGGGAACCTGCGTCTTCACTCTCTTTTTCTTTTTTTTTCTTAAGCCATTCTTATTACACTCAAGGTATTAAGTCCAAAATATCCTTGTGTTTAGGATATTGTATCAGTCGTTAAACAGGGGGAAAACACAACAGTATGAAGAGATTTATGAATAACAAAGATAGAAGCTGACAGAATTAATAGACAACTTGAATGGGGTTGGTTTTCTTTAAGAAATGCTAAGTTTTCTTAACCAAAACAACAAAATAGAGTGCTCTAAATATGTGTGAGTATGAAAACAAGAAAAGCAGTGGTTTGGTTTATTTTTTAAATTTTCTTTGTGAAGAGAGGTAATTAGGTTATTTGTTAATTAATTAACTTATTTATTTTGATGGAGGTACGAGGGATTGGACCCAGGACTTTGTACATGCTGAGCACCCACTCACCACTGAGCTACACCCTCCCTGCTGCCATTTCCTTCTTTTTTTTTTTTAAAGTGAAGTATAGTTAGTTTACAATGTTGTGTCAGTTTCTTTTGTACAGCATCATGTTTCAGTCGTACATATACATACATATATTCGTTTTCATATGCTTTTTCATTCTAGGTTACTACGAGGTATTGAATAGAGTTCCCTGTGCTGCACAGTAGGACCTTGTTGTTTATCTATTTTATATATATTAGTATCTGCAAATCCCAAAGTCCCAATTTATATACACACATACACACACACATACCACAGCTTCTTTATCCAGTCAGTAGACATTTGGCTTGCTTCCATGGCTTGGCTATTGTAAATAGTGCTGCCATGAACATAGGGGTGCATGTGTCTTTTTAAAGTAGAGTTTTCTTGGTTATATACACAGGAGTGGGATTGCTGGATCATACGGTAAGAGTTGTTTGTACAGTTTTTGAGGAACCTCCATACTGCTTTCCACAGTGGCTGTACCAATTTACATTCCCACCATCAGTGTAGGAGGGTTCCCTTGTCTCCTCACCCTCTCCAGCGTTTGTCATTTGTGGGCTTTTAACGATGTCCATTCTGACTGGTGTGAGGTGATGCCTCGTGGCAGCCATTTTCGTTGTTAAGTCTCACACGGTCTCCAAGGGTGAATGTACCCAGGCTTCCTCCTCCTGTTCAGCCAGTGCCCCTTCTTTCTGGAGACTCTGACTTCCCATTAGGACCCAGCTCTTGAGATCCTCCCAGGGAAGATGACCTTTTCCTTCCCAGTCTTGTTAGGTGTCAGTTCCCTAAGCTTTCATAGCAGCAGGACCTCAGTCCTTGGAACAGATGCTCCCCGGACTGTATTATCAAGACTGTCCCCCTCTCCTACTCTGGGCTGTGGGAGGAGTCTCCCCTCCGGTTCTCTGTGTCCTGGCCCAGGCTACTGTCCGGATTTTCCCTCTAGTGGTGTCAGGGTACGAGGATCATAAAAAGTCACTGGAAATCTAGATTACATCAATGTAAAAACACAGGAAGTATCCTCATCTGTCCACTGAAGTGCTGCTTTTTTCTCTCGTGTATTGCTTTACTACCAGTCCCTTTGTGTGTTGGATTCTCTTCAGGTGACAGAGCAGAACCTCAGACCAGAGAGCCAAGCACTTCGCAGCTGGTTTTGTCCGAGGGAGCCTTGCTCCGGGGAAGCCTGACTCTGGGATCTTCAAGGTGCTCCAGGTCGGGGCAGGCCAGGGATCCAGGGGGAATTCTGGAAGTGGAGAGGGATCAGCTGAGGCCACAGACAGCCCCCCACAAGGAGACCCACCTCAGGAAGATGAGCCTTGGAAACGAGGGTCTGGGAACGGGTGCTAGTCTGCGCTCTGGGGCGTTAGAGGGGAGAGTCTCTCTGGGGGCTGTTCTCCACCAGCCTGACCCACCAGGACCGCCAAAAGGCCCCATGGTTCCTCACGTCTACAAATGCAAGCAGTGCGGGAAAGGGTTTCGCAGGAAGTGGTACCTGGCTCGCCACCAGCGGGTTCACACGGGAATGAAGCCCTACGAGTGCAGCGCGTGCGGGAAGGCCTTCAGCCAGAGCTCCACCCTGGTCCGGCACCACCTCACGCACAGCGGGGAGAAGCCCTTCCGGTGCGGGGACTGCGGCAAGGCCTTCAAACGCCGGTCCTACCTCACCCAGCACCGGCCCGTGCACACCGGGGAGAAGCCCTACGAGTGCGGTCAGTGTCGCAAGGCCTTCACGCACCGGTCCACGTTCCTCCGCCACCGTCGGACGCACACGGGGGAGAAGCCCTTCGCGTGCCGGGACTGCGGGAAGGCCTTCAGCCACAGGGCGCACCTGCTGCAGCACTGCCTCACGCACAGCGGGGAGAAGCCGTTCGCGTGCGGGGACTGCGGCAAGGCGTTCCGCTGCGGCTCGGAGCTGGCGCAGCACCGGCGCCTGCACACCGGCGAGCGGCCGTTCCGCTGCGGCCAGTGCGGCAAGGCCTTCCACCGCAGCACCTACCTGCTGCAGCACGCGGTGGTCCACGCCGCCGCCACGCCGTTCGCCTGCGGCCAGTGCGGCAAGGCCTTCAAACGCCGCTCCCACCTCCTGCAGCACCGGCGGGTCCACACGTGAGCGCGGGCCCGCGCCCCGCGGGAGGGCGGGGCCCCGTGCGTGCGGGGGCAGCTGCAGAGGGTTCCGCTGTCGGGCTTCGGCCACACGGGCCGCCGTGGGGCGCAGTGAAGGCACGAAGCCTGCCGCCGCCGCCGGCAGCTGGGGGGTGCGCGCCGCGGAGGAGGCGCGTCGCCTGCAGGCCGCCCCCGCCGACCTCGGGAGACACGCGGCGAGAGATGCTGCATCGAACACGAGAACCATTCTCAGCCCCGAGGACACGCACAGGTAACGGAGAGGAACCGCGTCATCGTCGCCGCCGGGACCGCCCGTGCCGGTCACCACTTGTCCCGCGGGCTCACGCTGGAACCCGGCGGAGCTTGGGCTGCACCTGTGAGGAGGCACACGGGGACAGACGTGGCGTCCCGGGCCCTGACCGCAGCCTTCAGCCACGGCCAAGGTGCTTCGCTTGGTCTGCCCGCCCAGCCTGTGCTGAGATGATCGCCCGTCCGCAGGAGCGCCAGTCCACCTGGTTAGGGCGCCCGGGCAGCCCGCACCGGGCATTGCCTCGTGTGCCTGGCGGGGAGAGTGACACCAGGGAGGCTGAGGCGGGGATGGAGGGACCTCTGTGCCCAGATGTGCAGATTCCAGCCGCTTGGATCTTCAGGCCGTGCTCCGGCCAGGGCGAGGGTGATGTGCCAGGACGGGTGAGGGACAGTGCTCAGCCAGTACAAGCTGGATGCCACTGAGACGGAAGCCCAGCCTGTCTCCCTGGGGAGAGCCCGACAGATCCCGCCCAGAAGAGCTAGGGGACGCGACCTACTAGAGAGCTCCATCATCCAAGCAGGCCCCAGGGCCCAAAACAAAACGGAACAGCTTTCGGGAGGGCATAGCTCAATGGTAGAGCGCGTGCATAGATAGCGTGCATGGGGTCCTGGGTTCACAATTAAGAAGCCATCTCAGCATTACCTTAAAAGGAAGAAGGAAAGCAGGCAGCGGTGGCTGTAAACGGAATAAGCAGGTGCCTCGGCAGCCTCTTCCAGACCGCCCTGCCACGCCCGCTGCGGTCTCTCATCAGGTTCGGGGGGGGGGGGGGCGATGTCTGAGAGCAAAAGGATCCTGGCCCTTGATTTTTTTTCCTTTTCCTTTTTTTAGGGGAGAGGGGTTAATTTGTGCTTTTATTTGCTGGTATAACTTAACCGACAGTGGCAAACTTTTTCTGCATTCTTTTTTTTTATTGAAGTATAGTCAGTTTACAATATTGTGAAATTCTTTTTTTTTTAAATAGTGGGGAGGTAATTAGGGTTTTTTTGTTTGTTTTTCTTAATGAAGGTACTGGGATTGAACTCAGGACCTCGTGCATGTTAAGCACACACTCTACCACTGAGCTATACCCACCCTCACGCCTGCAAACTTTTTTTAACCTAAAAAATACATTTTACATCACAATCCCACAAAAACACATGTATAATACGGAGACATATATATAAAACTGAAAAAGTTTTGCCAAAAATGTCTACCCTAACACTTGTTTTTAATTTTAAGACTTTTTTTTTGAAGCAGTTGTAGGTTTACACCAAAACTGACAGGAAAGTACAGAAATTTTGCATATACACCGTTAACACACACGTGCATAGCCATTGTCAAAGTCGTTTACCAGAGTGGTACTTTTTTTTTTTTTTTTAACTAACAATGACCCTACATTGACACGTCATAATCACCAAAGTCCACAGTTCACCTTAGGTTGGAGAAAATTATAGTGACATATATCCATCATTATAATGTCATGCAAAGCATTTTCACTGCTCTAAAAAATGTCTGTACTCCAGAATGCCAGCCCTTGATTTCTTTCTATGTGGGAGTGGGGAGAGGTAATTAGATTTCTTTCTTTCCTGTTTTCTTAACAGAGGTACTGCGGATGACGAGCACACGCTCTGCCCCTTGAGCTATACCCTCCCTCCTAGGGCCAGGGATGTGTAACTGGTGAGTCCAGACAAGTCCATGCAGGTGGCATCTTTATGGGTTTCCCAGTGGGCACTGTGGACTTACTCCTTTGTGCTGCCTTTGGATGTGGTTATTTGATATTTGTCCCGAGATTTTTTTTTTTTTACTTTGAGATTAGTTTTCAAGCGCTACAAGATAATCAGTGTTAACTCTGGTTAAAAAATCTCTTGTACAAGAGGGGAGGGTATAGTGCAGTGGTAGAGTGCAATCCCCAGTACCTCTGTTAAAAATAAGTAATTCATTAAATAAACAGTTACCTCCCCAATTAAAAATTTTTTGAAAAAAAAATTTCTTGTACAGAAAAGGATAAAATAATTTCCTCACTTGGAACTGTCTTCAGCGCCTTTTTAAAGACCATGTACACACTTCATCTTTTCACAGTGGGCGTGCACCCTTTATGTGCTGCACAGGGCATGACAACACTTTTTTTTAACATAGTTACATATATTTATTAATCATCAAGTTTTTTTTTTTTTTAACCAAACATTCGGTTTATTAAAAAGAATCAATTAGCAGGGCTGGAGGGGAAAAGGCCACTACTGATGCAAAATAGCAAAACTTCTTTAATACCGGACACATGAGCAGCATCCCCCAGATGCAATTGTAAGAAAAATCCTCCTGGAACAGGAAAGAATTTATGCCAAGTGCTTATTAAACAGAACTTTGAAAAAACTCTGCAAATGCAGTGAGTTAGGCAATGGCCCCATAAAGGTAGGTAACTCAAGGCGTTGTTTTCCTAAACCCAAACCCATGCATTTAGTTAATCCTGGTAAAGGGCCCCAATATCCAGAGGGAAACAAGCTTTTCCTGTCCTGCTTAGAGAGCAAAAGGCAAGTGTGGAGGCACAGAGCCCTGCCCACTGCCCCACCCACCTCACAAGAACCGCCCACTAGCATAGACTGACCCGCTAGAGTAGGCCAATTACCGGAAATAGGAATCCACATGCATGGGGCATGCTACTGTAATCACACTGAGTTCGGTATACGCTGGTGTTCAGATTTTTGAAATAAAGATAAATGGACAGACTGAAGTATCTGAGTTAAACACTGCACAGTATATTCGACAACTGGAAAAAAATCTAGAGGGTGGTATAACTATTCACGTTTGTAAGCAAGTATAGGGACAAGCCCTGCAATCTGAAGAAAAACCCGTTCAGGGCAGAGTTGACAATCTCCCCCTGACTTTCAGGAGTGTGTCACTATACGAAAACCTCTGGATTCAGGAAAGTAGCAACAGGATATTAAGGAATTGGCTTCTGTCATCATGGATCATGGGGACCAGTCTGAAGCAGGGCTGGCTGGAGGCTGGGAACGTCGCAGCTCAGATCCAGGATCTGCAGGTTAGAACAGCAGTCTAGAGAATGGTTAGTGCTTTCCTCATAAACTCCTGGATTTCCAAACAGGTTCCTTTTCCATACAATGACCAAGTCTTTTTTAAGATGTTTTCCATAAGGCTTTTTTTTTTTTTTCAATCTGGCTGCTGCAGGATATTCAGCCATCCCTGATCTGATCTTTTATTATCATTTCTTTTTTTAATGGAGGGAGGTAATTCGCTTTATTTTAAAATTTTTATTTTTTATTGACGTGTAGTTGATTTACAGTGTTAGTTTCAGGTGTACGGCAAACCGATTCAGTTATACACATACACATTTTTTTTCTTTTCAGATTCTTTTCCATCATGTTATTGAAAGAAACTGAATTTAGTTCCCTGTGTTATACAGTAGGTCCTTGTTTATCTATTTTATATATAGTAGTGTGTGTATCTGTTAAGCCCCAACCCCTAGTTGTTTCTCATGCTCGAGAGCAGTCAGGGTACTGAGTATGCAGGGAGGGCAGTGAATCGGGAAAGTTACAGTGAGTAGCAGCATCGGCACACATGGATGACAAAGTAAGGTGACGTTTATTCCGTGCTCCAAGAAATAATTAGTTGTACATCATGTGTGTGTCCGACACTTCGGGTAGATGAGATGCACATGCACAGGACGTCGATGATTTTGCCCTGGTGGAGCTTATATTCTGGTTGAGCAAAACATTCCACTTGCAATGTCCCTAAGTGATTAAGTTACACAGTAGGTTAGAAAGTAATGAGTTCCGTGGAAAAGAGGAAAGAGGACACAGAGGAAGGAAAACATGGGGGTAGGGGCAAGGTGAAACATTAATAGAGTGTTCACTTAGGACTGATGGGGTGACGACAATATGGTAGCACATATTTTAAAGAGGTGAGAAAAGATAGCTTCTTTCTTCCTTTCTCATGCATACAGGTGTATATTATTTCTTGCCATACAGAATTAAATAACTCCTGTGGAGTAATGTTGAAGGACAGAGGAGATACCAGTTATGTTTATTTTATCCTTGATCTTTGGGAGATTTTTGGGGGGAGGGGAGATAATTAGGTTTATTTATTAATTTTCTTTTTTTTTTTTTAATGGAAGCACTGGGGATTGAACCCAGGACCTTGTGCATGCTAAGCATGCACTCTAGCCCTGAACTACACCCTCACCTCCTTGGGGGAAATATTTAATAATAGATCATATGTATGGCATATGTTGTAGAATTTTTTGTGGATTAGATGTTTAAGGAAAATCCATTCTATACTTTGTTTAAAAAAACAGCAAGAATGAGTGAATTAGCATCAAATTATCTTTATGCCTCTTCTGAGTTGATTATATGACATGTTTTCTGTAGGTGGTGAAACATATATATTGATTTTTGTGTTTTTAAGTTTTCTGTATAGTTTTAAACTTGCAGAAAACTTGTAAGACTAGTACAAGATACTCTTGTGTCACATTTACCCGAGTTAAACACTTGTTTGCTTTGCATCTTTTTATCATTCTCTCTCTCCACGTATATGTATGTGTGTTTCTGAGCAGTTTGAGTTTAACTTGGAAATATCTTGCCTCTGTACAAATGAATACTTCAATGCATGTTTCCTAAGAGTATATTTTATACTGGAGTATTATCATGATCAGGAAATTCAATATTAGTAAAATACTACTATTTAATCCATGGTCGAAGTTCAGATGTCATCATTCATCCTAATATTGTCCCTTTGTATTTTTCCTGGTCCATGACCACACCCAGAATCGCATGGTGTGTTTAGTTACCATTACTCCCCCTACACTCCTTTAAGGAGACACTCCATCAGCCTTTCATTGAGTTTCTTGGACCTGACTGTTTTTGACAAACATTATGACATTTATTCTGTAAAATCTCCTGCTTCTCTGATGTTTGCTAATGACTGTATTTCGCTGTTGCCTCGCTTTACAGTGAAACCCCAGAAGTGACGTGGTGCTGTCCGCTTTTACCAGTGTTGGCGTTAATCTCTGTCACTTCTTTAAGTTTGTGTTCTTGCCTTTAAAATGACTCTTTCCCGGGGGTGGGGCGTGCAGCTCAGTGGTAGAGCGCATGCTCAGCGTTCACGAGGTCCTGGGTTCAATCCCCAGTGTTTCTGTTAAGGGAGAGAAAAGTTTTTTTAAAAATGAAGAATAAGTAAAATTATTATTTCTCTTTTTAGTAAATAATTAAGAAGATGTTTTGAAACTAGGTGAATATACTGATCCACATCAGTATCTCACCCCACCACTGATGATTTTCAAATTCCATCAGTGTTCTACGTGTATTAGTTGGCATTCTTCTTTGGAAGTCAGTTTTCCCAGTGACTTGTCTGTCCATTTGTTTTTCATTAATTCGTATCAGTGGATTCTTAAATACTGAAGTGGGTGATGCTCCTGCAGTGTCTCTGGTTTTGAAGCTCAGGTTTCCCATGAGCCATCCTTCATGCTGGCTGGTCTGTCCCCATTTCATGTCACCATGACATTTGGTGCACCTACGGTACCAAATATATTAAG
The DNA here is from genome assembly GCF_048773025.1 of Camelus bactrianus. Taxonomy (NCBI): domain Eukaryota; kingdom Metazoa; phylum Chordata; class Mammalia; order Artiodactyla; family Camelidae; genus Camelus; species Camelus bactrianus. The sequence continues at coordinate 1,111,325 of NC_133547.1, forward strand.
GTTTCATCTTTCAACTTCCCTTGTCCTGCCAGGCATCAGTCTTTTCTCCAAGGAGTTCTTCCTTCTGGTAGAGAAAGGTATGGAGAAATCAAGAACAGGGTCCTGGAAGTGCTACACCAGGGAGCTGTTGCTTCCAGGCTTCTTTGACGGCGCCAGATTTAGGTTCGCAAACACTAACCCTGTGATGGCACAGTCCATGCCATTAACTGAAGGTCAGGGAGGGTTTTAAACTATTTAAATATAAAATTTATTTCAGGGAAAGACATCAGTTATCAACTGTACAATCTGATGACTGACAAATGCATTTATCCCTAAAAAAACTTCCCAATCTAGGTACAGAACAATTCTCTGATGCCAAAAAATGCCCACTTGCCTGATGGAGTAAGTCTCTGAGAATCGCTGGCTTTTTTGACTTTTTATTTTTAATGTAGTTGTTTTGACTGTTCTTTCACTGGTATCTAAATTTTGCCTGTTCTGTGTTTTATGGAACAGAGGCTTTTTTTTTGGTAATGTTAATATGTTTGTCAATGTTAATTAAGATTTTGACTTTTCCTGGATTCTTAATTATCCAGGTATAACAAAACTATGCTCCTCGTATTTTTAAAAATTAGTTTTAGTTATACACTTATTCTTAGAGCAGCTGGAGTCTGTCAGTGTACACAGTGTTACATCTGAATCCACTGCTACTTACATAAAATGAGCTGTTTTTGCAGAGGACAGAATTAATTCATTAGATACTTATTTGCTACCTACACTTTTTAAGAGTATTTTGTGCAAGGTTGGCAGCAGTGAAAGATATTTATAAAACTTCCCCTTATGAAGAATAAATCCAGGGTACAAACAATATATGTGTTTGTGTGGTATCTATATCTATATGTATGCTTCTGTTTTGTTTTGTTTTTCTGTCAAGTGTCTTGCCCACAGTCACAAAGATTGCATACCAGTTAGGTCAGGGTTTACAATCTAGGTTTCAAAAACCACCTCTTTTTTTTTCCTTTCCTGTCAGATTTATTGCGGTATAACTGACGTGCTGCACTGTGTAAGGTTAAGGTGCACAGCATCACGACCTGACTTACATGTTATGAAATAGCCACAGTGAGGTTCAGTGAATGCCCATCATCTCACATAAACACAACATTAAACAAATAGAAAATTTTTCTCCATGTTATGAGAACTCTTAGAATTTCCTCTCTTGACAACTTTCGTATATAACATCTAGCAGTGTGAATTGTATTTATCATGTACATTACATCCCTAGTACTTAGTTATCTTATAACTGGAAGTTTGTGCCTTTTGACCACCTTCACCCATTCCCCCTCCCCTAACCCCCCCACCCTCGGCCCTCATGACCACATATCTGATATCTTTTTCAGTGAGTTTGTTTATTTTTGAAGTATGATTGGCCTACAACGCTCTGTTAACTTGTGGTCCACAGCATCGTGATTTGTATACATTTCTATATTTTCTATATTTCTGTACATTTCAGTAGTTGGCAACCAACAAATAGTATCTTATTGCTCTTCAACGATAGGTAGATCAAAGTATCACATACAGTTTTGTAGGCTTCAGTATGTGCAGTCAAGGGACCAGAAAAAATAGAATTCAGCCAGAATGATGACAGGGGAAATGGATGTTGGCTGTCAGGAGGCCCAGAAGGCAGTAGATGACGTGGCATTCTGCCTGTTTCTCAGACACAAACAAAAATTATTCCCCGTATGGATACATCTCTGTATGTATGTTGCAACCCCAGCAAGCCCAATTGTTTTTCCCATGTAATATTTCTAACTTAAATTCGAGACATAGACACAGCTACAGTCTCAATGTTTGTGTCCCCCTCACTTCATAAGTTCGATACCTAATGCCTCGTGTCATAATTAGAAGACAGAACGTTTGGGAGGCGACAAGGTCATGACATTTTTACCCTCGTGAATGGAATTAGTGCCTTTATGAAAAAGGCCCCCAAAAGTTCCCATCCTCTTCCGCCTCATGAGGACATACCTAGAAGGAGCTGGTCTCTGAACCAGGAAGTGGGCTTTCACCAGACACTGAATCTGCCGGCACCCTGAGTCTGGACTTCCAGCTTCCGGGACTGTGAGAAACAAATGTCTGTTGTTCATAAACCATCCAGTCTATGGTATTGTCTTAATAGCAGTTCAAATGGACTAAAACAGATAACATTTTAATATGAGATTTACCTGAAAAGAAGAGCCACTTACCAAATGCTTTTTCCTCCTGGGACAGAGGCTACCAGGATCACAGTCTAAGCACGTGTGCAACGGGAGCATCTTATCAAGATAAACGTTTGATTATTGTCTGAGGATGAGATCGGTGCTCCTATTAATTATCCTGAGAATTACCAAATAGAGTGAGGGGAACAAGCTCTGGCCTCCCTTTTCTGTACAAACTGTATTTTAAGGTAAATTAACAGAAAATTATTGAAAATTCTTCTTTATAGAGGATTTCTAGTTTATAAATGCAGAAATAGCCATCGAAGTAGGGTGCAAATGTTTCAACAGCTTATGAAATAATCAACTACCCAATGATCGTCAGTGCATGCTGACGCAGTAGACTAGTGACACATGGCAGATTGTACTGGAGAGAAACACTAATAACATTGGAACCCAATTGCAAAAGAGAGACGCCAGACCTGGAGGGCACTGATGACAGACACTACTCGGGGTCCTGCCTGGCTCAGTCGCTCTTCGGAGCACAGCCCATCCCTCACTGCCCTGTTATATGGACAGTGGGGGCGAGCACCTCAACCAGGCTGGGCCAGTCAGCCTCTCTCTTGTGGATTCTGGAACAAGAACCTCAGACCGAGGACAGACTGTGCCGGGCACTGGGGTGAAGGTTGTGTTCAGAAGGCATGTTTCCTGTCTGACGTCTCTGGTTGCAGAACCAGGAAGAGCAGGCAGAAGGAGACCAAAACACAGCACACAGCAGGGCAGTGGGTAGAGGTGGGAGGCCTGAGAGGCTGTGCTTACCAGCCAGGAATGAGCAAAAGGTTGATCAAGGAGGAAGCCTTGGGTTGCCCACATGGCAGTTACCAAACAAGACTAGGAGTTCAGAGTTCTCCATCACGAGCCCCTACAGTGTCCTCTGGGCCAGGTCCAGATGCCCTTATGTCTCCTAGGTGAAGGCACAGTCATATCGTTTAAGGTCACCAATGTCTTGAGAGACAGAGGTGGCCGCTTGGCCTTGGGTTTTTACATGAGATTAGAACCTACAACTCACTGGGAAAGGTGGAGAGAGTCCCCGTCCTGAATCACTGAGACCTCTTGAGGGATGAGTTCTGTGCCAGCCTCCAGGGGTTGGGTCATGTGGCCTCGCAACTAATGGAACTGTGCCTGATAGAGAAGCCTCCCATTTGGGAAACCACTTCCATGTCAAGTTTAATTGTAACATTACATAAAGCAATGCAACCAAATGCAGCAGTCAAAAATATCTGGTATCCAAAGATAATTATTAACCAGGCAACAATCAGAAATATAATACACAATTAGCAGAAAAAACCCCAAATCAATAGAAGCATTCAACAATTAGTAGACAACGATGTTAAAATAGCTTTTACAAATACGTAACATTTGTTCCTGGAGGTCTAGAGAAGAAAGATCTTGATTAAGGTGAAGTGTGTACCTCAATCTGAGCAGAGAACATTTTAAGTTGTCAGTTTTCCCCTAATTTTTCTACATGAACACATTATGCGTTAACAGTTCCAGCAATCTCTTTTGATAGAAATTCATAAACTGATTCGAAAATTATTAAGTAATAATGCCTAGAAGCTAGAATAGACAAATCATTATTTGAAGACAACAAATTAAAATCTGTTTTTCCTTATAAAAAAATACTGTAGGGGAGGGGACAGCTCAGTGGACGAGCCCGTGCCTAGCATACCTGAGGTCCTGGGTTTGATCCCAGAACATCCGTTAAAAAAACGAATAACCTAATCACCTCTCAAAAAGGAGAAAAATAAATTAATTAAAAACAATAAAATAGAAAAAAATTACCATATATCTAAACCAGTCATTGCACAATGGAAGAGCATAGAGATCTGAGATATCTACAAACCCTAATGATGTCAATTTATTTCCAATAAAAGTTGCCAAAGGCATTTAAGGGAGAAGGGAGAACACTTTCAACAAATTGTCCTGACAGATCATATGGTGGGGCTTATCTAAAAAATAGATGAAAAAGTGTAAACCTCCCCTCACATCACTTAACAATGAATTTGAAATGGATCCAACACAGTTCTTAATGTCAGAGAAAAAACAGACTACAAAAGACGACATAGGAAAAATGCTCTCTGTCCTTGGTGCAGGGAAGGGTTTATTTACAAAGAAAGACCATCAATGAAAGAAAATAAACTGATTATTTGAAACTTAATCAAAATTAAAATTTGCCATTCAAGAGACAGTTAAGAAAGTGAAAACTCAAGTCACAATCTGGGGAAAGATATTTGCAAGAAATATATCTGACAAATGACAACGATTCTTAATATGAATAGTATTTATAAATAAAATTTTCAAATAACACAATTTAAATTAGTCACAGAATTTCTGAAGGCGTATGTCATAAAAGGCGTATGTATAAACGGTAAATAGGAAAATGAAAATGTGCTTCTTGTCATTACTCGCCATCATAAACACAATTTAAAGCCACAGTGAGGGAGTACCACACACCATTGGAACAACTAAAATTCAAATGCTAAATTGATGAAGATGTGAAACAGCTACACCTCTCGTATATTTCTTGAGGGAATACAAATAGATAAATAACTTCAGGAAATACTGTTCTAAAAAAAAAAAAAGAAAATACTGTGCTACTTTCTTTAATGCTATCCATATACATATCACATGACACAGTAATCTCACTTGTAGGGTCTATCCACAAGAAAAATGAAATCATGTGACTCAGAAATACTTGGGGGAAATTATTCACCGTAATAACGGCTTCTTTCACAAAAGCCAGAAAACAATAGACTGTGATTTTACTTTTTATTCCCCTGGTGTGGATTACAGTGTCTAAACGAGCCTCAAGGGAGTGGCTCATGCGAAGATCCAAGTGTGCCTGCTAAAACCTACCTCTAGTTCTCCTTTTCGTAAGTTTCTGGCTCTTTCAGGAGTGGAAACCCAAGGCCAGCCAATCAGAATATGCCTGGTCAGCATTAGTTTTTCACAACCAAGCTCCAAAACTTTCCTTTATGCCCCCTCTAAGGAAAGTAACCCTGCTATGACCAATCAGCTGTTGCCTACTATAACTTGTTCTTAACTATTGGTGTACATTCTGTACAGATCTTCGGAGCACCTTCCTGTTTTACAAACTGGATGCTTTCCAGTTCGTGAAGCACTAGGTAAAAGCAAACTAAATACAAACATTAAACTCTGAAATTTTCCTTTAACTCCTGTGTGCCAAGTTTTTGTTTTTATTTTCCATTTCTTACAGTATTCTCAGGTCCGATTTTAAAAAATTCTGTTTTACATTCTGTTCTTGCAAATTTACTTCTTTGCTTCTTATTTTCATGTTTTTGGCAGATATAGCAATGCTACTTATACATGCCTGACATATTTTTATTCCAAAATCTTCTGGACTTTACTTTTTTCATCAAATCTTCCAATATTTTCAAAAAATCCAAAAACAAGCACTGTAGCGACTCAGGCTTTTCATACCCGGAATGCTTTTTTTCCAATCCTCTATCAACTTTTATGTTGATAAATGCGAGTTAAATCAGAATCTTATGAAGATTGTACATATAGGCTTTGCTGAGTGTATTTTGATAACGCTTTTAACAGTCCTGCCGGCAGGTACCCGGCCCTTTCGTGCGCACGAGGTGGGGGAGGGCCGCACACGCAACTCAATCCGCTGCGCAACGGGAACTACATTACCCAGAAGGACGTGCGCGGGCGCCCTGCGCTCTCTTCCAATGACGACCCCTAGTTGGGGCATTTCCGTGAACATTAAACAGGATGGGGCGGGATTTCCGGCCTCTTTCTGATGGCGGTTGTGTCGCGGCTCTTACAGCCGGTTGTGGGATACGAAATTCTGGATCCCTGGGTCCCGCCGAGTAACAGAAAATAGGAAGAGCCCGAGGGGGCACCGTCCACACTGCACAGGAGTGAGCGGGTTGCGGACCCTAGTTCCGGGATTTTCACCTGAGGTGTCCGCCATTATCCCGCGTGTCTCCTGGCCCCACGGACCCCAGAGGGTCCTATGGCAACCGGCGCGCTGACGGACCCGGCCCAGGTGACTTGCTCCCCAGATCCTGGGCAAATCGTCAGGCCCCCAGTGAGGGGCTCCTGCTCAGGGCCTTGCGGGTCAGGACTCTGTTTCCAGAACAGGAGGTGTGCACGTGTGGTGGCCCCGCTGCTGACTGGCGATGTGATGAGTGCGGACAGTGTTAACAGCGGTGGACCCAGCGCGTGTAAATCCACGGAAGTGCACCTTAGTCCGGGGCATTCGAGAAACCTGGGGTCGAGTCCCTTCTGCAGGGAGCAGAGAAGTTAATGAATCATAGCTGTGAGGGCAGCCTCAGCGTCTGGGCCAATAGTGTGAGGATTCTGAGAACCATGGAGGGTTCTTAATAAATCAGGAAAACGGTCAGAGTTAGAGTTTGGTTTTTTTGTTTGTTTGATTGATTTTTGAGTTAAAGGTTGGAAAGTATTTCAAAGGCTGCTCAGAGGGGAACAGACTAGGGAAGGCGATGAGGGTGGAAGCAGGGAGACTGGGAGAGCCGACTGCGTTAGACTCGGAAGAATACGGTGGTTTCTGGACGAGAGTGGTGGCTGTGGAAGTTGTTGACCTGAAACAAATAGACTGCCCGCGATTTCTCCTGCAAAGATGTTTCTTTTGTGGGATCATCAGGGAATATTGAAACTGGGATGTGCTGCCAGGGTTAGCGAACACTTTTACAGAAATTTTAAAAAGGAAGTTAGAAGGGCTGTAGTCAGTGAAGCGTCCTTGGCTTTCATTGGCTGAGTCCTTTCCAGGAAAGAGAGCCCTTCTTCCTTCGGGATTCCGCTATTGTCTGAGGTCAGTGAGGGCTCACCCTTCTGGCGTGCCAACTCTAACTGAGGTTTCTGTTCATTAATTTTTTACAAAGGAATATAAGTTATTAGGTTCCCAATTGAAGATAATTGGCAGGATTTCCTGGTGCAGTGACTGTGGCTCTGACATCAAGGTCAGTGAAAGGACAATAAAGGTTTTCTTTTGGCTGAGAGTCTGGAAGACTTGAGGCAAGAAACTGATGTGGGAAATCGGTTTGTACAAGGGATTAAAAGTTGGATTTGGGACATGCTGTTTTTGAAATATATAGCTTGCTGGAATCTGTAGTCTGGAATTTGGGTGGGGTGTCGCTGGCTCAGTGATGTCCATGTGCTGACAGCCTAAGTCCTGGATTGGGGGGCCAAGTCTGGATCTCAAGTTGGGGGGAAGTCCTGTCACTTTTCTGTGAGCTGAAACCCTCTCATCTGTGAGATGAGGGAAGGGAGAGCTGGGGCTGGAGGGCAGGGCCAAGTGGGTGGGACTTGCTGAGGCTGCCTGCAGATGGGAGGGTCCTGTGGTTCCGGGGCTTTCTGGGGAAGCAGGGGTGTAAGGAGTCGGGAGCCATGGCTGGGATGGAGATGGACAAGGAGGCGTGAGCTTGTGTAGATTCACTGCTCTGCACACAGCCGACTGTCCACTCCTTGTGGGGCCAGAAATGGGTCAGCCCCGCTGGTGGGGCAGCCCAGGCCTGGTCACGGGCACAGGTGCCTCCTCCCCCAGGAAACTGTGAGGTAAAGGTGTATAAATGTAACAATCTGTATGCAAGTAGTAATTGGTTAAAATGAGTATATATGTCTGTGTTACATAAATAGATTGATAGATAGATATAGATTGATAGATAGATAGATACTGTCTTGAGCTCTTCACATAGAGCTCTGAACCCCTTGGAATTTCCTGGGCATTAGTACTGTTTATTATATACAACAGCCCCTTTTATGAAACAGAAGTTTATTATAATGAAGTGACTTAGGGTCAGTCCCCTAGATAGGGACAGGCCACCAGAAATAACAAACGATTATAAATTTAAACTTCTAGCACCACTGGGGAACTCCCAAGGATCAGAAGGGAACTGGAAATTAGATGTAAAAGCTGCTGAACAATAAAATTCAAGGAGCCTCCAGATTGGTACACAAATTCAAATGATGGAGGTTCTGGGAGGCACATACTGAAAGGGCCTGGAAACTCTGCTGCCCTCCACCCCCTTCCTAGACCTAGACAGCTCTTCCATTTAGCTGTACCTAACTTGTATCCATTATTATAAACGAGAAGAAATCAGAAAAGTGGTTTCTTGACTTTTGTGGGTCCTTTTAGCAAGTTATCAAAACTCAGGAGACGTTCACTTGAAACCCTGAACTTGTAGCCAAGTGGGACAGAAGTACTGGTTGCCAGGGCACTAGAGATTGGAACTGGCTTCTGAAAAGGGGGCAGTTTTGTGGGACTGAGCCCTTAAACCTGTGGATTCTGTCACTCACCTCAGGTACTATCAGAATAGGATTAAATGTAGGACACCCACTTTGTGTCATTGAATCAGATCATTTGTGGTTGAAAAGACTCCGTGTATTTAATGTCAGAAAGAGAATCACAGAAACTCCAGGTATCAAGTAAATGTCACATTTATACAGTGATGTGGAAGACATTTAAGAGATACTGTTTTCAAAAGCATTTGCAGAAATGTTCATCTTGTCTGATAGCTCAGCCTTAGCAACAGACATGCAGTAATGCATCTGGTGTCCACTGCAGCATCATGAGAGGGACATCCTAAGTGTTGCCATTTTACACATGGAGACACTGAGTCTCAGTGAGGTTGGGTCTATGTCCAGGGCCATAGAGTTGTCCAGTTACAGTTCCAAAGAGTAAGGATCTGAGGTCAGAGGCCAGCCTGAGGTCATTCATCTCCAAAGAAGAGGAAGGGGGAAACAGCTCAGGCTTTACATCCTCACCTCACCATGATCACCTTTATCTCACATCCTCCATCTTTTCACAGGTTCTCATAGTAGCAGCAACATCTGTGGTCCCTGGACAGGTAAGTGGAAGAAGACGTCATCCCTACCCTTGGTCCTGACACACGATCTGGAGACACTGTTGTCCTAGGATGTTGTCCTTGGTTCTGGGCCCTGGGGTCCCCTCAGGCCCAGGATCCTGGAGGTCAGAAGTGGTCCTGAGGTGTTCCTGTATGTCCAGTGAAGAAGGTCAAATGGTGAGATGTCCCTGGGCACAGGGGCTGGCCTTGTCCACATGCCTGGAGACGAGAGTGAGTTGGGAGGGCTCAGGGAGCAGCAGGATTCCGCTGAAAAGACTGAGGGCAGGAGTCGCTCCTGGGACGGCAGCCTGGGGAGCTGGGGCTCTCCTGAGGGTGTGGGGGCCGTGCCGGGTTTGCAGCAGAGGAGGGAGTGGTCTGGCTCTGGGTCTGAAGAGGCTGCTCTGCCTGCCCAGGGGAGGAGATTGTGGGGGTGAGGGTGGAGCCAGGGAGACCCAGTGGAGGGACAGTCCTGGTGAAGGTCCACTGAGACTGGATCCCAGCAGCGGCTCTGTAGCAGGAGAGGAGGTTCGTTTCTGTCTCGTGTGTGAGTAAAGGTGACCTTCTGCTGTACAGGGTGAGGGACAGTGGCCTGACACGACCCCGCGATGTGTGCCTTTAGGGGAGAGTGGAGATGCCGTTTCTGAGATGGGAAGTCCAAAGTAGGAGTAATTAACAGAAGTGCTAGCCAGAGTTACGCATCACCAGGCTGAGTGTGAGGTGTCAGGTGGGCAAGAGGAAACACCTCTGGAGATCAGGGAAGGCGGGTCAGGCTTGAAGGTGCTCCTGAGCAGGTGGAGAGCACGTGGCCCAGGCCAGATTTGAGCTCTCACAGGTCATGGGGGCGATGGCATGAAGGTTGTGGGGGAGGAGGGTCTTCTCCGTGGACTGGCTCACTTGTTGGGCACTGGGACAGGGGTGGGTGTCATCACTGTGACGGATGCGTAGGTACAGTGACCATGAGTGTGTGTGCTGGGGCTGTGAGGGGCCTCAGGTGCATCCTGGTCGCGGCACAGGATCCTAGGGGGTGGAGAAGGTACTACTGAGAGGGACCCAGAGGTGAGGCCTGGGGCACTATCTCCCCTCCGCAGGCTCAGGGTTTGTGATAAGTGTTGCTGGAGCCTGCAGACTGTCAGAGTGGCTGGCCTGTGCTGAGGGGGTGTGGGGAACACAGTGAGACGCCCGAGGCCTGGAGCAGAGGTGGCAGTGTTGGGGTGGGGGTGGGGGTGGGGTCATGGTCTGCGGGTGCGGGAGGTGAGATCCTCCCCGCTGGGCCGTGGGGAGGGAGTGTGAGGATGACTCGGGGCCCTTGTGCTCAGGTTTCCCCCAGGAGGCTGAGTGCCAGTGTCATTGTTGGTGGCACGGTCTGTGTGATCCCAGGAGAGCCGAGCGGAAGGAGAGTAACTGGGCGTGTGTGCGGCCGCCCAGAGCACCTGTGAGCCCGCCCCTCCCTCTCTGGCTTAACTGAATGATCTGAATGATGGCGGTCCCTGTGGCATCAGTCTCCACTCTGAGGGGGGCCCTGGGTGGACGACCATGACCTGGGGGTCCTGGTTCCAGAGGCTGCTGTGAACTCACCTGTCCCCCTCCTGACAGGGCCCTGTGACCTTTGAGGATGTGGCTGTGTACTTCTCCCAGGAGGAGTGGGGGCTCCTTAGTGATGCTCAGAGGCTGCTGTACCACGACGTGATGCTGGACACCTTGTCCCTTCTAGCCTCCCTGGGTAAGGCCCCGCGTTCCCACGCCCTCCCCTGTGCTGGGCTCCGCCCTTCTTTCTGCGTGACGCCCCCCCCCCCCCCCCGCCTTCCCAGCCTGGACCGTGGGCGCTGCTGACTCCCTGATGTCCTGGCATTTGGCTGTTTCCCCATCCTGTGTGTGCGCCGTGTCCCCGGAAGCCGTTCACAGGAGGCGCTGGGCTCCGAGGCTGGAAGCCTGCCCGTCCACCTCCAGTTTGTCTCCCCGCTGCTGCCGCGCTGAGTGTGGAGACGTGAGGGGGGGGTGTCTGCGTCACAGGCTCCGCCTCCTGTTCTGTGCCCTGCCTGCCCCCGGGGTCCCAGGTACTTACCGCTGAGCATTTGTGGTCCACACACACTCATGTTTTTCAGTATTCTCCCCACGGTTCCTACAGCAGTAAATATCTGTCCTCAAGTCTGTCATTGGTTGATTCCCTCTGGGCCAGTGTCTTTCTCATAGTGGCCCTGTTTTCCTGTGAGGACTTGGATCTGGTAGGTTCCACGGCCACCCAGCCTGAGCTGAGGGGTGGAGGCAGCCCTGGGTGCCTGACGAGGCAGACACCTCTCTAGACACAGGAAGAGGGTTGACTGGATCCGGGGCCGTGAAGAGGAGCTGTAGGAAGGCGTGGCAGCATCCGTGAGTCTCATCCTACAAGCAAATGTCCTTTGCTCACTCTTGTTTGAGTCTTAAAGCTCGTCATGGCGATACCTGACTTCTATTTTTCTTTTGCATTTTGACACTTTGCCGCCTTTTCGTTTTCACTGGGAGCTCTTACCAATGGCTGTTTTCTGCCTCAGCGTCCTCCACGTCTGTCTTTCCCCTCACCCCAACCCCCGTGTATTGTTCTCCGATAATACTCTCTTAAAGTATTGTGTGAGGTGCTAGGATGTTCACAGTCCCTGAACACCAGCTGGTCGGGTGCATTACATTTTCCTGGAGCTAGAACATTGTACACAGTAAACTTGTCGCCACCAGAAAGTCCTGCTGAACATCATTGGCCAAGGAATGGGTTGTTCCAGGCCTGTCCTCTTGACATAGCACCATATCCCAGTATCTTGTTTTCTTGCTTGTTGTAAGACCTCCCCCATTCTGTCACCCTCACATCTAGTACTCAGAGTATATCCCCTTCTCACCCTGACTCTGGCTCCCAGTGGACCTAGACTCTGATGCGTCATACAAAAATCTTTTGGTCGGTTCCTGTCCCACCAAAATCTCCATACACTTCAGCATTTTTTTGTTTTCCTTTCAGGTTGCTGGCCTGAGGCAGATGCTGAAGAGGACATTTCCGAACAGTGTTTATCTGTAGAAGAAGTAGCACAAGCCAGGAGTCCAAAGCCAGACCCATCCATCCTGAAGACTCTTACTTCCGATACGTGTGTCCTGGTAGAGAAGGATGTTTCATACCTGGCCGAGCACCAAGGAGTCCCTCCTGGTCTGGAACCATCCTCTCCTGGGGCCTATGGGGAGATGTTCAGTTCTTACCTAGAGCAGCACCAGAAGCAGCCCAGGGGAGAGAAACACCTCACAGGGGAGGAGAGCAGGGCCTTGCTCATGACCGGCTGCACAGCGCGTGTATCCGACAGCATGTTCACATGCAGAGAGGTCAAGAAGGATTTCCTAGGCACCCTGGACTTTGTCCAGCACCAGCCCTGCCGCAGTGGAGAGCACCCACATCGAAGCAGGAAGAGCAGGGAGGTCTCCCACCCTGGGGCAGGGCGCTACAAGTGCAGCGACTGTGGCAGAGCCTTCAATAAAAAGTATAAACTCACGGAGCACCTGAGAATTCACACTGGAGAAAAACCTTATGAGTGCAGTGACTGCGGGAAGTTCTTCAGAATCAAGGGGGGTCTTAATCATCATCGGAGAGTTCACACAGGGGACAAGCCTTTTGAGTGCAGTAATTGTGGGAAAGTCTTCCTCTACAAAGGTAAACTTGTTGTGCACCAAAGAGTCCACACTGGAGAAAGACCCTTTGAGTGTAAGGAATGTGGGAGAGCCTATGCCCGCAAGGATTCACTGGTTGACCACCAAAAAATCCACACTGGCGAATATCCTTATAAGTGCAGTGAATGCGGGAAGCTCTTCCCGTACAAAAATAACCTTCTTGTGCACCAGAGGATCCACACTGGAGAAAAGCCTTATGGGTGTAGCAAATGTGGAAAGTCCTACGTCTTAAAAAAAAGGCTTCTTTGTCACCAGAGAATCCACACTGGAGAAAGGCCTTACATTTGCAGTGAGTGTGGGAAAGCCTTTGTGTACAAAGGGAGTCTTGTTGCCCATAAGAGAATTCACACTGGAGAAAGGGCTTACGGATGTAACAAATGTGAGAAGTTCTTTGTAACTAGCTCTGCTCGCAATAGACACCAGAATATTCACGTTGCTAAAAGGCCTTATGAGTGCAACAAATGTGGGGAAGCTTTTAAGAAGAAAATCAGATTTGTTGAGCATCAGAGAATCCACACTGGAGAAGAGCCTTTTAGATGCAGTGAGTGTGGGAAGACCTTCTGCTACAAAGCAAGCCTTGTTGTGCACCAGAGAACCCACACTGGAGAACGGCCTTACGTGTGCAGTAAATGTGGGGCAGCCTTTCTCTACAGAAGGAGTCTTACTGTCCATGAGGGTAACCATACTTTTGAAAATCCTTGAGTGCAGTTCTCTGTAGACAGCTCCAAGCTCGTGAAAAGCAAGAAAGTTCAGCACACTGGGGAGATGCCTTCTGGACTTGAGCCTTCCTGCACTTGAGTTAATATCTAGCAGCACAGTCCCTGGGTCGTAGTGTAGGTGCCTGTTCCTCTTCTGTGGGGCCCGTCACACATTCCTGAAGTGGCAGTGTCCTTGTACAGTCTCACCAGAACAGCCAGAGCCCGCGTTCCCGTGCTTGACGTTCTCACCAGCACTTGGTGTGGTCAGACTTCCTACTTTCAGTGACATCGTAGGTGTACAGCCATACCTAGTGAGTTTAACTTCCATTTCCTTAATGACATGATGTTCGTTTTTCCTGTCATAATTTTCATTCATATTTCTTTTTTGAAATTTTGCTTTATATGATTTGTCATCTTAATTACTGCATTTTAAATGTTCTCTATGGATTCTTTTTTTTTTCAGGGGGAGGTAATTAGATTTTATTTTTCAGTGGAGGCACTGGGGATTAAACCCAGGATCTTGTGCATGCTGAGCATGTGCTCTACCACTGAGCTGTGCTCTCCCCTTGGATTCTTGATTTAGGCTCTTTTATGGAAATATTTGCCAGTATATTCTTCCAGAATTGGTCTTGTCTTTTCAATTGCTTTTCCAGAAAAAACGGTTTAAAATTTACTGTAATCTATTTTTTTCCTTTATTGTTTTACTGATTTAAAAAAGAAATGTTTCCCAAATATAAAGACAGAATTTTCTTGACATTTCCTTCTGTAATTTATAGTTTAGGTTTTGTAGTGATATTAATAATCCATTTTCAGTTGATTTTGGATTTTTTTTTAATATGGATGCCGAATTGCTGCAGTGATACTGATTTCAAAGACTATATTTTCTTCTTTGAATTGCTTTATTATCTTCACTGACGGTGTATCATTTATGTCTGTGTCTATTCCTGGACTATTCTGTTGCATTTATCTACTTTACGCCAGTACTTTCATGTGTTGAATATTTGTTTATAATATGTCTTGAAATCAGGTTTGTAATCTCTGATTCGCTTTTTCAAAGTTCTAAAGGCTATTCTTGGTTCTTTGCCTTTCCATGTGAAGTTTAGGATCCACTTTTCAATGTGTACATCACAGAAAATCCTGCTAGGAGTTCGATACGGATTGCACTTACTCTTCAGTTTAGAGAGAAGTACTAGGTGTTCCAGTCCATAAGCACGATGTATCTCTTTTTATTTAGAGCTTACTTAATTTTTGTTAGAAATATGCTTTAGTTTTCTGTTTGTTGGTCTTGTGTAATTTAAGCGTCTCTAGGTATTCTCTATATGTGATGATACTGTGAAAGGGAATTTTAAAAAATTTTTAATTTGTGAGTTGTTCAGTGCTAGGACCCTGAGCTATCAAAGTAAGGATAGACGTGATCCTTCTTAATCTTATAAGTGACATCTACAGAGAGCTGTTAGAAGTACTGTACCTTTGAACCATTATTAAAATACTTGCATTAGGATAAAATAAAAGGAGGACAGCTGCCCATTGCTCTCTTACTCACTGCTGTCCTGGAGCTCCAGTTTCATTCAGTGACGCAAAATGACGAATATGCCACAGTGGGAAAGGAAGAAATAAATCACCAAACTTACATCCTCATTTGTTATCTTCACTGAGTCCAAATGTGGACAGTTTAGTGCCTGAATCCATCATAAACTCCTAATTTTTTCATCACCCATATGCTGCCCTTCTTGCTTCCTTAGGACCCTTCCCCTTCTGTTACACTATGCACTCAGCATCATAGATGAGCTGCTCATTGTATTGTTCCAGCAAATACAGAGTAAGTTCCAGGAGGGAAATGTGTGTTTATATGTTGTGCACTGATAGATTCCATAGTCCCGGAAAAATGTCTAAAACACACATGATACATATTGATGTCTTAAAATATGGGGTAAGTGGCAACGCAGATTTAACATTCATTTGCATGACTGGATACGCTTCCTAACTTTTCTCACGCTGTCTTTTCCTTTATTTTCACCACCCTCAATGGTCTTGAGCTACAAGAAGAAATCATATTTTGCAAAATGCCTTTATTTCAACTAAAACTCCCCAGTAGTCATTTTATTGGCTTCCTTCTCTCTCTTATTAGATGTCAGGTTTTTTTTTTTTTCTCACATTATATTGGGATTTTGATTGTTTATTTCAAAAACCAGCTTTCCTTCATCAATGTGTGGCGCTCCTGATGGGTATCTGTCTTATTAAGCACTTTTACTCGCTGTTGGGACTCACATAGTGCCATGTGCTTTCACAGTTTATCTGTACTCCCTGAGCAGACACTGTCAGTGCGCTTACACGTGAAGCGGTAATCACTTCCCTACAAGCAGATGACATAGTGGAGTTCTAATTGTTTATCACAGGCTTATATGTCACCCCTGTTGCTCACTTTCAGAGATGCTGCCATGGCAGCCCTTGTTCTGGGAGCAAATACACATTTGTTCAGTATCTCTTCAGCGATCTGATTGTTTGGAACTTTTATCTCAGGAAACCCAAGATTAACTATTCTTAAAAACTAAATTTGGCTTCCTGAGGTTAGGACAATAGAAATAAAACCTTAAGTAGATTAGCCATATAGACACATAGATAGAGATATAGACAGATGAGAAGAAACCCATAAAAACAAAAGGCATTTGCTGAGGAAGCCAGACACACGTTGCCCATCATCAGTCTGTTTCAGAAGTACCTGACATCTCCCCTCCTCAGTTTGTATTGATTTGAAACTTGTCTCACTGGTCTCTCAGTAAAGTCACTGACCAAAACAGGGTTCACTCTATAGGCTTCACGTTAACGTAAGTTGTGAGTAATCAGATGAAGAAGATGAGTTCCCAGTGTGAGTGGGTACATAGTGTCCGTGTGATATCCGTTGATCAGGGACATGTGTCATGCAGCCTTTAACAATGTGTCACACACTGTGTAGGGAGGTGTCTATGTGTCTATCCTTGGTAGAAGGCTGTTAATTGCATTTCAGTTTCCTGGATGTTCTCTTTATCACACTAATTAGGTGAGAAAGGCACAGCTCAGTGGTAGAGTGCCTAGCATGCACAAGGTCCTGGGTTCAATCCCCAGTGCCTCCACTCTAAATAAATTAGCCTAATTATTCCTCCCCTCAAAAAAACATTTGACACTCCCTACCCTCCCAGGAGTGGCTTGGCTTCCATTGCTTCTCTGTAAAAATAGATCCTTTCTTCTAGAATCTATCTGTATTGTCTACCTATCTATTATCTGTCTGTATCATCTTTGCCTTAGTGTGATTACATCTCAACTACATGTCCCATTTATAATTTTTTTAAACAAAATTTGGACCAGACACCCTACCCTCTTAGAACAATGGATCCACCCACACTCAGTGAGAACAGTGCATTTAATTTAGATCCCTCCTGTGTCTCCATGGGAGCTTTGGGAAGTTACCAGTCATTGTTGGTGAGTCACTGCAGGTTGTCAGGAGTCGAGTGATCCACAGATCACGCCAGTACTTTCATGTGTTGAATATTTGTTTATAATATGTCTTGAAATCAGGTTTGTAATCTCTGATTCGCTTTTTGGTTCTGGTTGTCAGGGTTCTTGGGTTTATGCAAACTTCCAAATTCCAGGACCAGTTAGCTTTCACAGGGGATTTCTACCAAACATATAAAGAGGAGCTAATACAAATCATTCTCAAACTATTCCAAGAAGTTGAATAGGAATGAACACTTCCAAATTCATTCTACAAGGCTACCATTGCCCTGATACCAAAACCAGGCAACGACACTACAAAAAAAAAGAAAACTACAGGCAAGTGGGGGAGGGGGGAGAAACTTCGGTTCTGGGGGTTGTATGAGGTCAAAATCTTTCAGCACATGGTTTGGTTGCAGGACTTGTGGTTACATGCTGTTGTCTCTGAAAAACAACTCAGAATCTTGTTAGAAACAGGATAGGGCCAAGTTTTGGTCTGATTCTGCAGTTACACATTCAAGAGAGTTTTCCGGGCCTTTGCTCATCTTATGGAGAAGAAACCAAATATCCCTGATATATTTCACATGATGAATATTTTACGTTTTGACCAAATGTGTTCTGCCTAAGGTTGGGGTTTGCAGAAGCAGAACCAGACACAGAGTTCAACAACATGCGATTTATTTGGGGGAAATTATCAGGGGAAATTGAACAACAGAACAAAGCAAGGAAAAGAGCTAAGCAAGAGTATGGCTTCATCTGGAATCTACCTCATTTTGATCCCATGTGGAGCTCTGGAGTGTAAATGGTACCACACATTGGTCCCAACCTGAGATAAAGGAGCATCCTTTTGTAACTCAGGTCAGGCAGTCCTTAAATATTCTCCAGATAAGCTGCATGCTGTGCTTACTTTCTTTCTAAATCATTGGACTTACTTGTAACTTCAAGGTCCATATATGAGACATTTTACTTTGTGTTATTTGTGAACATTAATTTCTTCTGTTGAGGAGTCTGGATTGCATAGCTATGGGCATTCTAAATAATCCATCAAAGAATAAAAATTCTGACTTGTTTTACCAAAAGAAAAAAAAAAATCAGAGTCCCACATTGAAATGCCTACAATCTGCCTCATTTGGATGTTTGATACATTCTTAAAAAATATGTTCAAAAGTGAGATTATAATATTTCCTCCCAACTTCCTCCACCCATACCACCACCACCCACCTTCCCATCACAATTAATGACAAACCCCTTATTCCAGCTTGGACAAAAACCTTGACTCACCCTTGATTATTGTAGTATGACACAAAGGGGCTGACTGGGGGGTAGAGAAGCCATGTTCTGATCTGAGGACATCGAGCTGTCTAACCACAATCATGTGCAGATCCTCAGTAACAAAGATACTATATAATGAGAACATGGGGCATCTTCCCAGAATGAAATTTTACTGAATAAAGGTTAATGCATTAAATGAAGTAATTGTGAATAATGTTGTTAGAAGAATGAAACTGGTGGAGAGTCATTTACCTTTCACAGACGGTTTCAGAGACAATTTCAAATCTTTTGGCAGACAGTATCATTGCAATTACTGCAAACAAATTGAGATAAAAAAAACCAGAACATTTGTCTCACAGTTCAGGTGGCCACTTTCTACGCACTTCTACCACTTCAGGAACTGACATAACAGGAAATGAAATTTGGTAAATACCTCTACTTTTCAAATAGACCTCAGGTGTCACACTACTAAAAGAAATTAACATGCCTTGTAATATGGAGTAAGAAATACTATATTGATAGGACAGTTGGGTTGGATACAAATACAATCAATGAGTACAGAGGCGGGAAAAATATGTTTTCTGAGGGAAAAAGAGACAGCGTCTTGGCCACGTGATTCAAGGCTGCCTAATACCTGTGCCTTCTTCACCTCTGAAGTCTCTTCTCTGTCGTCCCTGGCCAGTCCTGAAGCCCAGAGAATGACTCAAGCTTCAGTCTCGCTGCAGTGAAAGAAAAGCAAGGTAGTATTTATTAGTTCGAATCTTTGGGTGGACTCCCTTTCTATCTGCATGATACCAGTGGTCTGGTGTGTCCCTTTGGGATTTTAGCCTTTGGGCACATATGAAATAACACATCTAAACATTTCCCTTAGTTGCATAAGACAGACCCCAGAAACGCCGGGGTGGGGGGGTCGGCCATTTAAGAAGCCACGAGGCCTCGCCGCGCCCGCGGACCCGATGAAGTCGTTTCCCAGGGGCCCTCACGCAGGGCCCCCTGATCCGCGGCGGAGATTGCCGAGGGGTTGCCCTCCGAGGTGCCAGGCGGGGCTGCGGGGGCCACGTTACCCAGCAGGCTCTGCGGCAAGAGGCGGTAGCTCTGGGCCAATGACAGCGCAGGGCTGGGATCCCGTGTCGGGGCGACTTCCGGCGGCGTCCTCGTGGCGCTCGTTGTGGCTGCGGCTGGCTCCTCGGGATCGCTGTTCCGCTGCCCTGAGCGGGCTCGAGGCCCGGGAGCACGGACCCTCGGGAAGAGGCCTCCCGCCCACCCTGCGCAGAGGCACGGCTGAGTGTAGGCGGGGCAGCGGAGGGAGTCGGCTGAGCGCTGGGGATCCTCCCTGGTCGTCCACCTCGCACGGCCCGGGTTCCTGCAGAGCGTTCCATGATGGCGGCGGAGGCGCGAGCGGACCCGGCACTGGTGAGTGGAGGCCCCCTCGGGCCCCCTGGACCCCCAGCCCCGTCGTCCTGGCTCCCGCATGTAGAGGATAGTGTTGTCTTGGGCGTCTTCACTTCCCCTAACGCTGCCTTTCAGTCTGGTGGCCGTGGAGGCTGGCCAGTCAGTCCCAGCCAGGCGTCCTGAATTCAGGCCGGGGTTGGTCTGGAAGGTTCTCAACTCAGTAGAGCGATGAGCTGTGGAGCCGTGTCCCAGGCACATGAACCACTAGGTGTGAATGCCGGGAGGTGAGGCTGAGCCGTGTGGAATTGCGGATCTCCATTTTGTCTGTTGGGAATAGAATGCGCCGAGAAGTCAGGTCTGGAACAGCAGGCTGAGGAACGGGGACTTCTTTTACTTTGCTGGGAACCGTGGAGGATTTGGAGGAGAGGAGGGAAGGGATCTGATTCGTCTTTTAAGAGGCTTCCTCTTGCCGTACAGTTGAGAGCAGACTTAAGGTGAGAGAAGTCAGCATCAGGGAGGGGGCTCCCTGCAACCCCCCAACATACGTGAAACCCTCAGTTCCACATGAGTATCTTCAGCCACCCTCCCAGCCAAAGTGCGTATCTCAGGTGTGCAAAACGAGTTTCGGAGCCCACGGTCTGGGTTCAGCTCCAGGCTTTGCCAATGCCCAGTAGCAGGAAAGTCTGCTAAGTCCAGAGCCCCTCAGTTTCCTCAGCTGTGAAATGGGGTTAATAACAGCATCTTCTCTGCGGGGTGACTGGACGTGAAAACCACTGAATGCAGCACCAGAATGCTCCAGAAATGCTGGTTGTGGCTGTTCGTTAATCTGATTTCTAGGGTTCAAGGAGCCCTTTTCCCTGGTCTTGTCCTTTTAGCAGTACAAACAGGAGAGAAATGGGACATCTCCGAATCCCCTCTGTGTCTGTGCTGTCTGAATGGACTGAGCTTTAGGAAAGAGCTCATGTAACACTATGGAAACTTCAGCGTGCATTGTAACCGTGCCCTTCCCAGGGCTGTTACCCTGAGCAAGTCTCATGGGTGCCCTTGTCTTCTATTTCTTTGGGGTTAATGACAATAGTAACATTTCCTCCCCTTGGCTTGAGGTGATCAGAGAAGGCACATGTGTGGTATGTATTCCCCAGTATCCAGCACTGGCCAGGTAGTGTCACTCTAGATGCTTTTCTGGGAACAGAGGTCCTTGTCCTGTGATGATCTTAGGGGCTCACCCGGGGAACTCCAGCCCTGGGGTTTCCTGGGTCTCGGGCCTGTACCTAGTTGAGGCTATGGGGAAGAGGGAGAGCCTGGGGACAGATGCACTGTGGGTGCAGTATTTTTGGAATGACTGCTCCTTTTCTCGAAGGGCCCGTGGGCAGGCTAGGGGCCAGGAAAGTCACTGGATTCATGTTTGCAGTTGCCATGTATTCACAATATGCAAAATACAAAGATGTCCTGCTCCTCACAGCAGTGAAGCCATTTTTCTCTTTAAGACACTGGGGGGGGGGGTATATAGCTCAGTGGTAGAGCCCATGTTTCATGTGCATGAGGTCCTGATTTCAATTCCCAGTACCTCCTCTAAAAATAAATAAACCTAATCACCCACACCAAAATAAAATAAATAATAAATTAATAAATAAATAATTTTTTCAAAAGACACTTTGATGTGAAAACTGAGTGAATGCATTACAGATTTGGCGATGGCCCCTTGCAGGAACATTCTGTGCGTTTCTATGTCAACACACAACAGACCCTGTTTACTCTTGTTACAGCCTCAGTCACCTTCTGCAGTTGTCTCGTGTGTTCACTTTTTGTTCATGTGGCCCCCTTTGTTCATTCCACTCCTCCTCCAGTGGACCCTCCTCAGAGAGGCCTTCCCAGATTTCCCTTTATAAAGTTGCCCCCAACCTGTCTAATCTCCACACTATTTTCTTTTAAAGTTATTTTTTTGGGGAGGGGGAGGGGAGGTAATTAAGTTTATTTATTTCATTTTTATTTATTTATCTATTTATTTTTTAAATGGCTGTACTGGGGATTGAACCTGGGACCTCATGCATGCTAAGCACACGCTCTGCCACTGAGCTGTACCCTCCGCTTCCCCACTCCATTTTATGACATCAGAACCCATGGGGCCATCTGACATTGTCTTGCTCGTTACTCGGTTGCCTGTTGTGGATCTGTTAGTCCCTGTTGGCACTCTAGCCCTAGGCCTACCACCGGACCAGCCCTGTAATGGGCTCAGTAGTAGGTTGGAGAGCTGGTGGGCTCGCCTCACGCGTGGAATCAGTTCAGACCCCTACGGTGGCCTGCTGCAGCTGTCCCCCTGACTGCCTGTGTGCCTGTGTGTCCTCTCCAGCTCCACCCTTCCCTGGCTCACTGCCCTCCAGCTCCGCCATCCTCCGTTTCCTAGCTCTTACCCACTTCCTAGTCTTTCCCTGCGCAGTTAGTTCCCTCTGCCTGGGGCACCGTCTCCAGAAGCCTGCAGGCCACCTGTGTGCGTTCTTCAGCCCAAATGCTCTGCCCAAATGCCACCTCTTTGCAGAGATCGTTCCTGGACTTTCTGGTTCTAGCTGAAAGACTCCCTGCCCCCACATGTTTGGGGTCTGGCATTTTCTTGCTGAGCTGAGTGTTGGGTTGAGACTTTCCAGGGCGTTTGAGGAGCGAAGAGGAATCATCAAGAAAACAATGATGATCGTGGGCTTTCGTTGGGCCCTTGATCTGCCCTGAAGGACAGTTGTTCTGTTTCAGTCCTTCAGGCCTCACCCCTCGGTTAGGCTCTGTTCTTTTACAGAAGGCTTTGCAGAAGGCAGACTTGAGGCTCAGAGATGTTGTTACCTGCCCAAGGTCACACAGCTCTTGAGGAGTCGAAACTCAAAGCTCGTCCATCGGCCACCAGAGCCTGTGTTCCCAGCACAGTGGGCTGGGAAGGCCCGAGGGTGACACGTATGTGAACCTTTGTGAGGTGGGCAGGGCTCCCTCCTACAGGCGAGCTTGGTAGAAGCCGGCCCAGGCGGAGGGGACCTTGTGGACAGAGGCAGTGAGGACGGAGTTGGTCAGGGAGGCCTGAGCAGGCCCTGTGGTTGCCAAGGGCTCCCCTACGTGCTGAGATGTGGCTTGGGGAGAGGGTGTTCATTTCCTGGCGTTCACCCCCCCCCCACCCAGGACACACGACACGACCACTCAGAGTCTGCTGCCCGCATTCTCAGGGTCACAGCTACATCATCTTTACCCAGTTGGTCCTTGAGGTATCCATGCCTCAGGGACATGAGCTGTCAGGACCCAGAAGGGAAAACTGACTGCTGGTTCACTGCGGAATCTCCTCGGGGAGTCTGCTAGGGCCAGGGGGCCTGAGCAGGTATGAGGACTGGTCCAGGGCCTGCCACTCCCGGGACAGGTGACGCCCCCCTCAGTGCCTCTCCCCTGAGGTGGGTGAGGACAGCCTGATCCTCTGCCTGTGTCCTTGGGTGTATGTTGAGGGGTGGCCGAAGTGCGTTTGACAGCAACTGTTATTAGAGGCGCTTTGTGTCCTGGTCACTGTGGGCCGCTGTGGTCATGGAGGGATGTGGGGGCTACATGCTCCCTGGACCAGGGGCACTGGGTTCAGATCTCACCCCTGCTGTGTAGCCTGGGGTCTCCCCGGGCGACTCGCTAGAGCCCCCTGAGCCTTAGCTTTGATGGTGACATGGGGCTGAGGGTGGCGTTCCCCTCCGTGGCTGCAGGAGGGTGAATGAAAGTAACAAGATACACAGCCTGTGATGAGCAGGGCCTCACGTGTTCACTTTATGGCCCTTTTTTTGTCAGTTCTCACAACAACCCGATGACGTGAGACTCATTATTATACAGATGGGGGATATTGAGGCTCAGAGAAGTGAAGTGGCTTCCCCGAGGTCACACAGCAGGCTAGTGTCCATTCAAGAGTCTGAATTCACACCCAGGAGGCTGCTCCAGAGCTGCGGCCATGTATCCCCTTTAACACAGCCTGTGAAGCCCTCAGCCTGGGGCAGGACCACAGTGAGGACCCAGAGGCCCAGCTGCTGTTCTCACTGTCCAAATCAGCATCACTTTATTCCCCTGTTCCTCTGACAGCCCAGAGCCCTCAGGGTCCTCACAGGAACGCCACTATCTGCGTCAGGCCCCACTGCTTCCCCCCGCCGAAGGCTTTTCTCTCAGCCTCGTCTCTCAGCCCAGCACAGAGCTCGGCCCTCAGGAGGCCCCAGTGACTCGGGCCTGGATCCCTCTGCACCTTCACCAGCAACTGAGTGACAGGCTGTGATGCCATCCACAGCCCCAGAGGATGACACAATGCTGCTGTTTAACATTTCAGGCACCGGTGACCTTCAAGGACGTCATTGTGACCTTCACCCAGGAGGAGTGGGAATTCCTGAACCTGGCTCAGAGGGCCCTGTACCGGAAGGTGACTCTGGATACGTGCAGGCTCCTTGTGTCCCTGGGTAAGGCTTCTCCTGTCGTCCGTGTGGGGACCAGCAGCCTCCTTCTGGGTTCCAGACCCTCTCTCCGGGCCCTGGGGGGGTGGACAGGGTCTCTGAGCCCTGCCCTCCCCCCCGCAGTCCTGCCGTGTTCTGGGCCGACCGCCTCCTGCCCGTGCTCCCTCGGTCTCCATTCGGGTCCCTGAGGAAGAAGCATAGTCCTCGCCGTGGAGGGAAATGGGGGTGCCCCCACACTACCCAGGGGCAGGCTGTGCTGAGGAGCTGCCTTCAGAGCTGGGAGGCGGCGCGTTGGTCCCCGGCTCCGGGTCTCCCCTGGGCCCCTCTCCAGGGGGCTCCTCGTCTAGCCGTCTCTCACTGCAGCTTTGGGCAGGGGTGGGCACCTCGGTCCTGGCTCTCGGACACCCTCAGGTTTCTTCTGCCTGCATCCCGCTGCGTGCCTGTGTCCTGCCTTTTCTGCACAGTCATTTCTGTGACCAGAGGGGGTCACTTGCGCCCACACCTCCTTCAACCTCTCACCCCAGCACTCAGCACAGGCTCAGCCCAGGGCGCTTGGGGAAGATTCCCGTGCAGGGGACCTGACCGCCCCAGCCTGGCTGGGTCTGGTGGCCCCACAGCCCCGTTAGGAGGGTGTGGGTGGTGGGCTGCTTCTCCAAGATGGGGGAGAGTCAGGCAGGCCCTCGGAGGGCTTTGCCATCATCTTTGTAAGTAACACAGTCTCAGTTGAAAGTCTTCCTTGTCCCTTGGGGTGTATACGGCCATCCCTTCTTTCGGGAGGTCTCCCCGCACTCTCTGCTGGGGCGACAGAGGAGTTTAGAGGACACCCGGATGTGTCACCCCATGATCTGATGAACACCCCACGGAAGTCATTTCCCTCCTGATTCTTTTTTTTTTAATTGATGTATAGTTGGTTTACCATGTTGTGTTAGTTTTGGGTGTACAGCAAAGTCATTCAGTTATAAATATATGTGTGTGTGTATATATATACATATATATATACACTATATATATTGTTTTTCAGATTCTTTTCCATTTTAGGTTATTACAGGATACTGAATACAGTCAGTCCTCTGTGCTCCATAGTTGGCCCCTGTTGTTTGTGTGCTGTGTGCGTGGTCGTGTGGAAGCGGTCTCAGTTCCTGCTGAGTCCGTCATGCCTCCCAGGACCGTTGTCTATTTTCCTTTTCAGCAGAGGGAGCGACCTCCACCTCTCACATCCCTGAGGAGGCTGAGGAGGTCGCTGGGACCCCATAGCCTTATTTTGACTTCATTGTGGTGTTTCAATGGTAACCCATCATTTGTGACAAGGGAAGTGTTCTCCCATTTTCTGGAGTGATATGAGACTCCCTTAGTGAAGAAATTGGTTAAAGAAAAAGCAAATAAGTGTTTTGGTTTAAAGAGAAGCCTTTAGTACCAGTTCATCACAGCTAGCGTCCTCCGAGCACTGGGGCCGCATCAGGCCTGTTCCCAGCACTTGCCCTGATCTGCTCACCGAATCCTGGGAGGTGCTGTGTTTTCCCAAAGCTGCCTGACCCCGAAGCCAGTTCTCCCTCCTCTGGGGACCTCCTACCCAAAGGAAGCAATCAGATTTTGGAGCAAAAAATTTTTTTGCGAATATTTAAATACTCATCTTATTCAGTGATACTATTATTTTCCTAATGTTATTGCATTAAAGTGCACATAGGCCTGTTTTACTCGTATTCCTACTGTTGTGACTTCCACTGGATCAGTGCCCTCAGGCTCCTCTGCCCCACTGTATAAGGAGAACACAGCCCTGGCAGTGTGTCTCAGGAAGCTAAAATGCTAACATTTGAGCTCAACTGTTGAAGATGCCAGCCTCTGCCTCCCTTGGTGGTAAAAGCTCTTTCCTTTGTGAATGATGCTGAGAGATGATAGTGGATGTCTGTGTGAATGGCCACATTCACCCGAGTCACCGTGTAGACTTCCTCCCTGTGTCTACCTCTTCTGTGGTTCATCCAATGCACACTTTGGGGAATCACCAAGAAGGCCCCTGGCACTGTCCCCTGGTCCCCGACTGTTAAATCCTCACACTCACATCCCCAGTTTCTCCCAGCTGCTGGCCCCACAAAGGGCCCATGAGCCATCTTCTCCCCCATGGAGTGCTGAGCTGTCTGGGCTTCGGAACCAGGCAGCCTGGTGTTGCATCCCAGCTCAGCTGCCTCTGGACTATGTCGACGGGTTGAAGTCAACCCTGTTCTCTGTTTCCTGCTCCCTCTCCCAGTGCAGGGGTCGGCCTGCAGCTCATCTGGGTGCCTCACAGCCACGAGACGCTGCAGCGGTGACTGGGGCAGCAGAGCCCCTGTTCACCTCATCGCCCTCCCTTCTGCGTGAGTGACCGTCTGAAGTCAGCAGTCCGCCTGAGACCGCTGCTGGTGGGGGCGCCATTTGCAAGCGGCGGACACCGGGTCTTTCCTTGCTGCCCGGTGCCAGTTACCAGGGCGCCTTGGCAGCTGCTAACGCCCAGGCCTAACCCTAGAGGTCTGGTTCGAACTGGCCCATGGTGTGAATCAGGCAGCACCTGGTGAGAGACACCCTGACTTAGATCCATGAGGGAACAGCTTGGAAGGAGAGGGTGACTTTGCCGGGGCCCCGAGGCTGCACGTGAGCAGGGTGTACAGCTGCGCAGCATTGGATTCTGTAGGATGAAGGGAATTGTGTAGACACTGCCCAAGGTGGGTGTCTGTGCCTTGGTTTCCAAGACCAAAGTCAGGATTTATTTCTGCTCACACGGGACCACCATTATTCTGAAATGCTTCCTGTCCTGAATGCCATGCTTTATAGAGAGGGTGGTCTTGGTCTTTACAAAACACCTTTGTCCTGTACCTCTGCAAACAGGGTGTCCTGTTCCTAAACCAGAACTGCCCTACCTGCTGGATCCTGGGAAGAAGCTGTGGACAGTGAAGAGACGCCTTTCCCAAAGCACTACCTCAGGTGGGTTGCCAAGGGCCAGGCAGTGGGGTTCCCTGCAGCTTGCAGACCGGAGGGACTTCTGCTTCTGAAACTCCGTGGAAGCTTCGTGTTGGGATATCCCTGGCGACACCAGTTTTTTTCTTACTGGAGGTAGTGGGGATTGAACCCAGGACCCCATGCGTGCTAAGCACACGCTCCACCACTGAACTATTAACCCCCTGCCCCCAAGGGACACCAGTTTCCATGAATGGTCCTGCCATCCAAGAGGTTGAGGTCAGAAACAACCTGGAACCATCCATCAGACCCCCTCCCCCAGCCACCCCAAGTCCTGTCCGTTTCCTACCCCACATCCATCTCCTGAGTCCGTCCCCTTCCTGAACGTCTCCATTCCGCCCTGGTCCAGCTCTCGTCATCTCTCATCTGCATGCTGCCACACAGCCTGTTGTCTCCACACATCTGCTCTGCCCAGCTCTGTGTCCTGCCCCCGCGATCTCAGCCACTGGCCGTATTTCAGACCTCCCACCACTCCCCAGCTGTGGGGGCCTCAGCCTCTGAGCAGATGCAGGTTACGGATTACTGCCCTTTCTGTCAGTCCTTTCAGACCCATCTGCATCTGCTGGCTGCCTGCAGCTTCTGTTCTCCCCTCCCTCTGAAGCTGCAACCAGTCCCTGCACCAGGAACATCTGCTGTCTGGGGAGCGCCTTTCTTCTCTCAGGTCCTTCCTGAGCTCTAGAGTGGCCTCTAGCTGGTGTGGCTATGTGTACAGCCCACTTCTTAGAGGAGATCTTTTATTCTTGGGAGAAAGGTCTGCACTGGACTTCCACTCACTTCCTCGACCCTTTTCTTTTTTCCTAATTTTTTAAACTGAAGTGTAATTTACACATACCGTTGTTCATGGCTCTTAGTGGCTTAGCTTGATGAATTTTCACAGATGAGTAAATCCAAGTAACCACCATATTCAGGTCACGATAGAAACTTTAGGAGACTCCTCATGAGCCCTCCTAGTCAGTATTGCCTCCTACAAACATGACTCTCAATACTTGGACACCATCAGTGAGTTTTCACTGTTCTTTTGTTTGTTTGTTTTGTTTTGGAGGGAGGTAATTAGGTTTATTTATTTATTATTTTCAAAATGGAGGCACTGGGGATTGAACCCAGGACTTTGTACATGCTAAGTACACACTCTACCACTGAGCTGTACCCTCCCCCACCACGATTTCACTGTTCTTGAGTGGATATACATGGAACTGGAAATCAGCACCCTGTCTGTCTCTGTTCACACCTCCACCATCCTCTCATGCCTGCAGTTCCCTGGACACCCAGGATTCTCTCTGCACCTCTGTACTCTCTGTCTCCTTTGGCTGTGAGGCCCTCTTACTTTCTATATCTGGTAACTACTCCTAGTTCTTTAGGACTCAGACCTCCAGACACTCCTCTTGGGAAGCCTGCCCTGACATCTTTCTCTCTCCCATCTAGGCTGGGTTAGATGCTCCCTTCCCGGTGTTCTTGTAGCACCTTGTGACATCCTTTCTTAGAACAAATGCAGCACACATGGTGTCCTCATTGCTTTCTCCTTGGGCAGTGAGGAAGGGACTCCACTCTGCCATCCTCTGGCCCCTGCCCCAAATTCTCCTCAAGGTGGTCCCTTCAAAGGTGTTATGAATCCAAAGACCAGCAAAAAGCAAAACCAAACCAAAACCCCGAGTTTCAGAGATGTGAAAACCCAGCAGGTATCAGTGACAGTGTTTCCGTCCTCTTTTTCCTGTTGGCTTGGTGATTTTGTTTCTTTCAAGTTGGCACTGCTAATAGGCCTCTTCTGTGTATTGAATTCCCTTCAGGTGACAGAGGAAGAACCAAGACCACAGATCCTGCTGCTTCTCAGTCAGGCTCCTCTGAGGGATGCTTACCCCGCAGGTCGCTGTTTCAGGAAGGCTCCGGTGTTTCCATTTTGGGGAAAGCCAGGAAACCAGGAGGACCATCAGAAAAGCTGAGAGGGCACCTGAGGACAGGGGCAGTTCCCCAGAAGAAAACCCTCCTTGGAAAGATGAACCCTGAATGTGGTGATTTGGGAATGGGTGACAGTCTCTGCTCAAAAGATTTACAGGATCGAGTCTCTACAGGAGATGTTCCCCATGAGGGTGAATCATGTGGATCAAGGGAAGACCCATTGTTTCATAGAGGGAAGAATTCCTACACATGCAAGGAATGTGGGAAAGGGTTTGTGAAGAATCGCTTCTTTCTTCGACATCAGCAGACTCACACTGGAGTGAAACACTATACATGCAAAAAGTGTGGGAAGACCTTTCTCAAGAAAGTAGACCTCGTCGAACACCGCAGCATTCACATTCGGGAGAAACTCTATGAGTGCATCAAGTGTGGAAAAGCCTTCAGGCGCAAATCACACCTCACGGAGCACCAGCGGATTCACAGTGGAGAGAAGCCCTTTGGGTGCACTGAGTGTGGGAAAGCCTTCATCCGCAAATCGCATCTCACGGAGCACAAACGGAGTCACAGTGGAGAGAAGCCTTATGTGTGCAGTGAATGTGGAAAGGCCTTCGCCCACCAGTCTGATTTTATTCGGCATCAGAGAACCCACACTGGAGAAAAACCCTTTGAGTGCAAAGAATGTGGGAAAGCCTTTGGTGACAGCTCTTCTGTAACTCGACATATGAGGTGTCACTCCAGGGAGAAGCCCTATGAGTGCAGTGAGTGTGGAAAGACCTACAGCTACAGCTCAACCCTCAGCACCCATCAGAAGGTTCACAGTGGGGTGAAGGCCTACAAGTGTAAGAGATGCGGTAAGGCCTTTTACAAGAAGGAAGGCCTCAGGCAACATCAGAGGACTCATACTGGGGACACACCTTTTTAAAGGAACTACTGTGAGGGGGCGAGGGTGTAGCTCAGTGGTAGAGTGCATGCTTAGCATGCACAAGGTCATGGGTTCAAGCCCTGGTACCTCCAGTAAAATAAATAAACCTAATTACCCTCCCCCATGAAAAAAAGAAAGAAAGAAAGAAAAAGTAAAGTAACTACTATGGCAGATCATTTGGCCAGAGGAAAAATCTTCCTTGGCATCTGAGAGTTCTTGCCCAAGAGAAACTCTGGTGTCCCTCACACGCACAGTTCTTGCTGTTGCTGTAGTGTAAACTTTACCTGTAGCTGAGCCCGGGCACTGCAGAAATTGAGGGCCAGTCTGTCTCAAAACATGTCTCATCAGAATTTTCCATGGCCTTCTTTCTCTGACCCAGGAGCAGCCATGGTCCTGCCCAGATTGGATGAGTTTAGGTGGGAAGGTACGTAGAGCAGTGAGGAGACTTGCACCAATTCGCGCACTTTTCTCAGCGGTGCTCCTTACCATTGGCCATAACTCAGGGCAGCTCGGGCCTTTTGGGTTCTTGGTTTCCTCCCCTGTAAACTGGGAGATCAAATAACCATTGGAACCCTCGTTTCCATTATTTGTAAAGCAATTCTGTTGACCAACCCACCTCACCAGGTGGTTGTACAGGTTATAGGATAGTATTGTAAAGTGCCTGTCATGGTGTTGGGTACGTGGACATGGTTAAGAGTTAGCTCCTGTTACTCATATGTTACCCCCTTGTACCATCCTGTTCTTTCCTCACCAGCAGATGTGCTGATGGGATTTTTCTGGTGTCAATATACTGGAGGTCCTGAAGGCATCTCAGTAGATTTTAGTTCTTAAGAAGCTTGCTCGTGGGCTCTGATGACATTCAGCATAAGGTCTTGGTTCCTCATCAGCCAAAGCCGGACATTCTTCTCTGCTCCTTGGTTTGTTTTTTTTCCCCCCACTAGTGGAGATAGAGTGGCTGAAGATGTCATGGTATATTGTGCTTTGAATGGAAATTCAAAACCTCTTGAAAATCCTTTGTGAAGGGAATTTTGAGCCATTAGAAAGTACTGACTGCTAATTTAATTTATGTCATATTTGTTTAATGTAATAGTTGATGTGCGTATTTGGGTTTAAATATGTCATTTCTGGATTTCTTTGCCTCACCTGTTCTACCCCACCTTTTCAAAAACTTTCTATTAATTACTTACAGATGTTCTAGTTTGGAAAGCATATACTTTAATTCTGTTTGTTATTGTTTAAGATTTACAAGCACTTGTTTAAAGCAGTAGAGCACAGAGTTACACTTTTTCTTTTTCCCAAGCTATAAAAGGGACTTAGAAAATTAACCAGTATATCCTATCTCAGTATATGTGGTGAGACTTCACGTGTCAATGCCATCATTCTAACTCCACAAGGAAATGGTATTCATGTTTAATACAAATCACGAGCAGTTGTATCCATCCAGTGTATTCCCCACTTGTACCCTCATTGTTTCTATCATTGCAGATCTTTCATCAGGGATCAGTTTTCAAATCCTTAAACAGAAACTTTAGGAGTTCATATTATGTGTGTTAATATCCCATTAAATTTCCCATTTTTGGCTCAAAAATAGTCTTATTTCATACTCTTTCTTGAAAGACAGTTTTGCTGTGATAGAAATCTAGATTGTCAGATCCTTTTCTTCAGCAGATCCTTGAGTAGTTCCTTCCACTATATTTCAGAACCATAATTACATTGGGAGTGAGTGGCAACTTAGTTTGTTTATCGCCTTCTGGTCTTAATTTAGATTAGAAACAGAAATAGTAACATTAAGATGTAGGCATTGGGGGGAAAAATGATGGAGACATACGGTTTGAGGCCATCACCCAAAAAGTAATAAACAGTGATGAATGTGTAGAGGGAGTAATAAAATGGAGTTATCTGGTGGCTAAACTGATTGGATTGCACTGGAAACTGGGTAGATGCTCTCCTATCCAATTTTTTCTTTATGGACACCCAGCTTCCCTTACATGTAAATGAGGTTGGGGCAATGGAATATGGGCAGAAGTGGTGGTGAAATTGTCTTCATTATGTCTTCTCATTTTTGCTTCTCCACTGGGATATCCCCATGGGTATTAGTGATTTCAGTTTTCACACTTCCTCAGGATTTAGTCTTTTAGGAGCTGCAGGTTCAGGCTATGGACTGATAATGGGTTAGGGCCCTTGTATACGCAATTTTAGCAAGTTCCTGGTGATGCTGATCCTGCTGGTTTGGGAACCACTGAATCAGCACCATTTAATGTTAGTTCACAAAGACAATGCAAACAGGTTACAATCTTTTTATTATCTATTTTTAGTCGTTTTATTATGTTTTTTAAATTATATATTTTTCCTGAGGGTCTAAGAGGCCTAGGAGGTTTGCCTAAGGCCACACAGGCAGGGGTCTCCAGTAAGAGATCTCTCAGGTTGCGGCTTCGCCCAACGTGGCCGCAGAAATCTGGCGTGGTCCGTCTTTGGAGCCGCAGAGCATTATTTCCCAGTGTCCCTCGCGGTGCCGTCTGGCCTTTGATATGCAGAGTGTAACGGCCCGTCCTTACCTGGCAGCATGCAGGGGAGAAACTACATTACCCAGAAGGCCGTGCTTGTGCGTTGGCGGCGGACGTTCATCCAATGACCACCCAGGAGAGGATTTTCCTGGGGCCCGAGGAGTGGGGGCGGGACTTCCGGGGCGTCACAGAGGCGGCGGCGGGTCCGGTCGCTATGGGGGCGGAGACTTGAGTCCTGCGACGGGGCTGCTTCCCAGGAGGCTTTTAGGGGCCGAGGAAGGAAGGGGAGGAGAACAGGACTTCTCTCTGCGCCTTTGTCCGAGTTGTGACGCCGCCTGGCTGTGCGCCCTGCCGGCTCCGCACCAGCCCTCCCTCATCCAGGTGCCCAGAGGCGGCGCCTTGGGCCTTGTGTGCGGGTCAGCCCAGGACACGGCCGAACGGAGAGGGAGTCCGCGAAGCTTGAAGGCCCCACCCGCGTCCTCACCCAGTTCACGGGGTCCGATGGCGACAGATTCGCTGGGCCGGATGCAGGTGAGTGGGTGGTCGCCGGCCACAGGGACCCTCGTCCTGTTAAAGCCTCAGGGCCAGGGTATAGAGGATGCAGTCGTCCTAGGACGTTTCGCGTTCTCCTCGCTCTGCCCTAGAGTTTGGGGTACCCAGAGGTGAGTCATTCTTGGCCTATGGTCCTTAATCGAGACTAGGAATTGTGTGGAGCGCTTCCAATTTACGGAACCCAGTAGGATGTGGTAAGGAAGGTCTTCTGGGAACAAGAACTAGCATGTGCATATGCTCTGATGTGGCACTGAAAGGGGAATGCTCTGGAGGACGCAGGTCTTAGGCTGTGTCTGTTGCGATTGGAGAGCAGGTGGGCAGGAATCATCCATGAAACGGCATATGAGGAGCTGGGCCTTCTGAGGGTAGTGGTAGCCATAGAAAGTTTAGAGCTGAGGAGGGAGATGCCCTGACTCCGGTCTTAATAGGCTCGCTCTGGCTGCAGAGAGAACAGACCTGGGGGGGGTGGGGGGTGCAGGGTGAGGGCTGATTGTTTCACTAGTGTTCAGTCACCCATATTTCCCTCTGACAAAATCCAATGATGCATATTTTAATATTTTTACTTTTATCTGGGTTTAATTCGCTATATATTTTGTTAAGGATTTTTTTTAACCTATATTAATTAGTACTATAGTTCTGTAATTAGTATTTTTTGTACTCATTAAATTTTATATCAGTTATGATGGCCCTGATCCTCGTCTTATTTTCTGAAAGAACATGTTATTGTAGAATTACTTATTCCTTAAATGTTTTCAGAATTCACCAGTGAAAATATTTCGGTCTTTAGTATCTCTCAGTGGTATGTGATAATTTCTTATAGTTTTTGAGCATTTTTATTCCATTTATGTCTAAATACTTCATATTTTGATGCTATTATAAAGGATTTTTTTTCATTTTCCAAACATTCCTTGCTAGTATGTAGAAACAAATAATTTTTGTATATTAACCTTGTAATCCTGGGCCTTGCTAAACTCAAATCGTTCCCAATTATTAGATCTAGTAGCTTTTTACTGAGTAACTTGGAATTTTCAACATAATCATGTCTTAAATGAATAGACAGTTTTGGTTCTACCTTTACAATCTTTAAACCTTTCTATCCCCCTTATGTTACTAACACAGACCTCTAGTACAATGTTCAGTAGAAGTGATGAACATAGACATATTTGCTTTTTTTCCACAATTATCAGGGCAAAAGCATTAGGTTTCACCGTCAAATATGTTAGTTATTGGTTTTTTCATAGATGCCCTATGTCAGGTTGAAGAAATCCCCATCTAATCCTTCTTTGCTGAGAATTTTTATCGTTCTCTGGTTTTGAATTCTGTGAAATGCTTCCACTGTATCGTTGAGATGATTGCTTATTTTAGTCTATTAATATAAATTACATTATAGATTCAATTGTTAAGTCATCCTTGCATTCCTGATAAACAGCACTAGATTTATGATTCATGTGTTTATACATGTATGGCTGGATTCAGTTTGCTAAAACTTTGTTAAGATTTTGTTGTATCTATGTTCATGTGGGTATTGGTCTGTAATATTTTAATACCATCATCCACTTTGGTATTGTGTTAGTGCTGGGTTCACTTAACTAGCTGGGAAGTGTCTGAATCTTGTTTTAGAAGAATTTGTATATAAGTTGTACTATTTCATCTTTAAGTAGTTTGTAAAATTCTTACATGTTCCAAGTATGACTTGGTAGCTGACAGCCACCAAGAAAATAGGACTACCAGTCCTACAACAAGGAACTAAAATTGCCCAACAACTCAAATGAGCAGGAAACAGGATTTCCTTTAAACACTCCAGAAAAAAAAATCACAATCTTGCGAACACCTCGAGGTTAGCCCGGTGAGCCGAGGTCTCAAGACATGTGACCTACAGAACGATAATGTAATAAATGTGTGTTGTTTAAGCCATAGGTTTGTGGCAATGTTAGGACAGCAACAGAAAGCTAATACATCAACATTATTCTTTGAGTATTTCTTTACTTTCTAATGCAAGAATATTTCTTAGGCTCATGTTATAGTCTGCCAGCCCCAACCTGAAAATAGCCTTCTACCTAAGGAGTTCTGATTCTTGTTTTATGAAATGTATTCATAAGCCAACAAATGGACAGTAAATATTCTTAGGCTGCTTTTTAGGCTATCTCAGAAGAGATAGGGGTTATGTTCATGTCTAAACATGTCTACATAGATTGGGTTTTATCTGTATGTAAATCTGTAAGATTTCACAAGATTGGATGACTCTTAAGACTCCAATAGCATACTGAGATAAGGCTTTTCTTCCAGGCAAAGATAAAGTAGTATAAGAAAAAAAAAAAGACTACAATGCCAAAAGTACAATCAATAAAATAACAAATGGATAAATCGGATTTTATGAAAATTGAGAATTTCTACTCCAGGAAAGATACTGTGAAGGAGTGAAAACCAAAGCCACAGACTGTGGGGAAATATTGGTAAAGCACATCAGATGAGTAACTTGCATCCGGAATATCTTAAGAAATTGCAAGACAGTTCTTTTAATAATAGGCAAAAAACTTTGAGCAGTTAATTCACTAAAGAAGATATATGGATGGCAAATACACAGGGAGAAGTCATTCAGGAAATGCAAATTAAAACCACAATGAAATACTACTTCACAGCTACTAGAATGGCTGAAATGAATGGCCAGTGTCTTACATACAAAGGTCAACAAGGATGTGAGGAACCTGGAAATCTAGTACACTCCAGGAAGAATGTGACTTGGCATAACTATTTAGAACACAAGTTGGCAAGTTCTTTAAAATTTAAATACTTGGATCAACTTCCAGCATGACAGTGTGAGTTTTGCAGGTCCGCTTCCCAGTGAAACTGGTGAAAACTATTTTTTTTAAAAAAACACCATTTAAAGCCCCTGGAAATGACCCTAAGGATATACAGCAAGTGAAGAAACATTAAATAAATGTTAAGAAAATCTAGTAGTATGGAAGTACAGCAAGAGCCAGTCACATCTGAACCAAGACCACTCCTTCTGCCCCCACTCCAAACTCAGAGATGAAAACCCCAGCCCAGACTGGTACAGCCAAGGACACAGGAAGCTCCCAGGCAGAGGGCTAGTCTCTCAGGAAGGGAGTATGTCACCAGTTCTCATCCCGCCCCAGTGTCCATGTTTGGATGAATGATACTCAGTTGTTGGCACAATCATAAAGGCTACTCTGAGAGCGTCTGTGTTTAAATTAGGTTGACAAGGAGATAGCACATACCGTGCACGCTTAAGGCCTTTCTCCAGTCCAAACTTTCTGGTGCCAAATGGGCTTAAGCCATTGGCTGAAACCTTTCTTCACGTCCCCTGTATTTGTAAGGCCTGTTTGGGTTGTGAGGTTTCTGTTGCTGAATCAGAGCAGACCTTTGGTTAAAGGCTTCTCCACCTTGGCTGCATTCAGGACTTCTGCACTGTGAACTTTCTGGTGTTGAATGAGGTTGAAACGCTGGCTAAATGATTTCCCACAGTTACTGCACTCATAAGGCATTTCTCCAGTGTGAATCCTCCGATGTTTCACAAGGCTGGAGCTGTGACGAAAAAACTTGCCACATTCCCTGCACTCGTAAGGTCTTGCTCCAGTGTGAACCCTCTGGTGTTTAACGAGGCTAGAATTCTCACTGAAGAACCTTCCACATTCATTGCACTTAAAAGGCTTTTCTCCAGTGTGAACTTTTCGATGTTGCATGAGGCTAGAGCTCTGGCTAAAAAATTTCCCACATTCACCGCACTCATAAGGCCTTTCTCCGGTGTGAACACGCCAGTGATTAATAAGGCTTGACTTGTGGCTGTAGAATTTCCCACATTCACTGCACTTATAAGGTCTTTCTCCAGTGTGAACTCTCTGATGTTTCATGAGGCTGGAGTTAAAGCTAAAGAATTTCCCACATTCGTTGCACTCGTAAGGCCTTACTCCAGTGTGGATTCTGTGATGCTGAACGAGAGTGGAGTTGTGCCTGAAGGCTTTTCCACACTCACTGCATGTAAAAGGCTTCTCTCCAGTGTGAACTCTCCGGTGTTGAATGAGGTCCGCGTTGCGGCTGA
Source organism: Camelus bactrianus (assembly GCF_048773025.1). Classification (NCBI taxonomy): domain Eukaryota; kingdom Metazoa; phylum Chordata; class Mammalia; order Artiodactyla; family Camelidae; genus Camelus; species Camelus bactrianus. The sequence goes on from NC_133547.1 coordinate 1,148,243, forward strand.
AGGATTTTCCACATTCACTGCACCCGTAAGGCCTCTCGCCGGTGTGAACTATTTGGTGGATAAAAAGGTTGGATTTATGGCTAAATAACTTCCCACATTCGCTGCACTCGTAAGGCTTTTCTCCAGTGTGTAGTCTCTGGTGCTGAACAAGTAAGTATTTCTGACCGAAGGCTTTCCCACATTCGCTGCACCTGTAATGCCTTTTTCCAGGGGGAGGGCCCTCCGCACTTTTGGTGCTTGTGTGCGGCGCCCCTCCACCATGAGCCACCTGATGCTTGTGAAGACCAGCGCCAGCTGGGGAGTCCTTCCCACCCTCCTCATCCTCTTCTCTTCTTAAGGGTTTCTCTCCAGAATTCAGCTTCTGCTGTTGGGGAAGCTTTGCTCTGAGCACTCCTTCTCCATCAGCACTCTGCTCAGAAGGTGGCTCCTCCATGTTAGCTCCACGCCCACAACCTGAAAGCAGAGAAATGCTGGTGAAGTGTGTGCAGAGGATGCAGACTTCGGCGGGCAGGGGCGGTGCTCACAGATGTGTCTGACACACCCAGTAATGGCTATTGGCGGGGAGGGAGAGCTTGCTGTGCAGTATGGAGCTGGTGAGCTCACAGACTTGGGGGACTCACGAGTAGCAGGGACAGCCTGTAGACAGGCTGTGAACTCCGCGACCAGGTGCACTGGGTGCGAGAAGGCGGGCCCCTGCCACACATTCTCCTTCCTGCCCTCCTGACTGGGACCCAGCGCCATTCAAGTGCTCCACTGAAGTCCCTTTGCACCTTTTCTTGTGTGCCCCACCCTGACTCCCATTCAAGGCACTTGCCCAGGGGTTCCTCCGTTTCTCCCCTGTGTGCTTGAGTCCGCTCCCTTGGCACTCCCTCCTGTGACCCCCATGGCCCTCGGCCTGCAGTGACTGACACCTGTGAGTATAATAAACTTCTATTCCCACTCTTCTCCTGTCTCCTCTTGTGGTCGCATCTGACTGGCCATCTCATAGAAGAACACAAAACGTTTGGCCTCACAAACAGGATGGTCTAGTCACAGGTGAGGGGGGACTTAGGAGATGCCCCTTACTGTGTGGCTTACTAACTGGCTGTCCCAGTCGGGCTCCACCATCTGGGAAGGCGTGGTGGCATGTTGGCATCCCCACGTGCTGCTCTGTGGTGCGTCTCTCAGGCACTGCCAAGGCCTTCAGACCCTAAACTGGGGGCCCTGTCCTCCTAGAACACCCTGAGACTCCACTTCTGGCAGCCCTGACTCAACGAGAGGCAGGGATAGGTTCTCCCACCCGGCACTCCCTGATGAGGGACAGATCGTCATAACTGGTTACAAACAGCATGAAGGCTTCACCGGGCATGAGGGTGAGAGGAGAAAGTGGGCAAGGCGCGCTGGGTGTCGCAGGGGGTTGCCTGTGAGCTGGTGTGCTGACCCGTGAGGGCTGGGTGACCTTCAGGGATTACTCGTCACACCGGCACCGGGGGCCTCCTCGTATTCCCCCTCAGTCCTAGCCAGAGATGCTGCAGCCCCGTGAGGAGGTCCGGCAGGCACCCGTGAGGGTCGGTGGCTCTGACAGCCTCCTCTTCGCTGCTGCTGCTCTCTGTCTGCTGATCCCATGGGCACTGGGGGCCCCATCCCTGCAGGTCAGTGGCTCAAGATCTTGCAGGCCAGGATCTTAGCAGGAACATTTAATTCCAGTGCCTCCCAAGAACCAGAGGAGGCTAGCCAATTATTTAAGGAAGGCAAGGGGTCAGGGTACAGCTCCATGCTCAGCATGTGTGAGGTCCTGGGCTCAATCCCCAGTACCTCCGTGAAAAACAAGAGAAAACATGTTTGTGACATTGCTGGGCTCTAGCATCGCTGCCTGTCAGCATGCCAGCTCCCCAGCTCCCAAGGTCTGGGAGACATCCCCAAAGGAGACCAGCCACCACAGCCTCTGAGTGCACCCCGCCCAGCTGAGTGAGCAAGGCTGCTGCCCGCCAGATGGGCCACAGCGAGGAAGGACCCAAGGTCTTTCCAGACCCAGCGGCTCAAGAACACGGGAGATCACAAGGAATTCTAAAGAGAAACTCATAATTTTATGAAACTAGAAATCCGGAAATTCTTAAGAGATTTCATTCGAAGAGATGGGGAAACGTGCTGAGTGGTCACTGAGAGCGTTTATGGTCGTTGGTTCAAGACCTGCGAGAAGAAGGGGAGCTTGTGCCCGCTGTTCCCCTTCCAAGACTGGCACTTAGCTCCTGGCTAGCATAGCTTCAGAGCTCAAGCCCCCCACCAAGGCTCCAGTGCCTGACACAACCAAGATGACTGAAGACACCCAGCGGCGCCAGTGGCTGCCCTGCTGTGGGGGTCTGGCCAGGATAGGCTTTGTTTGGTTTCATTTTGGGGGTTTTTTTGGGGGTGGTAACTAGGTTGGTTGGTTGGTTTTTAATGGACATATTGGGGATTGAACCAGGCCCTCGTGCATGCTAAGCATGTGCTTCACCATCGAGCTATTCCCTCCCTGTCCCAGGCAGTACGTTTTATTCAGTGCCTGTTACCCATTAGTCACAGCCCCTGGTTGCCTTTACCTCTGAAGGAACCCAACGTGCAATTACCAAGGTGTCCATGAGGCATTTAAACAGCCCAGCCACTGCCCACAACTACTGCCAGGACCCATACAGGGTCCCCCCAGTTCTTTACCCACCAGGTACCTCCCTTTGATGCTGGGCAGAACAGGCAATATGTATTCCCATCTTAAGAGGACCCGTCACAGCCACAGGAGACACCAGCTTGGGCACCTGTACAGCAAGTTCTGTCAAACGAGATCAAATCGTGACTGCCAACCAGCGCCTGGCAGCAGCCTCTCAGATCAGGGACACACTGCCTGTTCTCCACAGACCTACAAGTCTCTAAGCCCAGATGGGCTCGGATAGCACACTGGCTCGTGAGCCCACTGGAGCGACTCCGGGTATGACTGGAACCCATCCCAGAGTTTACACTTCCCGCTTCCTCCCTCCAGGTACCTCTTGGCACGGCTGCAGCCCTGACTCCAGGGGGAGGCAGAAAGGGCTCTTCCCACCGCTCCAACTCAGTAATTTCACAGGTCCTAGAAGATGTGAATCCTAAGGGAGGGACAAGACAGGCAGGTCAGAGCCGCCAACTCCACAGCACACCACAGGAATGAAAACTAGATATTACAAAAAAGAACCTTGGAAAGGATCTTGTAAGGAAAAACTCAGCCCAGCAGTGGCCATGTTGGTGCCTCAATTCCTAGCCCAGGTAGATCCCATGCCAGCCATAGCGAGAGGGCAGAACTGGGGACCAGAATCCCCATGGGTTCTCACAGGGTCACCAGGCCAGGGAGGGGCCAATAGGGTGTGATGGCATCAGTCTAACTGCAACACCTCTGATCCCCAAACCCTTTCCTGCACAATTCTGGGGCAGCTTGGGGACAGAAGGGGTAGAGCACCCAGCCCATCCTGCAACTCATAATGCCTCCTACCAGACGTGGGGAAGGTGCAGGACCCGTAGTCCCGCTCTGTGGTGGACAGGCCTGCTCTTGGAGAAGGGAAGGGGGAAACCTGTGGGGTGCGAGGACCTTACCCAGAGAGGCCATCAGTGCGAAGTTCTCCAGCATCACACTGCGGTACAGGAGTCTCTGGGTCTCATCCAGGAGCCCCCACTCGTCCCAGGAGAAGTAGACGGCCACGTCCTCAAACGTCACTCGGCCCTGCCAAGATGGGGATGGTCAAGGTTATATGCAGCCTCCTTTCCTAGGACTCCAAGCGTATCCCCCGACGCCCACCCTCCTCCCAAGCTCCCCACCTCAGAAGGATACCCAGCCCTGGTGTCGTTGATGCCCACCCTCGGCTGTCCCACCCATCGCTGTGTACTGCCCTCAGCAACAACAGGCAGTGGGTGGGCAGGTGCCATCTCAGCTCTGGGCCTGGCCTGCAGAGCCTCACCCTTCTCCTGCCAGACAATTCACCCGGGATCCTCCAGACTATCCTTCCCAAACACAACGAGAATTGATCACCATTCTCCCTACAGCCCCCAGTACAACGGCCTGAGGCCATAGGTTTACACGCTCCCCCAGCATGTACATCATTCTTTACACCACACCTCCGACCCCTCATTGTCACCACCACGCCTCACAGCAGGTATTGGCCTCGCCACCGGCCAGTGTGCACAGGGCATCCTGAGAGTGCTCAGCAAATGAATCAGAACCCCACCCTGTCTGAGTGCCGCAAAGGCCCTGACCGCCAAAGGCAGCTCCCAGGCCTGCTCTGAAGGTCTCCCTACTTGGCCCTTATCCCTGCTTCACCCTCAGCCACCTGGAACCACGCACAGATCTCAGACACCTCAGCTTCGTCCACTTCTGTGTCCTCTCCCCAGTCTCCGCTCCCTCTGATGCTTATTCGAAGTCCAGGTCCACTTGTCTCTCACATCAGGGCTACAGCTGTCCTGGAGTACCCCATCTGATCTCGTGCTAGTCCCTGGCAACCATGTTGGGCCCCAAAGGCTCACCCAAGGCCCCTCACACCGTCATCCGTCCTCAGTGATGCCTCTTACTAGCTGTGTGACCTTGGGTAGATACTCCACTTCCCTGGGCCTCAGTATTGCAATCTGTCAAATGGGGATTATAATGCTGTCCACTCAATGGGGCTACTGTTTGCATCAAACTCACCTCCATGCTTCAGGTACTAGTGTTGACTTTTATTGTCCTCATAAGTGATGCTTTTCTCGACACTGCCATGCAAACGAACGGATAGGTATTAAAAATGTAGTTTTTTTAACATGCTCTTTAACTAAGAAAACACGAGATTGAAACTGTTTGATCTAATCAAATGGATGAGCAGCATATTAAGACTTCAACCATTAAGTGCTTATACCTCTTAATTTGTTAAATCCATGTTATTTGAACTGCTTATGTATGTATATGTATATATGTAAATATATACAAATGTATGTATACACACATTATATGTATTTTTACCAGTTAGGATTAAATGAGTACTTATTTCATAAACTTAAAATTTAATAAATTGGGGGCTTGGATCTGAGAAAACTGAATAGACATTAGTCCTGTTGGCAACCTGGCTGCTACACTCTGGAATGGGGCCTTTCCATTGGAGCAGTTACTCTTCCCTCCTGCCCCAAAAGCTGGGAGAATTTAGGCACTGAAGGGGATGCTCGACTAGCTTGGCTGACTATTCTTTTTCCTCACAAGGAGTGGAAACAAGAGTCTGCTGAACCTGGAGTGCCAAATCTGCATCACTGACCATCTCAGTCTCCATCCCAGTCCCGGGTCCTTATAACCCATAACACTCCACTCCTGTACACACCAGCCAGAACAACTTCAGAGCACAGGAATTCATCCGTCTGGAGGCAGTCCTACCCTCCAGGCTCATGTGAAATAAAAACTTTAAGATTCTCCCTCCTAAATATGAACCCCAGGCCTTGCCCTGGTCCAGGCCACCACCCACCATCCCTTAGATATCTCCAGTCCAGCTCCCTCCCCAGAACCCCATAGATGAGTGAGCAAGCCACCCATGTGACATCTCCACTCTGGGACAGCTCAGGGTTACCATGTCCAAAAACCCAACTCCTAATCTTTTCCCTGAAACCTGCTCCCTGCACTGAATTCCCCATCTCCATTCTTTCAGATATTCAAGAAACAACAGTGCCAACCAAAAAACAGGATTGTCCTTCCACTTTTTCACAGCCTCATCTGGTGCACCAGAAGTCCTGTCTGTTCAGTTTTTAAAACCAATCAGAGATCTGATCATCCCTTCCCTCTTGCTCCCCAGCAATGGTCCAGTACCCACCAGAACTCTCTATTGTATTGACTTCCTCACAGGTCTCCGTGTCTCCACCCCCATCACCGTCTGTTTTTCCCTGAGAAGCCTTTGGAAAACTCGACACATAGACTGAGTCTCTCATATCCACAACCGAGTGGGGCCACCAGCGGACTCAGAATGAAGGGCCAGCTGCTCGGCCTGCATTTTCGCGTGAGTCGTCCTCTCGACTGTTCGTGCAGACTCGAGACAAACCTGAAGGTCAAGGCCCAGAGTTCAGTGACTGTTCCAAGGCTGTGACTGTGCCGGAACCTCTGCCTGTAACCCTCTCTCACACCCCATCATACTGGCTGGCAGAAATGGGGACCCCACCCAGAGCTCCCTACAGAGCTGGACCCAGGGGCCTGAGCAGGGGACGATCAGTGGGGTCTCTAGTGTCCGGCGGGAGAGGGCGGTGCGGGCCCGGAGGACGCGCGTTTACCTGAGGCGGGTCCCTCAGCGCGGCCGCCGCCATCGGAGCCCGTGGGAGGAGCGGCACCGGGAGAGGAGGTCCCGGTCGGGCCCCAGCAATCCCAGTCCCCGACCCAGAATCGCGAGACCCCCCGGCGCCGCTGAGGAACGTCAGACCCGCCTCAGAGCAAGGAAGACAACGTCCGTCTCCTCTAGCGCCTTCCCACTCTGGTCACCTCAGCTCGACAGCAACCTTTCCGGAGCCTCTGATCAGGCTGACCGACAGCAGAATCCCCGAAATGACCGCCGCTAAGCCGACGCCGGAAGTCCCGCCCAGCGGGTTCTGCACGTCCGAAACGTCTGTTTTATTGGCCGAGAGCCTCCGCGGCGTAGGGCAGCGCCTTCTGGGTAATGTAGTTCCCAAACCGCCAAACGTTGAGAAGTGGATACCGCTGCAGAGATGGCGGTGGAAGGGAAATCCGGGTCAAGAACTTTGCCAGTCTGACATCTGGAGACTGTCCTTATTATAGATGGGCCTGTATTTCACTGTTCCTGAGCAGCCGGTGCTGCAGTTTTTCTATCTCTTGAAGGAATCAAAGAGGATCTTGAGGGTCACAATAAAACCTTGGAATGAGCCAGTTACACATTACCAAAGTTCCTTTCCAGTGGAGCGCCCAATATCAAAAACGGTGGTGAAGCAAAGACTCTGAGCTCTGGATACAGGTGATGAGATAGCCAAGGATCCCAAGTGTTCACCTCCCTCCATTACCCCAAACTCATCTGTGCCCTTCTCTACTTAAGGGCCCAGCATTGATGTTCAAACAGGACAAAAAGCCTCAAACCCAACACTTCTCTCCCCCTAGCGTTCTCCTCTTCATCCCTTCTTCGTATTCCACTACTCTTCCATTTCCATGTTACAAACCCAACTCCCTGCAGGTGGGAAGGATGCTGGACTGTTGTTGACACCAGGCAGCTGTTGATAAAAGAGATGACAACACTTTATTATGTGTTCTTCCACTGTCTCCTTTACCACTGACTCCTTTATTCGTGTCCATCTTCATTTCCCAGATTTTTCTCTTCTAAGTCTCATATGTAGGCTAAGCAGTGACGAACTTCATCACCACTTTGGAATGACTCATAAGGACAAAAGATAATGAAGTTTTCGCTCCTTCCTGGAACTTTCTGGAACTAGGTGTTCAGTACTATCTGATTCTGGAAAGGAGGAGGGGAGATGTCAAGCTGGACCAGCCAAGGGTGGTCCATCTCCCTGATACCTAGTGACAGTTTACCCTCTCAAGTAGAGAGGAGATTCTTATCGTGATCAAATGACAGATCAGGCCAAACAAATACAGTTAATGAATGAACTGGTTTATTGAAACTTACATATAAGTGAGAAAAAGTGGGCAGAGACATAGAGAGCCAAATGTAAGTTAATATACAGAATGAAAGTAAGCCACTGGAGTACAAAGGGCTAGTGACGGACTAAGTCCCTGTGAGCACAAATGGAAAAGCCCAGTTGGACCAGGAGACGATTACCAACCCAAAGTTGAGTGTGCTTGCCTGCAATGCAGCAAAGCCAATCTGCTGACACCAAATTGTGGTGAAGGGAGTACAGTGTTTGTTGCAAGATGCCAAGCAAGGAGAAAGGCAGCTAATGTTCAAAAGACCTGAACTCCTGGGTGGCTTTTAGGGATGGGTTTTCAAAGACAAAATGAGGGAGAAAATTGTGGGGAACATGATCAGCTTGTGCTTTTCAAACTGGTAGACGATGAAGTAACCAGGTGAGGTCACAAGGGTCAATATTGTCAAATCTTTACACTTCAGCCCTTCCAGGGGTAACATGCACAGGGTCTTCATTCTCTGTCTGGTTGGGGTCTGGTTTCTGTAAAACAATTGAGGAATGTGCATTAGACTTTACCTTTGAGATACAACTGGGAGTCCTTGGAGCTGATCTGTTGTTTAGGTTATGGTTATTTCTCTGCCTGACTGCCTTTTTTTTTTTTTTTTCTGCATTCCTTAGTTCTTCTAGTCATGAACTGCTGGGGCTTGTTTCTTTCTCGACTCATGGAGGGCCTAAGAGGCCACAGTATATTCCTACAGCCTTTTTCTTTTAACAATAAAACATAATTTTATTTCATGAACATAATGTATTTAGCTATGAAACAGCACCTTTTTAGATTGAAGTATAGTTGCTATACAATATAATATGTTACATGTTTACATTATGATTCACAATGTTTAACGGTTATACTACATTTATACTTATCATAAAACATTGGCTATTATTTCCCAACTTGTACAATATATCCTTGTAGCTTGTTTTATACCCAATAGTTTATACCTCTTAATATCCTACCCCTATATTGCCCCTCCTCCCTTCCCTCTCCCCACTGGTAACCACTAATCTGTTCTCTTTATCTGTGGGTCTGTTTTTCTGTTTGTTTCTTTCTTTGTTACATTCAGTAGTTTATTGTATTTCTTAGACTCCACATATAAGTGATACCATGCAGTATTTGTCTTCTCTGACTTATTTCACCGGAAATATCGGTGCGGCTCTGTTAAGAGGAAGCGGCGCTCTATCTAAGCCGATTCCAGGCGAGGGCAGCTCGGAGGCGCAGGTACCCCTACTCCATCGTTGGTGCTGTGGGAACTACATTACCCAGGAGCCTTGGCGGCGCTGGGCCAATGAAGGCCCAGAAAAGGGGCGTTTCCGTTCCTACGGAAGACGCTAAGGCGGGACTTCCTATTCCCTCCCTGGGCGGACATTTTGTTTGCTTTTGGATTAGTCCACCAAATCCGTTTCCACGGCGCAGCGTTACAGCCGAGGTGACAGAACAGAGAAAACGCGAGAGGCGTTGTCGGCGCCAAACAGGCGGACCTGAGGAGCGGCAGCGGCACCGCCCGGTGACCGGGCCGCCGGGACTCCGCACTTGTCGCTCTGCAGCTTCTCCGGCCCCTCACGCCTGGCCTCAGTCCACAGGTCCGATGGCGGCGGCCGCGCTCGCTGACCCGGCGCAGGTGGGTAATGCGCCCCTGGCCCTCCCCCGGCCTCGGGCGAGGGGCGCCTCGGGTCCCCGCAGCTCAGGCCCATGCGTCCGGGCAATGGGGGGCGCTCTCGGTCGGGTCCCGTGTCTGACGGCCAGCGCGGTGGGATGTAGAAGGATGTGACAGGGGAGGGGCCGCGTGTGCGGAGGCTTAGAGGCGCGACACAGCCCCTGAAGAGATCAGAGAATCTGAGCAGCTGTGCCTTCATTCTCAAGGTGATGGGAGCCACGGAAGGCTCTGAACAGAGGAGACACACGAGCTGATGGTTGAAAAAGTATTCCGTAGACCGCCCAGGTGTGAACAGACTTGGGGTGCAGGGTGGGGCCGGGGGAGACGACGAGGACAGTGGGGCCCAGAAAGTTGAGATGTAGTCTGAGGCAATGCAGCGGTCACCTGGCCCTGAGGCCTGGGCCACAGAGGGTAGTCAGCCAGCCCCAGGTCCTTGTGGCGGGGCAGGAGTAGGGGACAGGCTTCAGCCCGTGGGGCTCTTTTCGCGGTTGCTTGTCTCTCACAGTTTTCTTCTTTCCACAGGTTCCCGTGATCTCAGATGCAATTATGGGCCCTGTTCAGGTGAGGGGAGGTTGTCCTTGTTCTCATCAGTTCGTCCCCACCCCCACCCACGAGGTCTCCAGGACTGGTGTCACAGAACACTTTACTTGTACTCTCTCCTGGCTCTGGAGTCTGAGGCCCCTGGAGAAACCCCAAGCCCAGGGTTCTGAGCTCAGACCAGGGGCTAAATGGAAAGGTTCCCATTTCTGGGAACCCTTGGAATAAGGTTTGTTCCAGGCACAAGAATCAGAATGTGCAAAGATTTGAAGGTGAGATTGAGTTGGGAGTTTTCAGGAAACTCCAGGTCTCCGGGAGGAGAGTATACCTCAAATGGTAGAGCGCATGCTAAGCATGCACGAGGTCCTGGGTTCAAGCCCCAGTACCTTCAATAAAAAAAATTATAATAATATTAATAATAATAAATAGGCCTAATAACTACCTCCAAAAAAATAAAAAAAGAAACTCCAGGCCTCCACCATGTCTGGTAGTAATCAGGAGCAGGTGGTCAGGAGGTCAGGTCTGAGATGGCCGGCTTACAAGGCGGGCCTCTCTTCTGAGGGCAGTGTAGCTGTGATGGGTGTGGGGCAAAGGAGTGAGGTAATCTGATCCAGGTTTTAGCAGCCTCCCTCTGGGTGCCCAGTGGAGAACAGACTGTATGTGATGAGGGCTGACGGAATTGGAGTAGAGACAAGGGGACTGGGGAGAAGGCTGCTTCAGCATTCCAGGTGAATGGTAAGGGATGGGCCAGAGGGGTGGCTCTGTAGATGGGAGAAGTGATGGGGTCAGATTTTCTGATGTGAGAGTGAGAGATGGCCTCAAGGTTTTAGGCCTTATCAGCCGGAAGGATAGAAACTCCATCATCAAGTTTGGAAGTAATTCTGTGTGGATACCTAGAGTTTATTTGTGGCCATGTGAAGAGTCCAATGTTCCAGAAAACACTGAATGGAGGGATCAAGTGAACTGCTGGACACAGGGCTGAAGTTCTGTGGAAGGTTCAGGATGGAGACATCCAAAAACTAGAAGATTGGGTGTACATCGGTTTATGAGGGAGAATCTGCACATCACAGTGGCAGTGCCGTTAATGAACCAGGAAGGTGGTGGTGGACACCAGCGACTGGGTAGGAGGCCAGAACTGGGAGACAGAGAGGGATCCAGAAACATGGTGTACCTGTGGAAAGGAGAATGGATTGATGGTCCTTGGGTCCTGGTGTTGGGGGCTTAAGGAAGAAAGATGAGCCCAGCTTTGGTTGTCTGGTCAGCAAGAGCCTAGCAACTCCAGGAGAACTGGCTGGAAGGAGAGGGTGAGGGTATGGCCCTGCATGCCAGCCCCAGAGCTTAGATGGTGCCTTTCTGCCCTGGCCTGTTGCTGTGGGTGGACACAGTGATGAGAGGGGCCTTGCAGAGAGAGCAGACCCCTGTGGCACCCAGCCCTGATAGTTGCTCTGAGTTGAGTTAGGTAGGAAGGAATGCTGGAGGGATCTCTGGGGGAGCATGATGGGGTCCTTGGGAGAGGGGCTGTTCACAGACTCGGCTCTCCCCACTGTGGCAGGGGAAAGTCAACTTTGAGGACGTGTTCGTGTACTTCTCCCAGGAGGAGTGGGGACTCCTTGATGAGGCTCAGAGGCTCCTGTACCGCGAGGTGATGCTGGAGAACTTTGCACTTATGGTATCACTGGGTAAGGCCCTCACATCCCCAGTGGCGTCCTGGACTGGGCTGTCCCCCTTCCCTGTTTCCCAGAGGCAGCTTGGCCCTTCTTGTGTCAGAGCCACAGGCATCCCCTCCGTCCGCAGCTCCCTGAGGTGGGCACTCTGGATGCCAGGTGTGAGCGGCGTGCACTGCCACCTCCAGCTTCCGAGCAGCCCCAACACCTGCTGCCCTGAAGGCTTGCATGGATGGATGCAGGAGTGAGGCGTCCCGTAGTCGCCCGGTGGATCATATCCAGCTGGTCCTCTCCCTGACTGGGTGCCTCTGTCCTGATCCATGGCACTCCTGTCCCCCAGGTTCTGCCCCTTTCCTCCAGCTGATAGTTTTGGCCACCAGTCTGTGTCAGGAATTGCATGGACTGGGATGGGCACTACCTGCAGGGACCACTAGGCTGTCCCTGCTAGACACTACTGCAGAGCTATTTTGATAATACTTAGTTTTCTTTGCTGAGGGGTGGCTCACCGAGAGCAGTGCTGGCCATTTACCTGTCCTGTCTTTTCTTTAGGATATGTGTCCTCCATGCCCCATGGGGTTGCTCCACGGGAGCTGGGCAGTGAGCCCTGGGGATCTGACTGGGCGGACATGACTCCGGCCGTGACCAGAGAGGCTCAGGGAGGGTGTGGCCCTGGTGAGTGGGAGCTGGGGAAAGATGTGATGTCGGGCTGGGTTCTAGTCATTCCTCCAGCTGCTCTTCGCCCACGGTCATTGATGTGGCAAGGCCACCGGGTACACTTCATTCCTGTCTGCTTTTCCATTTACACACTTGTCAGTTGACTGTTACACTCAGACCTTTGACCTTTGGCCGTTGCCCACCTCTGCCGCCACATCTCAGCTGTTCCTCTCCACTGCTGCTTCTGCACTGCTTTCCAACATTGGCTTATGCTTAACGTGTTGTGAGATACTTTAGGTAATACTTCAACACCAACTGTTCTGTTTGGTTGTAGCTGTTCAGGGGACACAGCCTTCTGCACAGTGCTCACCTGTCCCCAGCAGACTGGGCCTTGCTGAAATCCATTTGCAGATGACTTCATTGGAGACCCCAGCTCTTCCTGGGCTGTTCCCCATGTCTGTGTCCTCTCCCCCTCAAAGCCATTTCCGTTCTGTGACCTTTAGATGCCAACTACTGCATAGCAGCCCTTTACTCAGCTTGAACTTGGGCCTCTTGTCCTGTGGGCAGTCCCGTGACCTTGGTCTTAGTTCTGTTAGACACACATTTCGAATGAGACTGCCTCTTCCCACCAGTGTCAGTGTGCACTTCACCAGCACTTGTCTGCTTTCAGGCTGTCGGTGTGGGGAGGAGGAGGAGGAAATACCTTTTGAGCAGAGCGTTTCTGTAAAAGGAGTGTCACAGATCACGGTTCCTAGGACAGTTCTGTCTTCCGAGAAGGCTCACCCCTGTGAGACATGTGGCCCGATCCTGAGAGCTGTTCTGCACTTGGCTGAGCACCAGGAAACACACTGTGAGCAAAAACTACACGTGTGTGTGGCATGTGGGAAACAGCTGTGGTTCAGCACAAACCTTCACCACCAGAAGCCGCACAGTGGAGAGAAGCCCTGCAGACGGGACGAGGGCAGGGCCTGCCTTGTGAACAGCTGCCCCGTCCAGTCACTGAAGGTACCCTTTCCCACGGGGGAGGGTTGTAAGGACTTCCCAGCCAGCTCAGGCATTTTCCAGCACCGCACCCGTCTGGGTAAGTGGAAGCCACAAAGTAACACCACGTGTGTAGAGGCCTTTCACAGTGGACAGAGGCATTACGAGTGCAGCGAGTGTGGGAAAGCCTTCAGCCGTAAAGACTCACTTGTCCAGCACCGGAGGGTCCACACGGGAGAAAGGCCGTACGAGTGCAGCGAGTGTGGGAAGGCCTTCAGCCGCAGAGCCATACTTGCTCAGCACCAGAGAGTCCACACGGGAGAGATGCCTTATGCGTGTGGGATATGTGGGAAGGTTTTTAATCACAGCTCTAACCTCATCGTGCACCAGAGAGTCCATACTGGAGCCAGGCCGTACAAATGCAGTGAGTGTGGGAAAGCCTACAGCCACAAATCCACGCTTGTCCAGCATGAGAGCATCCACACGGGAGAAAGGCCTTACGAGTGCAGCGAATGTGGGAAGTACTTCGGTCACAAATACAGACTCATTAAACACTGGGGTGTTCATACCGGGGCAAGGCCCTACGAGTGCATTGCGTGTGGGAAGTTCTTCAGCCAAAGCTCCGACCTTATTGCACACCAGAGAGTTCACAATGGTGAAAAGCCGTATGTGTGCAGCGAGTGTGGAAAAGCCTTTAGCCACAAACACGTGCTTGTTCAGCACCATAGAATCCACACTGGAGAAAGGCCGTATCAGTGCAGTGAGTGTGGGAAGGCCTTCAGGCAAAGGGCTTCCCTCATCAGACACTGGAAAGTTCACGCTGGAGAAAGGCCTTAGGATGGCGGAGAATACGCTGTCCTGTTCAGCACAGTGGGGGACACCAGGGAGAAGCTCTGAGAGCGGCCTTTGTGAGTCGCCGTCGGCCGGGAGCTGAGCCTTGTGTGTGTGAACTCCCACCCTGAGGAGGTTCTTCTGTGCGCCAGCTACATGGGGCGCTTTCTGGGGCAGTGCTGAACTTTGTAACATGCCTTTGTCCACTTGAACAGCTTCTGCACACTTGCCAGAAGTATATTGCTGCCAGTGTCTCTGGAAGAAGCCATCCATCTATGCAACAGCAGGGTCCCAGCTTGCACAGAAGTCACCCCCGCGTGCTTCAAGGGGCAGGCTCTCTGCTGCTGCTCCCTTCCCTGGAGGGAATCACCGGTAGCCTGAGCCCATTGAAGTCCTCACTCCTTTCTGCTTCCCCGCGCCCCCAGGTGTTTTAAGCTTGGAGGTGATCCAGTTTCGGCCAGAAGAATACAATCTTTGTTCTGCAGGCTGCTTACAGAGATGTCCATTTTTCAGGCTTTGTCAGTCTCCTGTAGCCCTCCTGATGGATTTGTCCAGCCTCCAAGTCATGTAACTTGGGGATTGCCTGCCTCTTGCTGTTCTGGTTTTGCAACAAATGCCTTAGTTTTTAAGCCACCTTTAATCCTGGGGGTTGTGTTCACTTTGTGGGTTGAGTGGAGAACAGAGTTGGGCTGGCAGAGCCCAGTGAGGGGAGTGAGCAGCTTGTGTGAGAGCTCCAGCTGTCGTGTTGCCGTGGCGGTAGAATGGCAGAGAAAGAACAGCTCTCATTCTGGTTTCAGCCTAGTTTGCTCTGCTGCTCAAGGCCTCCTAGGAGAGAATACCAGTCCTCGGGGGCCTCATCACGTGGCCTGTGTGGTGAGAGGATTTGTAGGACCAAGGGCACCCTGAGCAGTGGGCGTGTGCTGTGACAGCCTCTGGTGTGTCTGGGAGCAGCGTGACTTGGGCCCCTTGTTCCCACGGGTGTGTCATATTCCTCAGCCCTCTTGAGGGGAGCTTGGTTCCCTGGGACCTGCCAGCATCCCTGATCTGTCGTTTGGTGGGCAGATGTCACTGTCCCCTAAGAGGGCCAGGTAGGAGTCATAACTGATACAGAGACTGATTAACAGGAAATTGGAGACTACAGCCAGCCGTAGGGACTGTCAGTCTTCTAAAGGTGTCTCTGCAAATGTTTCCATCACTTTGGCTTTGGTGTGAGGGTTTACGGAAATTCTCAGGACTCCCATAGTTGTGTCTCCTAGTCTTATGGCTGCTGACCGTCTGAGCAGTCTAAACACTTTCTGCAATTAATTGCACATATTTATAGTGTATAATTTGGTAAGTTTCAGTACATGTTTGCACCTTTGAAACCAAGGTTCCTGATTCCTTTTACAATATCTCTCCCTGTCACCCATTCCCAATCAACCACTCATCTTGCTTTCTGTCACCATAGGCTTGTTTGCAGTTCCTAGAGTTTTATGTGTGTGTGTGGCGGGGGGTTAATTTAAAATGTGCTAGTACGTACGTGGCTTTGACAACCCTGCATAATTATTATGTGGTTTATCAACGTTCTGTGTGTCAGTAGTTCATTCTTCTCCGTCTATACATTTGTTTAGAGTACTCCACTTTAGAGAAATAGTTCCAAAGGAAGTGACCCCAGAGAGAACTCCCGAGAATGAAGCCGCAGGGTCTGTTACAGCCTCAACCTGGAAGTGATGCACCGTCGTTCCTGACTCACTCTGTGGGTGACAGACTAATCTTGGTTCCAGGTGGGGATTCGTGGGAGGGTTTCTTGGATACTGGTGACCGTAATCGTAGTTGTTTTTCTTTTTTTTTCTTTTCTTTTTCTTTTTTTTTAACCTTTTTAGTCTTTTAATGAGGAAGTATATCAACTGATTTCAAAAGGTAAACCAGCTTTGCATTTCTGAGGTAAAGCACGTCTAGTCATGATGTATTACTCTTTTCGTGTATCGTTGAATTTAGTATGCTGGGTTTGGGGGTTTGTTTTGTTTTGTTTTGTTTTGTTTTTTAAGATTTTGCATCCATGCTCATGAGGGATGTTAGCCTCATTTTTTTTTTTTTTTTTTTTTTTTTGGATGCTTGGTTTTGGTGGCTAGCAGTGTGATGCTGGCTTTACAGAACATGTTGGTCAAGTATTCCCTGCTCTTCAA
This sequence comes from Camelus bactrianus, assembly GCF_048773025.1. NCBI lineage: Eukaryota > Metazoa > Chordata > Mammalia > Artiodactyla > Camelidae > Camelus > Camelus bactrianus. The sequence goes on from NC_133547.1 coordinate 1,164,347, forward strand.
TTTTCTGGAAGAGTTTGTGAAGAACTGGCATTCTTTCTTAATTGTTTGATAGAATTCACTGTGAAGAATCTGGGCCTGGAGTCTACTTTGTGGAAAGGTTTCTAAGTGTTAATTTAATTTCCTTGGTGGACATAGGTTTGTACAAAGTATCTTTCTGTTTTTTTCCTACAGTGAGCTTTGGTGGTTTGTCTCTTTCTCAAGGAGTTTGTTTTATTTAGTAGTCAAAATTTTCAAGTTATTCTCTTATTATTTATTAGTATGTGTAGAGCCTTCAGTGATGCCACCTGTCTTATTCCTGATACTGGTAATGTCTATATTTCTCTTTTTTTCTTGATCAGAAGTTAATCAGTTTTATTGATCTTCATAAAGCACTTGATTTCACTGATTCTTCCCTTTTTTTTTTTCTTTTTGACTTTTACCATTGCCTTTTGCTTTTATTGTATTTCATTTCTCTTCTGCTACTTGTTAACATAGAAGCTGAGATCCTTCATTTGATACCTTTGGGTCTTTTTCCGCTAATGTAGGTGCTAAATACTAAAAATCACCCTGTAGGAACTGTTAGTTGCCTCCCACAACACTTGGTATGTTGTATTTTCATTTTAATTAGATTTGAAACCTTTTCCAGTTTCCTTTTAAATTTCTCCTTTGACACGTGGTTCTTTTTAGAAGTGTGGTATTTCAAATACTTGGTATTTTCCTTATCTTTTCTGTAATTGATTTCTAATTTAATTCATTGCAGTCAGAGTATATACTTTATGCCTTGAAGTATTTACATTTATTGATGTTCGCATTATGGCCCAGAATATGGTCTGTCCTGTGTTTCATGTTAACTCAAAATAAATGTGTATTGTTTTCTTGTTTGGTGGAGAGTCCTCAGGTGTCAGCTTAGGTGAGATGGCTGATAATGTCTGCGTTTCCTGTGTCCTTACTGATGTGGGGGCAATGTTCTACCAGTTACTTGAAGAGGCTTGTTGACGTCTCTGTATAAGTGGATTTGCCTATTTCTCTGGTTCTGTCAGGTTTTGCTTCATGTATTTTGAAGTCTTTTTATTTGGTGAATAAACATTTCCTTCTGTTATGTCCAGTTAATGAGTCGAGCTCTTTATCATTAAGAAGTGATCCTCTTTATAGTAATACTCTTTACTCTGAAGTTTACATTGTCTGATGCTGTTAACATAGTGTCATTTTGTGTGGACACTCAGTTTTGCCTTTCTGGGTACTGAAAACATTTGCATTTCTATAGATACTGCTGATTTTTTTTCCTGTTACATGTTTAAGTTCCTTGGACACACTATGGTCTTTTGGGATCTTGATTCCAAACATTTCTAGGTGGACTCATTGGAGTATTTATTTGAAGGCTGACTTCCCTCCCCCTCCTGAGACAGTCATTCTGTGTTCTCTAGTTGTGCTTTGTGAGGCTTCCCATGGACACTGGTTGGAACAGATGCTGTTCCACCCTCTGCAGTAGCCTTGGAAATTGCTTCATCTAACCCTCTCGGGTGTTTCTCACCTCTGGTCATTTCCTTCCTGAGGGTGCAGATGGGCGCCCAGCTGGATGCTTGAGGATGACCCTCTTCAAGTCTCCGACATTTTCTCTCAGCTGTGCTGTGCTCTGTTGGACTGCAGCCACCTGAGTAGGCCCAGATTCTAAGTTTCTGTGTCAGCTCAGGGCGACTTTTGGGGTCTGGCTGGACTTGACATTCTTGTGCTGGAGCCTGGAAATTTCTCACAGTAACCTGGGGTGGTCACGTGGCTCACAGCACTTCTTTGCTCTCTCATAGGTCACTATTATTTGCTTGATGTCCCATGTATTAAGAATCAGTTTCATATATTTTCTTAATTATTTTAAAGAAAATCTATGAATCATCCCAAAGCAGATACCTTGAATAAGTTAGTAAAATTGGTAATACCTCCAACAACATCAGGAAAAAAAAAAGAGAGAAATCACATATCACAAATACGAGCAAGGAGAGAATGTATCGCTCGAATACCTTCGAAACATAATGGATAATTATTTTAAACAACTCTTTCACAGTAAGTGGAAATGCAGAGGACAAAAACCCATTGAAAGATACTAACTAGCCAGCCTCCCTCAAGGAGAAATAGATCATCTGAAAAATCCTTTGTCCATTAAAGACATAAAATGAGTATTTCCAGATTACTTGTAGTGGTAAACTATGTATAAACGTAAGAACCCCTCTCACTAAAACTCAAGGCCAAGATGGCTTCACTGATGAATCCTACCAAATATTTAATGAAGAAATAGTTAAGACTATCAAACTTCCCCAAAATAAGTAATAACATAAGGGGTACTTTCCAACCAATTTTTAGAAGCCAATATTAACCCTAAGAGCACAACTAGGTAATGAGATTAAAAAGAAAATTATAGACTAATATGTGAGCATAGGTGCAAAAAACTCCTTCACAAAATTTTAGGGAATTAAGTCTAAGTATGTATATAAAATTAGTGTATTTTCCATTGTTAAGCCAACTCTACATTCCTAAGAGTTGATTGAATCTAGTGAGACTCACTGGGACTGTAAGGTTGGCTTAACAATTGGGAATGTGTTAATTTAATCCGTATTATCCAGAACATGCGGTGCAGTGAATGCGTCTGCTCTTTCTCCTCAGTCCCTGGCACAGAGCTATAAACACGCCAGGACTCCTGAGTGCAAGCAGGCTTTCTTGTGCTAATGAGGTGACTCCCGGGAAGCCCCTAGGATGTTTCAGGATGGGCATAGAGCTATAAACACGCCAGGACTCCTGAGTGCAAGCAGGCTTTCTTGTGCTAATGAGGTGACTCCCGGGAAGCCCCTAGGAAGTTTCAGGATGGGCATAGAGCTATAAACATGCCAGGACTCCTGAGTGCAAGCAGGCTTTCTTGTGCTAATGAGGTGACTCCCGGGAAGCCCCTAGGAAGTTTCAGGATGGGCATAGAGCTATAAACATGCCTAGATTCCTGAGTGGAAGGAGGCTTTCTTGTGCTAATGAGGTGACTCCTGGGAAGCCCCTAGGAAGTTTCAGGATGGGCGTAGAGCTATAAACATACCGAGATTCCTGAGTGGAAGGAGGCTTTCTTGTGCTAATGAGGTGACTCCTGGGAAGCCCCTAGGAAGTTTCAGGATGGGCGTAGAGCTATAAACATACCGAGATTCCTGAGTGGAAGGAGGCTTTCTTATGCTAATGAGGTGACTCCTGGGAAGCCCCTAGGAAGTTTCAGGATGGGCATAGAGCTATAAACATGCCAGGACTCCTGAGTGCAAGCAGGCTTTCTTGTGCTAGTGAGGTGACTCCTGGGAAGCCCCTAGGAAGTTTCAGGATGGGCGTAGAGCTATAAACATACCGAGATTCCTGAGTGGAAGGAGGCTTTCTTGTGCTAATGAGGTGACTCACGGGAAGCCCCTAGGAAGTTTCAGGATGGGAGTTAGTTGCCCGGAAGACCAACCACATGATTAGAAATTTGAAGCTGAGCCCGCCAGACCTGTAGGGGGTGGAGAGGGGCTAGAGATTGAGTTCAGTCCTGTGGCCGTGATCTAATTAGTTGTGTCTGCGCAGTGAGATTCTGATCAAAACTCTGGACACCACGTTTTGGTGGAGCTTCCTGGTTGGCGAACATATGGATGTGCGGGAGAGTGATATGCCTTTGACTCCCCTGGGCGGGGTCATGGGAACTTCACCCCTGGGACCCTCCCACACCTTGCCCTGTGCGCTCTTTCCATTTGGCTGTGCCTGAGTTATATTCTTTGTAACAAAACTGGAATCATAGGTATAGACAGCACTTTTAGTGAATTCTATGAGTCATTCTAGCAAATTATCCAACCTGAGGAGATTGTGGGAACCCCTGCAGTCATAGCCAGCTGGTCAGAAATACAGTTGGCCCCTGTAACTTGAAGCTGATGCCTGAAGTGAGGGCTTTCTTGTGGAGGACTGAACGGCTAAAGATGTGGACACCGATGCGAACTCTGGGAGTTGGTGTTCAGAGAGCTGATGTCAGAACCAGCTTCCCTAACCTGACGTATGGCAGCATTAGAAACCTAAAGCTAACATCGCACTTAGTAGTGAAAGTTTGAGTGCTTTCCCCCTAATATCAGGAATAAGCAGGAACGTCCACTCTCACAGCCTGTGTGTAATACTACACTGAAGGCCTGTGCTAGTGACGTAAGAAAATTAAACAAATGGTGCACAAATTGTAAAGAAAGAACCAGAATGGTCATTATTCACAGGTTATGTGCTTATCTATTTAGAAAATCCTTAATTATCTATTAAAAAACCTAAGAGATCTAATAGATTAGTCAAGGCCCCAGGATAAAAGGTCAGTATAGTTAAAATGCTTGGAAATTGGGAAACTGTACCCCTTACTACAACACCAAAATGTGAAATATTTAGGACTATATTTAACAAAATACATTCAAAAACTATATAGCAAATCTACAAAACATTACTGAGACCACATTTCTGAATCTAAGGACTTAATACTTCAATTTATTCTCCCCTAATTCTGTAGATTCACACAACTAACAAATTCCCACTGATTTTGGTAGAAACTGACAAAATGATTTGAAAATTTATATGAAAATTCAAAAGACCTAAAATACCCAAAATAAATTTTGGGAAGAAAAACAAATTTGAAAGGTTTTACCTGACTTTCAGAATGCTATAGAGCTATACTAACAGAAGTAAACTATTGGTGAAAGGGTTGCCCCAGCAAGAATACAGAGGCCAGAAACAGGCCCACACATATGTTGTCAGTTTATTTTCAGTATAATTGCCAAGGTATTTCAAGACTGAAAGGATAATGCTTCAACAAAATACTCTTAAGATTACAACATCCGTATGAAAAATAAAGTAATAAAAACCTCAATATATCTCAAGTCATTTACTACCTTGAAATGGATTATAATCTTCAATGTCTGAAATGTAAAATATAAAATAACTCATAGGTCATTGGATGAGGGGTACTCATTGAACATGGGTTAGACAGACTTCTTACATATTATTTATTTTGCTTTTCAATTTTAAGGGTAATGAGTTTTATAGGCATCAATATTAAGAGGATTTTTTTTCTTCCAGTTTTATTGAGATACAGTTAGCATACAGCCCTGTATAAGTTTAAGGTGAACAGCATAATGATTTGACTTACATACATCATGAAATGATTATCACAATAAGTTTAATGAACACTCATTACCACATACAGATACATTAAACAAAAAAATTTTTTTCCTTGTGATGAGAACTCAGGATTTGCTCTCTTAACAGCTTTCATATATAACATACAGCAGTGTTAATTACATTTATCATGTTGTATATTACATCCCTAGTACTTATCAAGACAGAAAAATCAAAACCCAAATAAAATAAAATGGTAAAATTGGGCTTTATCAAAATCAAAAACCTTTGCTATTAAAAAAGACACATTTAAGAAAGTTAAAAATGGAAGCCATAGCCCAGTGAAAAATATTTGCAAAATATATCTGATAAATAACTGGTGTCTGGAAATTTTAAATAATCTTTAAAACAATGAGAAAACTCAATTTTTAAAAAAGACAAAAATTCTGCCCTTTTATTTGAAAAATTAAATTTTTTCTTTGAAAATTATACATACTGATAAGATGACTATATCTGGTATTATATATTTGAATATATTATTCAGAAAGAAATTCAGAGATAAAGATACTGAAATTCTAAGACATTGTTCAGAAAAACAGAAATTCAACATTCAGTTCATGGAAGTTCCGTAACTAACAACAGGAAAAGTGGCTGCCTGAAAGATGTCTGAGAATTTTACAGAATAGATGAAGACATGAATCCTCTGATTTAGGATACATTGGAGGGAGAATAAATTTTTTAAAAATTACACCTAGGAAGTCAAGTAGAAATGAAATAGCAGAGTATAAAATAGAGAAAGTCTGAAATGTGGCCAGAAAAGAAATACATTGTTTACAAAAGGACAGCAGTTAGATTGGCAGCATTAAAAAAAGCCAGAATGTGGCAGTATGTTCAAAAGGCTGGGAGAATTAGGGGAAAAAAAAAAAAAAGACAAGTTTTAATACATATTTCACCAAAGAAAATATGTAAATAAGAAGCATGTAAAAATATGCTCAACACCATTCATCACTAGGGAAACAAATTTAAACCACAATGAGACACAAGTCTGTGCTCATTTGAATGGTCAACCCGAAAATGCCAAGTCAGTGATGTGAAACAGAACTCCCATGCCTTACTGGTGGGATGCAAAATGTTAAAACCCACTTTAGAAAACTGGTAATTTCTGTAAGTATGCATGCACTTAGCATGTGATGCAGCCGTCTAATTTGTAGGTTTATCCCCAAGAGGGTTAAAAATGTGTGTCCACAGAAATGCTTGTACTTCTAATGTTCACAGCAACAGCAGCTTTATTGATAACAGCAATAGCTGGGAACAAAGTAACAATTCTGCAAATGCCCGTGCATGAGTGAGTTGGTAGCTTGCTAGGGCTGTCGGGGTGAGATACCACAGACTGGTGCCCGAACAACAGAGCTGTTTTTCTCATCGTTCTGGAGGCCGGCAGTCCAAGGTGAGGACGCTGGAGGGTTGGTTCCCCTGAGGCCTCTCTCCTTGGGTTGCCAGTGGCCGCCCTCTGGCTGTCTCCTCGCGTGGTGTCGCCCGGTGCACACGTGCCCCTAGTGTCTGTGTGTGTCCTAATCCTTTTTTGCAAGGCACCCATCAGATTGGATTAGTGCCTGTCCTAATGGCCTCATTTTAACTTAATTACCTCTTTAAAGACCCCATCTCCGAATACACACGTTCTAAGAAACTGGGGTGGGCTTCAGCATACCCAGATGTGGGGCACGCAGCTCAACCCTGCAATGAGAAAACAGCCTGTTGGAGTTGCTGTCTGGGCATTTTACAGTACGACAGACCGAGAGTCTGGACATTTAGATCAGAACCTGAGTGTAGGATTCCCACCACGAAGTTCCCAGTTTGCTTTTCCTGGAGCACCTTTTAAAATAACCACTCAAGAAAATCAGTGACCGCTGCCCCAACCACCTCAGAAGTAAGAGGTGTGTGCTCCCCGGCTCAGAGGAGTGCACTTCCGTCTACTCACTGTGCCCCTTCCTGGGATGTGTCGTTAATAAACCTTGTGACTGTACTGTCTTTGTGTGTGTATTGAAACCGCACCTTCAATCAAAATGGCCCAGGGACTTCCAAAGTGGGAGCTCGGATGCTGAGGGCGCTACCTGCTGACCCCGCGTGGGTGGCTTGTGCCTCCTGGTTCAGCGGGTTTTAATCTGCGTATTCTTGACACACCAGCTCCGAGATTTCCAACCTAATGTCACCTTTTATTTACTGTCTGCTTCTTTCCTTATGCCTTTCATCCAAAGTCCGTCTTCCCACTCTCACTGAGAACACTAAGTCCTGGGGAGACCTGACACGACCGAGTGACATTTCCATTTGAAGCGCCACTCACAGTTCATGGCATCCCCCACGATTCTCAGCAGAGCTCAGAAGGGTTTGCATTCCTCTCCATCCCCGGAATCAAAGCTCTCACACCATGGCGCGCTACCCCAGCTCACCTGTCCCGTGACTCCAAGATTGCACCCTTCCCTCACTCATGACTCTGGCTGCATTTCTGTCACAGCAGCAGAATCACTTCACTGCTCACATCTGACTTCCCATATGTTTGCCACGCTTGGTGCTGAGCGCCTGCCCTCCCCTAGGGCAGGACCCCTGTCTCTGTCATCCTTGTCCCACCACCCAGAAAACAGTGCTTGCCATGTGGAGCAACCCCCTCTGACTGACCACACAGATGAAGACCAGGCAGAGAAAAGTGGATGAGGACAGAATGGACCCTGTGGGGTCCTTCACTCGGTGGAATGCCCCTCACTCCTTCACACTCCAGGTGTCTTTATGGGCCACTTTGTCCCAAACAGCTCCCAGGTTCGGCACGAATAACCCTCCGCTTTGAGCCGGGAAGTGTTTCCCGGGAGCGGCTTCTCTGGCTTGCGGATCCCAGGGCTCGGATACCTGTACAGCCGCTGCTGCGACCAGATAATCATTCTGACAAGGTAAAAGAGAGTAACATCCTCAAAAGGCAACCGGCTTTCACAAGGAACAGAGGAAGCACACAATCTGTGCTAAAAACATAACTTTGGAGGAAAAAATGATTTTTTCCCCACTGAGAGCTGTGTGCCCAATAACGATATTGGATAAAACACCACGAAAAGAGTTCATGCCAAATGTGGCAACACGAAGTAGGTATCTGATCATGGAAGAGGCTCCAAGGAAGGCTCGGAGTGAGGACGTGATTATTTTTAGATCTTTCCGGACAATACTTTTGTTTTAAACCAAAGTTCATGTGGATTACTTCATGCAGCTTTGAAATTAGCCCCAAAGACAATCCCAGAGGAGGGATCTCAAAACGCCCTGACTGGTAAGAGCGTCGTGGGACCAAGACCAGGGCAGTAACAGCGAGCCCCACACACAGCCACACGCATGCATCGCGGTTTACCTGTTCGTGTTCCAGGCCCTTTAGGACGACACTTCACAGATTTTTTTTTTTTCCCCTGCAAAAAGCTTTATTGTTTCCATTTGGTCGAAGGCTCAGGAGGGGCTCCAGGGTGGTCACAGAGCTGCCCGGGGGCCGCAGAGAGGAGCCCTGACACCGGGGCCCCTCCCAGCCCGCTGGGCTCCGGAGGCTCGCGGAGGTTCTGAGCCTTCGGGGGAGACACTCCGCAGCGCAGCCCGGGGCCGCCCGCCCGCGGAGGCGGGTCGGGCGGGCTCAGCCCTTGATGCGCGGCACCTGCTCACCGAGGACGCGCGTCTCCGGGAAGTCACGGGGGGGCGGGGTCTGCGCGGGCGGAGCGCAGGGCGTGCGGACCGCGAAGGGCCTGGCTCGGGTCTCCCCGCGACCCGGGGCCCCTGTAGCGCCCGGGTGCCCCCACCCCCGCCCCAACCCCCCGCGCGTCCTGGGAGGGGGGCCGCCGCCCGCTGCTCCTCCGTCTTCAGCGCAGCTCGGCGCCCGGGCGCGTCTCCTGCGCCGATTCGAGGGGAAGGCGGCCCCCGCCCCCGCCCCCAGAGCCCCGTCGTCGCGGCGGAAATCGAGGCCCCGAGAGAGAGGCAGGTGCCGGGGCCGGCAGATGCGTGCCGACCTGGCGGTGGACGGCGGCCCCCCCACCCCCACCCCGGGGAGTCGCTCTGACGCTCCTCGGAGCGCACGGTTGGGCCGCGGTAAGGAGCTAGGCCCAGAAGCGGTGTTGCTGGTCCCGGAGGCCGTGATCGCCGAGAGGTTGGGTCCAAAGCTGCGAGCGGAAGAAAGCGGGGAGGGCGTGGGAGGCTGGAGGGGGGCGGCCCTGGCTCTGCTCTGTCCAAACGCCGTGGAAGCGAGAGGCCGCTTTTACAGAGAACTCATAAAATTATGCGGTGAGATTTCTTCTCCGTGTTTGTTTTCCTGAATTTAACAGGAATTTAAGTTAGCCATGTGTTTTACTGTGTTTGTTGTAGTTGCATTAGAATACCAAGAAAAATTCTCGGGTAGACTTCGAAACGCCCGCCTACTCGGGAGTAAAGAACCCAAGAAACACCAGGATAGGACAGAAATAGGACTCCCCCAGGATGGCCACAGAGCTCCGTGATCACCCACCCCGCTGGGTGAAACACGAATCACTCGAACGGTGCCTAACGACCCAGGAACATAGTCCCTTCCCTCTCCAGATCGCTTTGGATCCACTGTCCCTGAAACTGACCCAGTGCAGGCTGACCCCCCAGAAAAGCCCCTAACCTCCAGCGGCTCTGTCCCCTGCCCCCTTCCCTCCTCCGACTGCTTCTCCGGTCTTCTTAGCAGGCATTTCCGGGTAAAATTTTCCGCTACCAAGGCGTGGGCTGATCTGCGTCCATCACGTGTCCCTGTGTGTTTGTGTGAGGCTCCAGGTTGCGGCAACATGTGCACAAGGCTCCTGTTCTGACCACCGTCAGTGCATCGTCAGACCTGCAGGACTGGGGCTAGGATGGCGAAGAGGGGGGGTTTTCTCCAAGCCAGGGTGAGACCACCTGGTCACACCTGCATGTGTGTGGTTGTGTGATCCTGTGTGCATCCACACACCAGGCTTCCGGACCTCCCTGTCCCATACCTGCCTCACAGGGGTCCCTGGAGCATTTGTGCATTTGTGTCCTCATACCTGCTGGGGTGGTTCAGCACCTCCCTCCATTTCACACAAGCCTCTGTTGCACATTGTAAATGCCAGCTGTGTGTCTCAGGACTATCACATCTTGTCTTCGTGGACGCAGTATAATGCACGTGTGTGTGTGTGTGTGTGCAGTCTTGCTGGGCGGGGGTGATGCAGAATGCTGCCCTCATCACAGTGTCCCCAGGATGCCTATGCAGGGGCCTCCGGGTTGTGCTGAGGTGTCATTATTGTTACTGGATTTAATGGGTCCTTCCCTTGGGTGCAGAGCCAGTGAACACAGCAAGTACGTCCAGTTAAAGCAGAAGCATTTATTACTTGTGAGAAGTAAGGAGACAGGAAGATAGCTCTCAAAGCACTGGCCCAGGGAAGTTTTAAGCCTGGGGGGCTTGCATATTCAGGAAAGAGCCGGCAGGGACAGGGTGACTCCAGGTTGCCAAGAGCTGCAAGCAGGCAGAGGCTAGGTTGTTGGTCTTACTGGGTTATCGTGTTCACTAGGATGTGCTGTAACCTTTTCACAATATCTGGTATTTGGAACTTTCTGCAATTTAATAACTAGTTCTGGAAACAAAACAAAAAAACACTTTGATTTAAACCCATCTCTTCCCTACTGTTGTCTAGAGAACATTTTCACACACCTGTCCTACCCAGTGTATCTCCAGGAGTGCCACATGGCACAACTGTCCAGCCAGACTAGACCTGAATTCTTCATCTCTTCAGTATCTAGTTTACAGAAAAAACAGGGGATGGGTGTAAATTTTGCATCCTGATTGTAATGAGTATGCCTTAAAACACACTTTTAAGAGACAAATTCAGTGTGGCAGGCTGATAGATGTCCCCTAAAGATGTCCATGTCCTCATCCCAAGACATTGTACATGTCACTTTATATAGTAAGAGACTGTGCAAGTGTGATAGCGAGTTTGTGGTGAGATTATGCTAAAATTATGTTTGCCTAGTGATGTACTCACAAGTCTCCTTAAAAAGAGAGGCAGAGGGAGATCCTACTATACAGCGGAAAGCAATCTGATGACTAAAGAAAATGCTACACTGCTGGCCTTTGAAGAGGAAGGAAGTGGTCATGAGCCAACAAATGCAAAGAATGTAGCGCCTGACTTTGCAAAAGGCAAGAACAGGGATTCACCCCCAAAGCCTCCAGAGGGCCCACGGGCCCTGCTAACACCTTGACTATTCCTTTGGAAGAGACTTCTGACGTCCAGAACAGTAAAACAGTTACATGGACATTGCCTTAAACCATCAAGATTGTGTTAACTTGTTATAGCAGCTATAGGAAATTAACACAATGTAGGAACAGTCTTGTTAAATTTTTTTATTTGAAATGTAGTCAGTTTACAATGTGGTGTCAATTCCTGGTGTACAGCATAATGTTTCCTTTATACTTATACATGAATATATTCTTTCTCATTATACGTATTAAGTAGTGAATATAGTTCCCTGTGCTATTATATTGCTGGAAATGGCACTATTCCTTTTTATGGCTGAGTAGTGTTCCATTGTATAACTATATCACAGCTTCTTTATCCAGTCATCTGTCCATGGATGATGGATTTAGGTTGTTTCCGTGTCTTGGCTATTGTAAATGGTGCTGCCGTGAACATTGGGGTGCATGCATCTTTTCAAATTAGAGTTCCCTCCAGATATACAATTTAGTAATATAGTCTTTTTTTTTTTTGGATGAGGGGTAATTAGGTTTATTTTTTTTTAATGGAGGTACAGGGGATTGAACCCATGACCTCATGCGTGCTAAGCACTCACTCCAGACACTGAGCTATACCCTCCCCTAGTAACAGAGTCTTAATTACAGGTTTCTCCTAACCCCAGGTAGATCTTTCCTATGAAACTTTTCATAAGCTGAAATGCCATAATGGGGGAGTATCCCCTGCTTTCTGAAAGTTCTAGATAAGCCACTTCAATTATGAAAGAATCTACAGTGTATAGTGTAATGGCTTTTTTCATAAGCGTGACTAAAATTCTTTTCAGATTTCTTTTAATTAGTCTTTCATAAAATCAATGTGGTGTTTAAGGTGAACTTTCAAAAAGCAGGGCATTCCTGTATTTGTGTGATCAAATTATGGAAATTATGAAAAAGTGCTTACATACATCTTTGAAAATGCATTCTGAATGATTCAGGAGTTACATGAGGTGGGGCTAGGCACTCTATGTAAAAATGACCCAGTGATGTGAACCAGGGAATAAAATGAAAGAACATCCAAGAAACAACAATGGTGGAAATTTAGAGATGGGCTTATTGGGCTGCAGACACAGTCCTTTCTGTTTTTGGGTATGTTTGAAAACACCTGTCACAAAAAGGGGGAATAACTTCTAGCATCAATTCTGTAGGTTGAAAGAGGGGATAAAATTACAAATGGCACGAGAAAACTTTTGGCTTCAGACGTGTTAAGCCTGTGCCAGAGCTTTATCAAACCCTGCACTTCAAGTGTATTTTAAGTCAATTATTCTTAGCAAAGCTTTTAAAAACACAATGATGTTCTGGAAAACCCTCAGAATCTATAGGACTCAGGGAAAAGCATCAAAGGAAGACGGCACAATAGGACAGAGCCTGGGGCCAAGTTGCCAGCTTCCAATTAACCTTCTGGTTTGTCTCATGACAGAGATGTGTGACAACTCACACGAACTGCTGCTAACCAGGGAGCCCCACGGACACCCCACACGAGCCTCGGCGTTGTCCAGGTATTTTTTACTATCTGTCACATAGATGAGGAGCACCTCTGCGTTGATCTTAGTTACTCTCTCTAGCTTCTCCGAATGTCAAACTGATATAAAGACCTAGGGTCCCTGCCGTGAGTCATGTCAGTAGCAGAAGCTACCTAGCACGGCCCAAGGCCCCAGATAAGGAAAGACACTCTCATTAGGCTGAATGTTTCCAGGGCTTAGAGGTTCCTGCCTGGGAGCTGGGCAAGTCTGTGCCAAACATTTCTTGGGATTGAACAGAGAATCGGACAACTGAGGGCTGTGGTGTTACAGTCCTTTACAAGTTGCTGACGTAAAAATGCTCAAAACTTGTCCCTTATTTTACTACATTTTACTATCGTCTGTGCTGTTAAGCTTGTTTATGGGTGTCTGTATAATGGAAACAGAACGTAATGGGGTGCTACTGCACACGTCTTCCCAAGTCCACGTTCGGTGACCTTGAAACCATGCCCCTTCAGTCAGCAGAAGCTGGTGACTAGCAGGAACCCCTGAGCTTGCCTTACAGAGCCCCGGGAAAGGGAACAGCTTGCTGAAACCCCTCTGCTTGTGAACTGCCTTCACTGCTTAAGCTCGCTTCTTCCCCCTCTGTAACTGCGTACCCTCCAAGCTTCACATGGCCTAGGGAATAAATCGCAAGACTCCTTGGTGACCCCTGTAGATGACACCCTCATGTGGGGGGTCACTACAGTAATGGGGGCTCAAGTTTGGGGTTTTTTTTTTAGCAACTTGGGAGTCAGCTCTTGTCCAGTTCGAACCGACAAAGACTGGTTGGAACCACCAACCCCTAAAACTAAGCCTGCACGGGTGTCTGAGGAACAACCTTTTAACATCAGCCCACCAAAGACTCCACCCTCAGATCATGCCAAGGGCCACCATTTTTGAATGTTAGTAACGAGGACCACACATTATGGATGACAGCACAAACATTTTATTCCACCCAGCAAAGTCCCTGAAGGCAGTGACGTTCCAACACATTTATTGTCTTCTCAGTTATTAGAAGGGAAATACCAGCCAACATTCATTACCAAGTGGTAAATAAATAAGATGAACAGACATTTCATTAATACATTATAAATCAGCTATACTTCAATAAAACACTCTATCAAAGATACACAGCTGGCAACACATTAAAAATGTCCAAGATCATCAATCATTAGGAAAATGCAATCAGACCACAGTGAGATACCACTACACACTTTAAAAAACCATGCTGGTGAGGAGCAAAGGGGAACTGGAATGCTCTTGTACTCCAGGTGGGGAGGCAAAAGGGTACAGCCATTCACTTCAGAATATGAAACTATATATTCAAATAAAGAATTTTATGTACATGGTTCACAGTAAGCATATCTGTGATAGCCATACTGGAAACAAACCACAAAACCCCATTTATCCGTTAACAGATGAATGGATAAACCCAGTCAAATGACAGTATATACAAACAGTGTATCTTTCAGGAATTTAAAAAAACGCACTATTCACATCTGCCACTGGATGATTCTCAAAATGATTCTGCACCGCGAGAGAACAAGGCAAACATGAATGTGAAAGGCAGTAAATCAATGGTCGCCTGACCATCTGGGGAGAGATGTCAGAAGGTAGCTGTGGAAGCGACGGACGGTCGTCACGACCGCAGTTCTGTGGGCTTACATAGTAACACCAACCACACTGTACATTTTCAGCACGTTCGGTGCTTTGTATACCAGCAGTCTAGCTCAATGAAGTTTTAGCAGAAATTGGCTTTACATAAAGTCTGAACCTCCTTTTTGGAAAAGTGGAAGGAACTCTGGCAACCACAAGTTAACTCCATCACCTCTCCTACCTCATGGGAGGGACTCTGCCGCAGTAGCAAAGAACGCTGGCGAGCCAAGAAAGACGTGTTCACTTGAGCTGTCCACGAACTCTACCTGAGTCATAAAAGTCACATCCCTGGACTAGATGATTTCCACTCTCATTCATGTGCATCAATGGCCTTGAGATAAACAAGCTAGAGCCACTATGGGAATCCTAAAGCCCTTTACATTATGTCACAAGGTTAGTCACACAAAGCCCTGTAGTCTGCACCAGGAGGCCTTGGACAAGAAAGCAAATTAGACCAAGCTGAAGTGGAAACCATTCTCTGCCGTTATACTGTTCCCACCAAGGTATACAAAGTTCCGAAACTGGGTCACGTGGAGCAAGAAAGATCCATCCTGGGCGCTACGAGGGACAGTGCCACTGAAGAAGGCGACCTCTGGAAGCCACTGGCGGACCCAGACCGGGTCCTGTTCAAGGCGTCTCAGTTAGGGCCGTGTCCTGGGCAGTCAGGCGGAAGACAGAACACCAGAGTGCTCAGACTGCTCACGCTTCCCTCCAGGTGATGGGCACGCACGGAGGTCACACAGCTCACAGACGACGGATGCCCAGTGAGGCGATCTGCCACTTGGTAGAGGTAAGATGACTTCTACCACAGAACTCAGCGACGGAAGTCTGGCAAGGGCGCTGGGCAGGTTAGAAAGTACAGTGTGCTCCTTCCAAGCTGCCTACGAGCCTGGTACTCCCAGGCAGTCTCCACACAATGGATGCTCAGGTGTATGGTGTTCGACTTCAGGTCGATGGCTCCCGGACAAAGCCTGTTCAGTGTGACACGGTCAACAAGGACGTAGCTGATCCCCTGCCGTCCCCGTCTCATTCGACGGCTTTTCTCCAGCGTGAACTTTCTGGTGGCGAATGAGGTTAGACCGTCTGCTGAACGCTTTCCCACACTCACGGCACTCAGAAGGCCTGTCTGGGCTGTGAAGTTTCTGGTGCGCAATCAGAGCAGACTGCTGACTGAAGACTTTTCCACATTTGCTGCAATCCAGAGGCCTTTCTCCCCTGTGAGCTTTTCGGTGCTGAGTAAGTTGGGTGCTCTGGCTAAAGCATTCACCACATTCTGTGCACTCATATGGTCTTTCTCCAGTGTGAACTTTCTGATGCTGAGTGAGGCCAAAGCTTTGGCTAAAAAGTTTCCCACAGTCTGTGCACTTATAAGGCCTTGCTCCAGTGTGAACCCTCTGGTGCTTAATTAGAGTAGAGCTCTGGCTAAAAAGTTTCCCACATTCGGTACATTCATATGGCCTTTCCCCAGTGTGGATTCTCTGATGTTTAATGAGGCTGGGACTTTGGTTAAAGAATTTCCCACACTCACTGCACTCATAAGGCCTTGTTCCCGTGTGGACTCTCTGGTGTTTAATTAGGTTGGAGTTGGAAGTAAAGAATTTTCCACATTCACTGCATTTATAGGGCCGTGACCCAGTGTGAATTCTCTGATGTTCACTAAGGCTAGAGCTCTGGCTGAAGAGTTTCCCACACTCGCTGCACTCGTAAGGCCTCTCTCCGGTGTGAATGCGCTGGTGCCGAACAAGTGTGGGTTTGTTGCTGAAGGCCTTCCCACACTCGCTGCACTCATACGGCCTTTCTCCAGTGTGGACCCTCCGGTGCTGAACAAGAATGTGTTTATAGCTGAAGGTTTTCCCACATTCGCTGCACTTATAAGGCCTTTCTCCAGTGTGGACTCTCTGGTGCTGAGCAAGTCTGTATTTGCGGCAGAAGGCTTTCCCACATTCACCGCACTTGTAGTGCCTCTGTCCACTGTGAGAGGCCTCCACACACTCGGTGTCCTTCTGTGGTGTGACCTGGTGCTGGAGGCGGCCAGAGCTACCAGTGGAATCCGTCCCAGCCTCCTGACATGTGGAAGACTTCTTGGACGCATGGACTATGCGGCTCTTCATAAAGGCCTTACGCACGTCTCTTTTAAAGACTTTCTCTCCACTGTGCTGGGGAAATTTCACACCTGCCCCACGTGGTTTCTGGCCAGAGATTGTTCCCAGGTCCTCAGCTAGATAGAAACCACCTTCTAAGTCCAGGCTACGTAACTCCCAGGGGTAGGCCTTCTGGGTGGACAGGTCTGCCTTTGAAGTATTTACTTGTGGCCCTTTTCCAGAAACTTCTTGCACACAAGTCGTCTCCTTGTCCTCTGCTCGGTGCCAACAACCTGAAAGCAGAACGATGCTAGTGAACTTCATGTAGGTTTGGGGAGGAGGCAGCCCCATCACATATGTGTGTCTGGCATACCAAGGAACAAATCTGTGGGACTGTTCAGGACAGGGGAGCTGGGGGCACTTAGGAGAGGGCTGCTGTACAGCACTGGGCCTCTAGATGCCATGGAACAAGGGGAGACTCACCAGACAAAAGACACAAGGATGGGGTGGAGTGCAGGGAGGAGCCAGGGGTCCACAACTCACTCCTCCAGGAACGGTTTGCACCAGGGCCTTGGCAGCCGGTGACACAAGTGTGCTGTGTGGAAGGGTGTGTCCAGGCCCAGGAAACTCCAACTGTCACTGAGGAGCTGGTATTCAAGGACTATTTTAAGGACACGTGCAGACCTTATGACACATTAAGTGTAGGCCAATACCAGAGAGTGACGGAGAGAACCAATGAGCAGTGGGAGTCAGGGAGGTGAGGGATAAGCCTGGGTTGGAAGTCAGAGTAGAAATGACAGAAGGAGCAGAGTGTCCAGAATGTGGAAGAAAGACAGAAAGGAGGGGCACAGGCCACGATCTCACATCCTCCCCCTGATGCCAACCACCAGGGCCAGGCCCACTCTGCGCCCCTCTTGCTGTGCCTGGAGTCATGTCCACTCTGCCATGTACCCAGGGTTCTCCTCCCAGCTCCAGCTGGACAACAACATGGGACCTAGAAGATGCAAGTCCTAAGGGAAAGACAGGACAGTTGCGCAGTCAGTACTGGCCCGGGGGGGAACAAATCATGAAACCGTATATCACATAAGGAATGTTTGAGTAAGTCTCACAGAAACAGCCACGTGGACCCCACAAGTAGTGACCATGTTGGGTCCCAACAAGTTCCTTGTACAGCCACGCCCCAGGAAACATCAGCTGGAAGGGGACAGAACCTTGGAGCAGAGGTGGCCTAGGGGCTACAGAGTCAACTTAGCAGGGAGTGGCTGAGTCTGATGGAACCCACTGGACTAATTCCAAGTCTTTTGACCCAGAAAACCTTTGAGCAGCTGTTATGGGGGCTACTTATGAAAGGAGGCAGTATACACACCCAGCCTTGGTGCCCACAGCACATGAGGCAGGGAAGCAGTAACAGAGATGTGCCCATTGTCTAGCTTGGGAAGAAGGTGGAGACCAGCCCAGGATGCTGGGAGAGGTGTGAAGGTCTTACCCAGTGATGCAACCAGTACAAAGTTCTCCAGCATCACATCCCGGTACAGGAGTCTCTGAGCCTCATCAAGGAGCCTCCATTCATCCTGGGAAAAGTACACAGCCACCTCCTCAAAGGTCACAGTGCCCTGTGATGATGGGGACAGATGTGTCCATGAGCAGCCCGTCTCTCTCCAGGACCTCGTAAGTACCCCCAATTCCAACTCATATTCACTCTGCCCTCATCCTCCTCCCCAGCTCCCCAGCTTCAAGGGTAGTGGTACCCAGCCTCTCCATACCTCCTTAATCACTAGGTCCAACTCTCAGCAACCACAGGCAGGGGGACAGAGAGAGGCCATCTAAGCTCTGGGCCTGCTGTGCAGGCCCCCCTTTCCTGCAAGATAAGCACCTGAGAGTCCCCACGACCACATCTCCCAGACACAAACACACCTGGGTCCATCCTTTTCTCTTAAGCTCCTGGTGCCAGGGCCCCAACACCTCCTCCGTGTGCATATTACTCACCAGACCTCCTCATACTCCTGACCCCATCACCACCACCAGGCCCACAAAATTGGCATTTCTCTGGCCTCCTCACATACCCACCCACACAGAGCATTCAAAAAGCGCTTGGCAAGTGCAACAGGATCCCACTGTGCCCCCCCGCCCCAGTCCTGTTCTGAAGAGGCCTTGTTCCCGACTTCAACCTCAGTCACAGCATGCAGATCTAAACACCCCTAGTCAGGTTCCACTTGCATACTGCACATCCTGTCTCTTCACCAGTTACAATCTCTGTCCACGTAACACCCATTCAAAGTCCACGCCCACCTGACGCACCTTGGGTAAACTAACCTGATGTTCTGACAAGAACCCGGTGGGTGCCGGGCAGGGTGAATAAGCACCGCCTGACTCTGCTCTCACCCCACCTCCTCTACCGCTTTCCCTCTGCGTCAGCTTCACGGCCACGCCCCCATGAAACCCTTGACCAGGTGCTGGCCTTTCCCCTCCCCTCCTGCTGCTTACCATTACTCTTGTCTGTCCTTGTGACATCCACAGCCCCCCTCCTCCCTTGTCCCCTAATAGCAACCTGAAGCCCTCCCCAGCACTCTAGCCCTGCATGTTCACCCGTCCACTTGTCTCCTACACTTGGGAGTCTCTGGACCATCTGAAACTCAGCATGGCCAAACCCAATTCCTAATATTCTCATTGAAAAGTACTCCTGCCACTGACTTCCTCATCCAAGTTGATGGCCCTCCCAGCCATCCAGACGCAAAGGGCAAAAACTTTGGAGTCATCCGTGACCCCTCCACATTAGAAACTCGGGTTAGCCCCTACTTTAAAAACAAGTTCAGGAGCCAACAACTATTTCTCTTACCTCTACATCCACCAATATAATGCACTAATATCATATCATATATTATTATATAATAATATAATACACCACTCTGGTCCTGCCACAACCAGTGCTCCTCTGGATAGATGCAACAGCCTCCTCCACGGTCTCCTTGTCTTCCTCTCCCCCAGTCTGTTCTCTCGGCAGCCAGGGGTAGCCTGTTAGGACCAAAGTCAGGTCACTTTTCTCCTCTGTTCAAAAACTCCAGGGCTGCCATCACTCTCAGAACAGGAACCGCACTTCTCAGGCTACCATTCTAGGCCTGACACTTGCTCCCTTGCTCTCTATTCTCACCAGACACTAGCTGACACCTCCAAGGCCTAGAACAAGCCCATCTCCACCTCATCTCCAAGCCCTGGTGCATACTAACCCCCGTACCTAGGACACCTTTCACATCTCAGCCTGCAGGTTGCCAAACGTGGGGACTCTCTCCATATAACATCTGGCCTGGACTTAGGAACCGGGCTTAGGGTTTCTCTAGGGTGTCCAGACACCTAGGCCAGGAAGAGTGGGAGCAAAAAGAGTTCCAGGACACATGACACTCACCAGCGCAGGGGCCGTAAGTGGTCCTGCTGAATGTGGAACCTGCAGGAAAAGCAGGGTCATGTCACTGTAATTCCCAACCATGACACAGACAAAAAAAGATACACGCGTGAACCACCTAATATTTCACGTGAAGATAAAGGCACAAAGGAAAGTAAAGCACACAGAAGAGGGCAGAAAATGTTATGGAGTTGTGCTGTCAAGTGCTGACAGGGTGTCTCGAGGAAAGGCTTTCCCGCAGTGGGAGGAACAGGTGCCAAGCCTCTCTGTCGGGGTCATGCTGGATGTGTTTGAGTAGCAGTCATGAGGTTAGTGTGGCTGGAGCCTAGTGAGCCAGAAGAATAAGGGATGGTGTTGGGGAGAAAATGGTTGTGGCAGGTCATACAGTACTATTATCATCTTGAGCCACAAATATCAAAATTAAGTCTCATTTTATTGTACATGTCTGTTTCGAACACTTCCTTTTTGTTTCACTATGGTTTATTACAGAATACTGAACATAGTTCCCTGTGCTATATAGTAGGACCTTATTATTTATTTTGTGTGTGTGTATATATATATATAGTTATCTTATCTCTGACACTTCCTTGATTCCCCCCGTAATGTTTCTCCCTCACCAATAATAAATTCTTCTTTTCCCATAGCTCATAGTTCGTCCTAACAGCTGGCCAAGAATTCTTATACTTCCTTTTCAAATTTTACTCTGGTTATAGTAAAAATTACTTTTATATTAAATTGCAGCTTACATAATCTACAGATTAAATTGTTTTGAAATTATTATAACATTATACAAACAATTCAGGATTATGTACTTTTTATGTTTATCTATATTTTTTGATGCTAAAAATTTTCCATAAATGTTTAGACAGGTTATCTGTAATTTCTTACATGCTGTTCTCTCCGAGTGTGGTAGACTTCACATTCTAAATGAACCTCTGATAAAGGGATTATTGCTAGAATCACAGTAAAAGTGCCTCCAGCAGTTCGGGATAACTCGGGATTTCTGACTGCTTAAACTTAAGAGAAACAAGCTATAGCACCTCTATCCCATTCTAATTATATAAGCATAAAAACATCTTCTTGGGTTCTAAATATCCTGTTATGGTTTTGAAGCATTATAATTTTTTTTATCATTTCTGCCCCCTTAAAACAAGTATTTTAACAAAATATCCTAACCATTTCCTCTTGCAATATCACCAGAGGTTATTTAACAGTAATATAAACATTACTGGAAAAGTACAATCTCTTAAAAAACAAAAACCCTCTGTACACTATAAAACAGTCAATTTATGTAATGTGTAAATGTCTATCAAAATATAACTATGGAATAGATTACGAGTAGGTATAATACTTTCAAAGAGCTGAGTTAAAATCAGTAACATGGAGCAAAACAAGATCAAAAAATGGAAATGCTCATTTAAGTACAATATTAATTTTAACATGCTAGACAAATGTATGCTGAATATATGCTAGAACACATGGCAGATACGACTACAGTAGCAATGTTTATAAATACAGAAAACATAGACCAAAAAAACCAAAAACAAACCCATAAACAAAGAAAATTCTTCAACAGGAGAATTTATTAAGACGTTTTACTCATATGCTCATACTACAGAATACCGCACAAAAAGGAGAATGAATGGATAGCCATGTAATACATGGATAAGATCACATAATACTGTGCCAAGAAAAACACATCATGATACTTATATGATTCCATTCATAAAGTTTTAAAACAAGCGAGCAAAACTAAACTACAGTCGTTGAATATTTTCCGCATGGTTCACAAAACTATATATATATAAAGGCAAGAAAATGCTAACTTGTAACACCAGACAATACCCTAACTTCGGGGATGCAGATAACTCTTTTGGGAAGACCGCACAGATGGCTTCTGGGATCCTATTTATATCACGTTTCTTGACTTCAGCGGCGAAATACTAATTTCAGAGCTGGTTATTCAACTGCAATATGGACGTTCTGTGCACTTTTTAAAAGCACGTCATATTTCGAAATTCGAAAAACCAAGCCTTGAAAGGATAAATATAAATAAAGGACATTCATAAGCAAACACTGATAAGAACAAAAAAACTGCAGAATGGGACGTGCTGGGTGACGGAGCGCAGGGCGCAGCACTTACCTGAATCGGACCCATCAGCTCAGCCCCCGCCACCGGCGTCCGCGGGCTAAGGTGGGCCCCGGCCACGGCGGTCCCTTGTCTGGCCCCGCGACAGAGTCAGGACGGCTGACGGCCACGCCCGAGCCTCAGACCCGCCTCAGAGCAGCGGGCGGGGCGCCTCCGCGGCTCCCTTACCTCAGGCGGCCCGGCCTCCTCCCGAAGCTCCCGACCAGCGGACAGCTCCGCTTTTACAAAATGTCGCAGGAGGTGGACGCCGGAAGGCCCGCCCAGACGCCCTCCCTTCGCGCGGAAGTGCCTCTCTTCTGAGTCCTCACTGGACCAGGCCCGACGCCGCGCGGCGCAGAGCCTTCCGGGTAATGTGGTTCACAGCGCTCCTGGCCCCACCCCCTGGAATGGGCCGGCCGCACGGGGAGGGGTTGCTGGGAAGGTTTTCTGGGGTCCTGCTGACGAGCTCGGATTCCCGCTTCTTGAAGGGAACTCACTGAGATTTCCGTGGAATGTAGACCTCACTGATCTCAGAGATGTATGGAGACATACTACTTCAGATGTTCCCCTAACCTGCAAAACCAAATGAGCACATGCTACCACACTGCGGCTCAAAGTGCATCTGTTACCTGCCAGGGTTCTCGGACTTTTTAATCAAGTGAAATTGATAGGTCAGATGAGAAATTCAAGCAAGGTTTTATTGGGGCTCCTGCTGCAGCAGGAGGGAGCAGAAACAAATAACAGCTGCCCTTGTTCACCTCCTTGCTGATCCCTTACATGGGGTGATGGTGGGGACAGATCCTGAGGGGTGGCTCACTTGGTCTGTCCACCCTCTTGGTGGTGCTATGTGCAGAGATCATGGGCAGTCCCCTGCTTTTGTTCATGCCTTTTTATATCTTGTTCATAATTTGACCCAACTGAGCATGTATGCAGTTTGTTTTTGGTCCCTTATAGTTTCTTTGTATTTTGTTGCTCAGGAAGACATTTGTCCATGTATAAGCCCTGCAGCGAAGAGCCCAGGTGCCAGGTCCCAGCTTGTCTCATTCCCCTCTGAGGGCTTCTACACCCCTTATTCTTAAGTGTTAAAGAGCCAAAGATCTCTTTTTCTGAAACTTTTCCCCGCTGGACCAGAAAGGACCCCCAATATATGGTGTATCCAAGGCCACTTCTGTCTATGATTGGGTTACTAGTGTTCAGGATCCTGAATTTAGTTTATTTTTATCAGAGGGGATCCCTTTATGTTTTTCGTGGTCTTGTGTCCTGTCCAGAGTCCTAGAAAGGAATTATCAAAATTAGAAATTCCTCCTGAAATGCCCATCTGAAATTGGTTAAGGGAGTGGCCTCTGCGATAACTGCCCATAGTTTATATTCCACTTCTGATTTGATGAATGGCTCTCTTTTGCTGGGAAGCAGGGCAAGTGTAATTAAACCTTGAATACAACCTGGATTGGGGTGCATAGCCCAGTGTCCACATACAGATTTCTCAGAGGCAGTTTATGCACTGACTCTTGGTGGCCCTTGCTGTGGTGGTGTGGGGGTTGTTGGGGGTGGGGGCAAGGGAAAAGTATCCCTTAGGGGCACGCACTGTCTCTGGGTTTTCTTAAGCCTGATACAGTGCAGAAAATTTAAGTCCTTAGTAATACAGGAGCTTATCTGAAGCCTTACGATGGTCATCCAGCTCTAGTCTGGATGTCTGAACCACAGCTAATTTATTTTGATTTCTAAATGTATTTTCCCTTTATAATTAAGGCACATGTACAATGGATATTAAATAGGCCACAAAATGGCTGTTCTAGTTAAATCAAACTTAAGCCAGAGTGACTTCCCCATACCTTAATATGTGAAAGAAAAAAAATTTTTTTTTTTTTACCATTTTTCCTGTTTGTAAATCCTTTAAAAGGTCAAAATATTTGTCCCTCAATGCCAGGATAATTGCTGCCTGTCCTGGATGTATCATGTCCCTTAGTGATAGGCTAGTTTTGATTTATATATTTTCCTAATTATCCACATTGAAGGAAAACTAATGAGATATTCTGAGCAAGCTCAGAGATATGTTGATGGGGGAAACATCTTAAAGGCTATACATTTTTTCAATGATACTAAACTGTCATACAAACATCCTGCGCTATACTTTAGCAGCAAGCAGTGTCTCTTGCCATGAATAGATACATTTTATGACAATTTTACTAAACAATTTTCTTTTTTCCTAAGTGTTGGAGCAACTGCACAGTTAACACAATAAATCCTAATTTTTAATAGAGACTGGGCACAGGTCATGAGGCATTTGATCTTCATCTACAGAGAGATTGCAACAATAGCCTTCAGAAACAAACTTAGAGTGTCTTCTTAATAATTCAATTAAACTTACATTTATGTAGCATGACAATAAGTGACTATCTCTGAGTCTTAGGCAGTAAATAGAGACCTCAGTTAACAGAATCAGAATTTGACATCCACTGAAACATAATCTTTTTCTCTCTAAAATTACTTGCATTTTAAGCAAATATAGTCAATTTCTTATTTATTTGGTTGCAAATTAGATCTGATTTCAATAAACTTGACTTGAGTACTTACATAAATGTAATTGACCATATAGATACTTTTAAATTGGCTGTGCTGGAACTTTGCATAAGAAGTCTCAGATTGAACTTTTAAAAGGTCTCTCAGGGCCTGGAAAGCCATGCCAAGGGCTTATCACAGAATTTGCCTTACAGATTTGGATGGATTCCTCCCTTTTTGAAATCACCCCAAATTACCTTCAGATTTTTGCACTTCCTCAGTGCCGGGTGGGGATGGTCCCTTAAATTGGATGAGGGCAGGGGCAGCTTCATGGGTGGGGCCAGAGGGGTGGCTTAGGGGGTCTGCCCGCCTCCCTGGTAGTGATCTGTGTAGTGATCCTGCTCAGTACCTTGCTTTTGCTCCCTGACCTCATAAGAGGTAATTGGGTTTTTGGTCTTTTTGTATCTTATTCATAAATTTCCCCAGCCGTGCATGCACATAGTTACTTTTAATCTCATGGTTTCTTTGTATTCTGGTGCTCCAGGAGTACTTTGTCCAGCTGCAAGCACTGCAGCACAGGGTCCCAGGTCCCAGGTCTCAGCCCGTCTCACAAGGAGAGGAGAGACTAGAATCCCACACATTTCTCTTGGGGGCAAGATGCTCCCATTGTACACTTGCTCTGACTATGAAAAGAGGACATGCTGTCCCAGCAGAACAGGGAAAATGATAAATCACTATTTTTTTTTCAGATACGTTTCAGATTCTGAAAAGAAATGAAAAATATCTCAAATATGGAGTAATATACATTGTTTGAAGAAAAATTTTGCTGACTGTGTTCAAATAGAACAACTGACCATACAGCCAGAAAAACTGTTTATCTGGAAACCAGAGACATGCTTCAACTTTTGAACCGGTTCTGTGACTTCTGTCACTTTCTCCAACATCCCCACCATGGATCTGTCTGAAGTGTTTTCTTTCTTCTTTTTGGTCAAATATGTTGAGCTTCATTCTACCTGTAATCGAAAAGCGACACCATAGCTGACAGCTATCAGTGGACATAGAATGTCATGGGGGAGGGGTAATTAGGTTAATCAATCAATCAAATCAATTAATTAATGGAGGTACTGAGGATTGAACCCAGGACCTCGTACAGGCTATACCCTACCCACTAGAGTGTTTTTTTTTTTTTTTTTTTTTTTTTTTTGATGTGATGTGTTCCGTTGGGTGTAGACACCAGGGAACTTGCCTGGATCCACAGTCTGAAATAAGACCCTAAACTTTCTGTGACTATTACTAGACTGCTATCCAGAAACCTGGGTGAGTCCTGTTTAAGAACAAGGGACGTGCCCCCGGCCCCATCTTGGAACTCCATTTTCCGGCGTCCCTGACAGAACCTATTAAGTTTTTACGAGTCAAATAGGGAGCGAGTTCAGCTCTGACATTTGGGAAGTTTGGTGGCAGCGGAAACTACGTTACCCAGAAGTCTCTACGGTGCGCGGCGGCGAATGAGCCAATGAAAGCTTAGGGGAGGAGCGCTCATGTACGTGCGCATGGCGTGGGAGCGGGACTTCCGGCGCTCCTTGTCTGAGTGTCTCTCTTCGTTCACCCGTTCTCGGCCTCAGCGTCGCTTGGGGGGTGCTGAGGTGACGGAGCGGAAAAGCGGGTGGAGAAGCGTTATCGCCGCTGCCCAGAGGCGGCCGTGAGGTCCCCTGAGCCTGGAGTGACGGCCGTGCCCTCGTTCCCGCCCCGCTCGCCGCCTCTCCGGGCCCCTCTCTTCCCACAGGCCGGTGGCCGAGGCCGCGCCGATGAGCCCCGCTCAGGTGGGTGCTGCGTCCCCGGGCCCCCACCCGGCCGACCCCCACCCCGGAGTCCAGGTCAGGACGGAGGGGCGACCGCTCAATTCCTGCCGGTCACCCCCGTGTCCAGAGCAGAGGGCGGCCTTGGAGGGGTCGCCCTTCCAGCGGGTGGGAAGGGGTGTGGGAGGGAGCTCCCCCAGGGCCGCCTGTGGGAGGCTCGCGGGTGCTACGGGGTGGGCAGCGCCGGCGACCCGGGGAGGGGAGGAGGTGTCTGCCCTGAAACGGCCGCCCCAGCAGCGGGACGCCGTGGGAGGCTGTGAAGGGCGTGGGGACGGGAGAACCGTGTGCGGAGTTAGCAGCTTAACGTGGGGAACCCAGGATGCGAATGGAGGCACGGAGACCGCTGAGGAGACCCCCCGCCATAGACCCCAGGAGACTGTGGTAGGGGCCGGCCGGAGTGGTGGCGGGACGGGGGAAGGGTGAAGAGATTCTGGAAGAACCTCAAGATGCAGCAGACCGATTTCTTGCTTCATAAAATGTAATGTAAGCAAAACTCGGGGATGAACCACCATCTCAAGTTTTATTTTTTCTTTAAAATTTTTTTTTTTTAGAATGTAGGTACCGGAGATTGAGCCCAGAACCTCCTGCATGCTAAGCACGCACTCCACCACTTAGCTGTACACCACCCCGCCCCGCCCCCCACAATCCCAAGTTTTCTTTGCCTGAACATCTGAAAAAATACGGAGACGGGGAAGTCAGTGCAAAGAGCAGGTTCCCAGGGGAAGATCATGAGTGTATTTGGACGTGACGTTCTTGAGATGGATGCAGATGGACGTGTCACCAAATGGAGATGGCATGTGTGTGGGTGAACATAGTCTGGTAGTCTGGAAGGAGAGGAAAGGGGCAAGGTTGGAGATATCAAAGGAGTGGAGGGTGTGGACTCCACCAGGGAGCCTGTGGGGAGCAGATTGGGGAGGGAGCCTTTAGATTGTTCCCAGAGATGGCCCTGTGGTGAGGGAGGGGAGGGCTGAGGGTAGGAGGGCAGGACCTGAGGGGCGGGTGTTGGCATCCCTGATGCTCCCTCCAGCAGAGAGCAGGGCTGACCTAGGAGGGATTCTGGCCTGTCTGTAGAAAGGGAGGCCCGGGTGGGCTAAGGAGCTTCCCTTCAGTGGGGCCTGCAGCGTGTGCTGCTGTGGGGTCCACGGTCAGGGCCACTCCTGAGGGAACCAGGGAAAGGGCAGCCGGGCTGGTGCAGCCACTGCGTCCTAGACCAGGACACTGCCGCCTCCCCTCCACCCCTCAGGGTGAGAGGGATGATCCACCCTCAGTCAAGGGCTCCCAGCAAGCTCCCTTCTGAGGACTGTTTAGTGGGTGGGCCTGGTTGCTGAGTGGACTAACAGCTGACCTGCCTGTTCGGCCCCTCTCTCTGACTCGTTAACTTAAGAATGTATAAAAGTTTCATTAACTTAAACACGAATTAACCAATATTCCTCTAAACTTGTACACGCAGGTAGGCAATTAGAAATTAGCCTATTCACTCAGTTAAATTTCTGCAAACACTTCATAATTGGCTTGGCATTGATCAGCCTCTAGGTATTTGCTTACAGTGCCAAATTTCTTCTATGACATCGTCTGATATCTTAAAAAGTAGTAAAGATGAAGACCCCAGATTTCAAAACTACCACTTCATTTGCACTGAAAAGACGTACAGAACTGTTGATCCTGTGGACGGTCCTAGTGGATACATGGTGTGGACCCTTTACATCAGGTACCAGTACAAGCCCTGTGAGGGTGGAAGCATTCTCATCCCCATAAGCATTTTCTTTCCCTGAGGCTCAGGGAGGCTCAGTCCTTCTCCAGGGTCACCCAACTGGTAGGAGGCAGTACTCATTTCTTTCTTTCTTTTTTTTGGAGTGGCATGGAGTTTTTTAATTTGAAAAGTGAAAAGGTTACACTTAATGCAGTTAGTGGAAGGCAGAGGCTGTGCTAATAAATGCTCGTTACAGAGTTGTTCCAACGGAGAAGCTAGGGAACTGCATTCCAAATCAGACTTGGTAGCAAGTATAAATCTGAAGAAAATCCCTGTGGCCATCACACTGCCATCTCAAGAGCTCTTGTCCAGGGAAAATCAAAAAGGGAACATTGCTCTAGTCTCCCACTCAATTAAGTAATGGGAATGATTCAGCCAACGAAGTTCATGACAGCAAGGTGCAGGATGGTGCTGGCAAAGAGAAAATCAGCAAAGGCTCGCTGCAGGGAGATGCCTTGGAAGTCTGCTTTGTGCAGTGGGTTGATCTGTCTTCTCAGACAAACCGCTAGGATGAAGCTCCCCACACAAGAGGTGAAGCCCGAGAGGAAACAGTTGAAGGGGAAGGTCCCCACAATAACTGAATTGCAGTGCATGGGTCAGCAATATATGCAGGCGGTAGGCATCCAACAGCTTCAGACACTGAGGAGTGGAGCTCAAGTACTCTTCTAAGAGCCGCGAGAGGATGGACAATACCGATGCCGACATGGCTATACGCTCCAAGCTCTCATTTCTGAGGAACTGCGCCTAGACTGTCGGGCTGAGAACCAGGCATGGCAGGTGTTGTGGTCCAGCTCAGGGGAGGGATCCTACCATGTTTCCCATTTCTCATGGCTTCCTTCTTCCCCAGGGACCCACAGCAGTTGCAGAAATGCTTATGGACCCTGTGCAGGTGAGTGGAGGGGTCCCACCCATCCCAGCTGTCACCCTGATGGTTTTGTCATCCTGACATATGTGCCACCAGGTAGTGTCCCAGGACATCTATCCCTTCTTCCTGTTCTCCATCCAAAGACCATGTACCTTCATCAGGCCCAGGATCCTGTATTTAATCTCAGGTGACGGAGCAGTTCCATTTCTGACAACTGGTGGTATAGGATGTGACAGGAGTCCTGACTACAGGATGCAGAGTGTTCAGACAGGGACGGGTGAGACTGAGCCAGGACATTCAGGGAACTGCAGGCCTCTGTTATATGTGGTGGGAATGGGGAGCTGGGATAGGTGTTCACAGGCATCAGGCCTGAATGATTTCCTGAGGTCCTGAGCCTCTAATGAGGTGGGTGTGTGGAAGGGAAAGTCTGAAGCAGAGGCAGAAGGTGCTGGGACCCAGATTTTGACAGACTCCCTCAGGCTGCAGAGTGGAAGACAGACGAGGGTTGTGAGTGAAGGCAGGAGGCCCTGAGGGGCACTTCTGCAGTCATCTCGGTGGATGTTGGTGGTGGCTACACCTAGGTGGTGGCTGTGGAATTACAGAGGGGTTGTTTTCTGTTTGAACTAGAGCTGCTGTTTTATGATGTGGTCTGTGAGGGACTGGAGGGGGTGGGCTGATAGAAGAATCAGGGACGACCCCAGGTTTCAGGCCTTGTTACGAAGGATGGATTCATCAACTAAAATGAGAAGTTGGTGATAGAAGGAGTTTTCAGATGCAAGAGGAAGAGTCCGTTTCTGTCCATGTCACAAAGGTCCCAGAGGCTCCCAAGGAGAGATGCTGGGTGGGGAGGTTGGTGTACCTTGGCTTCAGGGGAGGACAGAGGAAGGTTCTGCCAGCTCATGGGACAGCTGGTGTGATGCCGACGAGGGGGAGGGCAGAGGGGATGTGAGGTCTCACACAGGAAGGGTGACTGAGGATGAAGGAGACACAGGGCCAGGTGGGGAGACCCTCAAAGCAGGGTCTGGGTCCCACCCTGGTCTCAGGGACTTGGGGGTTCAGGGCAGGACTGGGCTGGATTGATTGCTGGATGCATTTGCCATTCCCTGCCTGGGTTCCCTGTGCACAGGGCCCTGTGAGGAGTGAAGGAAGTACCTGTGGTGTGGGCTGGGGTGTCTGCGGAGTTGTCACTGTGGAGGGGTCAGAGTCGTGAGGAGGGTGCAGGCCTAGAAGTGACATGTGGGTGAGGAGGAGTGTGAATGGTTGTCCTGGGCCTGGGCACTGGGCACCTAAGGACCAGGACAAGTCTGAGTTTGGTTGTCTGAGGGTCCACATATGGGGGACCCCGGGGAAACGGCTAAGAGAGGAGCCGGGCACTGCAGGCAGGTCCACAGCCTGGACAGTGGTTTTCCGCTCCCTCCCCCACGTGTTCTATTCCACATGCTGGACACGGTGACCAGTGGTGATGAGGAGAGCTGGCACTGGTGCCCGGGACCTGGTGTAGCTGACGGTGGGACGTCTGGGCGGAGCAGGAGCCGGGTAGGTGTGTAGGGCGAGGATAGAAGGTCCCAGAAACGGAGGTGCATGAGTGATTGTACCAGAGGATTGTAACTTGTGGAGGTGAGTGAGTGGAGACACGGAGAGGCCCGTGCCATTGAAGGGCAGTTTTATTACTTCGGTTTCCTGAGAGGAGAGGCACAGGGCCACGTGGGGAAGCACTCGATTCATTGGGAGCTTAAACACGAGCAAAGGGAAACCAGTGGTCAGAGCCTTTACTGGGCTTTCCAGGGAGAAGCAGGGAGGGTTGGACGAAAAGTTTAGGGATGGCTCGTTTGCACAGTTGTCCTGTCCTGGGGTGTGGGGCCGTCCCTCGCTGTCTGGTACCTGGCCTGGCTGATTTAGGGCCGGGAAATACTGACGTGCTGTGTGAGAGTTCCTTAAGGAGCTGGTTCAGGGTATGGGCTCTGGGTTACAAGGGAGATATAAACAAATTGTGGCCCGTACTAAAGCCCTGTAATTAACGGATGGCAAACAGATAAACACAGAATCCACAAAAACAGAGTTAAAGCAAGAAGCTGCTCACGAGCCAAACTCTTGCAATTTTGGCAGGGCCGTGTGGTCTTTGAGGACGTGGCCATATTTTTCTCCCAGGAGGAGTGGGGCCTCCTTGATGAAGCTCAGAGACACCTGTACCATGCTGTGATGACGGAGAACTTGGCGCTTCTGTCCTCCCTGGGTAAGGTCCCCACACTCACCCCGCGTGCTGGGCTGGCTCTGTTCTTCCCCTTTTCCCGGGGGCGCTTCCGACCTCCCGTGATGAGACCACAGGTCCTGCTTCCTGTCCTGGTTTCCTGGCATGTGTGTTGTTGGTGCCAGGGCCCGGGCCAGGCTGTGTGTACAGGTCATTGGTCTCTCCAGGCAGCCATGTCCCCAGTGCTCTGAGACCTTGTCAGACAGGGCTCAGGGTCAGAAATCTAGATTGGGCCTGAGAACCCCCTTACCTGGCATCTTCCTGGTTGAGTCATTCAGTGTAGATGCTTGGAATGTTGGTGCCCTCGGCCTTCCCCCTTCCTCTTGCTGACATTTCTGAGGGCTGTCTGTGCCAGGAATTTCAGGCTACATCCTAGTTACTCATTTGGGGGACCTCTGAGTTGTTTCTACAGTCTCCCTTGTGAAGTATTTTCATTTTATTTTATTTTGTTTTCTTTTCTTTTTACTTTACTTTACTTTATTTTATTTTATTTTATAAATTTTTTAAGGGAAATACTGCAGATTGAACCTGGGGCCTTGTACATGCTAATAACCATGTGCTCTACCACTGAGCTATACCCACTACCCCTTATAATTTTAGAATGTCAGACATCCTGTCTTGGATCTCTCTGCACATGTGCTGGCTTACACGTAGGACTGGCCTCTTTCCGGTGCCACAGCAGTGCTCACCTTGAGCAGTGGGGAGGACCTCAGGTGCCTGAGTGGGTGGACATTACAAGATCAGTGGCAGCAGATGCTCAGAAGTACCCAGCCTTGTTATCAAGTTGTTGGAAATTGCTGTGATGTCAGAGCTGAGAACTTGTGCTGTGTTCACCTGTTGTCCACACTTCATTTCTTCCTTTTCTCCCCCATTTTTGTTTCTTCTGCCACACTCCCACCACCCCGTGTGGCCTACTCTTGTCACACGTCCCCTTTCATCGCTCCCTTTGCAGGGTTCTCCAGTATTTGACCTGTACATAAGGTGTCACGAGGTCTGTACATATTCTTACATCGTCCTTGAACTGCAGCGTCTCTTTTGTAGTCAGGTATTTGTATGTCTACACAGTGCTCACCGGTCACCGGCAGCTGTGGCCGTGTCAAAAGCCATCTGCAGAGGACTGACTTGGAGGCCTCCTCTCCTCCCTGCTGTGGTCTGAATGTGCATCCCCCTAAAATTCATAGGTTGAAAACCTTGTGCCCACTCAAGGTGACAGTATTAGGAGATGGGGCCTTTAAGAGTGATCAGGTCATGGATGCAGAATCCTCAGGAATGAGGTTGGTGCCCTTATAAAAGGGACCCCACAGAGCTTCCTAGCTGCTTACACCGTGTGAGGGCCCAGTGAGAAGTCTGCGACTGGAAGAGTGTGGACTGATGTCTGGGTGCCAGCCCGCAGGACTGTGAGAAGTACGCTCCTGCTGTTTATAAGCACTTGTGGTGTTTTGTTACTGCATCTCAAATGGACTAAGGCAGTGCCTCTCCCTGCTGTCCTGACCTGTCCGTCAGGACTCTCATCGTGGGAGCTACCCAGGCCATCTCTGCACAGCAGGCCTCCCTCACTGGCTCTGGTCCTGGGTGTGTCCTTCTGATGGGGCTGCCCTAACATCATGATCATCACATCTTTCACCAGAACTTCTTTGCTTACAGGTTTTTGGCCTGGAGCCCAGGATGAGGAGGCACTTTCTGAACAAGGTGTTTCTGTCAGAGTGTCAGAGGTCAGGACACTAAAGCCGGGTCTGTCCACCAGGAAGGCCCTGCCCTGTGAGATGTGTGACCCAGTCTCCAAAGACCTTTTGCACCTGCCTGAGCACAGCACTGATCAAGGGCTGTATGTTTGTGGAGTGAACCTTTCCCAGCACCAAAAGGGGCAGATGAGAGACAAACTTTCCAGAAGAGATGAGAGGAGGGCTTCACTCCTGAGCAACAGCAGCGAGCACACGGCAGAGAGGACCTGGGCATGCAGCGGAGACAGGAAGGAGTTCCATGGCAGCACAGGCCCCCTCCAGCAGCTGGCCCTGCACAGTGTGGGGAAGCCACACAGAAACCCTGAGGGCAGGGAGGTCATCAGCAGTGGACAAAGCAATTACAAGTGCGCTCAATGTGGGAAGGCCTTCAGTCGAAAACAGACACTTGCTGAGCACCAGAAAATCCACATGGGTGTGAGGCCTTATGAGTGCAGCAAATGTGGGATGGCTTTCATTAGAAAGTTTCACCTTGTCCAGCACCAGAGAATCCACACTGGGGAACGGCCTTTTCAGTGCAGTGACTGTGGGAAACGCTTTAGGTACAACTCCACACTCATTAGTCATCAGAGAGTTCATACTGGATTAAGCCCTTATGAGTGCAGCAAATGCGGGGAATTCTTCAAGTACAATGCCAACTTCATAAAACATCAGAGACTTCACGATGGAGAAAGCCCTTATGAGTGCAGAGAATGTGGAAAATTCTTTAGGTACAACTATCGACTGATAAGACATGGGAGAGTTCATACTGGAGAGAGACCTTACGAGTGCAGCGAATGTGGGAAATTTTTCAGGTACAGCTCCACATTCATTAGACATCAGAGAGTTCATACTGCAGAAAGGCCTTACAAGTGTAATGAATGTGGGAAATTCTTTAGGTATAACTCCACACTTATTAAGCACCAGAGAGTTCACACCGGAGAAAGGCCTTATGAGTGCAGTGAATGTGGGAAATTCTTCAGGTACACCTCGACCCTCCTTAGGCATCAAAGAATTCATACTGCAGAAAGGCCTTATGAGTGCAGCTTGTGTGGGGAATTCTTCAGGTACAGGTCCAAGCTTATTAAACACTGGCAAAATCACACTGGAGAAAGGCCTTACGAGTGCAGTGAATGTGGGAAATCTTTTAGGTACCACTGCAGACTCATTAGACATAAGAGAGTCCACAGCGGAGAAAGGCCTTACGAGTGCAGCGAGTGTGGGAAATTCTTTCGGTACAACTCCAACCTCATGAAACACTGGAGGAATCACACTGGAGAAAGGCCTTATGACTGCAGTGAGTGTGGGAAAGCCTTTAGCCACAAGCATATTCTTGTTGAGCATCAGAAAATCCATACTGGAGAAAGACCGTATGAGTGCAGCAAATGTCAGAAGGCCTTCATTAGGAAGTCCCACCTCGTTCATCACCAGAAAGTCCATACTGAAGCCAGTATGAGTGCCCTTAATGTGGCGAATTCTTTAGATACAACTCCAACCTCTTTGAGCAGAGAATTCACGGCGGTAAAGACCTTATGAAACGATCTACCATATATCTCATAATAACCTATAATGGAAAATAATCTTTAAAAGAATATATATATTCTTATATATTCTCCGTGTATATAAAACTGAACCACTTTGCTGTACACAGGGTTTCAGGTGAAACATTGTAAGTCAACTATACTTCAATTTAAAACAAAATAAAAGACCTCATGAGTTCAGCGGTTATGGTAAGTTAGGTACTGCTCCTTATGCTGGAGAAGCACCGTATGAGTTGATGTTGGAGTGGGCCTTACAAAGATAGAAAATGTGGTGTTTGGTACAGCTCCCCACGTCAAGAGTTTACAGTGGAGGAAGGCCTTCTGAGTGCAGTGAATGCAAGTCTAGGTGAAACAGCAACCCCACGACACAGCAGAGGTTTCACAGTGGGGAGGGACCTAAGTCCTGCCATTTTGGGCATGTGTTCAGCCAAAACTTCCACTTCATTCAGCACCAAAAATTTCATGCCAGAGGGAGTGTTGCAGATGGGGAAAGACTTCAGCAAAGTGCTCTAGTCAACCTCTAAGAGCCACTCTAATACAGAGGTTTTTTTTTTTTTTTAACATTTTTGATTGTGCAAAAATATTACAAAGTTTACCATCTCCCCTTCTAATTGTATGGTTTAGTGTGGTTAACTATTTAAAGGTTTGTGCAGCTTACCTCCAGAATTCTTTTCATCTTCCAAAACTGAAACGCCATACCTGTTAAATAATACTTCCTCCTACCCACTTCCTACCTCCCCTAGCAGCCTCTTCTTTACAGTCCACGTGTGAACATCATTGCTTCAGATACTTCTTGTAAGTGGAATCGTACGTTTTCCATCTCTGTGACTGAGTTAGCTAGCATAGTTTCCCCGTGTGAAGCGTTTGTCAGCATTTTCTTCTCTTTTGAGAAGGAATCAGAACCGACCTACCTAAGCCATGGGGAAGGGTGCTGGTAGTCGGTACAATTTTGCCTAACGTTACAATATTTAGAGAAAGATCCAGATTTTATAGAGACTATTTACTAACAGCTTTATAAAGGTATTGACATATGTTAAGCTGCATTTATTAAATGTGTGAAATGTATTCACTATATATGTGCACAGTGGGACCATCACCCACGTCATGATAATGATCACGTCCATTGCACACGTTTTCATTGGCCCCTTTGTCGTCTCTCTTCCAACCCGACCAACTTGTCATCTCCAGGTAGACATTGTAGATCGCATTTTCTATAATTCTATATAAAGGGAATCCTACAGGTACTCTTGTATGACTGTTTTCACTTAGTGCATAAATATATTTTTAGTGTTATTCATGTGTGCAAAACCGTGGCATCAAATAAGAATAAGCAAGGCTCAATTATGTATTAGAGCTGCATTTTTATAAGCAAATGGGCTTTTTATGTTCTGACAATCACTGAGAGAACGTTTTTTTAAAATGGGAAGTGAAGTTGAAACTAAGTAATTTGAAATTGTTTCACATGAATTCATTATCAATAAAAGAATTTTGAACCATCTACCTAATACAGAAGCTTCCACTGACACATCTTTCTAGATTTTTCATTTGTTATTTGACTTCTTTTTTCTAGTAGCATCTTTAACTGTGTCATTGTGTTATAAAAGTTCTTAGGGAATTTTTTAAATCATTTTTTGTGGTAAAATACATTTAACATAAAGTTTATGATCTTACCATTTTAAGTGTGCAGTTCTGTGACGTATTGGGATGTCCAGAGGAACAGAACCGTGTGTGTGTGTGTGTGTGTGTGTGTGTGCGCTTGTGTATGTAGAGAGAGAGAGAGAGAGAGAGAAAGGAAAGAGGTAATTTTTTAATTTTTTTATTTTTTTAAGGAATTAGCTGATGTGATTATGATGGTCTGGTAATTCCAAAATCTGCAAGGTAGGCCAGCATGCTGGAAACCCAGAGATGAGTTGCAGTTCAAGACCTTAGGCAGTCTGCTGGTAGAATTCCTTGTTTGAGTTCATCTTTATCCTGCAATTCTCAAACCAGGTGACTTTTTTGAGAAAATTAAAATTTAGGAAGGTTAACAGGCATCATAGAACAGGAAATCAAAAGAGATTTAGTTTTACAGTGAGAACTAAGAAAATCAGATGCGACTGGTTGTATTTTTAAAATCCCAATCTGCACAAAATATTTAATGACAATTGATTATGTCTGAAGCTTTGGTTCAGAAAGCTCATGACAGTCAAAATTTAGAGATTTGAGAGGTTGAGAGAAGATTCTTAAACTATCTAAATATGCCTATTTTTAGATAATTTCGGACATACAGGTTTTAGATTCTTGTCAAGAAATAGGATGTCAAGACCCTAGAAATGAACAAAATAGGAGCAGACGGAGGGACTTTGGTTTTCTCTGCTGGCATGTAAGAAGCTGGAAGTTGCCACTGCATCCTAACAGCAAGTAAACATCCGAAAACACTGGAAAATCAACCAGTCTTCTTAGGGTCATGGGGCAGAGTACAGCCCCCCTGGATCAGAGTGAGCACCAGGAGAATACAGAGAATGACAGAAACCCGGGAGCCGAGTTGAGCCCTCCCCAGGAACCCCAGTGCTGGGGTAGGAAAACCTAAGCTGTGTGTGCCTTGATTGGAGGCTGTTGTCATGTGGCAGATTTAGGGGGGGCTATGTAGAAGTTGTAATCCTATGTGATTAGTTATTGATGCCTATTTTTCTTTCTCCAGTTGGCCCTAGATTGGAAGTGTGGACAAATTTAGGGAAGCTGTCACTAATGATGTTTGTGCCAATCATGACATAGGTTTTTGTTTGGCTTCCTGGCTGAAGGTAGTAATCTGACTCCCTGGATTAGTTACTGTAGGTACTACGTTGTCAGTTTGGATAGGATGGCACAGATTGTGGGCTTGAGTTTTGGTTTACATTTGGTGTGACCATTGTCTATCTGTATAGTCACTCCCACCTGAACAAGGAAGAAGATACCCACAGTAGTGAGTGTTCTTGTTTACTTAACTGGTCATGTGTTGAACGTTAGTTTATCTTTCACTCATTTTCCATCTCCCATCCTACCACTTTGGCTTTGACAGAGCTTCAGTTTGGCAGGTTTTTTTTTTTTTTTTTTTTTTTTTTTAGTGGAGGTACCAGGGATTGAACCCAGGACCTCATGCGTGCTAAGTATGTGCTCTACCACTGAGCTATTACCCTTCCCTCAGTTTGTTTGTTTGTTTCATTGTTTTTAAATAGTGGATGTACCAAAAATTCAAACTGGAACAGTCTGACTTTCCCAAGGGTCCTGCTCTCATTGTGTCACTGCAGGTTTATTATTAAAAAAAATTTTTTTTATTGAAGTATAGTCAGTTACAATGTGTCAATTTCTGGTGTACAGCATAATGTCCTAGTCATGCATATATATACATATATTTGTTTTCATATTCTTTTTCATTAAATGTTACTACAAGTTACTGAATATGGTTCCCTGGGCTACACCTGAAGAAACTTGGTTTTTATCTATTTTTATATAGATAGGTTATCATTTACAAACCTCAGACTCCCAAATTTATCTCTTCCCATCTCCTTTCACCCAGTAACCATAAGATTGTATACTATGTCTGCGAGTCTGCTTCTGTTTTGTAGATGAGTTCATTAGTGTCCTCTTTTTTTTCTTTTTCTTTTTAGATTCCATATGTGAGTGATAGTATATGATATTTTTCTTTCTCTTTCTGGCTAACTGTGGTCTCCAGGTCCATCCCTGTTGCTGCAAATGGCATTATTTTATTCTTTTTTGTGGCTGAGTAGTATTTTATTGTATAAATATACCACAACCTCTTTGTCCAGTCATCTTTCAATGGATAGTTAGGTTGCTTCCATGTCTTGGCTATTGTATATAGTGCACTGCAGGTTTATTTTGGGACATAGACTTACCATTATATTCCTTGGAGAATCCCCCAGATTTCAGACATAGTGCTCCAGGCTTCCCAGTGAGAGTAGCTACTCAACGTTCTCTTGGTAATAAAGTGTGATCATCATCACCCGGGCAGTGGAGCATTTCCCTTTTTGCTTACGTGGCAGAGGGAGCCCAAAATGACCAAGTAGCTGTCTCAAGTTCCAGCTCAGGTTTAATAATATTACTCTTCTCCTGGAGGTTTTCTCCCTTAAGAACAAAGGCCTCCCAACAAGCAGAACTTACTATTGAGATGAGCAGCAGAAATTATTTGAGTGGGTTTTTAGGTGTAATGTGGAAATGTAGGCTTGCCAGATTTAGTAAGTAATATCTGGCCCAGTAAAATATGATTATTTTTCTAACTCCTTGTGCATATATACACTGAAATAAAAGAAAAATATTGCATGGGACATGCTTATTATAAAAATCATTTGTGTATCTGAAGACAATATACCTGAGTTTCATACTTTTTTCTTTAATTACATTTCCCTGGTAATTTGCCTCTCCTTTACAGTTTCTTGTTTTGCAGGATTTGTTTATAAAATTCCTTATAGTTATGCTCTATATTCCATTTAGTTTGTTTCATAGCTTCCAGGGTAGTATCATCCACCTTAGTTCATTCCTTTAACCATTGAACATTCTTTACTGAGACATAGGCTTAAAAGTGGCACTGTGAGCTGAGGGCAGATGGCGATTTCCAGTGTGGAAGACCATTACAATTTCCCCTTTGATTTTTTAAAAATCTTTTTCATTCACAGTCCTCTGAATAACAATCTTATTTTTATCGTCTTCTTTGCTAGTAGTGGGAAACTTACATCTCTTAATGCTTGTTATTACATGCTGGCTTATAGTTGAGTGCCCATCATTTCCAATACTGATTGTACAATTGCATTGTGTTAAGTTTTTGTAAAGCATTGCAAAAAGCTGACTATGGGAGATTAAAGGCGTCCTGACAAATCAGCACAGGAACTGGGACAAAAATCATTAAATAGAGGAAGTATCCTGTATACATGGAACAGCTGGCCACCTAATTCCAGATGTGTTTCATAAACCTGCCACTGTGTCTGAGACCCAGGCTTATTGAAGATTCGTTAGAGCGGTAAATACACATGACAGCCTGGCTCCCCTATTCATTTTTACATTTCCAGTAAGTTTCTCAAAATGGCATCTCGACCTATCCCTCCAAGTTGTTAGAGCCCAATGTTTTCCAGTTTGAAAAGGAATCACAGTTTGTAGGTGAAACTGTGAGTGTGGCCAAAGTTTCAGGACAGTCAGGTTCAGCTTCATTTCTCTGGCTTTTCAGACTTCACCATCTCTCGCTCAAATTTCACTGAGCTCTTAACTTTATTACACCTGTAATATGTTTCTCTAGAACTATTTTTGCCCATTTTGTTGAGTAAATACATAATCATTATTAAAAAGTTTTTGTAGAAGCCATTTCATAAGTATTTTTCAGAGATAATTTCAACTCCTTGCACATTCACTGTTACTACAATTTCGGGTGAATTGATAAATCAGTTCCCATCAAGGAGATGAGATCATGGAATCCCAAACATTTGTTTCCCCGAAAAGATGCCTCCTTTGCAAGCATAGGCTTCGATGGTTAGAAGCCCACACGCTATCTTGGCAGGACATGGTGTGATAATTGGTTCTCCTTTACAGTAAGTTTCAGATCCTTAAAAGAAATGGAAGATAACTCAGAGAGTAATAAATATTACCTTAATAAAAGTGTTTCTCGCCAGGTTGGAACACAATCACTGATCATCTCTCCAGCTCTCCTTCTTGCCCCGCCTGGCGTCTTCTCTTGCGTGTTGGAGATCATGAAACAGCCTCCAAAACATCAGTCGACATCTATTCGACAAGCAACAAGATAGCTGACAGCTATGAGTTGACGTAGAGTGTGTCCCTTTGGGTGCGTAGATTTGGGAAATTGCGGTGCTTCATACAGTCTGAAATCACAGGTCCCTAACCTTTCTGGGCTTTTCCAAGACTGCTCTCAAAGTCTGGGTGTGTCCCCTTTATGAGTACTCCCCATCCTTAGAGCCAGGGATCGGCCCGCGCCCCTGACAGAGCCCCTAGGCCTTCCTTGAGTGAGTTCCGCTCTGACCGCTGGTAGGTGTGGCGGCAGCAGAAACTACATTACCCAGAAGTCACTACGGTGCTCGGCGGAGACTGAGCCAATGAAACCTTAGGGGAGGGACGCATACGTGCGTGCGCATCGAGTGTGGGCGGGACTTCCGGCGTTGTTTCTTGCTGTCTTTTGTTTGCTGTGCGCCGATCACCCCTTCGCTGCCTCAGCGTCGGTTGCTGGGACCTGAGGTGACGGAACGGAAAAGCGGGAGGAAAGACCTTGTTGCCATTGCTCAGCGGCGGCGTGAGTGATGGCGGTGCCCTCGTTCCCGCCCCACTCCCCGCCTCTCCGGGCCCCTCTCTCCTACCGGCCGGTGGCTGAGGCCGCGCCGATGAGCCCCGCTCAGGTGGGTGCTGCGTCCCCGGGCCCCACGCGGCCGACTCCCACCCCCGAGTCCAGGTGGGACTGACGGGGGGGCGCCCGCTCAGTTCCTACCGGTCACGCCCGTGTCCAGAGCAGAGGGCGGCCCTGGAGGGGTCGCCCTTCCAGCGGGTGGGAAGGGGTGCGGGAGGGAGCTCCCCCAGGGCCGCCTGTGGGAGGCTCGCGGGTGCTACGGGGTGGGCAGCGCCGGGGACCCGGGGAGGGGAGGAGGTGTCTCCCCTGAAACGGCCGCCCGAGCAGCGGGAATCCGTGGGAGGTTGTGGAGTGGGGACGGGAGAGGCCGCTATATTGTGATTTAGGAGGAATGCAGATTTGGTATTCCGATGACCAAAATGTATTTCTCATGTGTCTTTGGTCTTGGTCCACAGTTCCAGTCTCACAACTCCCACAACCCTTCGAATTTCCTAAGTGTTGAGAGTGATGGTATCTTTTGTTATGCGAATGAGATGAGTTTCGGAAGCACCTAAGGATGGAGGCTAGTTATCAGTAGAACCAACCTTATGATTATAGGGTTGGCACTGTCAGTCCCCGCACCCCCCTCCCACCTTTCAAGGAGGGAAGAGTGGCTGGACGTTGAACCTGGCCCTAATAGCCAAGTATTGAATCAGTCATATCTGTGTAATCGAGCCATTGTAAAAACCCAAAAGGACAGGGTTCAGAGAGCTTCCAGGTTGGTGAAGACATTGAGGCGCTGGAAGGGCGACACACTCAGACAGCATGGAAGCTCCTGTGCACCTCTTCTGTCTGGCTGTTAAGTTATGACTTTTTGTTTGTTTGTTTTTAATAGAGGTACTGGGGATTGAACCCAGGACTTCATGCATGCTAAGCCTGTGCTGTACCACTGAGCTATACCCTCCCCCTTAAGTTATGTGTGTGTATGCCCTTTTATAATAAACTAGTAATCTGGTAAGTAAACTGTACTTTTGAGGTCTGTGATCCACTCTAGCAGTTTATTTGAACCAAGGAGAGGGACTTGGGATTGTCTGATATAGGCTGCCAGTCAGAAGCAGGTGTAAGGATCTGGGCTTGAGACTGAGATCTAAAGTGCTGGAGGGGGAACAGTTGTGTAGGACTGAACCTTTAATCTATGGAGTCTGATGCTAGTTCCCGGTAGGTAGTGTCAGAATTGAGTGTAATTCTTCAGCACCCTGCTCCTGTCTGAGGATTGCTTGGTGTTGTGTGGGAACCACCCCTCCTCTTCCCCACCCTCCGTTGCACACACATGTTGGAATTGGGTCCAGGAACCTAATTTAGGGGTATATCCAGATTTGAAGTTTAAAGTTGTTAAAAAGTGGATGGGATATTGTGGCAGGGAGACTGGTTTGGAGAACATGGCAA
This sequence comes from Camelus bactrianus, assembly GCF_048773025.1. Classification (NCBI taxonomy): domain Eukaryota; kingdom Metazoa; phylum Chordata; class Mammalia; order Artiodactyla; family Camelidae; genus Camelus; species Camelus bactrianus. Next base: position 1,206,703 of record NC_133547.1, read on the forward strand.
CAGACTCCAGGAGGATTCTGGTAGGGGCTGGACCAGAGTAGCGGCAGTAGAGGAGAGATATGACAAGAGTTTGGATCGATCATAAAAACAGAATTGACAGGATTTCCTGCTGCATCAGATACAGCTGTGAGCAAAAGGAATGAAAGAGCACCCCGGTTGTTTTTACTTGAACATTTAAGGAGTGGAGATGAGGAATCAGTGCAGTGAGCAGGATTCAGAGAGAAGATCATGAGTTGCATTTGCACATGGTTATTCTGAGATGTCTCAAGTTGGAGACATTTCATGGGTAGGTGGACATAATGGTCTGGAGACCTGGGAAGGTCTCAAGTCTGGAGCTTTCAATAGGGTGGAGGGTGTGGACTGGACCAGGTCTTAGCCTAGAGGTCTGGTTGAAGAAAGGGAGTCTTCAGGTTGTTATTTCAGATGGGCTCTGTGGTGAGGTGTGGGAGGCCTGAGCCTGGAGGGTGGGGCACGTGGGTATGCATCCCTGACGCTCCTCCAGAGAGGGGCAGTAATGCTGCAAGATGAATTCTGGCTTGTGTTTGTAGGAAGGTAGATGTACATGGGGTGAGGAGCTGACCTGGGATGGAGGCTGAGTTGTGAGTGGTGTAGATTCTCCCCATTGAAGGCATAGCAGGCCCTCAAGACCACAGCCTGTAGCACAAGGCAGAGGTCAGCTGGGTTGGTGGAGCAGCTCAGTCCCAGATCAGGGCACTGCCTCGCCTCCTCCAGCCCTCAGAGCAAGAGGGACAGTCCTCTGTCTGGCCAAGGGCTCTCTGCATGTGCCTCCTGCAGAGAATTATGTTGTAGGCAGGCTTGAAAGGACTTGTAGATGACCTGCCTGCTCCGTTCCTCCCTGCAACTCATTAACTTAAGCACCCATGAAACAGTTACTGACTTAAACATTAATAAACTAGTGTCCCTCTAAATACGTACACATAGGCAGGCAATAGAAATTAACATGTTGAGTTAGTTAAATCTATCCAAACACAATAATTGGTGTGAATATTAATATGCCTTTAAGTATTTGCTTATGATGTAAAATTTTACATATCACATCCTCTTAAAATCTTAAAAAGCAGTAGAAATACACAGCCCTAATTTCAAAACCCTCCCAGTTCATGTGCCCTGAAAACAGACACAAAACCATTGACTCTGTGGGCAGTACTCTTGACACACAGTGTGCACTACTTATGTTTGCTGTCAGCATCAGCCCTGTGAGTTGAAACCATTCTTATTCCCATTTTACAGGTGTGGACACTGAGGCCCAGGGAGAGTCCATCTTTCAGAGTCACACAGCTAGTAAGAGGCAGCAATTTAGACCATCAGGCTGAAATCCCTTTGCTCCAGGGCAAGGTGGGGTTGGTGGTCCAGCTCAGGTTGTAGTATCTTACCATGGTTGCCCATTTCCTATGGCTTCCCTCTTCCCACAGGGTCCCCTAGTGGTGGTAGAAGTGCTAATGACCTACACAGATGAACAGACTATGTCCCAGCTTCTCAGCCACCCCAGTGGTCACCCTGATGATTTAGGCACCCCAGTATGTGGAGTGGGGGCCTTCTGAGACTCTGCACCTGTGCTCCTTCTTCAAGACTCTGTGGTTCCACAAAGAGCCTAGGGTCCTGAACTCAGTCCTGTCTTGTATGGATCAGTTCCATTTCTCTCTTTTTTTTCTTCTTCTTCTTCTTTTTTTTTTTTTACTGGAAGTAGTGGGGATTGAACCCAGAACCTCACGCTTGCACTCTACCACTGAGCTATACACACACACCCCCTCCATTTCTGACAACCAACAGGATGAGATGTGGCATGCATGCTGGTTCCAGTGCTTGCAGGTGACTCTTTAACTAACAGGGTCAGTTAGGAACCGGCAGATTCCTGTTACATGTGATGGTGCAGGGAGCAGGGTGGCCGGGCGGCAGGGTGGGAGGTCAGGCGTGCAGGGATCAGGCCTAGAACGACAGCCTTAGGTCTGGGCCTCTAACCTGAGGACAGTGGGAACTAGGGAAGGTTTGGAACAGAGGAGGGAGGTGATTTGGCCCTGATTGTAACAGGCTCCCTGTGGCTGTGGAGTAGAGGATAGATTGTAGGGGTGAAGGAGAAGTTAGGGTGACCTGTGAGCAAGTTACTGCCTCCGTGCAGGGGAGCGCTGGTGCTCCCTGGACGGGAGTGGTGGCTGTGCAGGGGGGTGAGTGGTTGGCTCTGGGTCGTGTTCTGCACAGAGCTGCACACATTTTCTGATACAGAAAGTGAAGGAGATGGAGAGATGAGTTGCAAGTGCGGAGTCAGGACAGTCCTGAGGCTTTTGGCCTCGTTGGGAAGAACGAATGGATATTCCATCAGTTAAGATGTGGAAAGTCAGCAGTAGGAGGGATTTTCACAGAGGATATCAGGAATCAAATTTTGGCCACATTACAAATGTTCCAGAGACTCTGAGTGGACATGTGCAGTCAGCAGGTTGGATCCATGGGTCTGGAGTCAAGTGGAGGCATTCAAGTTGGAGACAGCCACAATATGGGGGCTGGTGTGTGGACCCCAATAAAGCTGTGGGTCAGACTTCAGACGGGCCTCTTTATGATACGATAGTGGTACCATTTGGGGCAGGGTAGGGAAGGAGGGGCCAAACCTGCATCTCACTTGGGCATGTGAGTTGGGGGGGCAGGGGGTCACAGATGACAGTGAGGAGCCAGAGTGGCTGTAGGTGTACCTCACTGGGGGAGTGTAGGGTCATGAAGCCTTCTGAGGGGACAATGGATGTGAGATGGATGCTGAGTTATCTCCAGGAAGAAAGTCAGATGTCAGTGAGGTCAGGGCAGGGTTTATTAACCTGCTATGGACTCAGGAAGGTTTTGAGGTGACCCTTCCCTGAATTGTTTTATTCAGACTGGTCAGTTAGTTAAGGGGGAAACTAGCTAGAAGTGTTGCTGGTCTGTGGCTTTGAATGAGGCTAGGTGGAGAGAGGAAATCAAGTCCACTTTTGAGACAATATGGGCGCAGGGCAGAAACGAGCAAGTGCCAAGCACTGTGAGGGAGAGCATGTGCTTAGCATGCACAGGGTCCTGGACTCAGTCCCCAGTACCTCCTCTAAAAATGAATGGATGAATAAACCTACCCCCCAAAACATTTTTAAAAAAAGAAAGAGAAAAAGAAATGGTCCAGTGGGGAGACCTTCTGATGAGGGCTGAGTGCTCTCTGGCACTAGGGCACTTTGGCATTCTGGGGCAAGACTGGGCTGATCAAGGTGCTGGTTGCCTTTGTCATGTGCTGCTTGGATTCCACACGCAGACCAGTATGTCCGAAGGGGTGGGCCTGGGGCTTTCAGTGGAGTCACCAGAGTCATGAGGGAAATGAGTCCGGAGTGCTGTACAGGTGAGGAAGGTGCGTGGTCACCCCCAAGTGTAATACTGCGCACTGGAGGTAGAGCGAGGAGACTGGGTCTGGGTGTCTGGGAGGTGAGATCCGAGGGGAATTACCTGACAGCCGGAGGTGGAGCCCCCCTGCCAGGCCAGGGCCTATCTGGTGCTGTTCTGCTGCCTCCTCTGTCGGCTTGTACCGCGTGCTGGATGCAGCAATCAGTGGGCGTGGGAGAGCCAGCAGCAGCGCTGCCAGGACATGGTAACTGTCCCACACGGGAAGTTGGGAGGAGGGTGAGGAGGGCAGGCACGTGTGGGGGAAATTATTGATGATCCTGAGGAGTAAGTGTGCGAACCATCATACCCACCAGATTTTAGTTTATGGACGTAAACGAGTAAGTGAGGCCACGGAGGGGTCAACGTTGTTGAGAAAACTTTTTAGTACTTACATTTCCCACGTGTACAGTGAACATGAGGCCACCTTGGGCTGCGTTGGGAAGCCCCAGATTTGTTCAGGAGTCAGAAGGAGGAGCAAGGGGAAACCTAGCCCAGAGCCTTTTTTGGGATTTTCCCCAAAAAAAGTGTGGAGAGTAAGATGAAGAGCTTAGGATTTACTGGTTTGACTAATTCTGGTGGGTTTTCCAGCTGAGGAGCCGTCCCTTGCTGTCTGGTACCTGGCTCTGGGCTGACTTGGTGCATGAGCGTGGGGTGAGGAGGTGGCTCAGACAGTGGGCTCTGAATCATAGGGGAGAGATAAACATACTTGGCGGCTCATCTGGCCCTGCAATTCATGGATGGCAAGTACACAGAGCAGGCTGAAGGGGTACAGCCCAAGGAGCTGCTTGTGGACTGACCTGTCCCGATGTCTACAGGGCTGTGTGGTCTTTGAGGATGTGGCCGTGCACTTCTCCCAGGAGGAGTGGGGGCTCCTGGATGAGGTGCAGAGGCTCCTGTACCGGGATGTGATGCTGCAGAACATTGCACTCTTATCCTCCGTAGGTAAGGCCCTCACCCCACCAGGGTCCTGAGTGGGGATCTGTTCTTCCCCTTTTCCCAGGGGCACCCCCGACCTCCCCATGCTGAGACCAGGGGCCCTGCTTCCTGTCCTGGTTTCCTGCATGTGTGCTGTTGGTGCCAGGGCCGGGCTGGGTGCACTGCCTGCCTTCTCTCCAAGCAGCCCTGTCCCTGCTGCCCTGAGACCTTGTAAGACAGGGCTCAGGGTCAGAAATCTTGAGGTTTGCCTAAAAGATCCCACCAGCCCTGCTTGTCCCCAGTGGGGTGACTCTGTCCAGAGGCATGGAACCTCAGCGTCCCAGGCTTCCCCTGCCTTTTGCTGACAGACTTTGGTGCCTGCCTGTGCCGGGACATTCAGGCACTGACCTGGTCACTGCTTGTGGGGACCGCGGGGTTCTTTCTTCAGAGACCCTCCTTTGATGTTCTTGTGATTTTAGAATGTGGGGCTTCACAAGGTGGGTCCCACTCCCTTGCCCTGTCTTTCCCCTTGGACTGGCCTCTTCAGGCCCAGGTGGTTGCTCACCATGAGCAGTACCAGGGCCCCGGGCGCCCGACAGGGTGGCTGCTGTTTGCAACATCAGGAGACTGTGGCCCTGGCAGGTGGGGGTTGGGAAGCAGTGAGATACCAGAGCTGGGTTCCAATCACTGGGCACTCATCCTATGTCACCAGCGTGTGGTGACAGAGACGGAGGCCACACTTTACTTCTACCTTTTCTTTCCTACTGATATTCCTACTCTTAGCCTCTGGCCCTGGTTCTTACCCCTTCCCTCCCATGGCTCCCTCTGCAGTGCTCTCAGCATTTGACTTACACTTAAAGTGTTGTGGCACCTGCATGTGTCCTTAAACACACCTCATACCCTGGCTCCTGTGTTGCACTCAGATATTGTGGGCCTGGACACAACCTTCTACTCATTGCTCACTGGTCACCAGCAACCAGGCCTGGTTGAGAGCCATTTGCAGAGGAGGAAGTTGTAGACCCTGCCCCCCTTCCTCATGTCCTTATTCGTCACCTGGGCTCTTCTGTCATGTGAGCTTCCCAAACTCAGCTCTGCAGAGCAGGCCTTCCGTGCATGGGCTCTGGGCCGGGGTGTCAGCCTTCTCAGGGCCTTGCGGGTGGGTATGTCTGATGCACATTTCTGACAGGGCTGCCTCGATCTCTCTCCTTACAGGTTGTTGGCACAGGGCCCAGGATGAAGAGGCTCCTTCAGAGCAAGGTGATTCCATTAGCGTGTCCCAGGTCAAGGCTCCAGAGCTGGCTCCACCCACCCAGAAGTCTCCTTGTGAGATGCATGGTCCGCTCCTGAAAGACATTTTGTGCCTGGCTGAGCCCAGCGGAACACACCCTGAATGGGAGGCGCCCATGTGTGGGGTAAGTCTTTCCCAGCCCCGAAAGGAGCAGAGTGGAGAGAAACTATCTGAAAGGGACAAGGGGAGGCCCTCGTCCATGAAGAAGTGCAGCGATCACCTGGCCGGGAGGACCCCGACGTGCAGGGAGGGAGGGGAAGACTTCCCGCCCAGGTTAGGCCTTCTCCAGCCCCAGGCCCCACACAGTGGAGGGGAGCCACACAGGGTCACAGAGGGCAGGGAGACCTTTGAAAGTGGACAGGAAGATTACAGGTGCCGTGACTGCGGGAGCGCCTTCGGCCATGAACACGGAGTTGTTGAGCAGCAGGAAGGCCACGCTGGAGAAGAGTGTTCTGATTGCAGCGAAAGCGAGCCCTTCCTCAGAAAGTTCCACCTGGTCCAGCACCAGAGAATTCACACTGAGACAAGGCTTTACGAGCACCTTGGACACAGAGGATTCTTCACATCAAGGTCTGGCCTCCCTGAACGCCAGCGCGTCCGCCCTCGGCCCAGGCCTCATGGGTGCAGCCAGTGCGGGAGATGCGTTAGAGACAGCTCCACACTCGTGGTCCATCAGAGAGTTCACACTGGAGAGAAGCCGTATGAGTGCAATGAATGCAGGAAATGCTTTAGGTACAGCTTCACTCTCAAGAGAAATCAAAGAGCTCACGTTAGAGAAAGGCCATTTGAGTGCAGCGTGTGCGGGAAACTTTTTGTCGACAGCTCCGCGCTCGTTATCCATCAGAAGGTTCACACTCGAGGAAGGCGTTTTGAATGCAGCAAATGCGGGCGGTTTTTCAGGTACAGCTTCACACTTGAGAGACATGAGAAAGCTCACACGGGGGAGAGGCCTTACGAGTGCAGTGAATGTGGGAAACTCTTTAGGCACAACTCAAATCATGTTAGGCATCGGAGAAACCACACTGGAGAGAGGCCGTATGAGTGCAGCGTGTGTGGCAGACTCTTCAGCCAAAACTCCCACCTCATCCGGCACCAGAATATTCACACCAGAGAAAAAACGTACGAGTGTCGTGAGTGTGGGAAATCCTTTATGGACAGCTCCACACTCGTTATCCATCAGAGGGTTCACACCGGGGAAAAGCCCTATGAATGCAGTGAATGTGGGAAAGTCTTTAGATACAACTCCAGCCTCGTTAAACATCGGAGAATTCACACTGGGGAAAGGCCTTATGAGTGCCTCAGCTGTGGGAGAGGCTTTAGCCAGAACTCCCACCTCACTCGGCATCGAGAAGTTCACAGTAAAGTGTATTGCAAACAGGCAAAGACTTCAAGGAAACCTCTGGTCTGACTTAGCACTGTGAGGTGTTGCTCTGCAGGGTTTTTAAAAACCTTTAATGGTGGAAAACTACGTGTAACCAAATTTATGATCTTAACCACATTTAAGTGTAAGCTCAGTAGTAATAATACATTCACACCTTGTGCAAATATTCAGAAGTCTTTTCATCTTGCACAACAGAAACTAAGCCCATTAGACAAGAGCACCTCACCCCCCCTCCCTTATCCCCTGACAACCATGCTCTGCTTTCTGCCTGTGCATTTGGCCACTCTGGTACCTTATATAAAAGTCACAATGTTTTTCTCCTTTTGTTGGCTGGCCTGTTGCACTGAGCATAATGTCCTCAAGGTTCATCCATGTCCCAGCAGGTGTCAGGATTGCCTTCCTTTTTGCCTACTACTCCATTCTATGTCTAGGCCACTTTTTCTGTATCCATTTATCAGTGGACTGTTGGGTTGCTTTCGCAATTTGGCTGTTGCAAATAATGCTTTTATAAGCATGATTGCACACATATTTCTTTGAGGCCCTGTTTTCAGTTCTTTTTAGGTATATACTCGGAATTGTCAGATCATATGGTAATTGAATATTTAATTTTTTTTGAGGAACTGAAGGGCTGTTTTCCATAGTAGCTGTACCATTTTACAGTACCATTTTACAGTGGTACAGCTTGGAGGTTCTAATTTCTCTACACCCTTGCCAACATTTCTTTTTTCTTTCTTTCTTTCTTTTTTTTTTTTTTCCTTTTTAGCATTTTTTTGAGGTAATTAAGCTTATTTATTTATTTTTAGAGGAGGTACTGGGGATTGAACCCAAGACCTTATGTATGTTAGGCATGCATGCTACCATTTGAGCTGTACCCTCCCCCCAACACTTGTTTTCTTGTTTTATTTTTTATAACACTAGCCTAAGGGGCATGAGGGGATATTTCATTGTGGTTTTGTTTTGCATTTAATGATACTGAACATTTTTTCATCTGCTTGTTGGCTGTGTATATTCTTTGGGAAAATGTCTCTTCCAATCCTTTGCCCATTTTTAAATGGGGTTATTATTATTACTGTTACTTGGATATAGGAATTCTTTATATACTCTGGGTAATAACCTGTTATCAGATAGTTTACAAATATTTTCTTCTACTCCAAGGGTTCCCTTTTCATTCTGTCCATTTAGTCCTTTTTTGCACAAAAGTTTTAGATTTCAGTTTAGTCCCATTTATTTCTGTTCTTGTTGCCTCTGCCTTTGGTGTCATGTCCAAGAAATTATCGCCAAAGCCACCCAGTGTCAGGAAGCTTTTTTCCTCTGTTTTCTTCTAAGAGCTGCTGTGCACCAAGGTATCAGCAGCAGGAAGTTGACACTGGAGAAGGACGTTACATGTGGGCCACTGTGTTCTTTGCTTTTAACATAACAGAGGAAATCTCTGGAGGTTACCTCTGTGAAGGATGTATCTGCCAGAAATTACATCTCATATGTCCAAGCATCCTCACTAGGGAGATTCTCAGTAAGTGCCAGGTATGTGGGAAGCTTTGGTGAACTGTGTTGCACTTTCAGACCCGCTTGGGGCCGTGACTGGAGTTCCCTCTGTTACCTGGCAGGGAGCTGCAGTGTGAAGCACCTCAGTCTCTAAAATACTCAGACACTGTGAAGGGAACCAGCAGCAAAATGAAAAGACAACCTCCTGAGTAAGAGAAGATATTTGCAAATCACAAAGCCAGTAAAGGGCTAATAACCAGAATATATGGAGAATTTATACAACTTAATGTCAAAAAAAAATTGGATTAGAAAATGGGCAGAGGACTTGAACAGGTATTTTCCCAGAGAAGACATGCAGCTGCCCAACAAGCACATGAAAAGATGCTGTACTTCACTGATCAGGCAGATGCAAATCAAAGTCACAATGAGCAGTCACCCCCACACCTGTCACAATGGCTGCTGTCAAGAAGACAGCAAATAACAAGTGTTGGTGAGGATGTGGAGAAAAAGGCACCCTCATTTGCTATTGGTAGGAATGTTAAGTTGGTGCAGCCACTATGCCAAAGTGTGAAAGTTCCTTAAGAAATTAAAAATATAGCTACATTCAACCCAGTGATTCCAATCCTGGGTATTTACCTAAAGAAAACAAAAACACTAAATTGAAAAGAAATATACATCCCTATGTTCATTGTAACATTATTTACAGCTGCCAAGATATGGAAGCAACTGAAGTGTCCATTGATACATGAATGGTAAAGAAGATGTAATATTTACATGTATATAATGGAATATTACTCAGCCATTAAAGCAGAAATCTTGCTATTTGTGACAGTATGGGTAGACCTAGAGGGTAATATGCTAAATGAAGTAAGTCAGTGATTTCACTTAAATGTGGAATCTAAAAAGCAAAACAGATGAATGAACAAAACAATCCAGAAGCAGATGCATAGATACCAAGAACAAACCAGTGGTTGCCAGAGAGGAGAGGGGTGGGGGAATGTTTGAAATAGATTAAGTGGATTAAGAAGCACAAACTTCCAATTGTAAAATAAGCCACTGGGGGCAGGAATGTCATTGGAATGTAATATGGAGAATAGGGACTAGAGTCAGTAGTGTAATAACTTAAAATGTGACAGGTGGTAACTAGGCTTACTGTAGTATCATCTCATCACTAGTCAAATGTCAAGTTAGTAGTGTACACATGAAGCTAATATAACATTGGCACTTATACTTCAACTAAAAATTTTTTTTGTAAAGCATTGGAAGTCACCGCTACAAAATAGGTGAAGATGGTCAAAAGGTACAGACTTCTGGTTGTAAAATAAGTCATGGAGATGTAGTGTACAGTGTGGTGACTATAGTTAATAATACTGTATTGCATATTTGAAAGTTGTGAAGAGTAAATCAGGAAAGTTCTCAACAAGAAAGTTCTGTACCTGTGTATGGTGAGAGTATTAAGTAGACTTACTTTGGTCATTACTTTGCAATATATACAAATACCAATCATTATGTTGTACATCTGAAGCTAGTAAATGTTATATGTTAATTACATCTCAGTTTTTTTTTCAGTGGGGAGAGCAGATTGCTGTGCTGTCTCTCTTTGTCTAGAGTCTCCCCCGGCTGTTTGAGCCCTTTGGTGAGCCCTCACGGCCCACCCCCTTGATTGTTTTGGATGTGAACATCACCCAGCTTGGACAGAGGACCCCATATGGCTTTGGTGGCAGCTTACAGAGGATTCCCTTGTTCAGGGTCTTCACTGATTGTCTCATGACATTCTGGACAGATTTTTCCAGCCTCTGTTTTACCCAACCCAGGAACTTCTGGCTCCACTGTGCTGATTTTTGTGGTAAAGCTCTTATTGTTTAACCTACCTTTACTCTTGGGATCCTGTTTACTGTGTGCTGTGAGTTAAGGAGAGAATTAAGCTCTGCCAGAATAAAAGGTAGAGTTTTGGGGTCCTCACCTTTGTGTGCTCTGAAAAAAATACGAGAACAAAGCATCACTCTCAGTGCAGATCTGGCCTAACTGCATTGCTGCCTGAGGCCTCCTAGGAAAGGCCGAACGATGTCTGCACCAAGATCTCATACCCTGGACATGAGGATTATTTGTGGTTGCACAGTCACTTGAATATGGGGCAGTTGCTTTGCAAACAACAGGATATTCGGTGGTATCATGAGTTGGGGCCCCTGAATGTAGCGGATGTCCCATAGCATTACTGAGAGATAGCTGTCTCCTGAGACCTACCGAGGAGCTGTGTATCCTGAAGAAAAAAAATCACGCAGGTAAATGGACATAAGGCTTAACAAGGCTCAGCGTGGGAATCATACTCTGTACAGAAGTAGTGATTGTGTTGATAGGAACTGGGGGAAAGGTGCAGCAAAGCAGAGTGGATAAGCGCTTCAAATGGGACATCTGTAAACGTCCCTGTAACTGGGAAGAGGGTGTACAGAACTCCCTAGGACTTACAGGCCTCTGTGCCTCCTCTAGCCAATGTGCTGCCAGAGCAGCAAAGCCAAAGGTTTTACGGCTTCCTGTTGCCTCTCTGGGTTGTTTCCCTCAAACCGTAACTGCAAGGCAGAAGCCTCACAAGGAGCAAGGGGAGATTCTGTACTTCAGGGATGGATCTTTTGTGTGCTAGCCATTATTTTTGGTGACACAATTGGGCATACTTTCATCATTCCCCAGTTTTGCAGCAAAAGAATCAGAATTGAGCTGCCTAAGACATGGGGAGAGATTCATGATGAAGTCAGTACAGCTTTGTCAGTTGTCTGAAATTCTAAGAGGAATAGGGTTTTAACACTTAATAGGAAAAAGTTTCCCCCAACCGCTTCATTGAGGAATTGACATAAATTAAACTTCACTTATTTAAAGTGCCCAACATGGTGTATTTCGATATATGTATGGGCATTGAAACCATCACATTGTTGTGATGATGAATGTATCCGTGGCCCCAGTAAGTTTCCCTGTGCCCTTTTCTATTGCTCGCAGCTCCACCCAATTTGCCATCTCTACATAGCCATTAACTCTGAATTCATAAGTAGCCATAAATAGATGTTGAAGGTTGAAAAGGTAGCAAACTTCTTGGCCAACAGTCAATTGAACTTAATATTTGAGGTAAAAAAGGTGGACTGCGTGCATGCAAGGGAGAGCTGCGGTTGGCAGACAGCCTCCTAGAAAGAAGCTGGAGCTGCACTTGTGTGATCTTTTGGGGAGTCAGTCATTCAGGAACTGGAGGACATTCAGAAGTCTGTGTTGAAGGATTTCTGGACTTTGAGCTGTGTTAGTGTGGTCACTACTATCGGCCGGTTGACTTTCAGAAGCTAGGTCCTTAAGTGAGGCAGTTGATTGATTGTTGCCTAGGATCCTAAGGCTGATTGGTGGTCTTTCAGCATGCGGGATGAGGAGCCATAATCCATCACTTATTGGTTGAATTTTGAAAGCTTGTACTTATCAATGATTTGCTAACTGCTAACTTTCAGACGCTTAAGTTTCACTATTGAGGCTGTCATTGACCTGGTGAGCTTCAGAACACATGTACTCATTGGAAGTTACTCTTATAAACGATGATTATTTGTTCACGATTTTGGACTGTGGCCAATGAATAATCATTTCCCTTTCCTGAATATGTAAAATAATTCCTTTAATTCTCAGTATCTGTTTTTGTTCTTCAATCAGCCAAACGTGAGAGAGAACTCATAAGGCATACTCCAAGTCTAACTGCCAGCTTTTTGGAAGGCATTGCAAAGAGCTGAATATAGTAAGATGTTTAGGGTGTACTGGCAGAGGCAGTATCCAGAACAAAATCATTAAATACAGGACATGTGCTCTATACACAGAACAGCTGGCAGCGCTGTTCCCAACACGTCCACGCACCTACTATTGTGGCGGAATCCCGGTAGGGGCTCGTGGTATGTTAGGACACTGCGCACCACAGAACAGCTTTCTTATTCACTTTCACCTTTCCAGCAAGTCTACAGATTGTATTCACCTGTCCTGTCAAGCGGTTAATTGCCAGCGCTTTCCTAGCGAAAAAATCGCATTTTGGAGAACGGCCTAATTCATGTGGGAACTACATTACCCAGCGGCCACTGCGATCACCAGCAGCAGCGACGTAGCCAATGAGAGCAGAGGGGCGTCTACGTGCCCGGCGCACCACGTGAGCGGAACTTACGCATTTCCCCGTGGCACTGGTGTAGTTGTCGCGCAGCTCCTTTTCACTTCTTTGGGCCTCTGGAGTGCTGGGACCCTTCTGACGTGACTGAATTGAAAAGCGGGACAAGAGACTGGTGCACCGAAGCGACTGTGAAGCCTGCCTGGGGACTCTGTGGTGCACTTGTTCCTGAAATAAACAGGACCCTGTAGAGCCGTCTCAGGTACAAAAGCCCCACCATGTTCCCCAATTTTTGTTTCCAGAAAAAAGCTTTAGTTTCCTAGGCCTTCCCTGAGTTCCAAAGAGCAGTGGCAAGCAGTTACTATAGAGAAGTCAGAGAGTGCAGAAACATAGGAAAAGTGGTCAAGTGAGAAAAGTAATGCTAGCTTAAAAAACAGTTGAGAAAACAATCTCAGGGCCTCTGGTCCTGAAGGGCTATAGGTAATAATCTGACGCATATCCTTGAGTTCCTTTGCAGAAACTAAGACACCCACCCAGGTGAAGGATGTTGACTACAGGCTTCTCACAAGCACATAGGCCCCAATCATGAAACCCTAACCAACCCTTGCTTAATTGGAACCAGGAAGCTGATCATTAAGTTTGTTGAAACATATAGTTAATTAACACTTCACATAAGTATAGTACAGTTAATTTACACTGTTGTATTAGTTGCTGGTATACTGATTCAGTTAAAATATATAAATATATATTTTTTAAATTGCAATTTATTAAGAGCTATTGAATATATAGTTCCTTGTATTATAAAGTAGGACCTTGTTGTTTATCTATTTGGTATATGATACTTGGTACCTGTTAATCTCAAACTCCCAATTTACCTCCCCCTGCCCACGTTACCCTTTGGTAAACATAAGTATATTTTTTATGTCTGTGACTCGGTTTCCATTTGTAAATAAGTTAATTTGTATCTTTTAAGATTACACAGATAGCTGATAAAATATATTTGTCTTTCTCTCACTTCAGTAAGTGTGATAATCTCGTCCGTTCATGTTACTGCAAATGGCGTTATTTTATTTATTTAATGGGTGAGTGGTATTTCATTGTATAAATATACCACAGCTTCTTTATCCAGTCATCTGTGGATGGACATTTAGGTTGTTTCCATGTCTTGGCTGTTGTAAATAGTGCTGCTGTGGACATTGGGGTGCATGTATTTTTTTGAATTAAGGTTCCCTCCTGATATATGCCCAGGGGTGGGATTGCTGGATTCTATGGTAAGTCTATCTTTAGTCTTTTGAGGAATCTCCCTCCTGTTTTCCATAATGGCTGCACCAGACTGTGTTCCCACCCACAGTGTAGGAGGGTTCCCTTTTCCCCACACCCTCTCCGGCATTTATCGTTTGAGGACTCTTGAATGATGGCCACTCTGACTGGTGTGAGGTGATGCCTCGTGGTAGTTTTGATTTGCATTTCTCTGATGAATAGCGATATTGAGCATGTTTTCATGTGCCTGTTGGTCATCTGTGTCTCATTCTTGGAGAAATGTGTGTGTAGGTCTTCTGCCCACTTTTGGATTGGGTTGTTTTCCTGTTACTGAGTTGTATGAGCTATTTGTGTACTGTGGAAATTAAGCCCTGTCAGTTGCATTCTTTTGCAAGTATTTTCTCCCAGTCCGTAGGTTGTCTTTTCATCTTGTTTATGATTTCCATCGTGGTGCCAAAGCTCGTGAGTTTAATTAGGCCGCATTTGTTTACTCTTGCTTTTAATTCTGTTGCCTCAGTAGGCTGACCTAGGAGAACAGTGCTACGATTCTGTCAGAGAATGTTTTGCCTGTGTCCTCTTTTAGGAGATTTATGGTGTCCTGTCTTATGTTTAAGTCTTTAAGCCATTTTGAGTTTATTTTTGTGCGTGCCGTGAAGGAGTGTTCTAACTTCATCGATTTACCTGTGGCTGTCGGCTTTGCCAACACCACTTGCCGAAGAGGCTGTCTTCTCTCCGTCGTGTATTCTTGTCTCCTTGGTCAAAAGATTAATTGACCGTAGGTGTGTCAGAGAGCCTATTTCTGGGCTCTCTTTTGTGTTCCACTGATCCGTATGTCTGTTTCTGTGCCAGTACCACGCTGTTTTGGATTCCTGTAGCTTTGTGGTATCGTCTGACGTCTGGGAGGGTTACGTCTCCAGCTTCGTTCGTTATCTTCAGTATTGCTTTAGCAGTTCTGGGTCTTTTGTGATTCCATATGAATTTTAGGATTTTGTTTTAGTTCTGTGAAAAATGTCCTGGGTAACCTGACAGGGGTCAAATGAATTCTGTAGACTACTTTGGGTAGCATGGCCGTTTTAACAACATTAATCCTGCCAGTCCAAGAGCATGCCGTATCTTGCCATTTCTTTAAATCATCTGCAGTTTCCTTTATCGATGTTTTAGACTTCTCAGCATGTAAGTCCTTCACCTCTTCAGTTAAATTTGTTCCTGAGTATTTTTTGATGCAATTTTAAAGGGGATGTTTTTAAAAATTTACTTCCCTTTTCTGATATTTGATTGTTAGGGTGAAGAAATGCAACAGATTTCTGTCTTTATCTTGTACCCTGTTAGCTTGCTGAGTTGACTAATCAGCTCTAGAAGTTTTTGCGTGGAATCCTTAGGACTTTCTATATACAGTATTCTGTCTTCTGCATATTGTGACAGTTTTTCCTCTTGCCTTCCAATTCGAATCCCTTTTATTTCTTGTCTGCTTGCTATGGCTAGGACTTCCAATACTGTGCTAAATAGAAGGGGTAAGAGTGGGAATCCTTGTGTTGTTTCAGATTTTAGTGGGAAGGCTTTCCGCTTTTCACCATTGAGTAGTATGTTGGCTGTGGATTTGTCATAAATAGCTTTTGTTATGTTGAGATAGGTTCCCCGCTATATCGCCTCTGGTAAGGGTTTTTATTTATTTATTTATTTTTTGTCGTGAATGCATGTTGAATTTTATGAAATGCTTTTTCTGCATCTGTTGAGATGGTCATGTTTTGTTTGTACTTTCCTTTGTTGATAAACGATTGCTTCTTGAATCTGTGTCTCCTTGGCTGGAGCCCTAGGAAGGCCTAAAAAAAAAAAAAAAACGGGAGGTGGGGGAGCCTCTTTGTTTCAATCGGGTCTTCGTTTCTGAAATTTCGGTTAACACTTCTGACACGTAAAAGCACTGTGTAATTGACTATGTTGTCATTGACTCTTACTGTCCATGTCCTCCGAGTAGAATGACAGCCTCATGTGGGAAGGGGTTTTGTTTGCTTTGGATCTTGACACGTCCCATGCAGCCAAAATAGTGCCTGGAATAGGGAAGGCACTTAGTGAGTGTTTGCTAAGGAGGGAATAAACATGATTCCATAGAAACCCTGTTTGTTTTTGGCGTTCTGGCAGAGCTAGCTGCTCTGTTACATCTCCTTTCAAGTTGTACTAAAAGACAATGATTTAAGAAATAAATAATAAATCACGATTTAGAAAGCCATCACCACAGACTAGCCTAGCCAAGTGCCCTGTGTTAGTACAAGGCCAGCTTCATTCCCTCGGATCTCAGACGTCAGTGTCCCTTCAGACTTCACTGAGATCCTAACCTCTTGTCCCCATGGCCAAGAGCTATTTTGGCCACAAACTTTGAATAACTGAATAATGATTGATTTCAGTAATGTCACCGTTTCACAGACATTTCTCTCAGATAATCTCCACTCTCCATGCGTTGTCACTCAGGTGGAATTATATTGACTCCCCAGCAAGGAAAGGAGATCACGTAATCCAATCTTTTATCTCAAGGTTCACACGCTCCCTTTATAATATAGAAAGCTTATACAAGCTTCAGACTGTGTATAGCTCATACAGATATGAGCTGTAACTGTGACCAGAGAGTCACTGTCCAGGCAGAAAATGGCAAGCGGTAAGTCATTCTTCTCTTCAGGTAGGCACATCTTAACTTGTAGAGAAGAGCAAGGGGGAGGATGTAGTTCAGTGTTAGAGTGGGTGATTAGCATGCACGAGGTCCTGGGTTCAATTCCCAGTACCTCCGTTAAAAATAAAGAAGTAAGCCTTATGACATCCCTCCCCCTTAAAACAGCAGCAAAACTGAATCCCTTTCAAAATGTGGAGTAAAACTCAGCCATAAAAAAATAAAATAATGCCATTTGTAACAACATGGATGGACCTAGAGATCGTCAACCTAAGTGAAGTAAACCAGAAAGAGAGAAAAAAAAAAATACCATGTGCTATCACTCGTAATTGAAATTTAAGAAAAGATTTAAGAAAGCGGACACTAATGAACTCATCTGCAAAATAGAAACAGGCTCGCAGACATAGTAACCTATCGTATGGTTATCGGGTGAAAGGGGATGGGAAGGGATGAATTTGGGAGTCTGAAGTTTGCAAATGTTAGCCTCTATATACAAAAACAGATTTTAAAAAAGAGGTTTTCTGTATAGCACGGGGAGTTATAGTCAATATCTTGTAATAACCGTAAGTGAAACAGAATACGAAAAGAGATATATGTATTTATATACCCCCAAAAAAGGAAAGCCTCAGATTTAAAAAAAAAAAAAAAAAAAGCAACTACCACACGATCCAGCAGTTCCGCTTTCCGGCTTATTCCACTTAGAATGACGATCTCTAGGTCCATCCATCTTCCTCTAGATGTCATTATTGGGTGTTTGAGAGCTGCAAATGTTAGCCACCGTATATAAGGATAGATTTTAAAAGAAGCCGATTTTTTCTGTATAGCACAGGGAAGTATATTCAGTATTTCGTAAAAACCTTTGATGGAAAAGCGTATGAAAACGAATATATGCGTGCATATGCACGACTGGGCCATTGTGCTGTACACCAGAAACTGACATATTGAAACTGACTGGACTTCAATGAAAAAGAAACGTGGAGTAAGAAATACATGTCGGTCCCTGAACGGGACAGGCACTTGCTCTCCATTTTTTCTGAGGGAACCGGAGACACAGCGCATGATCCACCTGCTTCTGGCCGCCCCACATCCCTCCTCTCTTGCCCGCCGTGGTCCTGTCTGTAGTCTTTGCTCTTTTGACCCTAACACGGTGAAACCCATAGATTGAGCCTAAAGCTGCAGCCTACGAGTGTTTGAAGAGCAACGAGACAAGGTCTGTTCGACGCTAGCTGTGGTTGGATGCACTTTGTGTCTGAGCGACAGTGTGATACCGTGTGTCCATTTACGGTCTTGTTGGTTTCGGGAAGATGGGAAGTACTCCGTCTCTGTCCGTCTCTGTGGGGAGATGAGCGCAGACTCCTTCCCACGGGAATCTGGGTGCGTCCCCTTGAGAAAGCGCGAAGCCACACCGATTCCCCTGAGCCTGGGAACACTCCTTCCCAGCAGCCGTCCGGGTGCGGCCGGCCCATTCCGGGAGGTGGGGCCGGGAGCGCCTTGAACCACATTACCCGGAAGGCTGTGCGGCGCGCGGGGTCCGTGACGGCTCAGGAGAGAGGCACTTCCGTGCGAGGGGAGGACGTCTGGGCGGGCCTTCCGGCGTGGACGGTGGGCGGGCCTTCTCGGGACGAGGAGCTGTGGAAACGCGGAGCTGTCCGCTGGTCGGGAGCTTCGGGAAGAGGCCGGGACGCGTGAGGTAAGGGAGCGGCGGAGGTGCCGCCGCGCCCGCTGCTCTGAGGCGGGTCTGAGGCTCGGCGTGGCCGTCAGCCGTCAGCCGTCCGTCAGCTGTCGCGGAGCCGGACCCCACCTTGGCCCACAGACGCCGGTGGCGGCTGCCGCACAGGTGAGTCCGATTCAGGGAAACGCCGCGTCCCCTCCCGGCCGTCAGCCGACTCTCCTGCAGTAGTTGTGTTCTTATCAGTGTGCCCTTACGAGGGCCCTTTATTTGTCTTTATATAATTATCCCCCCCAAACCTTGTTTTTCCAAGTTTTGAGATATGACGTGCCTGAAGCAAACAGACAAAAAAGAAAAAAAAAAAGCGCAGAGTTTCCAGATGCAGTTGAACAATTAGTCTGTATCACCGCCCGGGTCAAGAAATGTGATAGAAATAGGACCCCCAGAAGCCGCCTGTGCAGTCTTTCCAAAAAAGTTAGCCCCATCGCCAGAGTTAACGGATTGTCTGATGTTACAAGTAAGAATTTCCTTGCTTTTCTTGATGGTTTTACCATCCATGTGGAAAACAATCCGACGAGTGTCGTTCAGTTTTGCTCATTTGTTTTAAACCATTTCCATGAATGCAGTCGCTATTACTGTTACGATGTCTTCTTCATTTGCACGCTTTTGTGTGACTTTTATCCGCATATTTCATGACTGTCCATTTTCCTTTTTGTGCAGTAGTCCCTAGTATGAACATATGAGTAAAATGTGTTTATAAACTCTCTCCCGTTGAGAGCTTTTCTTTATGGGTTCGTGGTTTTTCTTTCTTTGTGTGTTCTGCAGTTACAAACATTGCTACTGTGGTCATACCTGCCGTGTTCCCTGGGTTATATACGAAGCACATACTCGAGGAGCATGTTAAAATGCCCATTGTATTTACTTACTTAAAATAATTTTTACGTAATTGTATTTAAAGGAATTTTTTTAAGAGGTTGTACTCTTCCAGAAATTTTTATTTGATCAGTCGTCTTTCTCTGGTGATTTTGGAAGAGAAGATAATTAAGATGTTTTAGTAAATACTTGTTTTAAAGGGTAGAAACGAATCATTGTAAGGATGAAAAGTCAACAATGCTTCAGAATCCTAACAGGATGTCTAGAGCGCAAGGTTATTGTCATGTGTAGGTATGGTTGAGTAGAGGTCGGGTCATATAGCTTGTTTCGTTTCTCTTAAGTTGAGGCAGTCAGAAATGAGGTCCAGTTACCCCAAACTGCTGAAGGCCGAGCACTTTTGCTGTGACGCTAGCAACAACCCTTTTATCAGAGATTCATTTTCAGTGTGTGGTCGGTAAACGGTGGTTCAGTTCTCTACCCAGGAGGGAATAGCCTGTAGGAAACTAGAAGCAATCTCTCTAAACGTTTATGGAAATATTTTAATGTCAAAATTTTGGATCAGTATAAAAAGTACACGTTCTTGAATTCTCTTATATAATGTTACAACCATTTCAAGTTGGAATTTAATGTATGGGTTGTGTAAGCTGGAATATCGTATAAAACTAACTTTTTAAAAAAAGATTGAAGTACGGTCAGTTTACAACGTTGGGTTAATTTCTGGCGTACGGCAGAATGCTTCAGTCATACGTGAATGTACATGTATTCATTTCCATATTCTTTTTCACCATAGGCTACTACAAGATATTGAATGTAGTTCCCTGTGCCATACAGTATGAACTTCTTGTTTATCTTTTACCTATATCAGTATCTGCAGATTTCCATTTTTCCACCCTACCCACCCAGCCACCCACCCACCCGTAACCGTAAGTTTGTTACTCTGTGTCGTAAGTAAGTTTGTCTTTTTTTCTCTTTTTTTAGATTTCATTTATGAGTGATAACATATGGTATTTCTGTTTCTCTTTCTCGCTTGCTTGGAATGACAGTCTCCATCCACGTTGCTGCAAATGGCATTATTTTATTCTTTTTGTAGGGGTGAGTAGTATTCCATTGTATAAATATACCACAGCTTCTTTATCCAGCCATCTGTGGATGGACATTTAGGTTGCTTCCATGTCTTGGCTGTTGTAAATAGTGCTGCTGTGGACATTGGGGTGCATGTATCTTTTTGAATTAGGGTTCCCTCCGGATATATGCCCGGGGCTGGGGGGAGTGTTGCATTATATGGTAAGTGTATTTTTGGACGAAGTTTACTGAGTTCCAATATGTCAACTTTTCGTGCACAGCATAGTATTTCACATACATATATTCATTATGTTCCAGTCACAGAGACATGTATATTAATTTTCATATGTGTTTTCATTGTAGGTTAGTAGAAGATATGAAATACTAATCTGTGTAATTACAGCATTAACTTGTTCTTAATTTATCTCGTATATATTAGTATCCAAACAGGGACAATATAGCTCAGTGGTAGAGTGCATCTTTAGCATGCATGAGGTCCTGAGTTAAATCCGCAGTATGTGTTGTAAATAAATAAATCTTATCTAAATGTAGATGAAGTATTTATTTTCTGCAAATGTCGACCTCTGAACTTATCCCTTCCCACCCCCTTCTCCATAAGTTTGTGTTCTTATGTCTATTTCTGTTATATAAATAAGTTAATTTGTGTCTTGTGTTTTTAGATTCCACATATAATTCATATTGTATGGCATTTTCCTTTTAGAATGAGTATTATTTTCGTTGCTGAGCAGTATTCCATTTTATAAGTATAGCACAACTTGTTCACCTAGTTATGAGTTGATGGACATTTTTGTTGTTTCTGTTTGTCTTGTAAATATTGCTGGTATGATCACTGGGGTGTATGTATCTGTTGAAAAAGATTAAGGTTCCCTCTGCATAGATGCCCAGGAGTAGGATTGCTGGCTTATATGGCAAGTGTATTTGTAGTTTTGTAAGGAATCTGCATAGTGTTTTCCATAGTGGCTGCAGTTAATTACATTACTACCACCAGTGTATGTGTGTTCCTTTTTCTCCATTTTTGAATTGTGGCCATTCTTAGTAGAATGAAATACTACTTCAGAGCAGTTTTGATTTACATTTCACTGATAATTAGCCATATTTAGCATTTTTATTGTGCCTAATGGCCATTCATATGTTTGGATTTGATTGTTTTAGCTCTTCAAGCTTTGTTAGTCTTGTGTGTTGTATTTGCTCCCTTTTCATTGGTTGTGTTTTTGTAAGACAAAAACTTTTAATATAACCAAAGGAAAATTTGCAAAGGAAGCATAAGTAGTACTGGCCATGTGTTAAAGCCACGTTTAATGTATGGGAAAAGAAGAATGTATTCTCAGAAAGGGACACAGGGAAGTAGAATAAGGGAATCAAATATAAGTGTCTGCAACAGGCCAGTACAAAAATAAGACTCAAATTTGATTTCTTGCACATGACCTTCCACAACCATAGTCTGGTGCAGCCATTATGGAAAACTGGAGACTCCTCAATAGACTAAAAGTAGACTTCCACTCCTGGGCATGATCCCTTATTCAGCAGTACTCACGGACAAGCCTGACAGGATTTGCACTTCTTTTTCCTGATACCCACTTTACTTTATTGCACGATTTTGTAACATTTGTCTGTTCTTTTATGTGGTTGGTTTACTCTAGGGCCTTTAGCACCACCTGAAATATTAAATGGATCACTCAATTAAAGTGACATGACCCTGCTCTTCCTGCTGTTTCCACATTCTGAAGAACCCCTCAATGACCCCTGCACTGGTGAGTATCAGGTGTCCTGGAACTGGTTTTACTTCCATTACAGACTGAGATGTGAAAGGTGTCTTAAGTACAGGGGTTAGTATTCAGGAATGCTTGGAGATGAGGTTGAGATGGGAGTGTTTTAGGCGTTGGAGGGTCTGTTAAGGACAGAGTAAGGGAGTGAGATTCAGGCCTAGAATGGTAGCCCGAATTGGCGTTTTTCGAACAGAGTTGATTTAGATCTGAATAGGCTCCTTCATGCAGAAGAGACTGATGGTTATTAGAAATTGGGTTTTGGCCATGTTCAGTCTCAAGATTCCCAAGTATAAGAGACTGTAGAGCTAGAGTGCTGGGGAGGGCTTCACAAAGACAGATAAGGTCCAGTGAGTAATATGCCTGTGGAGGAGGTGTGTGAATGAACTGCCCTGGGGCCCTGGCAGTAGGAGCTTAAGAGAGATGGATCGTCCCAAGTGTGTGTGTCTGGGGACTCAGACTCTTATCTTGCAGGAAAGGGGGGCCCTGTATAGCAAGCCCAGAGCTGTGTTGTTGCTGAGAGTTGGGCCTAGTGATTAAGGAGGCATGGAGAGAGACTAGGTGCCACTGCCTTCGAAGTTGAGGAGCTCGGGAGAGAGGCTGCTCATGGCCACATCTGTCCCCATCATCACAGGGCCCTCCGACCTTTGAGGATGTGCCTGGGTACTTTTCCAGGAGGAGTGGAGGCTCCAAGACTCCTGTACCATAATGTTATGCTGGAGAACTTGTCCGCTTTGGTCACTACCTGTGAGAACTCCATGTTTGTCTCCCCTCCCCTCATCAGTACTGACTGCTCTCTTGTTCTTCCCTTAGGACTACTTCCATCTTCTAGGTCACATAGTGTTGTCCAATTAGAGCTGGGAGGAGAACAACGGGGACACAGACTCCAGGTACAGCAAGAGGGGCTCAGTGAGGATGTGAGATCCTGGCTGGGTTCAGGTCCTATCAGGACCATGTCCTGTGTCCAACTGCCTGGTGAGCCCCCCCCCCCCCCGTTCCGTGGCATCTTAGAGGCCCAGTACTGCGCAGCAGCCTTTGTCTTAATGCCCCCAGCTCCCTTGTCCTTAACAGTCCCACAGTATGTCAGACACACATTTATGATGGTGCTCCCTCCTTTTCCCAAAATCTACATGCAGTTCACCAGTATCTCTGTTTTCAGGTTGTTGGCAACAAGCAGAGGATGAGAAGACAGCTTATGAGCAGGATGAAGGTGTCACAAATAAAATTTTCAAAGGCAGTTTCCATCTAGCTGAGGACCTGGGAACAACCTCTGGCCGAAAACCGTGTGGGGCAGGTGTGAAACTGCCCCCACGCTGTAAAGTGTTTAAGAGAGACGTGCGTAAGGCTCCATGGTTCCCGCGTCCAAGAAGTCTTTCACATGCCAACATGCCAGGGGGCTGGGAGAGATTCCTCTGGTAGCTCTGGCCTCACCACAGAAGGGCACTGAGTGTGTAAAAGCATTCAGGAACCAACCCACACTTTTCCAACACCAGCTACTCCACTGGAAAACACCTCTTAGAGCGTAGTGAAGGTGAGGTTTTACACTTCGTTCTATCACAGACATGCCTAATGTGAGCATGTAGAGAACATTATGAGTATACAGGTTTGTATGCTTAAGTGGATGACTCTTTTTGCCCCGTCAGTAAGTAGTTTTTGTTTCATAAGATGTTCATCGTATTTGCCTACTGGTAATGAATGTGGTAGCTCAGTTTTTTTGAGGGGGTGGGTGGGAGGGAAGGTAATTAAGTTTATTTACATGCAGATACTGAGGATGGAACCCAGGACCCCTTGCACTCGGCTACACCTGTCCCTTTTTATTAGTAACTGAGAAGACAGTAAATCTGTTGGAATTTGACTTTCTTCAGTTGCTGGGTGGAATAAATGGGATAGTCACAACGTGTAGTTTTCATTATTAACGTACTCTCAAACTATCACCTGAGCTAAATTCACTTTCACAGGCATACAAAGCTCGGAGACAGAACAGTCTCGCATCCAGATATTTATGGGATAAGAGAAAAAAGCTTGAGCCCTCGTAAGTGTAGTGACCCACACATCAGGGGTGTTATCTACAAGGGTCAGTGAGGAACCTTGTGATAGAGTGCCTAGGCCATGCAGAAAGCCAAGGAGTGTAGGCAGTTTACAAGCATACAACTAAGAGCAGCTCAGGTTTTTTAGGAAGGGTAGTTTTACTTTACTGGTGTGAAAGAACATCAGAGACCTGAGTTTTTCAATCTCTAAACCCTTGGGCCGTGCTACTGACGTGACTTCTGGCAGGGGCCTTAGATCTCTATTCACACGTCGAGAAGAGAAAGGTCACACAAGTGGCTCTTTCTTCCTGACAGATACCTTTCATCATACTCTGCAACTCACATTACTGGATCACTTTAACAGACCCCAACCCCGCCACATTCCTTCTGTTTCTTGGCTTATACTAGTTCCTGGAAGGCCAGCAGTTTAGCATTTTGCCTAGTCTTCCAGTCGCCTTCGTCTATATTAGTAAGATCTCCCTCTGCCTTATTAGGAGACTTGAGTCATCTCAAAATTCCCAAGGTCCAGGAAGAGGACACGGGCATATCCAGGGGACGTTAGTAATCTTAAAAATGTGTTTAACAAGGTATATATTCATTGCAGCACTATATACAATAGCCAAGACATGGAAGCAACCTTAATGTCCATCAACGGATGGATGGGTAGATAAACACCGTATATGTACGTAAGACAAATATGCTGTACACCAGAAATTGAGGCGACACTGTAAACTGGCTAGTGCAGTTAAAAAGAAATACATTCATTGCAATCAGGACACAATGTATCGTGTAAGCAAGTATGACCTTTTCAAAAATTCTAATGCATCAGTTATTAGGGTCCCCTAACTGATAGGATTTGCCACTGGGATCTGAACATGCTGACGATTGTTGGGAAAACAAAATCTTTATCCCAGAAAAATCTCCACAGTCAGGAGAGAAAGAAAAAACGTGACACACCTTACAGAGGATCCACTGAAGAGAATTTAAGGACAGAAAGAAACCTCACTCTCGTCAAGCAAGTAGAGTTTTCAATATAAATCGACCACCTGTCTTTTAGTGAGAGGACTTGACGGCATAATTTGTTTATTCTGAATGTGCCTGGGAATTTGCGGATCGTCTGCTGTAGCTCTTTGCCTTTTATCCAAAACAATCCTAGAATTTCTCACCCATCTGTCTCTCGCGGGACAGGTAGGAGGGGGCCTTCCCCCATGTTTTCTTTCCGAAGAGGTGACGCCAGACTTCAAAAAAAAAAAAAACAAAACACTTAGCAGGGGAGGTTAAACTCAAGTGGTAGCGTGACTGCTCAGCATGTACAAGGTTCAATCCCCACTTCTCCAGTTAGGAAAAAAAAAAACTACCCCCCCCCCCAAAATGAAGAACAAAATCGATCGTGCAGAAAGGCATTTTTCACTTAAACAGATTTTGGGGGGAGCCCTGGGGACCGTGCTGCAGAGCTAATTTGGGAAGAACAAATGACCACGCCTGGCTCCGGGGCCGCTCCACCGCGCCTTCTAAGGTCTGCAGCCCAGCCCCCAGCGCTGCGCTCCCCGAATGCTTCTGCCTGATCCTGGCGACCCGCGGCAGCTGGTCGCCGCCACGGGTCTCACCAGCGGGCAAAGCCGGTCTCTGGACAAATTCCGCGGAGGCGCCTCCACCCACCGGACTCCACGCGAGACACTCGCGAGCCCGTCACGCCCTCTCCGGACGGACCGGCCGGTTCCCACCTCCGGAGGACCGGCTTCCGGACGCGGACACCGGGCCCCGGTCACTCTCCTTGGCCGGAGAGGCCCCGCGGAGGCTGCTCGGTCCGGCCGGGCGGCCCCCTCACCTGGGCCCCGGAGCTCTGCGTCAGCAACTCCCCATACACCTGCAGGTCCAATTTCCCGCGAGAGCACATCGCGCAGCCGCTCTGCACGACCGGGATGATCCAGCCCGCGCCGCCGGCCTCCCGGAACTCTGGCTCGGGCAACGCGGCCGAATTGCTCCCCTTGTGAAGGGCTCCGGAGGGACGTGTACGACCTAAAAGTGGACGTCAGGCGGCGCCCGACAACCGATGCGACCGTCAGCGGGACGGGTCCAGACCGCCGGCCGCCCGGATGCCCGACCTCGTCCCAGCCCACCTCCCCGCACGTCTCGCGGCCCTAGGTTACAAACCCATAGCCTGGGACTCCAGAATGTGCGTTTTCTATAGCGGAGCGCTCACTGCTAGTTCTTCGGGCCCCTATAGTCATGAAGGCACGGTCTCGGTTCTCCCTGCTTCCTGACCTCTCATGGGACAGGCCGCCTGTGTTCCCTACTTGGCACGCTGGGCCGCTTATGTCCCTGGCGAATTTCAAATGGCATTAGTCTCGCCGGTCCTCAGTCACCTCCATAAGCTAAAAACCCAGGAGCACATTTTTATACAATTATAAATCTGACAAGAGATTTATTTAGCTTTTTGAAAATTTACACACATCCCAAAAGGACAAAGAAAATTTACAATTAGAAGTTTGCTAAGGGAACATGGATGGACCTGGAGATCGTCATTCTAACAGAAGCCAGAAAGAGAAAGAAAAATGCCATGTATCAGTTATATGTGGAATATTTTAAAAAGGACACAAATGGACAACTTATTTATAACTTAGATGGTTGATTTCTTGAATATATGTAAGCACATTTGACTGTCCTCTATGACTGGATTACTGCATTCTGTTGGTTCTTATTTTGTGGTTGGCTTTATTCCCTTGATAACTGTTAAGTTTAAGAAGCTAAAGCTTTACACAACATTGTAAAATGATTATAAATCAATAAAAAATGTTTTTAAAAAAGCTAAAGCTTTAGACTGGTCTTAGAAACAATGAACAGTATATATATGTAAATTTTAAAAACGTGCAGTATTTGTATATATGTATTTACAAGCAACATTTTGTATATGTACAGTCAAATTATAACAATTCTACCTAATAAAATTGAAAAATGAGGAAAAAAAGTTTGCTAAGGGAAATGCTCTAAGAGTGGAGGACGTTCTCTTTACTTTTTTTGCAACACAGATTTTCTTATTCCTAATTTGCTTTCACTCCTACACCTATCCCCCATATTTCCTGTAAACTAGATATTGATGGGATTGGGGATTCAGGTCTAGTCTGGGTGGACAGTTGTGCCATGTGGCACTCCTGGAGATACACAGGTTGTGACCGGTGTGTGATAATGTTCACTAGGCAGCAGTAAGGAAGGAAGAGATGGGGTTAAATCAAAGTGTGCTTTGTTTTGCAGAACTAGTTAAATTGCAGAAAGTTTCAAATACCAGATATTGTGAAAAGGTTACAGCACATCCTAGTGAACACGATAACCCAGTAAGACCAACAACCTAGCCTCTGCCTGCTTGCAGCTCTTGGCAACCTGGAGTCACCCTGTCCCTGCCGGCCCTTTCCTGAATATGCAAGCCCCCCAGGCTTAAAACTTCCCTGGGCCAGTGCTTTGAGAGCTATCTTTTTGTCTCCTTACTTCTCACAAGCAATAAATGCTTCTGCTTTAACTGGACGTACTTGCTGTGTTCACTGGCTCTGCACCCAAGGGAAGGACCCATTAAATCCAGTAACAATAATGACACCTCAGCACAACCCGGAGGCCCCTGCATAGGCATCCTGGGGACACTGTGATGAGGGCAGCATTCTGCATCACCCCCGCCCAGCAAGACTGCACACACACACACGTGCATTATACTGCGTCCACGAAGACAAGATGTGATAGTCCTGAGACACACAGCTGGCATTTACAATGTGCAACAGAGGCTTGTGTGAAATGGAGGGAGGTGCTGAACCACCCCAGCAGGTATGAGGACACAAATGCACAAATGCTCCAGGGACCCCTGTGAGGCAGGTATGGGACAGGGAGGTCCGGAAGCCTGGTGTGTGGATGCACACAGGATCACACAACCACACACATGCAGGTGTGACCAGGTGGTCTCACCCTGGCTTGGAGAAAACCCCCCCTCTTCGCCATCCTAGCCCCAGTCCTGCAGGTCTGACGATGCACTGACGGTGGTCAGAACAGGAGCCTGTGCACATGTTGCCGCAACCTGGAGCCTCACACAAACACACAGGGACACGTGATGGATGCAGATCAGCCCAAGCAGACAGAGATGGGGTCCTGCCCTCAGGGAGGGAAGGTGATCATCACCAAGCGTGGCAAACATATGGGAAAGCAGATACGTGCAATGAAACGATTCTGCTGCTGTGACAGAAACACATCCAGAGTCACGAGCGAGAGAAGGGTGGAATCTTGGAGTCACGGGACAGGTGAGCAGGAGTACTGTGTCCTGGTGTCTGAGAGCTTTGATTCCGGGGATGAAGAGGAATTCAAACCCTTCTGAGCTCTTCTGAGAATCGTGGGGGATGCCATGAACTGTGAGTGGTGCTTCAAATGGAAATGTCACTTGGTCGTGTCAGGTCTCCCCAGGCCTTAGTGTCCTTCTCAGTACAAGTGGGAAGATAGACCTTTGGATGAAAGGTGTAAGGAAAGAAGCAGACAGTAAATAAAAGGTAACATGTTGGAAAACCCAGAGCTGTTGTGTCAAGAATGTTCAGATTAAGACCTGCCACCCACGCAGGGTCAGCAGGTAGCGCCCTCAGCATCTGAGCTCCCACTTTGCAGAAGTGAAAGTCCCCAGGCCATTTTGACTGAAGTGAGGCTTCAATACACTCACACAAAGACAGTACAGTCACAAGGTTAATGAATGACACATCCCAGCACGGGGCACAGTGAGTAGATAGAAGTGTAGTCCTCTGAGCCGGGGAGAAAGCACCTCTCACGAGGTGGCTGGGGAGGTAGTCACCAATTTTCTTGCAAGCTCAGCAGCAAGCGTACTTGGCTGAACCAATTAGGATTGATGGCTATTTTTGTCATCTTGCTATTCCCTCCTGAAATGCAAATACAAACTAGGGGTCCCCACAAAATCCCTTTTATTCTGGCAGAGCCTAATTCTGACCCCAGTCTGCAGCACACAGCAACTAGAACCCCACAAGTCAATGTCTTTCATGATCAAAAAGAAGTTGATGATCACAATCACTAGCAGTGTCAGGTGGAGACTCCTGGGTTGGGTGACTTAGACGGTGGAACAATCAACCCAACAGTTAAAAGGCAATCAAACATAGCCACTAAGAAGGGAACTCTACACAAGCTGACTGCAGACGCCAGCTGGAGTCTCCTTTCCCAAAGCTGGGTCATATCCCACCCAAAACAATCAGTGGGGAGGAAATGAGGGACCCCAAAGGTCAAGAGGCTGCTGAGTCCTCCAGATGAAGCGAGCTTCTGCCTCCTCTGAGCACTTTAAGGATGATTCACACACAGAGGTGCCTGCCACGTGGTAGAGGGAAGGCTTTGGTGACAGATACCAGCAGCAACTTCTTTTTCACAAGGACTCCAGGCAGGTCCAAACCTGCAAGGTGTATCATGGAAACTTCCAATATTCCTGGCCCTTCAGAGAACCCCCCTAGGAAGCCTGGATGTATGAGGTTCAATCTCTGGTTGATCTCTTCTTCATGAAGACTTCTCCCTAGGGCTTTGCTCTGTAATTATGTAGCACAAGGACGGAGCACGTTGCCTGCACTCCTAAGATCTGTCTCCAATTTAAGTTTACTAGTGCTGTTTCAGTTTAGGCTAACAGCTGAATAACTTCCAACATTCACTGCACTCACAATACTCTTCTGGGTGTGTAGCTGTTTTGTGAGATTTAACTGTTCCTGATGGGGAAACACGACACACTCACACTTGGGTGGATAAAAGACAGAGTTCTGTGTTACTGAGGGCTTAGAACAAGAGAAGGGCATCAGGCAGGGCCACACAGCAGGCTGTATGGAGGACACAGCGAACAACCTGAAGCTCTAGGGAGCCCTACACACGGCAAGCGGCCTGGGGCCGGCCCAGCTGGAACAACTTCACGGGGCCAGGGCGCAGCAGCAGCTGTCCCGAGCTGCCTGGCACCCTGGCTCTGGGACCTAGGCCCAGAGTGGGAATGCCTGGTAAGGACAATGGCTGGGTGTGGGCCTAGGCCCGCTGTTGCAAATGAGGAAATGCCCAGTGTAAACAGGGGCTCAAAGCTGGGTCAAGACAATATTTTCATAAACCTATGTATCAAACACTGTGGTACTGTCATAAACACAAATATTTAGAACAATGAAACAGGACAGAGTGCCCAGAAATGGAAGCCTGTGTATTTTTGTACACATGACCAAAATGGACAAGAATGTCTACACAATTCAATGGGAAAAGGACGGTCTTTGCAATAAATTGTAGGAAAGTGGATGTCTGCATTCAGATGAATGAAGTTGAACGCTTACCTCACACCATATCCAGAAATGAGCTCAAAATGGATCAAAGACCTAACAGTAAGATGCAAACTCATAAAACTCTTACATGAAAACATAGGGGAAAAGCTTCAAGACACTGGATTTGGAAATAACTTCTTGGCATTGACAAGAAAAGCACAGTGAGAAGCAAAAAGAGAGAAAGTTCCAAACTTCTGGGCAAAGGACACAATCAACAGTGAAAAGGCAACCTACCGAATGGAAGAAAAACACCTGCAAATCATACACTTGATAAGTGGTTAGCATCTAGATTGTATAAAGAACTGCCACAACTCATCAATGAGAAAACAACCTGAAACACAGACACTCTTACAAAGAATACACACAAATGGCCAAGAAGTCCATGATCACTCGTCGTTTGGGAAATGCTGAACAAAACCACAATGAGCTACACTCATTAGGATGCTACTTCTAAGCACGAAACAGAAGATAAAATTATGTTGTTGAGGATGTGGAGACACTGGAACCCTGTGGACCTTTGATGGGAAGACCTAACAGTACAGCTGATAAAGAAAACAGTTCAAAATATTAAAACCAGAATGACCTATGATCCAGCAATTCCCCTACTGGCTATACACCCCAGAAAACTGAAAGCAGGATCTCAAGGAGAGAGAGGTGCAGCCATTCTCACTGCAGCACTCTTTACAACAGCCAAGATACGGAACAAGGGAGGTGTCAGTCAGCAGATGAATGGGTAAAGATGTGGTATACACATACAACGGAGTGCTATTCAGTCTTCAAAAGCAAGGGAATTCTGAAACATGACACATGATAGATGAAACTTGAGATTATGTTCAGTGAAGAAAGCTATTCACAAAAAGGCAAAAACTGATTCTTCTTACATGAGGTAGTCAGGGCAGTCACATTCAAGAGGGCAGAGAACAGAACAGGTTGCCAAGAGCTAGGGGAGGAGGAGGAGTCGTCATTACTCAAGGGGACAGTTCCACTTTTTCAAGATGACAGGAGCTCTGCAGAGTCACTGAATGTACCTGACAGTACTGAACTGCGCACTATAGTACTTTAGAAAGCAAGTTTTATGTGTGTGTATTTTAACACAATAAGAAGGGGAAAAAAACCCAAAGTACATAACAGGTACTTCACAGAGCCAATCAGAGCAGACTTTTGGCTGAAGTCTTTTCCCTATTTGTTGCACTCTTAAGATCTCTCTCTGCTGTGAACTTTTTGGAGCCAACTGAATGGCAGATTGGGCTAAAGACGCTCCAACATTCACTGCACTCAGAATGCATTTCTCCAGTACAAGTTCAACAATGTTTAACAAGGCCAGAGTTGCATGTAAAGATGTTCCCATATTCACTGCTCTCCTAAGGCGTTACATCAACATGAACTCGCTGGTGTGTGCTGAGTCTGCAGTTGTACTACAAAAACCGGCCGCGTGAGTTGCACTAGTAAGGCCTTTGTCTAGTGGGATCCATCCAGTGTCTAAGGAGTGTGGAGCTGCAACTAAAGAGTTTCCTACATCGATGCATGCGTGAGGCCTTTCTCCAGCATGAAGTCTCTGATGGATGATGAGTGAGGAGCTGTCCATGAAGGATCTCCCACACTCACTGCACTCATAAGCCCTTTCTCCAGTGTGGATTCCCTGGTGCCCAACTAGTTTGTTTGCAGGTGAAGGCTTTCCCACATTCTCTGCACTCATAAAGCCCTTCTCCAGTGTAGATTTTCTCATGCTCAGTAACTTTGTCTTTGTGGCTGAAAGCTTTTCCACATTCTCTGCACTCAAAAGGCTTTTCACCACTGTGGATTATCTGGTGCTCAACTAGTTTATGTTTGGGGGTGAAGGCTTTCCCACATCTACTGCACTCGTAAGGCCTTTCTCCTGTGTCAACTGTGTCTAATGAGCATGGAGTGGTTCCTAAAGAATTTCCCACATTCACTGCAACCGCAAGGTCTTTCTTCAGTGTGGACTTTCTGGGGACCAACAAGTTGGGACAGTCTAAGGAAGGCCCTCCCACACTCAAAAGGTCTTGGCCTGGTGTGAATTCTCTGGTGCTCACTGACGCCAGGTATTTCTGAAAGAAAATTCCACATTCCAAGTGCTCATAAAGCCCAGCTTCAGTGCAGACTTTCTGGTGCCGATCAACATGTGACTTTCTAAGGAAGGCCTTCCCACACTGCTCACTCTCATAAAGCTCTTCTCCAGGGTGGATCTCCTCATGGTCAACAACCACGTGTTCATGGCCGAAGGCCTTCCCACACTGAGCGCACCTGTAATCACCTTGTCCATCTGGAAAGGCCTCTCCACCTGTGGTGTCCCTGTGTTGCTTTTCCATGCTGTGTGGCCTCTGCTGCAGGAGAGGGTGGGAGCCCTTCTCACCCTCCCAGCATTTCTCTGCTTATAGATTATTGCTGTGGAGCCCAGGGTGAGGAGCCACCTTCAGAGCAAGGTGTTACTGTTGGAGCATCACTGGCCAGGACCCCAAAGCCAGGTCCTGTGGAGCCCAGGGTGAGGAGGACACTGGGAGGGACGAGTGGCCCCATCACAAACGTGTGTCAGACACACTCACGAGTAAGTCCATGAGACTGCTGATGGCACTAGGGCCCACAGCCAGCAAGGAAGCCTGCTGCGCGGGGCTCGGCCTGGGAAGCTCATGTGATAGGAGAGCCCTGACAACAAGTAAGGACACAAGGAGGGGGTGCAGTGTAGGGAGGATGAGAAGGGTCCCCAACTCACTCCTCTGCAAATGGCTTTCCACAAGGCTGTGGCTGCTGTAAGAAAGGAGCACTGTGATGAAGGTTGTGTCTGGACCCAGAAATGTCTGATTGTGACATAGGAGCCAGTGTCCAAGGACTGTTTAAAGATATGTGCAAAGGAGGGTCTAGCTCAGTGGTAGAGCATATGCTTAGCATGCATAAGGTCCTGGGTTCAATCCCCAGTACCGCCACTAAAAAGTAAAATAAGATAAAAAATTAATTAGAAAATACATAAAGAAACCTAATTACCCCCCCAAAAAAAGATACGTGCAAATGTCACAATACTTTTTTTTTTAACATACTATTTTTTTTAAAGCTTTGTGTTTTGTTTTGGGTGGGAAGGTAATTAGTTTGATTGACTGATTGATTGATTGAACCCAGGACCTTGTGCATGCTAAGCACACACTCTACCACTGAGCTCTACCCTCCCCCAAATGTCCCAATATCTTAAGTGTGGGTCAAATGTTGAGAGCACAGCACAGGGTGCAGTAAAAGGGAACAGAGAAGAGGTGGAGGCTGCAAATGTCAGGGGAGCCGGGGACTGCAAGATTAGAAATGACAGGGGGAAAGAAAAGGTAGAAATGAAGTGTGACCACTGTCTCTAGCATCACCCAATGGTGGACACTGGCCTGGTTTCCAGTGCGACTTGAAGCCATCTTTGCAACACACCCTCTCCCAGCTCTCAAGCTCCAGAGCCACTTTCTGTGGGCGCTCAGGGAGTAATGCCCATCCTATGCCCCCAGGCCCCTCCCTCTTCCTCTCAGGGAGCACCTAGAGGGACCTGGCACAGACCAAGCAAGATGAAACCCAGGGAAAAGGGGTGGGCGGCATGCCCCCGCAAGTGAGCCGACATGTGACCACTCACATTCTATAATCCAAGAACTCCACAGGAGGGTCCGGTAGAATCAATGGTCTCTCCAAGTAGGAACCATGTATCTCTGGCACAGGCAGGCCCCGAAAACAGTCAACAAGAAGGGTGAAGGCCTCCATGCACTGAACAGAGTAACTCAACCAGAGACAGGCAAGGGATGGGGCTGCCTGGGGGGAGGCAGCACAGTGCATGCAGCCTGGGAATGGCTCCCACACACATGCTAGGAAACCAAGGAAGGGAGTCTTACCCACAGCCTGGATGTGGGAAAGATAGAGGGAAAGAACAGAGCAAAGCCCAGGACACTGGGGCTGGTGTGAGGGCCTTCTCCAGTGAGGCTGTAAGTGCAAAGCTCTCCAGCATCTCCACTTGGTAGTACCGGCTTCTCTGAGCCTCATCCAGGAGCCCCCACTCCTCCTGGGAGGAAAGTATAGCCACATCTGTAAAAACCACAAGTCCCTGCCAAAATGGGGACGTTTCAATCAACATGCAGCTCCTCTCTCTGGGACCATCAGTCTTTCCCCCACACTTCCCTTCCCTCCCCACCCTCCACCCCCACTTCCCAAATGCGGAAGAGACACAAGGTCCAGAGGAACCAGCACCTCTCTTTCCTTATTTCCACTCACCACTGTGTCCAGAACACAATAAAAATGAGTTGGGGGAGGGCGAAGAAAAGCACCATCTAACCTCTGGGTTTGGACGCTCCCCGATAGGACGCAGGCTCTACTCCGACTTCATCAGTGTCCTAAGGTCCCCAGATCTGCCTCTCAGATAACGGAACCTGAACTCACTTCCTCCCTGAGGCACCCGGTGTCAGGGCCTGGGGCGGCACAGTCCCCCTCCTCACCTGCACAGCAGTCTTGGACTGAATCTCTCTGCAGCTCTGGTCCTTCTTCTTTTGCAACCCAGGTACTGAGAGCCACCATGCCACTGTGCACGTGGAATCCAGGTGGGGCTTTGCAAATGGAAACAGAATCCTCTTTTGACCCAGAACGTCCAAGTTCCCCAGCACCAGAGAGCACCAAGGTCTTTCTGTGATTCTCCCCATGTGGCCCTGTCCCCCATGTCACACTCACCCTCCAAAGCTGACACTAGGACCTCATGACTAGTTGCCCTCCACCACGTCTTCTCATGCTGCCCATAAGCAGTCTAGACAGCCTCTCTCCACCTGACCCTCATTCAAAGCCCAGTGACCCGGAACTCCCCACCCTACCCGAGAACTAGCAATACTCCCAACTGATCCTTTTTCACCTAAATTAACCTACTAGCCTGAATTAAACAGTACAGACCAGACCAAGAATCACCACCAGACACAGGTGAGTCCAAAGTGGGGTGGTGTGCCCTGCTGACACGTGTAGTGAGTCTACCATGTGACCTCCTCATGGAGATGCTTCGATGTCTATCTCAGGTCCGCAGCCCCCTTGGACGCCTTTCAGGCTCCTTTACCCTTATCCCCTCAGACATTCTGTTTCCTCATCTGTCTCCATGACAACCCCCCCATCATCTGCCAGCAGAGACACACACCTCGGCATCCTCCTCCCCACTCCTGCCACCAGAACCTAACGAAGCCACCTGATGCACAGCTGTCTGCAACCTGAACGTATCTCCCAGTTCCACAGCTATACTTCTGCTGCCGCCAGGGCACTTCTGCCCGGAGTCTCTGGATCACATGTGATGAGACCTGACTCTTCCCACTCCCTCTGAAAATCCCTCCCACTGCTGCCGTCCCAGTCTCACCTGACATAACGTCTATCCTTCCAACAGAAGCCAGAAACCTGGGGCCACCTCTGACCCCCCTTCCATCCCAGCTCCCAGCTCCCACACTCTCCACATCACTGAGCGTGGGCAGGTCTGTTCAGAACACAAATGGAAGGCCACCTTGCCTCTCCCTCCACAGCCATGACACTTGTCCAGCTACTGCCAACTCTCACCTGCACGGCCATGGTCACTTCCTCCCACGTTGCCTGGCCTCCGCCTTCTCTTCCACAGTATCTCCCGCAGCTAGACACAGCCTGTTACGATCTGGGTCAAATACCCAGCTGCTCGCTCCAAACCTTCCCTAGCTGCTAATTCACTCAGATTCTCAGGCTGTCACTTTAGACCTGTAACTATGTGCCCCTACCCACCAATCACTCTCCCACCCACCCCATGTTCCTACCACATATAACAGACTTGCAGTTCCCTCAATTTTCGAGCTCAGTCTCACCTCCAGTTGTCTGAACATTCTGGATCCTGTGCCCAGAACACCCTTCCACATCTTACTCCATCGGCTGTCAGTCACAGGAATGGTTCCATAAAACCTGAGGTGAGTTTAAGACCCTAGGCCTTGGTGAAACCACAGGGACTTCAGACCCAAGGAAGTGAGTACAGGTGAACAATCTCAGGACACCAAATTCTTTATGGGGGAGCGGCAAAACCTTCAGAGTGACAACTGGGTTGGAGGAAGGTCTGGCACATCCCTGATCCACCTGTAAGTGTCCATAAGCACCTCTGAAAACTACAGGGGAGCCTGTGGGAAGAGGGGGTCATGAGAAATGGGCACCCACGGGAGGATTCTAATAGGTCTGAGCTGGACCACCACCGCTACCCTGCCCTGGAGCAAAATGGTCACAGCCTGATGGTTGATACTCAGTTTCTGTGGTCTCAGTGTCACTGTTATCAGCTGTGTGAGTCTGCTTAAAGACTGAAATTCCCTAAGCCTCAACTCCTTCAGCGTAAAATGGGGGCAATGGTTTTGATCTAATAGGGCTGATGAAAGTGTTAAACTTCAGAGCCACGTGTCAGCTGTAATGATCCACAGGATTCACAATTTTTTGTTTTCAGTGCATATGAAGGGGTTGGGTTTTGAAAATGTGGGTTTGCATTATTTCAGCTTTTTAAGGTTTTCAGAGAATGTGATATATAACACTCTACTTAATTTGCTAATACCTAGACTATTAAAAAATAATATAGGTAAACTGACATTTCAATTTTTATAGTGTTCCCATGTTTAATTCATAGAACATCTTCATTTCTAATTGTCCCTCTATATGAATATACTTAGAAAAATATTGGTTAACTGATGTTTTAATCGGTTTTTCACACCTTCTGAATTTAATGAGTTTTAGGGAGAGTTGAGCAGGCAGGTCAGCTACCTTTCCTTTTCGCAAACAAGCCTGTTTTCTGTTCACAGCCGATCCCTGTAAGTGTGCCTGCAGGAGCCCCGTGACTGGAGTGCATTTGTTCCTCTTGTCCTGAGGTGTGGAGGTGAGTCAGCAGTGTTCTTGTCTGGAACCAGTCTGATCCACAGACCTGGCTACTTATCTGTCCCACAGGGACTGTCCTCCAGGAGCAGAGATGACCTGCAGGGCTGAGAGTCTACACTGTCTCATCCCTTCTTCATCCAGGCCAGGCACTCACCACATCCAGGCATCTTTTCCTACAGACACAAGCCAGAATGCTGCCTCTGCCGGGTATGTTACTTTATGGGGGGAACATGAGGGATGATGAAACCCCCAGGCCCAAACTCGAAGTCTCCGCCCTCCTGGGACTCACTACAGGGCCCATCAGAAGTAACAACCTTAAGACTCGCCCTCCTCAATCTGATCCTCAGGTCATGCCCTGGTCCACTCTGAACTATATACTCCTTTAACAGCTTCAACCCAGCCCCTTCCCGAGCATGCACACCTTTATGTACACATACTCATGCGGCGTCTCCATCTTGAGAAACCTTGAAATCACACATCCAAAATCCAACTCATTATCTTCTCTCTGAAACCTGACCTCTGTGCTTGCTTCCCCATCTCCACTCTTTCAGATATTCAGGGGAAAAACAAAACAAAACCGTGAGATGGTCCCTCAAGCGCTCCTTCTGCTCACAGCTATACAAGATGCATCAGAAAGTCCAGTAGGCTCTATCGAGGAGATCTGTGCAGAATCTCTTCACCCTTCCCCTGTGCCGCCACCACCCCGGCCGGCCCCTACCACAGTCTCCTGGGGTCTGTGGCGGGGGGTCTCCTCAGCAGGCTCCGTGCCTCCATTCGCATCCTGGGTTTCCCACGTTTAAACTGCTAACTCCGCGCACGGTTCTCCCGTCCCCACGCCCTTCACAGCCTCCCACGGATTCCCGCTGCTGGGGCGGCCGTTTCAGGGGAGGCACCTCCTCCCTTCCCCCGGTCCCCGATACAAGACATCCCAGGTTTCCATGAGGCTGCCCACCGCGTAGCACCCGCGAGCCTCCCACAGGCGGCCCCGGGGGAACTCCCTCCCACACTCCTTCCCACCTGATGGAAGGACGACCCCTCCAAGGCCGCCCTCCGCTCTGGACACGGGGGTGACCGGCAGGAATTGAGCGGTCGCCCCTCCGTCAGCACCTGGACTCGGGGGTGGGGGCCCGGGGACGCAGCACCCACCTGAGCGGGGCTCATCCAGCTGGTGGGAAGCGCGGGGAGAGGCGGCGAGCGGGGCAGGAAAGAGGGCACCGCCGTCACTCCAGGCTCAGGGAGCCTCACGGCCGCCTCTGGGCAGGGGCGACAACGCCCGCCCTCGCCGGTTCCATTCACTTCGGTCCCCACTCAGGACTCAACACCCTGAAAACCGCGGAAAGAACCCGAAAACAACGCAAACGCCGCATCCACAAATAGCTGCCCGAAGTCCCGCCCTACACGGCGCGGGCGCGGGAAAACGTCCCAGAGTTGAGCCTTCATTGGCCGCACGGTGGCGGCGGCGATGACCGAGCCAATGAAAGCGTAGAAGCGGGACGCACACCGCACATCGTCGGCGGGCGGGACTTCCGCTGCCCTTTCCGGTCTTTTGGTGGCTCTTTGGGTGTTCGCGAGTTCAGTACTTCAGTGTCGCTTGGCGGGCGACGAGCTGAGGGAGTGAAATAGCGGCAAGAGGGGCTCCAGGGTGAACCCGGCTCGGGGGGGGGGGGGGGTGCTGCGTCCTCGGGCCCCACCCGGCCAAGTCCCACCCGAGTCCAGGTGCTGACGGAGGGGCGCCCGCTCAGTTCCTGCCGGTCACCCCCGTGTCCAGAGCAGAGGGCGGCCCTGGAGGGGTCGCCCTTCCAGCGGGTGGGAAGGGGTGCGGGAGGGAGCTCCCCCGGGGCCGCCTGTGCGAGGCTCGCGGGTGCAACGCGGTGGGCAGCGCCGGGGACCCGGGGATGGGAGGAGGTGTGTCCCCTGAAACGGCCGCCCCAGCAGCGGGAATCCGTGGGAGGCTGTGAAGGGCGTGGGGACGGGAGAACCGTGTGCGGAGTTAGCAGTTTAAACGTGGGAAACCCAGGATGCGAATGGAGGCAGGGAGCGTGGTGAGCAGACCCCCGCCAAGGACCCCAGGAGAGTGTGGGAGGCGGCGGGACGCGGGAAGTGTGAAGAGATTCTGGAAAAACATCAAGGTGGAGCAAACGGGATTTTCTGCTGCATAAAATATGGTTGTAAGCGAAAGTAGGTCGTGAACCACCGTCCAAACCTTTTTTGCCTGAACATCTGAAAAAGTATGTAGATGGGAAAGTCAATGCAAAGAGCAGGTTCCCAGGGGAAGATCATGAGTGTATTTGGACGTGACGTTCTTGAGATGGATGCAGATGGACGTGTCACCAAATGGAGATGGCATGTGTGTAGGTGAACATAGTCTGGTAGTCTGGAAGGAGAGGAAAGGGGCAAGGTTGGAGATATCAAAGGAGTGGAGGGTGTGGACTCCACCAGGGAGCCTGTGGGGAGCAGATTGGGGAGGGAGCCTTTAGATTGTTCCCAGAGATGGCCCTGTGGTGAGGGAGGGGAGGGCTGAGGGTAGGAGGGCAGGACCTGAGGGGCGGGTGTTGGCATCCCTGATGCTCCCTCCAGCAGAGAGCAGGGCTGACCTAGGAGGGATTCTGGCCTGTCTGTAGAAAGGGAGGCCCGGGTGGGCTAAGGAGCTTCCCTTCAGTGGGGCCTGCAGCGTGTGCTGCTGTGGGGTCCACGGTCAGGGCCACTCCTGAGGGAACCAGGGAAAGGGCAGCCGGGCTGGTGCAGCCACTGCGTCCTAGACCAGGACACTGCCGCCTCCCCTCCACCCTTCAGGGTGAGGGATGATCCACCCTCAGTCCAGGGCTCCCAGCAAGCTCCCTTCTGAGGACTGTTTAGCGGGTGGGCCTGGTTGCTGAGTGGACTAACAGCTGACCTGCCTGCTCGGCCCCTCTCTCTGACTCGTTAACTTAAGAATGTATAAAAGTTTCATTAACTTAAACACGAATTAACCAATATTCCTCTAAACTTGTACACGCAGGTAGGCAATTAGAAATTAGCCTATTCACTCAGTTAAATTTCTGCAAACACTTCATAATTGGCTTGGCATTGATCAGCCTCTAGGTATTTGCTTACAGTGCCAAATTTCTTCTATGACATCCTCTGAAATCTTAAAAAGTAGTAAAGATGAAGACCCCAGATTTCAAAACTACCACTTCATTTGCACTGAAAAGACGTACAGAACTGTTGATCCTGTGGACGGTCCTAGTGGATAAATGGTGTGGACCCTTTACATCAGGTACCAGTACAAGCCCTGTGAGGGTGGAAGCATTCTCATCCCCATAAGCATTTTCTTTCCCTGAGGCTCAGGGAGGCTCAGTCCTTCTCCAGGGTCACCCAGCTGGTAAGAGGCAGTATGCATTTCTGAGGAACTGCGCTTAGACTGTCGGGCTGAGAACCAAGCATGGCAGGGGTTGTGGTCCAGCTCAGGGGAGGGATCCTACCATGTTCCCCATTTCTCATGGCTTCCTTCTTCCCCAGGGACCCACAGCAGTTGCAGAAATGCTTATGGACCCTGTGCAGGTGAGTGGATGGGTCCCACCCATCCCAGCTGTCACCCTGATGGTTTTGTCATCCTGACATATGTGCCACCAGGTAGTGTCCCAGGACATCTATCCCTTCTTCCTGTCCTCCATCCAAAGACCATGTACTTTCACCAGGCCCAGGATCCTGTATTTAATCTCAGGTGACATGGAGCAGTTCCATTTCTGACAACTGGTGGGATAGGGTGTGACAGGAGTCCGGACTACAGGATGCAGAGTGTTCAGACAGGGACGGGTGAGACTGAGCCAGGACATTCAGGGAACTGCAGGCCTCTGTTATATGTGGTGGGAATGGGGAGCTGGGATAGGTGTTCACAGGCATCAGGCCTGAATGATTTCCTGAGGTCCTGAGCCTCTAATGAGGTGGGTGTGTGGAAGGGAAAGTCTGAAGCAGAGGCAGAAGGTGCTGTGATCAGATTTTAAAAGGCTCCCTCTGACTGCCAAGTGGGAGAAAGCCCCGGCCAGGAGTGGGGGTGACTGAAGGCAGGGATATCGGGGGGAGATTTCCTGCCACGATCCAGGTGAGTGTTGGGGTGGCTACACCAGCAGGGTAGCTGGTGCGATGGAGTGGCTGGTTTCTGATTGTGTTCTTAACTGGAGCTGCCCCTGTTTTATGTAATGGAGTGAGGGACTGAAGGAGGTGGGCCAGCGGGAAGAATCAGAGATGACCCAGGTCATCGGCCTTGCTAGGAAGGACAGATTCTTCATCACTTAAAATGGAGGAAGTCCGCTGTTGGAGGGGTTTTCAATGGAAGAGGAAGAGTCCGTTTCTGTCCATGTCACAAAGGTTCCAGAGGCTCCCAAGGAGAGATGCCGGGTGGGGAGAACAGTGTACCTCAGCTTCAGGTGAGGACAGAGGAAGGTGCTGGCAGCTCATGGGACAGCCGGTGTGATGCAGACCAGGGGGAGGGCAGAGGGGACATGAGGTCTCACACAGGAAGGGTGACTGAGGATGAAGGAGAAGCAGGGCCAGGTGGGGAGACCCTCAAAGCAGGGCCTGGAGCCCACCCTGGTCTCAGGGACTTGGGGGTTCAGGGCAGGACTGGGTTGGGTGCCTTTGCCATTCCCTGCCTGGGTTCCCTGTGCACAGGGCCCTGTGAGGAGTGAAGGAAGTACCTGTGGTGTGGGCTGGGGTGTCTGCGGAGTTGTCACTGTGGAGGGGTCAGAGTCGTGAGGAGGGTGCAGGCCTAGAAGTGACATGTGGGTGAGGAGGAGTGTGAATGGTTGTCCTGGGCCTGGGCACTGGGCACCTAAGGACCAGGACAAGTCTGAGTTTGGTTGTCTGAGGGTCCACATATGGGGGACCCCGGGGAAACGGCTAAGAGAGGAGCCGGGCACTGCAGGCAGGTCCACAGCCTGGACAGTGGTTTTCCGCTCCCTCCCCCACGTGTTCTATTCCACATGCTGGACACGGTGACCAGTGGTGATGAGGAGAGCTGGCACTGGTGCCCGGGACCTGGTGTAGCTGACGGTGGGACGTCTGGGCGGAGCAGGAGCCGGGTAGGTGTGTAGGGCGAGGATAGAAGGTCCCAGAAACGGAGGTGCATGAGTGATTGTACCAGAGGATTGTAACTTGTGGAGGTGAGTGAGTGGAGACACGGAGAGGCCCGTGCCATTGAAGGGCAGTTTTATTACTTCGGTTTCCTGAGAGGAGAGGCACAGGGCCACGTGGGGAAGCACTCGATTCATTGGGAGCATAAACACGAGCAAAGGGAAACCAGTGGTCAGAGCCTTTACTGGGCTTTCCAGGGAGAAGCAGGGAGGGTTGGACGAAAAGTTTAGGGATGGCTCGTTTGCACAGTTGTCCTGTCCTGGGGTGTGGGGCCGTCCCTCGCTGTCTGGTACCTGGCCTGGCTGATTTAGGGCCGGGAAATACTGACGTGCTGTGTGAGAGTTCCTTAAGGAGCTGGTTCAGGGTATGGGCTCTGGGTTACAAGGGAGATATAAACAAATTGTGGCCCGTACTAAAGCCCTGTAATTAATGGATGGCAAACAGATAAACACAGAATCCACAAAAACAGAGTTAAAGCAAGAAGCTGCTCACGAGCCAAACTCTTGCAATTTTGGCAGGGCCGTGTGGTCTTTGAGGACGTGGCCATATTTTTCTCCCAGGAGGAGTGGGGCCTCCTTGATGAAGCTCAGAGACACCTGTACCATGCTGTGATGACGGAGAACTTGGCGCTTCTGTCCTCCCTGGGTAAGGTCCCCACACTCACCCCGCGTGCTGGGCTGGCTCTGTTCTTCCCCTTTTCCCGGGGGCGCTTCCGACCTCCCGTGATGAGACCACAGGTCCTGCTTCCTGTCCTGGTTTCCTGGCACGTGTGTTGTTGGGGCCGGGGCCAGGGCCAGGGCTGGGCTGTGTGTACAAGTCATTGCTCTCTTCAAGCAGCCCTGGCCCCGTTATTGTGTGAATGTTTGCATACCGCTGAAATTCGTATGTTGAAAACCTCATGCCCAAGGTATCAGGAGATGGGGCCTTTGAGGGTGTTCAGGTCATGGGGGCAGAACTGTCATGAATGTGGTTAATGCCCTTATAAAAGGGACCCCACAGAGCTTTCTAGCTCCTTCCACTGTGTCAGGGCCCAGTGAGAAGTCTGTGACCCAGAAGAGTGTGGACTGATGTCTGGGTGCCATCCTCCAGGACTGTGAGAAGTACGTTCGTGCTGTTTATAAGCCACTTGTGGTGTTTTGTTACTGCACCCTGAATGGACTAAGGCAGTGCCTCTCCCTGCTGTCCTGACCTGTCCATCAGGACTCTCATCATGGGAGCTACCCCAGCCATCTCTGCACAGCAGGCCTCCCTCACTGGCTCTGGTCCTGGGTGTGTCCTTCTGATGGGGCCACCCTTCCACCACGATTGTCACATCCTTCACCAGAACTTCTCTGCTTACAGGTTGTTGGTCTGGAGCCCAGGGTGAGGAGGTACCTCTGAGCAAGGTGTTTCTGTTGGAGTGTCAGAGGTCAGGACACCAAAGCTGGGTCCGTCCACCAGCAAGGCCCTGCTGTGTGAGATGTGTGACCCAGTCTCCAAAGACCTTTTGCCTGAGTACAACACTGATCAAGGGCTGTATGTTTGTGGAGTGAACCTTTCCCAGCACCAAAAGGGGCAGATGAGAGACAACCTTTCCAGAAGAGATGAGGGGAGGGCTTCACTCCTGAGCAACAGCAGCGAGCCCACGGCAGAGAGGACGTGGACGTGCAGCGGAGGCGGGAAGGAGTTCCACGGCAGCACAGGGCCCATCTGGCAGCTTGCCCCGCACAGTGTGGGGAAGCCACGGAGCAACACTGAGGGCAGGGAGGCCACTGACAGTGGGCAAAGCAATTACAAGTGCGCTCAATGTGGGAAGGCCTTCAGGCAAAAACAGACACTTGTGCACCAGAAAATCCACATGGGTGTAAGGAC
Source organism: Camelus bactrianus (assembly GCF_048773025.1). Lineage (NCBI taxonomy): Eukaryota > Metazoa > Chordata > Mammalia > Artiodactyla > Camelidae > Camelus > Camelus bactrianus. The sequence continues at coordinate 1,250,748 of NC_133547.1, forward strand.
TTATGAGTGCAGCAAATGCGAGGAATTCTTCAAGTACAATGCCAGCTTCATAAAACATCAGAGACTTCACAATGGAGAAAGGCCTTATGAGTGCAGTGAATGTGGGAAAGCGTTCAGGTACGTCTCCACACTCCTTAGACACTGGAGAGCTCACACTGTGGGAAGGCCTTATAAGTGCAATGAATGTGGGAAATTCTTTAGGTATAACTCCACACTCACTAAGCACCAGAGAGTTCACACCGGAGAAAGGCCTTATGAGTGCAGCTTGTGTGGGGAATTCTTCAGGTACAACTCCAACCTCATGAAACACTGGAGGAATCACACTGGAGAGAGGCCTTACAACTGCAGCGAGTGTGGGAAAGCCTTTAGCCACAAGCATATTCTTGTGGAGCATCAGAAAGTCCATACTGGAGAAAGACCGTATGAGTGCAGCAAATGTCAGAAGGCCTTCATTAGGAAGTCCCACCTCGTTCATCACCAGAAAGTCCACACTGAAGCCAGTGTGAGTGCCCTTAATGTGGGGAATTCTTTAGATACAACTCCAACCTCTGAGCAGAGAATTCACGGCGGTAAAGACCTTACGAGTTCAGGGAATATGGTAAATTCTTTGGGTACTACTACAAGCTCCTGACGCTGGAGAAGCACCTTATGAGTTGATCTCAGAATCAGCCTTATGACCATATGAGGACAGAAAGTATGGGAAATTGTTTGGTACAGCTTCCCACTCATTAGACATCAGGAGTTTGCACTGGAGGAAGGCCTTTTGAGTGCAGTGGATATAAGTCTTTGGGTGGAACCTCAGGCCCATTACACATGAGGGATTTCACAGTAGGGAAAGGCCTTACAAGTGCAGCAAAAATGGGCACATGTCCAATCACCACTTCCACCACATTCAGCACCAAAAAGTTCACACCAGTGGGAGTGCTGCAAATGGGGGAAGACTTCAGCAAAATGGATGCTCTCAGCTATCCCTAGGAAGAACTCTAATATAGTGTCTTTTTGTTTGTTTGTTTTTACATTTTTGATGGTGGTAAAATACATATAAGAAAGTTTACCCTCTATCTTTTTAATTTTACAGTTAGTGTGTTTAAAAATTCATATATTTGTGCAGCTCACCTCCAGAGTTCTCATCTTGCAGAAATGAAACTAAAGCCACTAAACAACAACTCTTCCTGCTCCCTCCCTACCGGACCTGTCTCTGAATTTGATTGCTCTGGACACTTGGCGAAGTTGCATTCATACATTTTCCATCTCTTTTCCACTAGCCCGTGGGAAGAGAAGCATCTGTCGGTATTTCCTTCTGTTCTAGCAGGAGTCAGGGCTCACCCACCCGAGACACAGGGAGGGCTGCTGGTGGGGTCAGTGCTATTCTGCTAGATGTTAACGATATTTATACAGGAGATCTAGATTTTATGGAATCTTTATTAGCAGCTTTATTGAGGTAATAATGAACATTAAGCTGCATTTATGAAAAGGGTAAAATGTATTTTCACATATGTCTGCATAATGGGACCACCAGCAAAGTCATGACAATGAACATGTCCCTTATAGTCTCCACTGGCCCCTTTGTATACTGTCTCCCTCCCTAGCCAATCTGCCTTCTCTAGGTAGAAATTGTAGTTTGTAGTTTCTAGAACTTTTTATAAATGGAATCCTACAATTACTCTTGTATGGTTGCTTTCACTAAGTGCGTATGTATAGTTTTAGTTTAATCCATGTTGTGTGTGCAAAAGCATGGCACCAAATAAGAGTAAGCGAGGCTGTTATGTATTAGAGCTGCACGTTCTGATAGTCGCTCTGAGAAAAAGTTGTTTAAATTGGGAAAGTGGAGTTTAAGTAAATTTAAATTCAGTTTCATAGGAAATGATTATCTAAAAAATTTTTGAACCATCTGCCTCGTGCACAAGCTCCCACTGACACATATTTCTAGATTTTTCTTATTTGACTTTTTTTTCTTGTAGTGTCTTCCAGCTATGTCTTTGTGTCATAAAAGTTAGCACATTTTAGCATTCATCATTTTTTGTGGTAAAATACACGCAACATAAAAATTATCATCTACCACCTTTAACTGTTCAGTTTTGTGATATATTAGGATCTCCAGAGAGACAGAACCACCACTGTGTTTGAGTGTACATGCATGTGTGGAGAGAGAAACAGAGCAGGGAGATATTTTAAGGAATTAGCTGACGTGACTGTGATGGCCTGGGAAGTCCAAAATCTGCAGACGAGGCCAGAAGGCTACAGACCCAGGGAAGAGTTACAGTTCAACACCGTAGGCAGTCTGCTGGTAGAATTCCTTGTTTGAGCTCCTCTTTTTATCTTGTATCCTCAAACAAGGTGGCTCTTTTGAGAAAATCAACATTTATACAGGTCAACGTGCATTATAGAACAGGAAATCAATCACTTTGGAGTGAGAACTAGGAAACAATCACAGATGCCACCGCCTGGCTGCATTTTTAAAATCCCAATGTGCACAAAATAATGCCAAAATTGACTAAGATAATTATGTCTAAATTTAAAGCTTTCTGTTTCACAAAGCTCGTGACAGTCAAAATTTAGAGATTTGAGGGGCTGAGAGAAGATACGCTATCTAAATGTGCCTATTTTTAGATAATTTTAGACATACAAGTTTTAGATTCCTACTACGAAGTAAGTCAAGACCCTAGAAATGAACAAAACAGGAGCAGACGGAAGGACTTCTGTTTTCTGGCATGTAAGAAGCTGGAAATTGCCACTGCATCCTAACAGCAAGTAAACATCTGAAAATATTGGAAAATCAACCAGTCTTGTTAGAGTCATGGGGCAGAGTACAGCCACCCGGATCAGAGTGAGCACCAGGGGAATTCAGAGAATGACAGGAACCGAGCAGCTGAGCCCAGTCCTCTGGAAGCCCAGTCCTAGGACACCCAGTGCTGGGGCAGGAAAACCTAAGCTGAGCGTGATGAACGGCTGGAGGGTCAGTGTGAGTGCATCTGAGAGAGGACAACTCCAGGGGGACTCAGTCTCAAGGATCCCCATGATTTTGTGAGGTTTATTCATAGTGAGTATCAGAGAAACGTGCTCTTGTGCCCAGGGAGAGGGAGAAAGGCACCATTTTGAAATATGTCAGAAAGCTCTGTTCTTAACAAGTCTGCTCTCAGAAGCAGCTCATCAACCAGAGCCTGACAGACGTGAGGGAAGGGAAGTCCCAGCTCCAGCCCACTCTAGCCATCCAGTCCCACCTAGGTGGGGGCAGTGGAGCTACGGAGAATGTAGGAAACTCATAGTTGAGAGGGAAAGGCTCACTAATCAAGACCTAGTCCTAGTACTATGGCATGCCTCCCCTCCTCCCACAACTTGCCACCACTTTGCTAAAGGCATATTTTCAGAAGTTCCTTTTCCCAGTACATCATGTCTGACTATAAATAAAGAATTACAACACATACTAAGGCTAAAAACAAAATTTGAGGAGACTTGCAAGCATCAGGACCAGACTCAAGACATGGCAAGGATATCGGTATTACCGACCAAGGGTTCAGATGATAAGAGCTCTGATGGATAAAGTAGACAGCATTCAAAACAGATGGGTAAACAGACTCACAGACAGAAAACAAACTTATGGTTACCAGGGCAGGAAAGGCGGTGGTGGGAAGGGATAAATTGGGAGTTTGAGATTTGCTGATACTAACTGCTATATATAAAAGAGATAACAAGATTCTTCTATCGCACAGGGACCTATATTCAATATCTTGCGGTAACCTATAATGAAAAAGAATATGAAAATGAATATATGCATGAATATGCATGATTGAAACACTATGTTGTACATCAGAAATCAAAACATTGTAAACTTACTAGACTTCTATTTAAAAAAGAAAGAACAGATGGGTAACATAAGCAGTGAGATGGGAATTCTAAGAAAAGAATGTGACATCAAAAACACAAAAATGAAGAATGTCTTTAATGAGTTTGAGCAGACTGGGGAGGGAGGTGCAAAGATGGCAGAGTAGAGAGACTCACAGCTCGCCCTCTCCCACAAATGCCCCAAGAGTTACATCTACAGACCCACTGAATCACAACACCTACTGAACTCTGGCAGAGTGTCTTTCACTTCAAAATACAAAAGGATTTTCACAAAATCTGATAAAGTTTATACTGTATACAGTACAGGGAACTATATTCAATATCTTGTAGTGACTTATGGTGAAAAGAATACGAAAATGAACATGTGTTCATGTATGACTGAAGCATTATGCTGTACACCAGAAACTGACACAACATTGTAAACTGACTATAACTTAAAAATATATATATTATATATTGACTGGACATGGCTGAGGAAAGCATCTCTGAGCCAGAGGGTATCTCAACAGAAATAGCCAAAACTGAAAAGCAAGCAAACCAAAGAAGACTGAAAACAGAATGTCCAAGAACTACAGGACAACAGAAAAGGTGTAGCAGATGCATGATGGTAATACCAGAGGGAGAAGGAAGGAAGGAAGGAAGGAAGGAAGGAAGGAAGGAAGGAAGGGAGGAAGGAAGGGAGGAAGGGAAAGAAAGAAAGAAAGAAAAATGAAAGAAAGAGAGAAGAAAGAAAGAAAGAAAAAGAAAAAGGAAGGAAGAGAGGAAGGAAGGAAGGAAAAGAAAGGAAAAAGAAAGGAAGGAAGGAAGGAAGAGAAGGAAGGAAGGAAGAAGGAAAGAAAGAAAGGAAAGAATGTTTGAAACCACAGTGACAGAATTTCCTCCAATTCACGTCAGATGTCAGAGTACAGATCCAGGAAGCTCAGAGAATACCAAGCAGGAAAAATGCTAAAACAAAAAAACATCTAGGGATATCATTTTCAAATTACAGATAATCAAAGATGAAGAAAAACATCCTGAAAAAGTCGGAGGAAGAAAACACCTTACCCACAGAGGAGCAAAGATAAGAATCACACCCAACTTTTCAGAGTCCATGCAAGCAAGAAGAGAGTGCAGTGAAATAAAGTGCTGAGAGAAAAAAGTTCAGCAACCTAGAATTCTTAACCCTGCAAAATTATCCTTCAAAAGTGAAGAAGAAAGAAGATTTTCTCAGACAAGCAAAAAAGAAAAAAAAAAAAAGAGAGAGAATTGGTTGGCAGTAGTCCTGCCTTGGGAGCAATGTTAAAAGCTCTTTAGAGAGAAGGAAGGTGATACAGGTCAGAAACTCAGACATGTGAAGAAAGGAAGCACATCAGAGAGGGAATAAGTGAAGGTAAAACAAAACCCAGTTTTCTTATTCTTGGTCTATCTAACAGATTAGGGCTGAGAGCTTCTCTTTTTATCTCCTTTCCAGTTACCTTCAGCTCAAATAATCCTTATGCTTTGGAGAGTATATTCTGCTTCTTTTCATTAGCAACTGTTGAAATGAAACCTTGGACCCAGGCTGCATTAACAAGTATATCTAAAATTTTTCTGAAGTCCCAGTAAGTTCCAGCAAGTATTTATAGAATTTTTAAAAAATTTACAGTGCATATGACCCAGAGTTACATGACTTAGAGAGCTTGTATACCTGTCGGTTAGAACCTCAGATGCTGGATCCTGAATGGCAAAACCTGGTTGTACTAATACAGAAAGGTTACTATGGGGTCCCTCTTTCCAAAATAATCCTGAGGTTACAAAAAGGCCAAAACATTAAAGTGTCTGAAAAACCATACCTGAAACATTTCTAATAAAAATTAATTGAACCAGGTGGCTGCTATCAAAAAACAGAAAACAAGAAGTGTTGGCAAGGATATGGATAAAGTGGAACCTTGTGCATGTTGGTAGGGATTTAAACTCGTGAAGTCACTATTGAAGAGCATGGTGGTCCCTGGGAAAAACAATTTAAATAGTGTTACATATGATCCAGCTACTCTACCTCTAGGTCACACACCGCCCCTTAAAAAATTGAAAGCAGGTTGAAGAGATAGAACTCATATTCATGGCAGCATTATTCACAATGGAAAACATGTGAAAGCAACCCAAGTGTCAACTGAGATGAGTGGATAAAGAAAATACAATAAATACTTCAATGAACTATCACTCAGCCTTAAAATGGGAAGAAATTCTTACCTATGTTACAAAATGGGTGACCCTTGAAGACATTATGGTAAGTGAAGTACACTTGTCCGAAAACACATCTGTGCTATTCCACTTAAACGACGTCCTTAGAATAGTCAAATCCGTAGGGCAGAGAGCAGAACAGACTGCTGGTTTCCAGGGACTAGGGGGAGGGAGGATGGGAGTTGTTTACTGGGTACAGAGATTCAGTTTTACAAGAGGTCGGCTGCACAACAGGTCATCCTAGCCTGGCACTTCTGCACAGCTCTCCTTCAGAGTAAACAAACCAAATGGTAGGTATTTCAAATAACCCATAGACTTCTCCCATCTCCCATCCCTCAACTGAAACACTGGCATTTTTAGCTGAGTGACAGTTTCCACTCCCTGCATTACCTGCCCTTTCTCAGAACACTGGTCATTTCCATTGTGGATAAAGGCCAAGTAAGGACGCGAGGGGCTCCGGGAAATGGAGTTCTGGGGCCGTAAACCTGGCGGGGCTTTGCTAGCTCTTCAAGGGTTTGTATCCAGATTTCCTCAGAGTGCCGTCTAGGGTTTTAGTAGGAGCTACAGAAGTGTTTACAGACTTGTTATTTCAGACTCCGTGAATCGCAGCATATTTCCAAAGACTGCGCACAGAAAGGGAGCCACCACACCGCGATGTTACTCAGCATCCTCTCATAGCTGTCAGCTATCTTGTTGCTTGTCAAAAACATCATGCACACTTTCGCTTTTTATGAGTTTCAGTAGGTTCACTCACGCGCAATGTGAAAAGCCCCCAGACAGGGCTTACGATGGAGAACTTGGAAAGGGGTGTCTGGAGGCACCAGAGTAGTCAGAAAGGGTGGCGTTGTGTGTCTGGTTCCCACGGAAAACATTTCTCCTGTTGGATGGTGTTCCAACCCAGCAAACAACATTGCTATTTAAGATAAGACTGATTACTTCGTATCTGAGAGCTCTTTAAGAATGTGAAACCTCTCTAAAAGAAGAGGAACTTATCACATGCCATCTTCTGCCAGGACAGTGTGTGCCTTTCTGAGAATCTGACCACGTGTGAAAAGGGGGCATCTTATCCCTGACATAAAGGTTTGAGATTCCATGATCTCATCCCCTTGCTGGAAAATGGTTTTTCATTTCCCCTGGAATTGCAGCAACAGTATCTACACAAGGAGTTGAGATAATCTCTGGAAAAAACACTGTTAAATGGATATTACTAAACATTATTAATAATAATTTTGTCATTTTTCAAGGAATGTGTCATTTTTCAAGGAATGGTTCTAGGGAAATTTATCTGTGACAGTGGGGGAAAAAGTTAAGATCTCAATGAAGTCTGAGCAACAGTCACTGAGTCTGAGAAGTCAGAGAATGAAGCTGAGATTTCAGAGCTTGCTGAGATCTCAGCCACACTCAGAGTTTGGTTCAAAATGTGATTATTTTTAATACTTGAAAACATTCTGCATTAACAGCTTGGAAGAAGAGGTAAAGATAATATTTAAAAAGAGTTGCCAATGAGGTAAAAATAAATAGAGAAGTTGTATTGTTGTTTGTTTACTGATGCACAAATGTTCAGTGAACGCTAACCAGGTTTCAGGTACAAGAGTGGGTGATGACACACGTTGGGAATAGGACCGCCCACGTTCTGTGCACACCACACATGACCTGTAGCCTGTATTGACATTTTAGGACACACTAAATATCCTGTATTTAGCTTTTTACAATACATTACAAAAAGTCAGCAGTTGGAGCAATTTTTTCTCACTGTAATTGGCAATGAGTCACTTAGTTGGAATATTAGTTCATAAACATATCCCCATAACCTTCTGGACAATGCCTTACAGCCTCTCCTGAGGGTTCGGCTAAGGAAGAAAAAAAGGGGACTGTGAAAGAGTTAATTTTTCATAACAGGAAAGGCAAAGACTGTTCTTTAGCCCAATTCCAAAGTCTTGAACAAGAAACTATGGTTTATTAGAGGTAAGTTCAGATGGCCTCTGAACGCCAGCCAGTCAGCAACAGCCTCACCTCAGGAAACTCAAGCTTCTGAACATTAACAAATGATTGACAGTCCCAAGCTGCTAAAATTCAGCCAATCAGTGTTCAGACCGCAGGCCTGAAAGACAGCCAATCAGTGACAGCCCCAGCCCCTAAGTGACAGCCAATCAGCAAGCGCCTCACTACAGCAACCCGGCTCCTGAAAATCTGCAAGTCAACTGTAGTGAGCAGAGAAACACCTGGAAGCCCACCCTTCCTTAAATACGCGCGTTTCGGAAAGTCTGCCGTCTTCTGAGTGCCGCCCTCCCCAAAGCTTACATGAGAGTTGCTCCGGCATTTTTGGGGGTGACTGTCTGACAAGTAGAACTCTCCCTTGCAGGCAAACAGAAAGTTCACCTTTTTTGCCTGTTTGTTTTGGTATCAGATACCAAGTTCAATGTATTGTTAGTTCACAAATTTGCAAACCCATCAATAGTTCAACCTCTGTCAACACTTAGTTATGAGTCTGGACTTGTGACAGACAGTGACACAGATGTGAGACTGAAAAGGCGATTTTTCTATTCTTGCTGAAGTTGGTATTATCTGTTTTTTTCTGCATACTGAACACAAAAATGCCAAAATCCAAGGGTACATTTTGTGATGAATTTCCTGAAGAGTGGGTATTTAGTAAATGTGGTAGAAACCCTCTTCAAGGTCTCTGTCTGGTATGCAATTGTTCATTCAGTGTTGAAAATGATGGACAGATGTAAACCAACATTATTAACAGTTAAGCATGAGAGACATATGACTTCTTCAACTAGTAACAAAGCAAGTGAAAAAATAATTTTTAAGAGAAAGTCAGATTAAAAAGGTAAAACTGTAACAGGTGTAAGGTATTTCCACACTGCGCATCACCGGTCCTCCAGTTCATACTAGTCAATGTGCAGTGGACAGAGGACAGGATAAACTGGACGTGCCCAGTGTGGAAGCCATGCTACAGCCTACTACGCTTATGTGGAGGTCCCACTGAGACATGGTCTGCCCTGCCTTCCACTAGGGGCAGGAGCCACAGAAGTCCCTTGTGCCTTGCTGCTCAGGGCAACTTGAGTCGTGAAGATGTGGTAAATCAGCAGAGGGTCTGAACTCTGCTCTGTGCTGAGCTTCCTGGCTTTTCATTCTCAGTTTGACTCTTGGGTTTTGTTATTAGTTCCCAGTTGTTTGTGATCCTTGGTCGATCAGGGCCTTCCTT